>NC_141698.1:1040144352-1040774445 GCF_964263255.1 Lissotriton vulgaris
CTCATTTGTTTAGTCTTGTATTTTATTCTTTCATCCTGTATAGGCTTCCAACTTTCCTCATTGCTTTTTTTCTATTTTGTATCTTGGACTTTCTCTTGTCCAGAACATTTTCTTTTCTCATTCTTACTGTATCCGTTCTCTTATTCCAACTTCCATACTTTCTTTTTATTTCCTAGTTCTTCTTTATGTTGTCTTTATTTTATCCTTTCTAACATTTTATGTGTTTCCATATTGTTACTTTTACCACTCTTTACTTCATTACTTTCTTGTATGAATACTTAATTTCTTCAATTTTACTCAACGTTCTCACTTTATACCTGCTGTTTTGTTTCTCGTCTTCTCACTCTGACATTCTTTTTATTTCATGGTTGATTATTTTCAGTGCAGTTCCCAATTTGTTTTATTTTAGGTGTTTCTTTTTACAAATGGGACAAAGATATCTTAATTTGTTAGGGGATGACTTTTGAATCACCAATAGAATGGGGGACCAGGAAGATGTGATAGCAATTTTAGATGTTGCCACTAACTTGTAAGCAGTGAACCCTATCCTGGCACCATTGAGCTGTATATTATATCTGTTCTGCATCTTACCAGAGTAGCTGTTTGAGTTACTTGAATCAAGATGAAACTGGACAAAAGGACCTACTTAAGACTTTGTGTTCAACAAAAGTAGAAAAACACTGAAAGATGAGACCAAAATTAAAAATTTGAAAGCCCTGCACCTGTCCTTAGAGGGGACAGTATCTGAGAGGAGCTTCTCAGCACTGCAAGAACTGTGAGGTATAAAGAGGAGTGGAAAGTAAACCTTTGAGCTATTCTGAGTCTGCAGTGAAGGCGGCCACTTACATTTTTTTATTGTATAGTCTGCTTTGATTTTTAGACCATGTGTAGAGTCTTATTGCTGTAATAAGAAATGTGTACAGGTGTTGGAACCTCTGTAAAGCAAGTCAGGATTAGGCCCTGATACAGTATCAAGGAAAAAAGCATGGTAAAGCCAATCGGTCTGACACTAGCTGGCAGTCTTTTCATTTTGCCAATTCTTATTTTGTTTTCTTATTTTTGTTTTATAGTAGGGAGTGTTTTTTTTCTTACTCTCGCCACCTTTCTTACTTCTGTTTTCTTTGTCTTTCACCTCGGTTCAAACCTGGTTTGTTTGTGTTTGCCTTCAGAGAGGACGTAGTCTGGAAGTTCAACTGGATGGTTCTAATGAGGAGCAGGGTCAAGACTGATTTGCCAAAGGCAAGGTATAAACCGAGGTGGCACGGTGAGCAAAAGAACCATTAACGGGGATGCTACCCGCATGAGTGCCTGTGGTTAGATTACTTTCATGCATTCTTCCCATCACCTTTTGAGAGAACTTTACATGGACCAATTGTATGAAGCCTATATTTTCAATCCTAGAAACCCACATAGCCATAAGTTGAAAATGTTGCTTCAGTATATTCATAATGATTTTGATATTTGGAGGGGAACTGAGAAAAACCTTTTTGCATTTGTTTTATCTCTCAACAACTGTAATCCTGACTTACAGATCGCACTCGAATGCAGAAATAAAAAGACAATTGTATGAGAAAAAGTATCTTAAGATCAGGACAAAAAACAAAGAGTTTCAATACTGTCTAAAGCAAACCTGCCCAGTAAAACTCAATCGCAATTTGTTAGCTTTCATTCCAGGGCGGTGAGAGATAACTTGTCCTTGTTCTGCTTCTCAGGTTTGGTGGATGTGAATAATCATGAGTGACGTCTTCGATTGAGATTCCTGTGTGATAAAGTGTGGTTTCTGTATGGTAGAAGTATGTGGTCTTGCAGGGGAGCCTTACAGTGCAATACTGATAAAATATGCAAAGATGGAACCCGGGTACTGTCTCAGTAGACCTGCTCTCAGTGTACTCTCTAAGTATACCTTCTATCAGTCCTGGTGGAGTGACAAGGAGCATACAGGCTACTTAGAGGAACAATTGTGAAGCTTTTCAGCAACATGAACAATAAGTTATTGACACACATTGAGAGGATTCCAACACAACTTTAGAAAAATGTCTCTGATTTTGATATATTTTTAGATACAAAAATGAAATCAATATATACAGTATGACCAGAGCTATCAGTTTTCAAACAATAAATAAATCAATACTTTGCAATGCGAAAAATATTAACGTTATGTTCAGTGGGAAAACACTTATATGCAGTTGATACTTTAAAGGGTGAGTTCAATGGAACCCACTCGGAGTTAAGGTCTCTGAAGGTCTAAGAACAGTTCATAGCAGCTAGCACAATTTTACTTCTTTAAAGTGAATGAGGTGCAGAGGTGCACTTTCAGCTGTCAAACGGAGCTGTAAATCAGAATTGCGGTGTTGAAATAGTTACTTAAGCACAATGGTACTTGCATGTGTGAGTTGAGCAAAACCCTTTAGAATTAAAGCAAGGAGCTGGTCCTGGACCAATCTACCTCGCTCGGGGGCTCGGGTGTAGAAGTGCTCTTGGCTACCTGTGGTGCTGAACAGGATCTGTGGCCAGAAGAACTGGCAGGTGTCCCAAGAAAGGGTAAGAAACACATGCAAGATCTTTATGATGGAGCCACAGGAGTGGTTGGTTCTTTGAGCAGATATATCTCTGCTTTCTAAGCATTCAATCAAGCAGGTTGTCATTGAACTTAAAACCAACAAGCCTTGGTATCTTCAAGCACTCTGGTTAGAGAAATATTTATCCAGAGAACCAGGGGAATGGTGTAGAAAGCTGAGCCCCACTGAGGGTTGGGACAACAGTTCCCAGAATTCACCTACACAAGGACTTGGAGCAGCCATGTCAGGTGGCTTGGGGTGCAAGACTTTAAGGTTGTGGACTTTGCAGTTTGTGCCTGCCAACTGCAGGGGACTAGATCCTCTAAACCAAGGGAGTTCTTGTGATGTCTGGGGTTTGTAGAGGGGTTTACATTCCTTTGCTAACTAAACTCTTGCCATGACCAAGTTGAAATCCAGCGAGTACAGGGTGGCTACCACAGGTGCACCTCTCTTATTGGACTCCTACTATGTTGTGTAACGGGTCTCTTGGTATCATGATAAACCTGAGGTTCTGGTGTCTGGGGTGCCCCTTAAATCCTAGATTTTGAGAATGTTAGTGGGTGTGAGGTCTAATAGCCATTTGGAATCATGTCCTGTGGCTAATCCATCTCAGTAGTAACAACATCCTGATGTTGTATGTCACTAAAGTTAGTCATAACCTGTTTCAGCCTAAATTCAAGATTGCCAGAACCATCCTCAGCGGTTCACCTCAGCAGCCAACCCATGGAAGTGGGGTCAGCCTTTTGGAGGTGCATGCCTCCTGCATAGCGAATTTCCCGTCCGCCCATGAAATACTGTGCCTGGGGCAGGGGAAGGGTTTGTCCTCGAGCTGGGGACTGTTAAATTGACCAGTGTCATGAATGAAGCCTATGAGGCTCACTGCATTGCCAGTTTGTTGGACTTGGCCCTCTTCCCTGATATTGTTTTGCTTTTCGCTCCCCTAATTCAGGATGTCCCCCCATCATAACAAAGTTGTATAGGCCCTGTGAGGTTGAGATGCCCTGTGTAATATTAAAATCAGTGTTAAGGTGCAGGTGCTCTCTTCCCCCAACATGGCTGCCACTGACCCCTGCTACTGCAGAGTGGACTTGACAGTAGCACCCTAGTTGCCAGGAGCTGGCTGGAACCCTTAAACATTGTTGCCATACCAGCCTGCCTTCCCTGCCCATAGCTAGAGTGAGGAAGCTCCTGGAACCTTCCGGAATAGGGGAGTGGTCACCAACTGCCATCTCCGAGAGTGGTCACCTGACCTGGGACTATAAAAGAAAAAGGAGAGACACTTTCCAGTCAGTTGGGGCATCACTGACCTGGGGGACCCTACGCAGGAGACTTAGGCGGTAGGGCCTAGTCAGAAACCTATACCACTGGGGGTGACAAGGTTTAGGCGCTGCCCACCAAGCTGTGTGAGGAACACTGAACTAGCCCACTGATCTTGCCCGGCGGGAGGGGAACCCAGGGGCCACCTACAATGACCTGCTGAGGAAACCTGTCAGCAGCTTTCAACTCAACCCCCCTTATTCAAGCAACCAAGAATCTGCTTCCACAAAAAGGGCGCCAGAACCACCAAGCGCCAAGAAGAAACTGAACTGACCAGGACTACTGGGGATCAACCAGGTACTGGGCTGTGCCATCTCTGACCCCTCTGTTTGCACCTGTGGCCCCTGCGCTGTCCTGCCTTCACTGCCTACCCAGTGCTCCCCTACTGTGCCCCCTTGAGAAGCGCTGAGGTCCTGGAAGCTATTGTGCCTTGAAGCGCTGTACCTGAGAAGCGCTATTACTCAGACTGCCTGTCCTGCTAGAACTGTGTGACTGCCCCCATAGCGCGTGTCACCCAAGCGCTGGGCCCCCAGGAGAAGCGCTGCTAGCTCTGTGCTTTGAAGCGCTGAGGAGAAGCGTTGGTGGCACCACTCACCGCCGCGGCCTTTGCCGCCCCGCCAGAGGCTCAGGCGCTGTTCGCGGCCTCTGCGGCTCAGAAGCGCCGACCTCATCACCCCCATGGTGGCCCCCGGGGGCCAGGAGAGGGAGGCCGTAAATCTTAGTCAGGCCGCGATTTGAGGAGAAGGCCGCGCTAGGCCCTGTAGCCTGTCTCCACCATCACGTGACGGGGGCGTCGTCCTGGATCCCACCCCGTCAAACGCCGCACAGCCATTAGTCCTGGCTGGCGCACCCCCATTATCTGCGCCCCTATTGGCCGTGAGAGCCAGGTCCTTCCTTGTCATCCTTCCCATTGGTCCCCCACACCGCTGACATCACGACAGGCCCGGGAACCAGCATCTTCACCATCGGAGGGCTCCGGAAGAGCCTGAGAGCCCCTCCGAGCTGTTACACCCTCGGGCCGGCCCTACCATCAGCACGGGGCCCGTGCCGCCCTGCTGTGCCTGCAGCCAGCCCCTCTCACCCCGAGGCCTGCTGACATCGCCGCAAGGGGCCAAGGAGGCCGGAAGGCTACAGGAGGCCCCGAGTTCGCCCCTTCCCCTGGGGAATACTGTTGTTGGGCCCCGTTGGCCCTGTGAAATCCTTCCCAAGTACTGGAACTGTCTCGGAGCCCCAAGAGACACCTTTGAGGCCTAAGTTGGTCCAAGTTAACCCCTGGTTGGGGAAAGTAGTTGGTTACAGGCGACTGTTAGACCCTACTACCAGGAGTGTGGTGATTGCCTTACATAATGTTACTCCTGATAAGGAAATGTTTATACCTGCCGTAAGAGGAGGTTCACTCTGATTTAAGGATGTTGCCTAGTTTTTAATCGAAATGTCTATCCTGGCCTGATGTAATGTTCATACTGCTTATTTATTGAGAAGCTGATTGCGACCTCATGCACCAGATCTGCCCCTGCTAAATGCTATATTGATGGAGGTTTAATTTAATTTAATTTAATTGTGGGTTTATATAGCGCTAGGAATCGACTCCCGGAGGAGTATCTCCGCGCTTCGACCGCTGGGGAACCCGTCCTGGCTCACCCTGAGAGATGGTCCCTAATGGGTATCCCTAAGGTGCGACCAAGCATCCCCGGCGGTCTGGGGGGGCCGTTGTGAAGATGAGGCAAGCTAATGCCCAGAGTTGCCGAGTGTGGTCCCTGACTGGAGTAAGCACCGAGGCGAGAATTATCGAGCCCACTGACCATGGTCCACGACCCTGCCGCGTCGGGAATCAAACCCTGGTCCCGGGCCGTCCTCTGCTTACGGGTCTGCCGCCTCTAACCAGTGAGCCACACCACTTCACTTCCACTAGTGAATTTCTTGCAGGGGGTGATACGATATAATTTTGACAAAGAAGGTATTACCATGTATTTTCCTACAGGTGCTGACTAGGAGCAAGGCTGATGCCAGGCCTACAGTTATTTACTATTTATTATTTATCTATTTATCTATTTATGGCTGAGTAATGAAAAGTATACTCTTTTAATGGAATGCGAATTGAGTTAAAGCTACCTTGATTACCTGATCGCCCGAATGGTCTATCAGCCGTGACCTTAATCCAGATAAAAGTACATTGTTTTAATCAATCTCACTGGTGTAGTCTCAGTCATTGTGTGTGTTACCTGTCTCAGTGGATGTGTGTGCTGTGAGGTCACTTTACGCCTAAGCTTCGGGTGCCTACCCGCTCGGGCCAAGCTACCCCCCGGGGACCTGGTGACCCCAGTTCCTACACAGTTCAATTCACTAGTCATCATGTGTAGGCGGAGGTGTCACGTCCTGCTCACACAGGTCCATTGTCT
Source organism: Lissotriton vulgaris (assembly GCF_964263255.1). Lineage (NCBI taxonomy): Eukaryota > Metazoa > Chordata > Amphibia > Caudata > Salamandridae > Lissotriton > Lissotriton vulgaris. Next base: position 1,040,150,627 of record NC_141698.1, read on the forward strand.
CTGACCTCCGGGAGCAACACCATCTTCCAAGCATGAGGTCAGACTTATGTGTGGGCAGCAAGGCTTCGAAAATTCAGCCAAGGCATGGGAACACTGATTAAATTAGGTGGGCACTTTCTGAAGTGTCACCTAAGTAGATGCTTGTTACACCACAACGCCACCAGTGTGTCAAGGAGTAAAAAAGCACACACTTGAAAGAAATCAGCTGGGCCATCATAGAGCTGGACATAGAGGTAATGTCACAATGCCGGCCCATGTTATCCGATGGGGCAACAATCACTTGCGATGGAATTACGTTTAGAACACTACCACATGGCACTATTTTAATACTGATAAATATGATGTTGATATACACCAAGATATGCACACAGGCACTCCCCAAGCAACCTCCAATCACTATGATCGACGAGGCATAGAAAGGAGACGGACCACAGGATCTGGCCTCAGTTGTTCTTTAATGGCACAGGTAAAACAACAGCAGCAATTTACGCGTTTCGGGCTCGCGGGCCCTTGATCACATGCAAATTGTTACTTAATTTACAATTATTATATATGCTGTGAGTACAGAAGACACGCCCCTCAGTCAAATGGCATCAGCGATCACATGATCATAGACATAGTAAATAAACTAGTAGTTCTTTATGAGTTGCCATGTATAGAGTGCATAAATGCAAAAACAGTAGAAGAAAATGGAGGTGGCAAGATAAACAATTCAAGATTTTAAATCGTATAAGCTTTCACATAACGGCTTAAATGCTCATTGCTGAGTATATATCTACAGCGAACTGGTAAGCCCAGAATCTTCCCGGATAAATCCTTTACTTGCTCATCCCTCCATGGTTAATAATAAACTTTAACCATCGTCAGTATTTCAAAACACTAAATTAGCAATTCAGGGGAAATGTAAAAAACATTATAACGTGCAAAAAAACATTTTTTTAGTTTTTTAAAAAATATGCGATCTAATGTAAACATCACATAACATTTTTATATATATATAATTAGAAGTAACTCCATAACCAATTGTGCAAAAGTAGCTGTGCAAATACGAAAGTGCAAAGAATTTTCAGAATAAAGTGCCACGTGAAGGATGATGGGATATAGAAACTGTGTTAAAAATGTTGATGACAATATAAAATACAGGAAAAAACCTAAATTCATTGTTAAAATCACATATAAATTCACAATTCTAAAAACACCCTATTACATCCAATACATAAAAAGTGTGAACACCATATAAAATCAGGAAGAGAGAGCAGAATTTCATTATATATACAACAAGATGATGAAGCTATTTAGTGGGGCAACAGGGAACCTGACTGCCAAATAGAATTTTAATCAGAAACTAGAATATCAAGTGCATCAAGGCCGGAATTTCAGATAGTACAATACTTGGTGGTAGGGAACCTAAACACCAGTATTGTTCCACCTGGGCCAAACTCAAAAAGCAGGGCATATACTATCCAGACATCACTTAGTAGCCACAAGAGCTGAACCGCATGTACAAAACACAGATGGAGTTCTAAAGGAAGGTATACATGTCCTCAGAATTATTCAAACCATTAGGCCATTTACTATCGAATTCTAGGATCATGATAGTCTCCAACTGCCTCAGCTTCTGTTCCCTGTTACCACCCCTACGCAATTTTGGAACAGCACCTACTACAAAATACAATAGGCAGGCCACGTCATTATTGTATTTTTTCTTAAAATGGCGTGCCACCGGGTAGGTGGGGTCATTGTGCAGGATGGCTCTGAGGTGCTGTAGGATCCTGACGTGCACCTGCAATTTAGTACTGCCGATGTAATTAAGGCCGCAGGTGCACGTCAGAACATATACTGCAAAATCGGTTTTCCAGTTGAAGCTGCCAAAAATGGGAATATCTTTTTGTTGAAAAGGCGTTCGATAGTGTGTTTTGTTACTTCCAAATTTGCAAGCCCTACAGGTGGAACACTTGCGAAACCCTCTGGCAGGCTTTAACCATATACTGGTCTGTCGTGTTTCTGGGCTACTAGTATCAAGCAGAGATCCCATGTTTCTTGCCCTTCGAAAGGTAACTAATGGCTTGTCAGGCAACTGCAGGCCTAGTAGAGAATCAGTTAGCAGAATAGGCCAATTCTTTTTCATAATTGATCTAATCTTATTTTCTTAGTTACTAAAGGACGCGATTAGCCTAGGACAGTCATAGGTGACAAAAGTAGGTGTTTCTACACTCTCTGTCTCTTCACTGCTAGCTGCAGCTGACTGAAAAAGACTCTCCCTAGGGCGCGTCTCTGCCTTAGTTAATGCCTGCTGCAATAAAGCGTTAGAGTAGCCCCGCTCCCTGAGTCTAGCCTTCATTTCCAGTACACATTTGTCAAATTCAATGGGTGAACTACATATTCTTTTTAGCTGTAGTATCTCCCCAAACGGAATACTCCTTATTGTATGTTTGGGATGGAGACTGGCAACATGCAGGGTGGTGTTACCCGCCGTGGGCTTTCTGAAAAGTGTGGTTTCTAGTCTATCATTCTTGTCAAAAACCTTCACATCAAGGAACTCCATTTTCTGTTTGCTGATTTTCGACGTGAATTTAGGATTAAGGGAATTGTCATTGATCTCATTGACAAACATAGTTGCCTCATCCTCATCTCCCTGCCACAGAATGAAAATATCGTCTATATATCGAAGATATTTCACAACTTTTTCTTGAATCCACACTTTATGCTGGGTATTCAGGACCTGTTCCTCCCACCAGCCCACGTGTAAACACGCGTAGCTGGGGGAGAAACAGGATCCCATAGCCACTCCCCTTACCTGTCTCCACACGTCCTTACCAAACAGGAAAAAATTGTGGTTGAGACACCAATCAATGAGACTAACAATACCCTTATTATGCTCATAGTACTCAACTGACCTTTTGCTCAAAAAGTATGCTACGGTTTGCAAACCACTGGTGTGTCCAATACCTGTGTAGAGAGACTCTAAATCTAAACTTATCAATAGCATATCATTATTCCACTCCAATTCATCAAGTTTTTTTCAAGAAGTCACTTGTATCTTCAACAAAACTGGGCAGCTTGCGCACCATCTCCTGTAAAAAGAAAACAATATATTGTCCCACCTGTTCACTAGCACTCTTTATGGCCGAAATAATAGGTCATCCTGGCGTAGGAATGACACATTTGTGAACTTTAGGGATCAAATAAAACACAGGGAGGACAGGGGATTCATTGTGCATGAGTTTGAAATCCTCCATTGAGATCATGCCCTCCCTGCGCCATTTGTGTAGTAATTACAAAAGGGTATCTTTAGCTTTCTCATACTCCTTATGGCTAGATTTCTCATAGCAATGAATATCTTGTAGTTGTCTGTAAGCTTTAATGGTATAATCTTTCTAAGGCCAAATGACAACATTACCACCTTTGTCAGATGTTTTAATCACTATGTCAGTGTTCTTGGAAAGTTTGTTCATTAGAGTGGAATATTCTGCCTGCCGTCGATCATACTTCTTTCTGCCCCTATTTTTGGTGGACCTGTACAATTGCTTTATCTCATTGGTAACACAGTCGTGAAAGGTGTCGATTGCATCCTTCGTGGCCAGTGGAACAAAAGTAGATTTGCTCTTGAAAGGGGTTAGTCCAGCTCCTTTTTGCAACCGATTTATTTTACTCAGCCTAGCCTGTGTGCTCAAATTCACATCCGGGCCACATGGCTGCGAGTCTGTTGCATCGTGCAAATCATGTAGCGTTAAAAGGGTGGATACATCACCTGCTATGACGCCCTCACCTTCTATCATGGCATCTTGAGGACGAGAATCAGGCACACCACATTCCTTCAATTTCTGGATCTAGAAGAATTTTTTAAGTTTCAACTTTCTTATAAAGCAAAAAACATCTATCCGGGTAGCTGCATAATTAAATGGTTGTTTAGGGCAGAAATTCATACCCAGCGATAACAGTTGTTTTTCTGCTGCAGATAAAGTTATCTCCGATAGATTGATGACAGACTTGTCAAATACTTGCGTTTCTTTTGCCATGTTGATTGTTGTTTCTTTTTTGGTTGTTGATTTTTTAATACGTTTGTTTCTTCTCTCTCGCCTTTTTTTGTTCCTGCGGTTGTTGTTGGATTCTTTAGTCGTGGTCTCAAGGATTCCAGTCTTTCCTTGACTAAAAAATCCAATTCCTCCTCCAAATTGAGAATTATTCCAGATTGTGTTGTTGACTCCAAGTCATTGCTTGACCCACTCGAGAGTGATATAGAGTCTACGCTCACAGACTCCTCATTGATGACATTTATCAGAGTCCCAATTGCGGAAGGGTTGGATGTACCATTCCCTTTCGTGCTTTAATGCTGGTGTTTGTCCTCATTCCTTTAGCATTAGGGGATTAGGTTTATCGAAACTGGGTGCCAACATAATCCTCAGGCCCCTCGGCACTCTTCCCACGTCCGCGTATTTATTCAATGAATAGTGTTCCCACCACTTAGTTATCTCAAGTCTTTTATTTTTTTCCTAGTTCCTTGAAGAGAGATTTCATTGTGATATTCTCTTGAGCTTCATTACTGCTGGGGATGCTTCTGGGGCCAATTGGTCCGGCCGGAATGTTACCAAAAAGCTCCTCTGCCTCTACAGCCCTAGCACAGACAGCTTCTGCCGACATGCTGCTGCTAAACCTGTGCGTTTTCCGTACGTAGCGCCAAATCGGCTACACTGTGTTAATGGCCGACCGCTCCGACCTCCCCACCTCTGTACTACCTCCGAACTGACCGCATAGCTTGTACTTCAGTCCTCCCCCGAGTCCTCCGACCCAGGTGGAGTAGTGTGGCTCACTGGTTAGAGGCGGCAGACCCAAAGCAGAGATCGGCCCGGGACCATGGTTCAATTCCTGACGCGGCAGGGACATGGACCAGTGTCAGCGGACTTGGTAATTCTCGCCTCAATGCCTTCTCTAACCAGGGGTCCCACTCGGCAACTCTGGGCATTAGCTTGCCTAATCTCCACAACGGCCCCATCAACTCCGGGGATGCCTGGCTCCACCCTGGGGATACCCAGGAGGGACAGTCCCACAGGGAAAGCCAGGACGGGTTCCCCAGCTGTATACAGCGCCAGGACGCCGCTCGGCAACAGTGTGCTTTACAAGTATACATTACATTACATTACAGGTGTTGATCGTTTCCTCGCCTCCGCGCCAGCAGAGTTTCTCGGTTGTCAGAGGGGGGCGTTCACTGAAATTCCAACAGGATCCAAAAACAAAAGTGTTTGTGAGTGAATGCCGACATCTGGAGAGGGGTCCGTTACCGGAAGCAAACCGTCTTCCATCGTCAAATGCACACAGATACTCCCCAAGCAACCTCCAATCACTACGATCGGCGAGGCATAGAAAGGAGACGGACAACAGGATCTGGCCTCAGTTGTTCTTTAATGGCACAGGTAAAACAGCAGCAGCAAAGATATATGTATACTATATTTCAACTTTGTAGACACACTATTGTGAAACCTTAAACGAGGGATAAAGTTTACTGCACAAATCTCATTATTGTTATTGTCCGGTAAACGACAAAGCTATCAAACTAGAAAAAACGGTTGCAACCTGACTGGGGTTTCAACATGTTCATATGGGTGCTGTTTATTATACATGCAGAACCACTTCCTTAATTAGGTCAGAGGAGCACTGACACTGCAAGGTCACTGTATGCCAGAATTCCTGCTCAGCTGTTTTCTGTTTTCCGACACGTCCACAAGATGGACAGCCTGATGGCACTTGCTCAGCGGGAATGGGAAAGTTAGACCACCAAGCAGGGATTTCACAGATCACCCACCCTAGGCAAGACTATGTTACGGAGCACTATGTAGGAGCACTGTTTTAGCACAATGGTGGACTTGTTCATCTTTTTAGCTATTCTCGTAATGGTAATTACATTATTCAGTTTCCTTTTATTGATCATTACAGCACACACTTTATACTCAAAAATCGCAATGCTGTAATGTATTGTGAAACTGCAGGTTGTGTAATACTTTGGGTATGCATGAGAGTCCAAACAAATAGCTCTAGATTTGTTGCCATGATTCCTTGGGAAATCAGGTTTGTCATCATGTCCTGAGGTTGCACAATCTATCTCCTACCAGGTTAGGTTTGGGGTACCAATAGTGCTCTGTGGGCTGGCAGGATTAAAGCCAGCATATCCTGGGGGTGTGCATAGAATCAATCTGGCACAAGCCTGATGTTTATGTTGTCCAATATACACACAGTTTTTACTAGGAAGTATAAAGCCGTACAACAATATTGGAACATCTTAGAACCTACATTTCCTATTACTCAAGTTTACTTTTTCCTACTTTCCGTCCTTGATGGCTGATCCTCACATTTCCTTTCCCTTCGTATATGTACTTTTTATCCTTGCACTCCATTTCTTTTCCATACTTTTAATTGTTTTCTAATTAGTTTTTCGCCCTAAATCTCTCCTTGCCAATCTTTTAGGGTAGCTCGCTTTCCTCTTTCTGTAATAGATTTCTTGTTGTTACTATCAAATGTGTTCACAGCCATCCTCCTAAGCATATGGTCTCTCCAAATACTCTCCATACTCCATCTTGTCTTCTTTGCTGTGCTCCATAAATTCTCCTCGATGAGATAAATGAATAATCGTCTATTTCCTGTGAGCCCTAGTCATAGCCTCTGTATTATAAAAGCAAATCATGAATTAAATTAAAATAAGATGATTTTAATTAAGCCCTAGTCATAGCCTCTGTATTATAAAAGCAAATCATGAATTAAATTAAAATAAGATGATTTTAATTAAGCCCTAGTCATAGCATCTGTATTATAAAAGCAAATCATGAATTAAATTAAAATAAGATGATTTTAAACAAGGGAATATAAATATATATATATATATTGGGGACATGTGGTTGGCCCATAATAGGGATCGCACCTGCATATACGTATTGTTATTGCCACAATTGAAATATAATTGGCTTGTTGATTTTTCTTCTAGAGTAAGGTGCTTATCGTTTTTGGATATTGATCCTGGGTTGTCGATATAATCCAAATTTCCCTTTTTGACCTACGGTGGTTATTAATCTTCCCACTGTCTACTCTAACCCAGTGAATACCGCTTGTATATATATTTTTATCACTTGTTTGGGATGAGGGGCGCACATACACAGGAATTGCCTACTCCGTTGTATGTCATACCACCGACATATGCATAATTACAACATTTGAGATTGTCGCCCTTACAGTAAGGTACACTACCTTTTATAGCTCTTAGTTTAGATGCAGAATTACAATGGGGTACATTACCCCGTCGTGGCACTGGAATTGTTCTGTGTAGAATATGACATGTGTTGATTGCGTCTATGATATACAATTAATTAGCCTCATAAAACTATCCATGTACTAGAATTCAATCCATGCTCTTATTGTGTAATAATATTTCCTTCCAGCTGTTATATGCAGAAATCTGTTTCAGTACATTAAGGTTGCCAGAGATGTTCAATTTTACACAGCATGAGGTGCTTTTGGATTTCTGTTCTGATTATGATTGCTTTAATTATATGTTATTCATTTTTATTAATTCGTATTCACGATTGAGCTCTAAATTTGGAATGTATCCAGCGCGTCAATTGGCTTTGTAGTATTTCTTCCATGTTAATTACAGGCTTATGTAATGTAATGTAATGTAATGTAAGCCCACATTTATATAGCGCTACTATCGCTCCAAGGAGCATCTTGGCGCTCAACACCCAACCCCGCTGGAATAGGTTGGTGGACAGAAGGCAATTTCACACATTACAAGCTTTACACTAATGCTCTGCAAGCCGCGTCGGAGAGTGAGAAGATCCATGTCTTCAGAGACTTCCTAAATTCGCTCTCCTTGACTATACGCCGAAGCTGAGCTGGCAATTTATTCCAAGCTCTTGAGCCTAGTACAAAGAGAGATTTGCCCCCTTTGGTGGCCAATCTGAATCTGGGAATCACCAGAAGATTTTGATTGACAGACCTCAAGCAGCGTACTGGCACATAGCGCTTAAAGCCATTCAACAGATATCTCGGACCTTGTGACTGAAAGGCTCAAAAGGTGATAACAAGGACCTTAAATAGGACACACTTGTGGATGGGCAGCCAGTGTAAGATCTTAAGTGCCGCCGAGGCAGATGACCTTCTCGGCCAGCGAAGTACCAGGCGAGCAGCAGCATGCTGGACCATCTGTAGCCTGTGCAGCACTGCTTTATTGGTGTCTGCATAAAGACTATTGCAGTAGTCCAATCTAGATGTTATCAGTGCTACTGCTACCGTCTTCCTGGCTGCCAGAGGAAGAAGATCAAAAAACTTCCTCAATGATTTGATAATCTGGAAACATGAGCTAGCTACGCCTACCGCTTGCTGCTTGAATGAAAGTTGGTCATCAAATTTAATACCCAGATTTCGCACAGAAGAAATAGTATTAGGAGGAGCTTCTGCATCCTCAGGCCACCATTGTTTAGGGGAAAACAGATTTTGGGGTCCAAAGGGCAATATTTCTGTCTTCCCTGAGTTACATTTGAGGTGATTGTTATTCATCCACTCAAATGTAGTCGTGAGACAGTTCATCAAATTTTCTTCAGCCCCAGGCAGCTCCCTATCCAACACTAGGATCAGCTGCGTATCGTCAGCGTATGATATGACTTCAATCTGATAGGATGCAATCAGCTCAATCACGGGAACCATGTAAAGATTAAAAAGAACAGGACTCAAACTGGCGCCCTGTGGGACCCCTGAGCTGATGACCTTTTCTTCAGATTTGTAGTCACCTAGTACTATTACCTGACGTCTCTGAGAGAGGAAGTTAGTAAGCTATGCCAGCACCATTGCTCCTATACCTGCGTTTTCTAAATGGTCAATCAAGATGGAGTGTGAGACCGTATCGAAGGACGCCGATAGACTGAGTAAGATCAGGACGGCCTTCTTCCCTTGGTCCAATGCCATTCGTAAAGTCTCTGCTGTGAACAGAAGAGCAGACTCAGTCGAGTGTTTGGACCAAAACCCTGATTGATTGGAGTGCAGGATGTTATTCTCCTCCAAAAAAATCGTAAATTGATATTTAACGAATTTCTCCGTCAATTTGAACACCGCAGGGAGTAGGGAAATGGGACGCAGGTTAGACAGAATAGTTGGATCCGGCAGGGCTTTTTTCTGTAGTGGCATAACCGCTGCACACTTCCAATCACCTGGAATTACTGCTGTAGCCAATGAGGAATTGATGATACTGGTAATAGTTGGGTTTATCTCCTCAACCAAGGTTCGCGGGACCATGGGCGGGCAGGGATCAAATGGAGACCCAGATTTTATGGCTAAAATAGCCTGATGTGAATCCTCCAGGGAGATATGCGTAAATGAGTCAAAGCGAGGAGTGTTAGTTGTCACAACGCCTATCCTCATTGTTTCCGAATATGTCGAAATAGATGGCACGGGTGTAAAATCCTTAACAATATCAGAGATTTTCTTTTCAAAATAGTTGGCTATGGCATTGCAAAGCGGGAGGGAAGGTGGAATCTCCTGAGAGAGTGTAGTGGGGTTAGTAAAACTCTTGACTATCTTAAAGATCTCTTTCTGTCCCTTGTCAGAAGAAGAGATAACCTCTAAGTAGTATGTTTTTTTGCCAGCTTAATAGCGGCATGGTAATTCCTACGTGCAGATTTATATAAATCACGGGCAGCCACCTCATAATTCCTTCGCCACCTACGCTCCAAAGATCTTACTGCGCCCAACACGGTTTTTAAAGCTAATGAAAACCATGGGGCACTCTTTCTATTTGTAGGACAGCGTAAATTTCTTTTCTTCTTCCTTATGTCCAAGGATGACCCAAATGTTGCCAGCCACTCACAGTATTGGTAATTATCTGTTAGAGTGCGACCTGTTAGAACAGGTTTACTAGCTCTCAGCTTCTCTAGAAGATCATGCCATGAGAAGGCAGTTATCCAGTCCGGCTTACGACTGACAGAGTTTAAATTGGCACTTTTCACCGGGGCCTTCTGTTTCACCAAAAGATGAAATGGAATAAGTTTATGGTCTGACCAGGTTAAAATGTGTGGAGATTTAACTAACAGGCCATCAACATTAGAACAAATACAATCCAAAACACGGCCTGCTGTGTGAGTAGGTTCTAGCGTTAACAAAGTAAGGCCAAGTATATTGATAATATCCATAAACCCACTAGTGCCTGGTTCCTTGGGGGAATCTAGATGGAGATTGAGATCTCCCATCACCGTGCAGTGTGCGAACCTGAGTGTAAGCTCGCTCAGCGCATCTCCAATGCTTTCCAAAAAATCAGCCGATGGGCCAGGTGGACGATAAATCAAAGCACCAGAGAAGGAAAAGGATTCATGGATGGCAAGGCAGAAGGCCATAGCCTCCGCTCCTTTGATGTCTGGCAACTCAAAGGTAGTGCATTTGATAGCGTTACAATGAATAATTGCCAGCCCACCTCCCCGCTGTGGAACGATTGCATTGGCGATTCAAATGTGATTTTTATTGCACTAATTTTCTGCATCTTCGGAAATTTTAAATTGCTTTATTTACAAGTTTTGAGGACATTAGACAATCATTTTTGCAATTGCAGTCTATTGTTTTGGTATTTGTTCCAACTCAATAGTATTTTGTTCATGTTCATAAATCAAGAGGTGTATTTCTATAGGAGACAGAGCGCAATTCCTCAACTTGAGAAAGGCATTGCCGAAACGCGTGGTTGTTTGTGTGCACAAATTAAATCTGTGTACTGTGCTCTGTTGTCCTGCTGGACTTCTTGGTGGGATTTCCTGCTTTGTTCCTGCTTTCTGCTAGGCTAGCTTTCTGCAGGCTAGATGATATATATATATATATATATATATATATATATATATATATATATATATATATATATATATATATATATATATATATATATATATATATATATATATATATATATGAATCATCTAGACTGAGTAGTGTAGTTCCATTAGTACCCTGTCATGCAGGACCTAGGCTGTTTACAGATAACATATACCGTGGGTCTGGTGGCAGACTGACTTTGTACACCCCTGCTGCATATATTAACCTTTGGGTGAAAGGTTTAGTCCATAAAATGCTGCAGTCCTTATAAGGCGTGATGTACTTATAAGGCATTCTGTCATTATTTGGAGTTATGTCCTTATAAGGCTCGTTCATATGAATCAGCGGGAGCTGATGTAGAGAAAGTGTGCGATGTTCCTTGGAGATATATTAGGGTATGAAATATAACATCTGTTCTTACTGGAGCTGAAAAGAGCTAATTAATATAAATGAGGTGGTTTTGTGTAAATTGTTTGCAATGTCCGTTAGATCAGAAATTTAGTTTTTGTGCAAAATCAAATCTACAACAAGACTTGCAATGAAGGTGTCTGTGGTGTAACAATGTCGCCACTATGTGATGTTCAGGCCTTGCTAATATGAAATTTGAGCTCTAATTTAGAATGAGTTCTACTTTGTAAATGACATTCTATGTTTGGAATGAGAGTTCTAATTAGGAAATAAAAGAATTCCATTAGAATGCAGATTGGAACCACACTTCTAATTTGGATAGTCAGAACTGAGTTTGGAATGCAAACTCTACCCTTGGAATGCCTCTTGCGCAAAACATAAAATGTTTTTTCAGGTTCAAGCAGCAGCTGTGTATGATGTCTAAGGTTCATTTTGTGAGTAGTAATGAGCGGATTCTTAGGCTACAGTTTTGTTGGGCACCTCGTCTCCCCTGGGTACCCAGAACTACCTTCTATTGACTGAATGGGTGCAATGCTCTTGAAGCTATGTAGAGTCACACAAGGAGTCTATGGCAAGCCGGGCCAGCACAGAGGCATTCACACAGATGAAGACTCAGAGCCCAGCCATAAGGCCACTGCCAGGCTCTGCCAGTCAGTGCAGAAGAAAGATGCAGGGTGTCTTCTAATTCTTTGATCCCACCCTACCATTTGAATACCTGAATCACACCTGTGAAATGGGCAGAGCAGATAGGAGGAAACAGAATGAAATGCTGTACATTCCTGTGCAGTGCACCAGGTCCGTCTCACCAGCGCCTTAACAGATTCTCTTACGATGGGTTTGAAGGACATTCTTTTTGGCAGCGACATTGAAAGATGACTATTGTTAATTATTGACCACAGTGGCTACAACATCTGCAGAATAATCCAGACAGAGAGAAATTCTGAAACAAATCCTCTGACAGCTTCTGTCTGTCTAGGCAGGTTCAAAATAAAAGTCTGTACGCAATAAAGAGAACACAGGAAACCTTAATAATTAGTTAATTGTGTTTGACTTCCTTCCCTCAATCTTTTGGTTCTGTGATGTCATGTTACAGATGGGCTTACACCTATCAACATAATGTAACACTGGTCTCTCCATGCAGCCTTGAGTGCTATCAGTGTTTCCATCAATCCCTTGTGACATCAGGTACTACATCACATCCCGGGTCCTGGCAGGCTTGTGACATCATGTACCTCATCAGACCACTGGCAGATATTATGACATCATTCACCACTTAGCTATATATAGAGCCATAGCCATGGATGCCTGCAGTGTGTGTGCTAGCCTATGAATGGTGTGAATGTGGTGTGAATGGGGCACTCAGACTGCCATCAGACAGGCAGGATGGCCACAACAGCTCTACTTCTCATCGGCCTGACAGGAGCTTGCCTGGTTCCTTCTGGGGGAGAGATCAGGAAGCAACCTTGTGCACGCAGAACCCGATAAGAAGGCAGTCTAGGAACTGTGACGTGGGAGTGCAAGGACCAGTCGGTGTGGTATGGCCAAAAACAAGTTGTTCCCCGGGTTCTCCAGTAGGCAAATTGAATTTTGCCCTGAGCTCGACGAACCCGTAGCACTGCCCCTATCTGGAGCTGGACACCGGATCCCTGATCAGATGAGAAGCAGGGTAGTGCCCTGAATGTGACGGTGTGAATGGTGTGAATGCAGCCGCGGCTGGTAGTGGGAGTACCGGCCGGGCGGTGACGTGGGGAGGGGGAGGGGCAAGGTGGGGGGTAGTAATCCATACATTACTATCCCTCATCCTGCCCCTCCCCCTCCTCACGTCACCGCCCGGCCGGTACTCTCACTGCCCCGCGGCTGGGTGAATGTTCAGTAGCAAAGGTCAAAACCTTGGCGTGGTGCTACTGCTCACAAGTTTACCCATGAACTTGTGCTAATTTGACCTATTTTGGATGAAAGTGGATTGTGCATTGGCTTTGATTTCTTTGTCTTTCTGTTCTGTGTTTTTCTCCTAACTGCTTTCTTGTCTTTCATGTTGCCTTTCTCACTTTTACTTTCTAAATCTCACTTCATTCTCTTCATACATTCTTTTATTCCTTCATTGTTCAATTGTATGGGTTGTGCCTTCTCATTTGTTTAGTCTTGTATTTTATTCTTTCATCCTGTATAGGCTTCCAACTTTCCACATTGCTTTTTTTCTATTTTGTATCTTGGACTTTCTCTTGTCCAGAACATTTTCTTTTCTCATTCTTACTGTATCCGTTCTCTTATTCCAACTTCCATACTTTCTCTTTATTTCCTAGGTCTTCTTTATGTTTTCTTAATTTTATCCTTTCTAACATTTTATGTGTTTCCATATTGTTACTTTTACCACTCTTTACTTCATTACTTTCTGGCATCAATACTTCATGTCTTCATTTTTTCTCATTGTTCTCACTTTATACCTGATGTTTTGTTTCTCGTCTTCTCACTCTGACATTCTTTTTATTTCATTTTTGATTATTTACAGTGCAGTTCGCAATTTGTTTTATTTTAGGTGTTTCTTTTTACAAATGGGACAAAGATATTTTAATTTGTTAGAGGATGACATTTGAATCACCAATAGAATAGGGGACCTAAAAGATGTGATAGCAATTTTAGATGTTGCCACTACCTTGTAAGCAGTGAACCCTATCCTGGCAGCATTGAGCTGTATATTATATCTGTTCTGCATCTTACCAGAGTAGCTGTTTGAGTTACATGAATCAAGACGAAACTGGACAAAAGGACCTACTTAAGACCTTGTGTTCAAGTAGAAAGACACTGAGAGATGCTAAGACCAAAAATAATTTTTTGAAAGCCCTGCACCTGTTCTTATAGGGGACAATATCTGAGAGGAGCTTCTCGGCACTCCAAGAACTGTGAGGTATAACGAGGAGTGGACAGTAAACCTTTGAGCTATTCTGAGTCTGCAGTGAAGGTGGCCACTTACACTTTTTTATTGTATAGCCTGCTTTGATTTTTAGACCATGTGTAGAGTCTTATTGTTGTAATAAGAAATGTGTAAAAAATAAGGTGTTGGAACCTCTCTAAAGCAAGTCGGGATTAGGCCCTGATACATTATCAAAGAAAAAAAGCACTGGTAAAGCCAATCGGTTTGACACTGGCTGGCAGTCTTTTGATTTTGCCAATTCTTATTTTGTTTTCTTATTTTTGTTTTATAGTAAAGAGTGCTTTTTTCTCACTCTCACCACCTTTCTTACTTCTGTTTTCTTGTCTTCCACCTCGGTTCGAACTTGTTTTTTTTGTGTTTGCCTTCAGAGAGGACATAGTCTGGTAGTTCAACTGGATGGTTCCCACAAGGAGCAGGGTCAAGACTGATTTGCCAAAGGCAAGGTCTAAACCGAGGTGGCATGGTGAGCAAAAGAACCATTGGTGGGAATGCTACCCACATGAGTGCCAGTGGTTAGATTACTTTCAAGCATTCCTCCCATCACCTTTTGAGAGAACTTTACATGGACCAATGGATAGAAGCCTACATTTTCAATCTTAGAAACTCACATAGCCATAAGTTGGAAATGTTGCTTCAGTATATTCACAATGATGATATTTGGAGGGGAACTGAGGAAATGCTTTTGGCATTTGTTTTATCGCTCAACTGCAATTCTGACTTACAGATCACATTTGAATGCAGAAATAAAAAGACAATTGTATGAGAAAAAGTATCTTAAGATCAGGATCAAAAACAAAGTTTCAATACTGCCTTATGTAAACCTGCCAAGTAAAACCTCTATCGCAACAAGGTAGCTTTCATTCCAGGGCGGTGAGAGATAACTAGTCCTTGTGCTGCTTCTCTGGTTTGGTGGATGTGATTAATCATGAGTGACGTCTTGGATTGAGATTCCTGTGTGATAAAGTGTGGGTTTTTATGGTAGAAGTATTATGTGGTCTTGCAGGGGTGCCTTACCGTGTAATGCTGATAAAATATGCAAAGATGGAATCTGGGTACTCTCTCAGTGGGCCTCCTCTCAGTATACTCTCTAAGTATACCTTCTATCAGTCCTGGTGGAGTGACAAAGACCATACAGGCTACTTAGGGGAAAAATTGAGAAGCTTTTCAAATTAGCAACATGGACAATAAGTAATTGACACACATTGAGAGGTTTCCGACACCATTTTAGAAAAATAGCTCTGATTTGATATATTTTTAGATACAAAAATGAATTCAATACATACAGTATGACCGGAGCAATCAGTTTTCAAACAATACATAAATCAATACTTTGCAATGTGAAAAACATTAATGTTACGGTCAGTGGGAAAAACACATGCAGTTGACACTTTAAAGGATTTGTTCGATGGAACTCTTAAAAACGGGAAGCGTGGTGCAGAGCGGGCGGGCCAAACTCCGGAGGAAATGTGTAAAGCATCTGCGCAGCACACTCACAGGCGACACACCAGGCACACTACAAAAAGAGACTCCACACCAGGTTGCATGTAAAATAGCTTGTGTATTATACCAAACACAGTAGGATGCAATCACAGTTGTGATCACGGCGCCAACTGGCACCGGGTAGCCGTATACAGGGGATTATTTACAGGGCAGGGCCAATTGGGCCTCTGCCAACATCATCACCAAGTACACATATAAAATGAAAGTCCATAAGCAGTAAACGTATAACAGCCAGTAGTTACTGGCCAGACCAAGACCTTAGTAGAAATCCTTGGCATAAACCTCAACATTGTGCACCCTAGGAAAAAGCATTAGGCCCATCAGCACAGCCATAGGTATTAACACATTTGTATAAATAACTTTAGCATGGGGCATAACCTGGAACATCAAAACCTGACATTATGCAACTTCATATGCATTAGGCATCAGTAGGCATGGAAACCACCACAGCATGAAGTAGACATAAAACCGCATCAGCATAGGTACAAATCATGAACATGGGGCACACTATGCATAACCATAGGCACAAAACATATGAGCATGGAGACATAATCATATTTGCATAAATCACTTGAGGCATATGCTGAGTAGGCCTTGGGCATAGAACCTCATACAGGGCATCAGTAAGCAGGAAAACATTAGCATGGGTGCACTTTACACAAACCCCACTTAGACCCAGGATCAGCAGCGCCAACATTTGGGAAAAATATATTAGGCAGGATCACAGCACCTCCTGGGGTGCGAAAACCCAACGTGCAGACCTTCAGCCTCATGGCATCAACCTCATTGGCAGTGGGCAAATAATGAAAACATCATGGCATAACTGAGAGTGGCACCTTCTGCACAAAATCGTCAGTGTAAATGCACCATCCCGATAGCCATAAATCATAATCCTTTCATTAGACATGAATTACATTTGTAGGAGGCATCATCAGTAGCCTACAGGCCACAGTAAACCTACCAATTATACTCTGCACCAATCCTAGGGTATAAACATATTATCATGTGGCACCTCTTTCGCAGGAACACAATAGGCCTAAAATCAGCACTGCAAACCTGAGGGAAAAGCATTAGGTATCCTCCAAGGTACAAATGCATTATGCAACAAAATTATGCAATAAATCATATGGGGTAAAAGGCCTCGCCAGCATATACACAGTTCGCCCCAATCGGAGGCACAACACTCTGAAACTGGCCCGAGGCCAACTGACCTCTATCCGGTGCACAAATGCTCTATGTGCCGCAAAGTCAGGGCTAGCTGCAAAAACAGCAAAGTGCACAAAGCTGGGCAGGGCAGGAGCGTCTCTCACTCCTCTCATGAGGAGTACAATGCCCCCTAATACGTTGCAGCTGCCTGCGCACTCGAAGGGCAGCTGGGAGTCAGGCCGAAAAACAAGCTCTGGCACCACTGCGCAGTTGGGAGCCCAACTTAGGAACCCCTGAAATTCACAGAGCTCCCCAAGGTTGCAGCTGTCCGCTGTCAGACAAGGCTGGTGTAAGGTCAGCACTGGCACCACGGTGCCCTCAGAGCGGCACCGGGGGGAGGCGAGTACCGACAATGTGCCCCAACACTACCCCCACCAATCTGGGACTGATCCCTACTCACCGGGCTCTCTAGAGTCCTTGTGCAATCTCTGGGCACCTGCACTGTGCCCCGATAGGGGGCAGCCGGAATGGAGCACGCACTGCTCCCGCTTCTTCGGTTGCTGCAGGGCTCTCTCTGTCAACACCGTGGGTAGTCCCACAGGCCTTCTCCTTGGGGGTGGGGTTGAAATCCAGCACACAGGAAAGTAGCGCCCACGTTCCTCACTTCCTTCTGGGGCACAGCTGTAGCGCTCACGAGGCGCTAGAGTCCTCCCAAGTCCAGGGTCTCCCAGAATAAAGTAGCGCTCTGGCAGCACAGCGCTGCAGGCATCAGTTTCTCACCTCCTTGAAGTTCAGGCCACCAAATATAGCGCTTTGACAGCACAGTGCTGCAGGCATCACTCGGAATGGAGCACGCACTGCTCCCGCTTCTTCGGTAGCTGCAGGGCTCTCTCTGGCAACACCGTGGGGAGTCCCACAGGCCTTCTCCTGAGGGGGGTTAAAATACAGCACACAGGAAAGTAACGCCCTGTTGCATTGAACAAAATAAATTGATGACTCCTTGTGTTGCTACGTCCAGATGTGTGTTTATTCTCGGTAATCAAATAATCAAGTACAGCATTTATATAAGCTAGTAATCCAGGTTCCAGTATAGGTTAAGGTAAATGCCCCACCGGGAGCAGCTGCCCTGCTGCTCAGCCTCCAAGGTAACTGACAGTACACTTCAAGATACACAGATAGAACTCAGGATGACATCATAGAGACAGGCTGAGCAGCAGAGTACAAGAGACTAAGAAAGGACAAGAAAGAAAGAAGAGCTGGGTGAAGCAGGATACAACACGCCCGCACTCCTCACCTCCTTCTGGGGCACAGCTGTAGCACTCATGAGGCGCTAGAGTCCTCCCAAGTCCAGGGTTCCCCAGAATAAAGTAGCGCTCTGGAAGCACAGCGCTGCAGGGGTCCGCTCCTCAGCTCCTTGAAGTAACAGGCCACCAAATATAGCGCTTTGACAGCACAGCGCTGCAGACGTCACTCCTCCTCTGGCAACCAAGAAAATAGTGCCTTCAAGGCGCTAGGGAGCTGGTGAGGAAAATAACCAGCTCTCCCTGGCAGCACGTGCTGAAGGTCCCACCACGCCAGGACAGTCCCAACTAACAGAGCGCGTTACAAATCAACATATAACATAACATAACATACCTTCTTCTCCTGGGCAGGTGCTGGAGGCAGTGCTCACCAAGCGCTAGAGAGGCCCAACAGCACAGACAGTGCTCCTCTTCGCGGGCAATGTAGACAATAGTGCCCACGAGGCGCTAAGAAGCAGGAAAGTCCTTGGGGGCTGGGATAGTGCTGCAGCCTTCACAAGGCGCTAGACAGAAGGAGGAGCTCAGTCACTTGAAATGTAGAGCTCACGAGGCGCTAGGGGCCAGGAAACAGTTAATGCAGGGCAAGATCAGCAAGCAGTAGGGCAGCTCACCCAAAAAATGAAGCAGCCGTTCCTGGTAACAGTCATCCTCCATTACGATGGCAATCCTGCTAGCACAGCAGTCTCCACTCCAGCAGAGTCTCTCAGTGGCCCTGTGGACAGCAGAGGGGTACAGATGGGCAAAGGGGCCAGCACACAGCGGTAGCTCCTGGCAGAGTGTCCCCTCTCAGTCAAGTCCACCCTCAGTCTGAGCACATGGCATCTCTGCTGTTCTACATATATACCCCACCTACCAGAAAGGGCTGGAAGCTTCTAGAAGGTCCCTGGCAGTTCCAGCCTCCACTGTCACTGAGGGGGAAGTATAGAGCACCTTGTCACTTCAAGCACTAGACCGCCAACCCACCTCAGGCAGGCGGCACAAGCAGACAGAAATGGCATCCATTTTAAAAGTAACATTGCTGCAATGGTGAAAATAAAGGTGCACAGACCATTGCACATCATTTAACATTTGTATTTCAAATACATCAACATGACATGTTTATTCCCACAAAAGCGAAAAAATTCAGGGAAAAACGGCCAACTCCAACCAAGTACCCACTCAGAGTTAAGGTCTCTGGAGGTCTAAGATCAGTTCATAACAGCCAGTGGTTGCTGGTGGCATTTAAAAGTGGTGAGGCATAAACTTTCTGTCAGAGTGCACCGTGGCGAGCGAGCACGGCGAGTGAGTGAGCCTGAACATCTTAAGGGGAATTTTTTTTAAAAAAAGAGTGGGTAAATGGTGCATTCTCCCGCCTTACTTTTTTACCTCTCTCCTTTCGTCATCTCTCTGCCCTTCTGCCCTGCACCTCACATTTACCGGATTCTGCTATGTATGTAAGTATGTAAGTACCATCACTACCCCCACCTTAGTATCATCAAAGCACCTCAAGTCTGCCTCCTAACGGGAGCACACATACCTTGCCCTTTGTGCGCCGAAAGCAGGAATTTCCAGAGATCACCTCAGCGTCTCCTTTCAGTGCTCGCTTCCTGGCTTATTCGAGCTGCAGCCTGCTTGTTTGATGGTATTCTTGCACGACTCCTGTGCTAAGCGGGACAGCTCTGTTCTGGCAATGTATATATAAATAGATTGGTATTTACGTTTGAATTGTGGGCTATACCAGTGCTTTAAATGGGCCGGTACTGTCCGGTACGGAATACCGGCACCTATTTTGAGGAGGAGTACTGGCACTTCTCAAGAGAAATGCAATACCTTTAATTGAAGAGTAGCGGGCACTTCTCAGAAACTAGCAGGTACTCTGGTACAGAGTACCTGCACCTTTATGTTTCCATTTCATGCACTGGTCTATACAATTCATTAAAGGTTTCTTCCACGCAAGTCAATATATAACATAAATAACAAATTAGGTATGACTAGCAGCGAGCAAAAGGGGAAACATATATAAATGCTGCGACGGTATGCTTATTTTAACATGAATCTTCCTGTTTATAAATCTCCAGGCGGCCCGGACGTGAAATATGACGTGGGAATGTTAGTTGTGCACTCTCAGATTACTGCTTTTTTATATGCTTGATTATAAACGCTGGATTCACTTCGCAGAGACATCAAGGGGTTCGTAAAGGCTGACACTACACCAACTCCAATACAGGACTCTCACATTTAATGAAATGGAAATACGATTTGAGTCAAGGCTGGCTTCAGAACGTGAAAACGTGTTTTGTTTTCAAGAAAGGTAGGCGGATTGCCATTTCTATCCATTACAGCTATCTCCAGGCTGTGCATTTGCAGAGCTTTGCCAATCACGGAATTTAAATATAAATTGCAAACAGAGCTCTTCCAGCACATGTATGATCTGCAATCTGTAGCAAACCGGTGTTCATATTTACCTGGAAGAACTGCTTTTCCCTTCAGAGTCGATACCGATGCCACGCGGGTTCAAAATGGTGACGTCAAGCGCACATATTTGGGAGGTTCCCAGCAGCGGTTCCTTGTTTTAATTCCTCCGAGATCGAGAAACCGCTGGGCAGATTCACAAGCCCCTTGCGCCACTTTAGCATAATTTTTGCCATGTTAAAAATGACACAAAAGTGGCGCAAGGGGCTTGTAAATCTGCCCTGCGTCTCCCCAGAACCCAGGCTTTAAAGTTAAGTGGAAATGGGGAAGCGCTGTCTGTGCAATTACATTCCTATTTCGTGCTGACCAAACCACACCAGTAGTTAAAATCTTCCAATGCTCACGATGCATGAAACAACCGAGAAAGAACACAGCAAAAGCGGCCTCTCACCAACCATATTTTTAGCAAAGCCAGGAAACAAAGCTGTTTTCATTTCTTATTTGTTCTTGAGACAGTTCCAAAGAGTGTTGTCTTTCTGAGTGCAATTACGGGATAAGGAACTGATTATAAATGGCCAATGATTATAAATGGCCAAACACTGATTCGCGGCTCACAATACACGCAGGGGGGATTCACACGGGGATTCGCGCGTGGGTTACCAGGGGGGGTAGAGGACATTAAAATAATGAACAATTTTAAACTTACATGGCAAGGTCTGCACCACCTTTGCTCCTGAGTCGGGTCCTGCGCTGCTCCTGCAAGCAGCTCCCTCCCCTTCTGTAAGACTGTAAGCCAATCACAACAGTGCAGAGTCCCGGGCGGCACCCCTCCGTGCAACAGTAGAGAGCGCATGACTGCTTTGGTCGGCACCCAGGGCCGACCAAGCAGCCACAGCACTCAGAGTGGTGCAAGCCACTCCTCCCGCCCCCAACCAGGCACACCCTTGCTGTCTGCTTTCTCGCAGCGCGAGATGCAGAAAGTAAAATGTTATTAAAATACCATTTTATTTTCTGCTTCTCGCACTGCCAGAAAGCAGGGGGGCAGCGCCCCAACGCCCTAATGGAGCGGCCGCCTCTGCTGTTACTAATCCCTTGCCAATCCCCCCTGCTCCCAGTCAAAAATGAAGAAACTGAATATGCTTATCCCACTACTGAGTCATTGCCTGGTTTCCAACCGGATACCCTTAACCAGACAGGTTTTTGTTTTGACTCAAACATGACTTCATCATTGGCCCCAGCCAAATTCACTATTTTTGTCACGTTGTTTGAACAGACTTATTTGGTTCCCCCTTGGACATACATCTGATTGGTGCTCATTGCCATTTTTTTATTCATGTCAATTGGATTTGTGAATTATTTTTTTTCTTCTAATCAATGGCCACTACCTACCTGAACGCTTTGCTGTAAAACTGTCTCCACACTCATCTTTTCACATCATGAAAAGAGACCAGACTTTTGTCAACATCACCGCCTGGCCAGTTGGGGATGGTATTGTTTGGGATGCTGTGGATTTCCAAATTCATAGCCCTGCAGAGTTAAATAATGTACCCAATGTACTTCGTGTTTCAATGGGTGATGTAGTGAAACACAACATACGGTCTGATGATTGGGACGTACAAGCCATACAATCTTTGTTTTCTGATTTGAAGTATTCTGCTGCATCTGATGCTGAAGATGTATATTTAAATACTGCAAATTATGATGACTTGTTTTGTTACCAGCATTATGGAGATTACTACCTGCATAAAGCTAATACATTTAGGAATGTTTTTATTTACACACAGTGGGAACATTGCCTGACTCCTTTGGAAGGCAGCTCAAAAACGCTTTTGAAAACATTCTCATATTTTACAGATTTTGATAGGTCAAAACCGGAGTCATTCTATTTTAAGTAAAATTCTTCGTCCAAACCCAAAGTGATGCTCACCCACACAAAATTATTGTATTCCAAATCCTTTATTGATAACATGTCGGGGGTGGGTATGAGCTGTGGAAGTCCACAATAGAGCTCAAATCTGTTTGGGGCTTTAGACCCTGGCAGGTGAAGGGCACAGCAGCTTTACATCACACGTGCCTCATTCCAACACATATTTTATTTTTAAATGATTCGATCTACCAGACTACTTGTTTTGGATTGGCTACTTCAAAGCAAATGAATGCCCCTACAATTCCTGCTCTGGCTAAATATCAGAACAGGAGCAGTCATACTGAATATTAAATTGAGGACTTGTAATCATTGCTTACAAATGATACCTTTAATATTTATAGTCTATACCCCTTCGGTTGGTTGGTTTGGCAGACCAGTGCAGATTCGTGCCAACTCCGTTTCCATGACAAGGCTCCTGTTACACACAGGATAGGCCTGATCCACGTTTTTCTAACTCCCATTCGGTTACCACCTATTCAGTGGGTAAGTTATGTCAAAATTGATTACAACACTCAACACTTCAGTAAAACAGCATTTGTCGTTATTATCAGGTGACATTGATTTGACAGATCTTATTAAAAGAATTGCTGGTCCAAGATGAAAAATATTTTTTTATGCAGCTTACAATGAAATCTGGAAGCTATACCAAATTGAGGCAGCTTCACGTTTAAGGGTAATAGACCAGGCTAATCTTGAAAAAGTGCTTGCTGTTGTTGATAATAGTATTAATGCACTTTCTTCCCGTATTTACACATTGGACAATATTGTTTCATCAGTAGTTGACATCGTACAAGAGGATGTATCTGTTTTGTATCATGGTCAAAATCAATTGCATTCAGTTATGCAATTTGCGTGGACTTTACAGACTCTAAAGATAGGGAAAGTTCCATGGGATTATTTGAACACATCATCTTTATTTTTGCCTTTTAACTTAACAGCAAAACAGCAGGTTATGTCCATGAAAGATGCTAGGTATTGTCTTTTGTATATTGAAAAGTTAGATCTGTTACCAGTCTCTGTGGCCGAAACAGACTCAGCTGTCTGGCTCATCCATGTGGTGATAACTCTCCCATTTTTCTTGTTTACATTTACCTCATGCTTGAAACACTATCCACTAGGCCGCTTCAAACCCTTAGGCAGTGCATTTCTTCATGAGTTGTGGTCACTACCATTCACATACAGATGCCTACGGGATGACAAAGAGTTTTACCTTTCTGGGTAATCGTGCGATTCATCCATAGGTCATTCCAGAGTTTGCAAAAATATAAAATTGCATGGAGCTTGTAACCTTATGGCCCCGAATCTTGCATGTGTTTTGAAGGGTAATCCAGTGCCAGCAATTACACCTACTTTCACTCTGCTTGCAAACGGTAGTTATCTGCTTTTAAATATAGGAACCAAGAGAACCACTAATTACGGCACACATGTAATGTCTCTGAGTTAACAAACTAACCAAGTTAAACAGATCAACCACAGAGTCTTCAAGTGCAGCACCACCCAGCAGCCATATCAAACACCCCAACACAGACAAGAGGTGTACAAGTCAAGACTGAACTAACAGCGCAAACTTTTTTGTTTGAACTGATAAGGGAAACCACAGTCACAGGAGGACCGCAGATGCCTCCTTGCCTTGGGAACACACAACAAGATCTGTAATTTCAAAAGAGAAGTTATGTCTGATTGTATTGTTATGTACCCTCTGTCTACTATGGGTGGTATCTCACTTGTTCTCTGTCGAGGAACTGCTTAGTCAAAAGGAGTCTATTGAAAAATTATCCCCGCACTTGGGCAAAGGGATCTCTCTTGTGATTTGTTTTTAAAAGATGACTTTTTTGTATGTCTTTTGTGTCACTTTTTTCAATATTTTCGAATCTGTGTTTGTGTAAGGAAGAGGATATACACCAAAGTTTGGCTAATGTCTCAGCTTTCCGTTTATTTGCTGTATTTACAATAGAAAAATATAGCCACTCTAAGGGAGAGGTACTTTTTTTAATGGGATGAATTTAAAATGACGTGTTAAGCTTTGTGTTAATAGTGCCGCAAAATGAACATTTCTTTTTAAATGTCTCCCGTTATTTATATTGAAGCAGCGTTTTTCCTCCTGCAAGTTGTCCCTATGCACAAGCCGGAGCCCCAAACTTCATTTTACCTTTCTCTCATTATTTCATTACAATTTAATGAAAATAAATGTATAATGATATTCCTGTCTCCTGTTTGCGGCAAGGAACAACTTGCAAAGTACTTTAGTTAAAAATGAAAGATCACTGTAAAATGCTGCTTTAAATTAATGTTTTATTAACCCCTTCCACGAGGGGCTACTGCCCCTGCAGTGCGGGGGGGGGGGGGAGCGCGGTGTCGCGGTGCTCGTGATGAGCCCAGCTCCTCATGCTGGGCTCATCACGGAGAAGTGTGGCTCAATGGTTAGAGCGGTAGACCCTGATGCAGAGGTCTAGCCCAGGACCAGGGTTCAATTCCCCGCCTCGGCGGGTCTTGGGCTCAAAATTCCACAGACCTGATAATTCTCGCCTCCGTGCCTATTCCAATCATGGAGTCCCACTATGCAACTCTGGGCAATAGCTTGCTTAATCTCCACAACGGCCCCCACAATGCTAAGGATGCCTGGCCTCCACCTTGGGGGTGCCCAGAAGTGGACGCCTCACAGGGAAAGCCAGGATGGGTTCCACAACGGTATTCGAACAAGCGCCTTGAGATCCTTGTGGATGAGTAGTGCGCTATACAAGTATCAATTTACATATGCTGCACAGTGGAGCTTTGCTCATGACGACCACTCCTGTAGAACTCCCGCGCAGGCGGAAAAATAGCCCTGCGTGGGCTGTCTGCAGCACTTTTGACGAGCTCAGCTCGTCATGAGCACAGCTCCACTATGCCTCATGATGAGCTGAGCTCGTCATAAGCCCCGAAGGGGTTAAAACAACGTTTCAAACAGATTTCTTTTCACAAAGTAAAGTATCTTTACCATTTTGATTGCCCGAATAAAGCATTTCACATGCATCTTTCTCCTCAAAAACGTTTCTCTCTACCACAAACCTAATTCTGGCAGTCTGGTTATGCCTCCAAGACCGCTGCTCATGCTGCAAAAGTCGTGCAGGATCAAAGTACAGAGCTGGGCAGCAGACGGCAGGAGTCATGGTTCTACGTGGGCAGTTTAACACTGCTCATGCCAGGCCAGCATCACTCGCTTTGACCAACCCCCTCCCCAGCTAAGCTCAATAGCCAATGGAAGCAGTTGGTTCGTGAGACAGGAGCCAGGAACGCATAGGAAGTCAAAAAGGGCAAAAAATATAAAAAACGACAATGAAGGGCACAAAAGTGGGCATCGGGACACAAGCTACTGACAGTATGTCAGCAACCTACCGGTAGCTTACGATCGGCCGGTTGGAGACCCCTGGTGCAGACCATGGGTGGCCCTTAGCTTATCTGGGGTGGTCTTCTTTAACAACAAGTGGTCCACCAACATGGAGTTCCTGTTTAGGGCCATCCAGCTTGAGGATAAGAAGGGAATGAGTCACATGGGGGAAGGCTGAATGAGAGCATGACCAGCCCATGTCAGGAAACTGGGACAGCGAGGTAAAGGAGCGCTTCCACTTGCACAAATGCTAACTGCGGCAGGATTATGCACATACCGGATATGAAATGGGGCACCTCCACGCTGATGGATTACTACTGGAACTGTGGCAAGTATGCCTATACTCAGCGCATCCCCAGATGGCAAGGACTCTGCTCACTGGCACCACACACACCCCAACCTAATCTACTGTGCACCACTGCACTGTATGACACTGCACCCTGCGCCACTTCACTCTGTGCCTCTCTAATCTGCACCATTCTACTTCATGCCAGTGCACTCCATCCCGCTCTACTATGCATCACTGTACTCTTCGCCAATGCACTAACACCACTCCAGTCTTGGCCACTACACTCTGCTCCACTCTAAGCCGCTCCACTGCAACACTGTACACTACGCCACTGCACCATACTAGGCCTGGGCAGAGTTCCGTTATGTGGAACTCTGCAAAGTGACCAAAAATTCTGCTTTACTCCACTGGGCTTCGCAAGCAGCAATGTGAGGTAAGTCGTGCTAAGTTTTAGCGTTGGGTGATTGTCCCACACTGCAAAACCAGCGCAAATGGCACCACCCGCAACGGAAGAGAGCGCAGTTTCTTTCTGCTGCTCGCGTAGATGTTCTCTTGAGCGGCAGCTTCTCCAATGTGAGTGGCAGGTTTCTCAACCCGAGCGGTAGCGACCTACCACAACCGTCCGTGTTGAGAAATCTCGCTGGGATCGGGTCTAGTATTGGATTTTCCTCGCTCACCAATGTAACACTGTAGAGCTGTGAGGGAGGAAAAACTATGCTCCATGCTGCTACGCTGAGCTTTTCGGAACCCCGCACTCAATGCGGAGCACAGAGTGGGAAAAACACCACAAGCGGAACAAAGTTTACTACCCAGGCCTACACTATACCACTCCACTTTACCCTGCACCACTCCACTCTACACAGCAAAAAACCACTCTACACTGCACCACTTCACTCTACTTTGAAACAATCCGCTGTAACCCACTACACTCTAAGGCGCATATTACCAAGCACAGCGTTAAAATTATTGTTGCTTTAACGGCAGAAAACTGCTGCTAAAGCACGATAATGGACTTGATAATATGCCCTTGAGAATTCCAATAGAAAGCCATGTTCTGGTGTCAACATGGGCTTCCATTGGAATTCTCAAGGGCATATTATCAAGCCCTTTATCGACGCTTTAGCGGCAATAATTTTAACACTGTGCTTGATAATGTGCCCCTATGACACTGAACTCTAAGTCACATTAAACCACTCTGTGCCACTCCCCTCTGCGTCACTGCAATCAATACTGCTCCACTCTACTCTATGCAACTGTTCTCTACCCTGCTTCACTCCACTTTGCTCTGAAACAATCTACTCTACTCCATCCTATGCCACTCCACTCTACAGCACTCCACTCCACCCTATGCCACTCCACTCTACAGCACTCCACTCCACCCTATGCCACTCCACTCTACAGCACTCTACTCCACCCTATGCCACTCCACTCTACAGCACTCTACTCCACCCTATGCCACTCCACTCTACAACACTCTACTCCACTCTATGCCACTCCACTCTACTCCACCCTATGCCACTACACTCTACAGCACTCTACTCCACCCTATGCCACTCCACTCTACAGCACTCTACTCCATCCTCTGCCACCCCACTCTACAGCACTCTACTCCACTCTATACAACTCCACTCTACAGCACTCTACTCCACTCTGTGCCACTCCACTCTACAGCACTCTACTCCACCCTGTGCCACTCCACTCTACAGCACTCTACTCCACTCTATGCCACAGCACTCTACTCCACCCTGTTGCACTCCACTCTACAACACTCTACTCCACCCTATGCCACTCCACTCTACAGCACTCTACTCCAGCCTATGCCACTCCACTCTATAGCACTCTACTCCACCCTATGCCACTCCACTCTACAGCACTCTACGCCTCTTTATACCACTCCACTCTACAGCACTCTACTCCGCTCTATGCCACTCCGCTCTACAGCACTCTACTCCACCCTATGCCACTCCACTCTACAGTACTCTACTCCACCCTATGCCACTTTACTCTACAGCACTCTACTCCACGCTATGCCACTACACTCCACAGCACTCTACTCCACCCTGTGCCACTCCACTCTACAACACTCTACTCCACTCTATGCCACTCCACTCTACAGCACTCTACTCTACCCTATGGCACTCCACTCTACAGCACTCTACTCCACCCTATGCCACTCCACTCTACAGCACTCTACTCCACTCTATGCCACTCCACTCTACAGCACTCTACTCCACCCTGTGCCACTCCACTCTACAGCCCTCTACTCCACCCTATGCCACTCCACTCTACAACACTCTACTCCACTCTATGCCACTCCACTCTACAGCACTCTACTCCACCCTATGCCACTCCACTCTACAGCACTCTACTCCACCCTATGCCACTCCACTCTATTGCAATCTACTCCACTCTATGCCACTACACTCTACAGCACTCTACTCCACCCCGTGCCACTCCACTCTACAGCACTCTACTCCACTCCATGCCACTCCACTCTACAGCACTCTACTCCACCCTATGCCACTCCACTCTATAGCACTCTACTCCACTCTATGCCACTCCACTCTACAGCACTCTACTCCACCCTATGCCACTCCACTCTACAGCACTCTACTCCACCCTATGCCACTCCACTCTACAACACTCTACTCTGCTCTATGCCACTCCACTCTACAGCACTCTACTCCACCCTATGCCACTCCACTCTACAGCACCCTACTCCACTATATGCCACTACACTCTACAGCACTCTACTCCACCCTGTGCCACTCCACTATACAGCACTCTACTCCACCTTGTGCCACTCCACTCTACAGCACTCTACTCCACTCTATGCCACTCCACTCTACAGCACTCTACTCCACCCTATGCCACTCCACTCTACAGCCCTCTACTCCACCCTATGCCACTCCACTCTACAACACTCTACTCCACTCTATGCCACTCGACTCTACAGCACTCTACTCCACCCTATGCCACTCCACTCTACAGCACTCTACTCCACCCTATGCCACTCCACTCTATAGCAATCTACTCCACTCTATGCCACTACACTCTACAGCACTCTACTCCACCCCGTGCCACTCCACTCTACAGCACTCTACTCCACTCTATGCCACTCCACTCTACAGCACTCTACTCCACCCTATGCCACTCCACTCTATAGCACTATACTCCACTCTATGCCACTCCACTCTACAGCACTCTACTCCACCCCGTGCCACTCCACTCTACAGCACTCTACTCCACCCTGTACCACTCCACTCTATTCCATTCTATGACACTACTCCTTTCCCTCTTTGCCCCTCTATGGCACTTTAGTCCTCTCTATCCTATGACACTCCACTCCACTCTATGCCCCTCCACTTTATGCCAATCTACTCCGCTGTACACCACTCTACTTTACATTACTCTACTCAGGCCCCTCTACGCCACTCAACTCTGCTCTACACTGCTCCACGATATTCTACGTCACTCCACTCTACGACACTCTACTCAACTCTGACACTATGCCCCACTCAACTCTACGCCGGTCCATAACACTACACTCTACTACACTTTGCGACCCAACACTCCATTCCGCTCTCTTTTACCCCACTTACTTCTAGTCATGCTGAACAGCAGCCACTCTGGTGTGCAACATGGCTAAAACATATTAGCAAAACCAATAGCTCTTACATAGGCTATGCCTATTGGCTTTGCCAATGCTTATTTTCATTTGACACCTCAATTCTGGGTTTGCTGCATATTTTAGCTATGCCGCCTCCAATGCCATCTTAAGTGTGTGCACAAGTATCATGAGCAGTTGCAGCCCAAGTGTAAGTTTATACATCTGGGGCAATATTATACATACAGCGCCAGGCACAATCCAGGAAAATGCGCCTCATCATGCTGAATGCGCTGCCCCCAGGGCAGCCGCAATCCACATTCAGGGGAAAAACGGGACGGCTGCTTCAAAGCCGTTCCATGTTTTCACCATGCAGGTGGCACCCGCTGGCATTTTTAAAGGGGATTGGAGATTCCATTGCAGGCGAAGCAGTCCCTGGAAGGGGATGTCTGAGGGGTTCATGGCACCCGCCCTTTCCCCCACTAGCTGGCTGCCATCAGCGGGGACACTGACAGTGCATCACCTTTTGGATGGCGCACTATCAGTGTGCCTCCTGACAGCTTCTTTGCCTCTGCGCCTGCATCTGTAATAGGGCTCGGGTGCAGAGGCAAAGGGTCTGTCGGTTAGACTGCCGACTTTAATGCTGGAGACCAGGGTTCGAGCCTCGGGTCGCGTCCACATCCTGTGATTCTGGGCAAATCACTTCATCTCCCCGTGCCTGAATGTGTTATATAAATACGGTGCTCATGTAAAGCGCTCCAATACCTTCGAGTCGACTTCGCGCTATATAAATAAGCAAAAAAAAAATCAGCATGGGCCGCGCCTTTATGCAAATGAGAGAACGCCCACTAAAGACCACACTGGCGCATTATATGTACTAGCGCTATTGGTATTACAGAAGGGGTCGCAGAGGCTGTGATACCAAAGTGCCCCAGGTGAAACTTGTGTAATTCGGCCCCTAGCATCAGGCGTCAGCAGCTCATTAACCCTGGATAGTTTGTTGCATCCTGGGACTTGTAGTCCTACAGTCATAATAGGAAAACAAACCTTGCACGCAGATGAACACAAAGACAAGACCCACGCCCCGTTCACCAAACCTAGCGCGTGGAACGGTTTGACCGACGTGCAATATTCACTTTTGTAAGTCGCTGGCGTTATTTTGCTTTCGTATAAATAGTTGCGCATATGTGAACTCGCCCTACCGTGTTGTAATATGACAGGTGAGTAAAACTTGTCCCTGGGCTGATAAGGAAGATTTCAGGCCAAGGAGGCCGAGAATCTTTGGAAACCCCAAATTTGTGCATATACCCAACATTCTGTTTCACCCATGTCATCCTGGAACTAGAGAGGACTGGGGCTTACCTCTGTCAAGGCAGGAGTAAATCTGTTTCCAAGTTTGGAATTGGAAAAGAACCCTTTCAAAACTGGTGGGGAGACTGCGTTTGTTAACGGCGAAGAATAATTTATTTTGGAGGAAAAATAAATAAAAGTGCAAATCACCGAAGTAAAGATATTTGGCACTGCCCACATGTAGAAGTACTATGCCTAAATAGTTTGCGTCCAGCTGCTGCGACTCTCTAGGCGGCCTCAAGGCGCCCTCTGTGAACAGTGAACAGTGAACATTCGTCTCTACCCATCCGTGCACGCGTAAAGGTGCTCCTGGGTGAGGGAATAAACGTGGGCACAGCCTGGCACAGGCCTTTCAGAGCAGGGCCCCATGCAGGGCCGGCGCTAGGCATGGGCAGCATGGGCAGCTGCCCAGGGTTTCGCGCTCAAGTGAAAGGCAGGGGGCCCCCTGCTTCACTGTGAAATGGAACACTTTCACAAATTTTTATTTATTTATTTAATGCGATTTTATATAGCACGAACTTTACCCGAAGGTGTCAGAGCGCTTTACATAAGAACCAGTTGCAAAACATAAGGACTAAGGATTACATGCATTACATATAAGATACAAACAGAAAAAATTGCAAACGTACAAGATGTAAAGTCACGCAAGGAAGAGATACAAACAGAAAGAAAAATTGCAGATGTACAAATAGTAAAGTCACTCAAGGAAGAGATACGAATGGATATACTCTAAAAGTCACATAGGAATGGTAGAGAGTACAAAGGTCTACTGCATATACTAGTGATTAGAGTTTTCTCTATATACATAGGGAATGGATACGGATAGATATACTCTAAGAATCACATAGGAATGGTAGAGCGTACAAAGGTCTACTGCATATACTAGTGATTAGAGTTATCTCTATATTCATAGGGAATGGATACGAATGGATATACTCTAAGAGTCACATAGGAATGGCAGAGAGTACAAAGGTCTACTGCATATACTAGTGATAAGCGTTATCGCTATATACATAAGGAAGGGATACAAATGGATATACTCAAAGAGTCACATAGGAATCCGCAGCAGCCCTGCTTTGCTATGCCATACTGCGCCTGTAATCTACGCCCCCACCCACTCTGTTACCATGCGCTGTGTTTATGCACTTGATGTCTGGAGTCCACCACGTGGTGGCATTCCTGGGGGTGCAATCAAACAGAGTCGGGAAGGCACAGCAGCCAAGCCAGCAATTATGGCTCACAGTGTCAGGGGCGGGCAGCACCTCTGTTAAGTACCGGCCATTCCCGCATTTTGTTCCTGGGTGAAAGAAGGCCCCTATGCAGGACCAGCCAGACACAGGTAAAGAGAGCTGGGAGAGGGGAGGAGGGAGCAGCCAGATCAACTTCTAGGGCAGTGTTTTAAGAAAGGCCTTGTTACTGCTTCGAAGCACTAGAGCAAGCTGCAAGGTCAGGGTGTGGGGGCTCCCTTCCCTGGGCCTTGTAGCCATTACTCCCTCTTTCTTTTCCTTTTCTTTATTTGTTCCCCTGTAAATGAATCCAAAAAAGAATAACTTTTTTGCTGGAAATGTCATTTTTTTGTGACATTTTTCACTTCCAAAGTGCAGCCTTGGGGTGGAGAGAAATAAAAGGTTTAAAATGTTAAACAAGCATTTGCAATGCAATAGGTCTCGTATTAGGAAAGTGTGAGCTATTGGTATTTTAAATGACAGTTTTTTTTAATATGTGTTGGCTTTGAAAATATATAAATTAATAGCATTGTTATTCACACTTTCCTAATGCTAGTCCTATTGGCTATGGCAATACGTGTTGGTAGCAAGCAAGGACAGTGCTGTTGTGGTGCTGAGTGATGATGTGGTTGGGCTGAGTGATGTGGTTGTGCATTAGAGTGATGTGGTGGTGTCCCAGAGTGATGTGGTGGTGTCCCAGAGTGATGTGGTGGTGTCCCAGAGTGATGTGGTGGTGTCCCTGAGTAATGTGGTGGTGTCCCTGAGTGATGTGGGGGTGCCCCTGAGTGGTGCCCCTGAGTGATGTGGTGGTGCTCCTGAGTGATGTGGTGGTGTCCCTGAGTGATGTGGGGGTGTCCTAGAGTGATGTGGTGGTGTCCTAGAGTGATGTGGTTGTGTCCCTGAGTGATGTGGTGGTGTCCCTGAGTGATGTGGTGGTGTTGTGTGGCGTTCAGCAGTGTGAGGCGTGCAGCAGTGTGAGGCCTGCAGCAGTGTGCAGCGTGCAGCAGTGTGAGGCGTGCAGCATTGTGAGGTG
Source organism: Lissotriton vulgaris (assembly GCF_964263255.1). Classification (NCBI taxonomy): domain Eukaryota; kingdom Metazoa; phylum Chordata; class Amphibia; order Caudata; family Salamandridae; genus Lissotriton; species Lissotriton vulgaris. The sequence goes on from NC_141698.1 coordinate 1,040,183,934, forward strand.
TGCAGCAGTGTGTGGAGTGCAACAGTGTGTGGCGTGCAGCAGTGTGTGATGTACAGCAGTGTGTGGTGTGCAGCAGTGTGTGGCATGCAGCAGTGTGTGGCGTGCAGCAGTGTGTGGCGTGCAGCAGTGTGAGGCGTGCAGCATTGTGTCGTGCAGCATTGTGTCGTACAGCAGTGTGTGGTGTGCAGCAGTGTACAGCATGCAGCAGTGTGAGTAATACAGCAGTGTGCAGCAGTGTGTGGCGTGCAGCAGTGTGTGGCGTGCAGCAGTTTGTGGTGTGCAGCAGTGTGAGGCGTGCAGCAGTCTGTGGCGTGCAGCCGTGTGTGGCGTGCAGCAGTGTGTGGCGTGAAGCAGTGTGAGATGTGCAGCAGTGTGAGGTGTGCAGCAATGTGTGGCGTGCAGCAGTGTGGCATGCAGCAGTGTGCAGCGTGCAGCAGTGTGAGGCCTGCAGCAGTGTGAGGCGTGCAGCAGTGCGAGACGTGCAGCACTGTGAGGCGTGCAGCAGTGTATGAAATGCAGCAGTGTGCAGCATGCAGCAGTGTGAGTAAAGCAGCAGTGAGCAGTGTGAGGCGTACAGCAGTGTGATGCGTGCAGCAGTGTAAGTCGTGCAGCAGTGTAAGTGCTTTGATACTAGAGTATGCATGCTCTCGAATCAGTGCGCGCACGCTCTGCTGCGACAGTGTGCAGCAGTATGAGGCATGCAGCAGTGTGAGGCGTGCAGCAATGTGTGGCATGGGCATGCATTAGTGTGTGGTGTGCAGCAGTGTGTGGCGTGCAGCAGTGTGTGGCGTGCGGCAGTGTGAGGTGTTCGGCAGTGTGCAGCATGCACAGTGTGAGTAATGCAGCAGTGTGCCGCGTGCAGCAGTGTGTGGTGTGCAGCAGTGATTCGTGCAGCAGTTTGCAGCATGCAGGAGTGTGAGTAATGCAGCAGTGTGCAGCGTGCAGCAGTGTGAGGCGTGCAGCAGTGTTAGGCTTGCAGCTGTGTAAGTCGTGCAGCAGTGTAAGTGCTTTGATACTAAAGTATGCATGCTCTCGTATCAGTGCACGCACGCTCTGCTGCGACAGTGTGCGCGTTCCATTCTCAGGGTGAGTGCGTTTCGGGTTCTTAGTCACAAACAGTATGAATGAATGATGAAAACAGGAAGAAGGGCAGTCATGCGGGCATTCGTGTTTTCTAATCGGAAATTGTGAGTGAGTGAACCAATGCGATGGTTTGTAAACAACAAGAAAAGCGGAGATCAAAGGAAGGGTGGGAGGGAACGAGCATATGGTGTGTGAGCAATAACGAAAGTTATTTGTTGTAAGAGGGGGAGCAGGAAGTGAGGCCAGGGGCATGCTGGCGAAAGCAGTCGGCTGCTTTCAAGTCCGATGAAAGATGCCAGCTACACGCTTGAATGCCTCACATGCACTGGCCATATACCGCATTCCAAAAGTCTTTGGGAGCATTTTCTAGTGCCCCTTATTAAATCTCTCGCATAGCGATCGCTTACACAATCGCTAGGCGAGACCTAAAAATAACTAAAGCAAGAAAGAGTGGGTCAATTCACATCCAATACACATTAGTGCCACTCCACAGAGTTTGCCAGTGAAGCTCTATGGGTGGGGAAGTGCACCATTTCTGGATGTACTGCAATACCTGCTTGATGGGTGGACTGGACAAAAAATACATACTGCTGCTCTGTATTCACAAAGGTGGTCTTTTTAAACCATATTGCTTTCGTTTTGTAAGAATATAAGCAATGGGCATTGAAGCAGGTCCGTTCCTGCTCTGTAGTCATGACCTTAACTTTTCATGCAAAAGCACTCATTGCTTTCTGAATAATAAGTGCAAAACGTTAAGGTAACCATGTTGTTCCTGCTTACATTTCACATTCTTTATTTAATCTTACATTCCTTATGAGTGTTTGCTTTTTCCAGGATGTTGTCACTTTTTTTAGGCAGCATATTGCTCTCGTCTATTCCGTAATTTAAATTGAGTCGCCTCCAGGTGTTTGTAGCGGGGGCAATTGGGTTGAAGTTGAAGGCAGTGCGAGTTTCTCTCAGTGGGGTAGTATGGTGTTCAGTTGGGGGAGAAGATGTGGCACTATGGTCAGAGCTGCCGAATTTGGAACTGGGGAACCAGGTTCAGCCTTCATGACCAGTCCACCAGACCACTCTACTGAGAGAACACGTTTCCATGCTAGACCTTGGAAGGACCCGCAAGACCTTAGAAGGCCTGATGTCTTAGCACCAGCAGGTGAACCCTAGCAGTGGCAAGGGTGGGTTAGCCTTGAAGGCCTGTCTACCACAACCTCTATTGAAGCTCACCACAAGTCTTTTGGGCAGGCCTACCAAGCAGCACACCCTAGAGCAACAGTGACTCTGTCATTGAGGTCACAGGACCCTTAAGCAGGGAGGCTGTAGGGCGGTGCAAACGGTGAGATCGCACTGAGTGCTGACTTTGGGTCATGTTTGCGAGTATATTATGTTTCTAAAAGCACTTGCTGCCTCCTTCCTGGCCTCCAGCAAATTTCGGCAACAATATAAAAGTCATGAAACTCCGGTGATTAATGTTCTTCCTAGAGAGAGATGGAGGTTTGTCAAGTGGAAGTTTTGACATGTGGAAAGGTAGCGCAAAGGGTTAATGTGCTTGCTGCAAAGAACATGTACTATGCAGATCACTAAGTCCACATAATGTAAATAGGCCAGTGGGTTACTGCTTTTGCCAGAGAGATCTAGTTTATAAGTCAAAATCCTAACATAGAACAGTGAACTATTAACTGTCATCTAGGAGCTGCATGCAAACTGCAAGGTATAAAGTACAGCGTTATGATTATTTCCCCAGTCTTTGATTATCCTAATGTTGCAAAAAGGGTTCATTTGAACAGAAATCAATTCTGGTTATTAAAGAGAACCCCCAACCATGGTATTACGTTCTAAAGTCAGAGTTTGTGTTTCTCCAGATCAATCACTATTAAACTATACTGCCTACTAGTATGATTGTCATGTGACTAATCAAATCAAATCAAATCAAAAAGATTTATATAGCGCGCTACATACCCATAGGGTCTCAAGGCGCTTGAGGAGGGGTGGGGAATTACTTGTCGAATACTAGTCCTTTGTCTTAGGAACATTACCTATTGTGATTTACACAGGTATGATTGATTGTCTCTGTGTAAATGTAAATGTATGTATTGGCATTTATATAGCGCACTACTTACCCGTAGGGTCCCAAGGCGCTTTTGACCGCTGCGAAACCCTTCCTGGCTTCCCTGAGAGATGGTCCCTTAATGGGTATCTCCAGGGTGAGACCAGGCATCCCCGGCGGTCTGGTGGGGCCGTTAGTGAAGATGAGGCAAGCTAATGCCCAGAGTTGCCGAGTGTGATCGCTGATCAGAGTGGGCACCGAGGCGAGAGAATTATCGAGTCCGCTGACCCTGGTCCAGAAACCTGCCGCACCGGGAATCGAACCCTGGTCCCGGGCCGTCCTCTGCTCTCGGGTCTGCCGCCTCTAACCAGTGAGCCACACTACTTCACTGTAATGTGTGATATAAAGTTCTCTGACACTCTAAACTGGTATCAGTGGTGCTGTTAATCAAATTAAATGCATCTGAGAGAGAGTGTAGTTATGGAGACTTGAGGGGCACTTTTAATGGGTGGTAGTGAGGAAATCTGTGGCAGAGCAAGTCATTGGGGGCACCAACATTGTCGTACAGGGCTCCACCAGCGCTAAAGCCGGCCACTTCTACTTCCTACAGTTCTAACACCAAATCAAAAACATTGATTTGACAACCCCTTGAATCTGTAGCATACCTAAAAGTCAATGTATGATTTAGCAGTGGTCTCGGTTGTTCTAAGTCTTTTTTTGTTCATGTACAATCTTTATTTGTTTGCAATGGTGTCTTGTAATTTTGTACTATATGTGTTGTGTTTTTGCACTTAACATAATTCTGGCGAGTAAAGAGCACACACACAAAAAAGATTGTCCTACGTCTCTTAGCATGGGAGTGTGGGATTTTGAATGATCCCGCCCCTCATTACCTCAACAGGATCTCCCACCCTTTATGAGGCAGAATTGGAAAGTGTATCATGCACTCACCTGGAAACAATCAGTTAACGAGGAGTAAATAATATACATCTTTCTGAGACTTGCTCCTAGCTTTTTCATCTAATGAGACAAATGTAATCCATTTAAAATATTTGGACTTATTTCAAATAAGTCCAAATATTTGGACTTAAAATTAAGCCTGGGCGTAGTTCGCGTAGTCGCACTCCGCGGAGCTACGCAAAGATGCACTTGCACTCCGCGAACTACGCATAACTCCGCGAACATGCGTAGTAGCTTGCTTGACCCGTTTGCGAGCCGTTTTTCGTCTTCGGGAGCGCCGTGGAACTCTGGAACCTGCTCGACACCACATCTCCAGACGTCGCCTTCCTCACTGAAACATGGATGAACGCCTCCTCAGCGCCCGACATCGCCGTCGCCATCTCGGACGGATACAAGATCACCCGGAGAGACCGCGTCAACCAGACAGGAGGAGGCATCGCCATCGTCCACAAGAACACCATCCGCATCACGACCAACTCAGACGACACCCTCACAGCCGCCGAACATCTTCACTTCCAGATACACACCGACCCCAAGACCACACTCAGAGGCACCCTCATCTACAGACCCCCAGGACCTCGCACACAATTCAGCGAAGACATCGCAGACTTCATCAGCCCGCACGCCCTTGCCTCCGCTGACTACATCCTCCTAGGGGACCTCAACTTCCACCTGGAGAACAACAACGACAACACCACCACCACCCTGCTGGACAACCTCGCCAACCTCGGACTCATGCAACTGGTGAACACCCCCACCCACTACGCCGGACACACGCTTGACCCAGTCTTCTCCTCCAGCAAGTACATCTCCTTCAGCCACTCCACCGGACTCCACTGGACAGACCACAGCTGCGTCCACTTCAGCTTCAGAAAGACCACGACTCACCACCACCGGCAACAGGTTCCCCGCAGGAACTGGAACAAGATCACCACCGACCAGCTCACCACTTCACTGAGCCAGAACCCTCCCGCCAGCTCAACGGACCCCAACCAAGCAGCCAACAACCTCACACAGTGGATCACCAATTGCGCTCGCCCAACCAGCCTCGACCACTCGCAGTCCGGCTTCCGCGCCAACCACAGCACCGAGACCACCCTCATCGCAGCCACTGACGACATCCGAGCCCTGCTCGACAACTGGGAAACAGCGGCCCTCATCCTCCTGGACCTCTCCCCAGCATTCGATACGGTCTGCCACCGCACCCTAGTGCAGCGCCTCAGCAACATCGGAATCCAAGAGACGGCACTGGAGTGGATCATCACGTTCCTCACCGGAAGAACCCAGAGAGTCCGCCTCCCCCGTACAGATCCAAGGCCACCGAAGTCATATGCGGCGTACCACAAGGATCATCACTCAGCCCCACCCTCTTCAACGTCTACATGAGCCCCCTCGCAGCCATCGTACACCAACACAACCTCAACATCATCTCCTACGCCGACGACACCCAGCTGATCCTATCCCTCACCAACGACCCAGGAACTGCCAGAACCAACCTACACGAAGGGATGAAAGACGTAGTCGAGTGGATGAGGAACAGCCGCCTGAAACTGAACTCAGACAAGACGGAAGTCCTCATCCTTGGATCATCACCCTCCGCCTGGGACGACTCCTGGTGGCCCCCTGCCCTGGGCAGCGCACCCAAACCAACGGACCACGCACGCAACCTGGGCTTCATCCTGGACTCCTCCTTCTCGATGACCAGACAAGTCAACGCCGTCTCATCATCATGCTTCAACATCCTACGCATGCTCCGAAAGATCTTCCGATGGCTCGCCACCGAAACCAGGAAGACGGTCACACAGGCACTCGTCACCAGCCGACTGGACTACGGAAACACCCTCTATACCGGAACCACAGCCAAACTCCAGAAAAGACTCTAACACATCCAGAACGCCTCCGCACGACTCATCTTGGGCATCCCCCGACACAGCCACATCTCCGGACACCTGAGAGACCTTCACTGGCTCCCCGTCAGCAAGAGAATCACGCTCCAACTCCTCACCCACACACACAAGGCCCTCCACAACCTTGGCCCCAGGTACCTCAACAACCGCCTGACCTTCTACACTCCCACCCGCCAGCTACGATCGACCAGCCATGCCCTCACCGCCGTGCCACGCATTCGAAGATCCACCATGGGAGGAAGATCCTTCTCCTACCTGGCAGCCAAGACTTGGAACTCCCTCCCCATCCACCTCCGCCTGACCCAAGACCACCTCTGCTTCAGGAAGCAACTCAAGACATGGCTGTTCGAGCAGTAGCGGATCCCCCTCCCCCAAGCGCCTTGAGACCCTCTGGGTGAGTAGCGCGCTATACAAATATCCTGATTGATTGATTGATTGATTGCCTGCATGCTCGGGATGTGTAGCGCGTGAAGTTACCCATGAGGTTTGTCCCGCCCGCTCGCGTCCCCTTATTTCCGGTCACTACTAACGTGTTCGCGAGTTATTCTGTGCCAGATTGCAGTTTCTGTGTGTTCGGCAACTCAATCTTACCGACAAGCATCCTCGCGCACGCGAAAATGCTATTGAGCGCGCGAGAACTACGCTACGCAGCAGTTTGCGGAGTATTCGACAACTTCGCGTTCTCCGCAGAGCGCGGAGTTGCCGAAACTCCGCAAACTCCGCGAACGGAGCGTAGTTCTTCGCCCAGGGCTACTTAAAATATATGGACCTATTTCATTTGTATATTTAGCTTTTTGTCCATGTTACTGATATCCACGTTAGGTCTCTTCAGTGATGCCAAATAAGATCAATAGTCCTGCGATGTCATTTTCTGTGATGTCACTTCTTGTGATGTTACCAAGGGCGGGCCCTCCCCTAGGGTGGAGGAGCGCCGCCTCCTACTTTCTCGCAAAAGGAGAAACACAAAATGCTAAAACAACTGTTTTATGTTTCTACTTCTAGCACTGGGAGAAAGCAGAAGTGTTTGTTTGGGGTGGGCGGGTCTGCTTTAGGGCAGGGGAGGAGTGGCTTGCCAACTGCTAAGGGCGCTGACTGTTCGACCAAACCAGTCATGCACACTCTGGCCTTTCTATGTAGGCTGCAATGCAGCCAACTTGGAGAAAATGGCCTCCCCATAGGCACCTGGCTGGTCGGCGTCCTGATCAATCAAAACGCTGCCATTGCAGCATTGTGATTGGCTAAGGGGAGGGGCGGGAGGCTGCCTGCGTCCTGTTCCCCTCCTCCCGAACTCCTGCAAGACCCTCCACCCGTGAGGTATGCCGGCTGCGACTGGAAGTTACATGCAAATTAGAAGGGCCTCACATTTTTCCTTTTGCCCGGGCCCCAGGAGTTCTAGGACCGGCCCTGGCCCCATGCCGATGAGATGCTCACACCGGCCACGTGACAAGGCGGGCATTGTGGCCCCACCCGCAGGAGGAGTTAGGACAGGGCCCCCCCATGGGGATAAGAGGGCACGTGGCTGACAGCGAACCAGAAATAAACACGAACACGAGACATGAAAACGACATCAAATGAGACCGAAGCCGAGAACAAGGGGCAGTTAATGGGAAGCAGATGCCCGGCTGCCATCTCAGCAAAGCCCACAACAACACAAGGCATTGCAGGATGTTTCTTTTTACAGACCAGGTTAAGAAAAAAAACACAGGAAGGGGGTGTGAGTGAAAGCGGTGGCATCCTTCGAAAAACAGCAAAAGAAGTTAAGGGGAGGAGAGGAGAGGAGAGAGGGAGAGCGGAGGGCACTGGTAGAGAAGGAGGGAGGATGGGGAAAAGATGGGAAGTGACGGAGAGAGCGGAAGTGAGCTCGGGAGGATTGGTGAGAGGAGGGAAGAGTGCGGTGAGAGAGAGGAGAAGGAGCTAGAGGGAGGGACACCAGCAAGGTTGAGGTGGGAGAGACAGAGAGTGGAGACGTGGTGAGGCAGAGGAGAGCAGAGAGAAGGGGAGGGTCCAGATGGGGTGGGGTGGAGTGGGCATGTAGAGGGCAGCATGGGCGAGTGGTGGAAGGATGGGGTAAAAGGGGAGAAAGGACTCGGGATAGAATGAAGAGACGGCTCAGTGGGAACGAGGGGGAAAGACAAGAGCTGAAGGGGGGAGAAATAGGGGGAGGGTCGGGGACGGAGAAGATGGGGCAAAAAAGAGGGAGAGAAGAAGAGAAGGGGAGACAGGAAAGAGGGAGATGTGGCACAGATGGAGGAGGATGGCAGAGGGGGCAGTAAGAGGGTGAGTTAGAGGGAGGGGTGGCAGAGGGGGGTGTAAGAGGGTGAGTTAGAGGGAGAGGTGACAGAGGTGGGAGTAAGAGTGAGTTAGAGGGGGTCACAGAGGAGGCAGTAACAGGGTGAGTTAGAGGGAGGGGTGACAGAGGGGGAAGTAAGAGGGTGAGTTAGAGGGAGGGGGGACAAAGGGAGTTAGTAAGAGGGTGAGTTAGAGGGAGGGGTGACAAAGGGGGAAGTATGAGGGTGAGTTAGAGGGAGGGGTGGGTGAGTTATGGGGGGTGACAGAGGGGAGAGTAGGAGGGTGAGTTAGAGAGAGGGGTGACAACGGGGATTAGTAAGAGGGTGAGTTATGGGGGTGACAGAGGGGGAGTAAGAGGGTGAGTTAGAGGGAGGGGTGCCAGAGGGGGGAAGTATGACGGTGAGTTAGAGAGAGGGGTGACAGAGGGGGCAGTAAGAGGGTGAGTTAGAGGGAGGGGTGACAGAGGGGGAAGTAAGAGGGCGAGTTAGAGGAGGGGTGACAAAGGGGGAAGTAAGAGGGTGAGTTAGAGGTAGGGGTGACGGGGGGTGTAAGAGGGTGAGTTATAGGGAGGGGTGACAGAAGAGGAAGTAAGAGGGTAAGTTAGAGGGAGGGGTGACAGAGGGGGAAGTAAGAGGGTGAGTTATGGGGGTGACAGAGGGGGAAGTAAGGGGGTGTGTTAGAGGGGGGTGGCAGAGGGGGGAGTAAGAGGGAGAGAGAGAGAGAGAGAGAGAGAGAGAAAGAGAGAGAGAGAGAGAGAGAGAGAATTGTTCAGAGACTGCAGCAGTGTGGCCACTGGTGTAAGGGAATGTATGACAGAATTCTGCATGCCTTAGGTACTCTGTCATTTGAACAAATGTGTCTGTAGTTCACATTTGTTCTGCACACAAGTCATTTTATCGACTTGCCTTAGGGGGGCGCTGGATATTGGACTAGTTTAATTTACTATTCCAACTTCAGTCTGCGCCACAGTAGAGAAGGTGTTGGACGTTCATTCTCTCTCTCTTCCCTCCATCCATCCCTCACGATCTGCTGTTTCGCCTGCACCCCTCTCTTCACCCACTGCCCCTCCCCTTCTCTCATTACCTTTACTTCCACAGAGGGCTGTGAGTGTTATCTTTGCAGCACTCCTAGAAATTAAAAGAGTTCTTTGCAGAAACAAGCTGACATTCTCCCAGCCTCTGCCATGCTGACTGCAGCAGGATACATATATCTCAGCTGATTCTGACTTCACAGTTTCACAATAATAATAATATAATGGAAGCCTCCAGTCCCGCTATAAAAGCTCCTCTCTGATTCCTTACTACAGGTGACATCTCTACGCTGCATAGCTGATGCTCAAGAATGGAAACAAGAGCCGGCGTTTCATTGGTCGGGTCCCTTTTTAGATCTCATATCACAGGGCAGGAAACCAACATAAAAAGAGATTTAGGAACCACTACTGAGAGCGGGGCTTTGGCTCCCCCCACATGTTTCTCTTCCTCCCTACTGGATTTGATTGGGCAGATGTTGTGTGCTTCTACTGACAAAGAGTGCTTGTATTGCACTAATTACACCACGTTAAATCCGCAGAGGCGTAGCAAAACCTTAGGGGGCCCCCCTGCAAGATGCGATGGAGGGGCCCTGCTCAACTACATGCAATCAATGTCCCTCACCTTTCACCTTTGCAAGAATTTTCAGAACCGCACTGCTTACCGACACTTACAGCAGAACTATTCCCAGATTACACAAATCTTCAGGCTGTGGATTGAAAAAGTATTGTACCCCAAGTGAAAAAAGGCCTATAGGCTGCACACACTAAATGGCATCATACCTACTGGGTAGTAGGTATGATACTGAGACAAGAAAGAGAGGCATCTTAGACAAAATTATATTGATCTTGGTGTATGCAATGCTGGTGCTGGCAGAAAGGACATCAGAAGATCTAAAAAGATCTTTTATTTAAATGAGGAAATGGCAGAGTCGGATTCAAACAACTGTAGACCAGAATGAAAATTAATCAATCAGAAGGCTTATGTGCAAACGCAAGGAGCACTAAGCACTGAGCACCGACAAGCTCATTACTTTGTTTCATGACCTGGGGACATGGTAGGCAGAAACCTTGAGGCTTTTTATTAAACCATAAACACATGTTTGAAGATGTTGCTGCCTCCTCTGAGACAGCAAGTCTATCTGATGGGCAGAAGTGTAAACCCTGGTTTAGTTTGTCCATTTATCACCAAAGGGAGATGTGTAGAACAGCAGAAAGAAGATGGAGGAAGAGCAAATTTGAGGAAGACAGAGCTTGCTGTAGGAAGCACCTGCAGCTTCATTAGGCACTGGAAAAGGTAAACAGATGTATTATATTACTACAATAATGGAAGCCATTGCATCGTGCTGCTAGGGGGTTCCGTTAGCTTACTCATCCATCAGGCCTCTTCCTGATGGCATTGCCTTCAGAGTTTGATGAACAACTGGGACTCTTGCCTTTCAACACAAGATCATTATAAGCCAGCACAAAATATGAATATTATCTAGTCAGGAATTCAAATTTGTTTCTCCCTATCTCACTGGGTGAGGCACTGTTGGGTCCCTGCCCAGCAGCATGTTGTTGTGTCTGCCCCTGTTGTGGCAAGAAGGTGTGGTCTCATAATAGGTTACAACTGCTGTTGTAACTCTTCACCTTAAAAAATAATGTCTGCCCATAGATAAATGACAATTTTAAACCAAGTTCAAATTTGCCGGTATTGACCAAGTGTTGGAGGGAGCAGTACATGAAATGATCCAGCAGCATGTTTGTACGTTTTGCTTACCACAAGGTTCTGAAGTTTATCCATTGTTCTTTAAAGGATATATGGCCGGAGTTCCAACTGAACTGAACTTTCAGCACTAAATATGACACCCAAATAAGGGTTTATCTGGAGGAAGGTGGTTGCCAGGCTCAGTTCCCACATTCTTAACGGCTCACAGAGATGGTGGCCTCTGAGTGGTAACATTTATTCATGGAATGATTGCCTTCACCCAAAAGCCTTCAACAGCAACCAAACCAAGCATTAACCGTTGTCTTGCACATGCCTTCTTGACAGTAAATGGAATACAGCAAATGCCTTTAAGAAAACTCTGATCACTTGAACATGCTCAAGTATCAGTGCACTTAAAAAGGAGTTTAGCTACAACTCTCAGTTTTCCACAGTGTTTCGTTGCAGTATCGAACCTCTCCAGCTCATCTATGCATCTTCTGCTCACCACTGTCCACATTCTTGTCCTTGCCTACCCTTTAGCGTGTACTTCCTCACTCTTCTGTATTTCCTACAGTCTTTCAGTTCCAAATGGTCCTCTTTGCCTTTTTCAGTGCCACTGTGCTACATTTTTACTTGCCATCTGTATTCAAACTGGGTCAGACATTTACCTTTATTACTAGGCATTTTCAGATCAGAATTTCAACTAGCAGTGGATCACTCCAGGCTTCTGGTTTCTTTGCCCTCTGTCGCTAGTCTACAGCTGGTCAACTCTACTCCTGATTACCATTTCACTCCAGAACCATTTGTAGTGGCAAGTCAGAAGACTACTGCTTTCTTGGTTTATAAACTGTGTAGTGACATACCAGATGTAGATTGGAAGCTTTATTTTGTGCACAACGAAGAGTGCTGTAACTTCAGAAATAAAACAATAAGGACTGAAATAACGTTACCTATGACTAGAAATGAGTAAAAGGAAAATTAAATTTTGACAAAGTAGCAAACGTGACAACGATGCAGTGAAAAAATAATGCACCCTCTATGTTGGGGCAAAAAGAGAGTTGAGAGCAGTACAGAGACAAAGACAACAGAACATAGGAGACGGATTGGGGAGTAGAGACAAAAAGAGGGGGAGAGGAAAGATTCCAGAGGAGAGGGAAATAATTATAGATAAGCACATTGAGGGAGTGAGACAGGGAGAAAGGAGAGAGGGAAACATCCATGGAAAATATGAAGTGAGGACAGACTAGGTGGAGAGAAGAGTCAAACAAGAGATTGGTAGAAAGAGGGAAGGGTAGAAACAAAAGTGGAGAGAATAGTGATGCATGGGGATAAAAAGAAGAGTGAAGGCTCGATGGCAAAGAGGATGTTAGAAGTTTCCTGGTCAGTAATCATAAAGAAAAGATGGACACAGACTCACACACACTTCTTAGTTATGAAGTGCCAGCAGTCCACTGCTTGATTTAGAGGTTGGTGATACCTAGAGGAAGTGCCATATAAGTGTCATATATGGAGTAATTCTCAAGAAAGGCTCAGTATGGTCAAAGAATTGCCACCTGTGGATTCTCCCGTTTCTAGCAATTCCTCCAGAAATAGGTGGATTTTCCCTTACCACTCAACAATAAAACATACTTGTGGTCCGATATCGACTAAAGGTAGAACAAGCCCTCCACTTTCCTGAATAACATTTGGGAGCTGCAGACCTGAAAGCACTCACAAGGACAGGAATCCATGAAATGTCTACAGAGAAGGGTCTTCTGCAAATCAAAGTTTGATAAAGCAGGCAGCTACTGACAGCAGCAACTCAGTAAATGGGGCACAATGAAATATACTATTAGGGGTAGGACACAAACAAGTTCAAGGGCTAGAGGGAAATGCGGGTAACCAGCATGAGAAAATACAATTGGAGAAAGGGAGAACTTTTGAGACAGGAAGAAGAACTGAAGTAAAAATCAAATTGTCAATAGAAATTGAGAGAGTGGAGAATAAGGACAGGGGAGGAAGAAAAAAATGAAGGATAGTGTATGTGGGAGACATGAGTGAGAAAAAGGGGGGTTTATAGACTAAGACAGAGGGAGAGAAATAGTGCAGGACGATGGAAATGGGGAAAATCAGGACTACTACTACGGAGAGAGAGCGAGGGACAGGAAAAAGACATGGAAAACAAGAGAGGCAGAATAATAAGAGGGAGAATGATATAGAAGGGAATTTAAATCGATAGAGAGGTTTGTAGAATAAGAGAAAGTGGGGGAGGGAGACAGAATGGAAAGTTGGTATGACATATGGACAGACCTACTGAAACATAGAAAATCTAATAGATGTGATGGGTGAGAAAATGAAAGTGCTGGTGAGATGAGAGAGTAAGTAAAGGGAAGAGAGGGATAAACACTAGAAGGAGGAGTAAAGGGCTGTTCAGATATGTGGGGGAGCGAAAGAGAGAGCAAGGGCATGGGTAATATATAGAAAATGAAAAGAATGGCTGTAGTAGAAGTGATTTTTTCCAGCATGTGAAGCAGAGTCAGTTCATGTCTCTTCCCACAGTATAAATGTCACCAAGTACCAAGCTATGCTACACCCCCTAAGACATCACACTCAGAGAGACTTCTGTGTGGCAATCAAAAGGGTCCATGAAAGACTTGGATGTGTACAGCCACTGAAGCCTGAAGATTAGCAATTACTTTTCTGACTTATTAAGGGTGGGTAAAAATATCTGAAGACCTCAGGGTGACCAGGAAAGTCATTGATGTGAAGGGAAACAAGATGTTCTGGTTTGTGAAATTGAGATGATTCAGCAACTTGAGTATGACTTGTGCCCAGGGGCCTAAGGTGGACCAGTGCTCCAATGATTAATGTCCCTGAGAAGGATCCTCTGGGCACTTGAGCATGGCCAGGACCCACAAGTACATGACAATGAGCAGGAGCCTTAGCACACCCTGGTGGGAAGGAGAGATGGAGACAAGCAGGAGCCCTGAAGACCGTGGAGTGAGCAGGATTTCAGGCAAATTGAGGTGACCATAAACTTCAGTACCCTGAGCGTGAGCTTGCGGCACATGGGCCTGATCTGAGCAAATGTAAATGTAAATGTATAGGCATTTATATAGCGCACTACTTACCCGGAGGGTCCCAAGGCGCTTCGACCGCTGCGAAACCCTTCCTGGCTTCCCTGAGAGATGGTCCATTAATGGGTATCCCCAGGGTGAGACCAGGCATCCCCGGCGGTCTGGTGGGGCCGTTAGTGAAGATGAGGCAAGCTAATGCCCAGAGTTGCTGAGTGTGATCGCTGATCAGAGTGGGCACCGAGGCGAGAGAATTACCGAGTCCGCTGTCCCTGGTCCAGAAACCTGCCGCGCCGGGAATCGAACCCTGGTCCCAGGCCGTCCTCTGCTCTCGGGTCTGCCGCCTCTAACCAGTGAGCCACACTACTTCACTAACACAGCAATGCCCCTGAAGTATATGTTCACTCCCAATGCTCACTGCGAGGATTGAGGGAGAGCAGGAGCTTCAGCCGCCTGGCGGTGACAGTACACAGCATACCCTTAGGGTGAGCAAAACATCAAGGCAGCTACTCGGATATATAAGGTTTGCAGAATCTTATGGTAAACTTCATGGAAATGATGATGTCCCAGAGCTTTCAGGCAAGAGTGAATAAGAGCTCCAGGGTCTGACGGTAAACAGGGAAATCAGGCGACCAGATGATGAGCAGGAATCCAAAGGCACCTGAGGAGTGGAAATGAGCTTTGGGGTCCTTCTAATAAGAGGAAAGTTAAGAGACCAACCGATCGTGAGCAATAGTCTGGAGGCCTTAGTATGAGCGGCACCCATAGGTTCTTTTGTGTGAATAGAATCCTACAGTAAGAGGCTTCTGGGGTCATGTTGGTCAGGGCAAGCAAGAATCCATAAGAATGACAGGAGTTTTAGGACCTGATTGCCAAAAGAGGAATTAGAGATTGGAGGGTCAATAAGGGCTTAGAAAATCAAACAGTAAGCAACTGATTCGGAAAAATATTCGTTGGAAACCTTTTGAGTGTGCTGCAGAGCAATAATAGTGTTTTCAGCATTGGATAATGTTAATGGTCCTAAAACATTTAAAAAGTTTAATTTACCACAACTGTCTCCTCAAATTCGCTCCCTTATACTAACCAAGCAATGTTCAATGGAAGATTATGATCTGCAAAGGTGGGCCACTTGCTTTTGGGTGACCGGGACAATTTTTGGCCCTGATTCACTCCTGGACATAGGCTACTTTCAGGGGTGGGGGCAACTGTGATGTTAGCAGGGATGGTAGCTGCTGCATGCACAAATATCCTGAACACTCTCACTCCTTCACACAGATGAGGCAAAGGCTTCAATTTCATCTATTTTACATCATAGCACTATGATTATTTTCTATAGCATCTTAGCTGATGTGTTGAAGTGCCTTAAAGATAAGTGTTTTAAGATTCATAGCGCACACCCTTTGTACCCTTAACTTCAGTGGAAGGATTTTTTATGATATGAGTGGCTAAGCAGAGCTCTGTAGTGCATAGTATAGTGTTGTTTATTCTGAGCAAGTTTGTTCAATACAGGGCACTGCAGTAGTGTTATCCTGAGTAAAGCTTCTTATATTACTTGTTACACATTAATTACCATTTACACATTGCAAACCAAATGCAAGCTACAAAACAACCAGGCAACTCAATGCTAGCAGTTCAAGATGTTGTTACTCCTTCCATTAAGGGGGATGTGAATGCTGGAAGTATTACCACAACAGGGAAGACTGCTAGAGGGTACAATTGGCAAAAAAGCAATATCACAGAAAACAGTTGTATGGGATCAAAACAGATGGGAGAAGGGCACAGGCCCAGTTGAGTTGGTTTTGTATGTTTGTTTAAGGAGCATGTGCATAGGAAGGGAGAATAAATAATGGTGAAGTCTGCATTATTGCATTAGGTGGGGGTGTGCAACATTGCCAGAGGGCTTACTTCACCACGTTTTTAAAATTCAATGCTTTACAAATTGCAAAAATGTAAACTTGTATATATATATATATATATATTACCTACTGGCGGTCGCCAGTAAGTATATATAGTTAGGATTTTTTCTCTATGGGATTTTTGAAAATTCTATGTCTAATAACTTTGGCGTTTGTGGATGGAATCGGCTGAAATTTTCAGGAAAATGGCACATTTTGTTTCTGAGCAGCCCCTGACAATTTGGGGGGGTTTCGTCAAGGGGGGGCCGAGAAAAAGGGGGGTCCCAAAACGCGTTTTTCCCATGTTAATTTCCTTAGGGTGGTTGGCCTCACTTTTAGCTCGAACGGCTGAATGGATTTGCACGAAACTTGGCAAAATTGTAGGGACTGTTAGCCCGATGTGCCTTTGCTAGGTCTCAATATATGTGCTCCAGTGGATTTTGAGTAATTTAGGTTCAAAAAAAGATATATATCTGGGCGGAGCCTAACCACACATCTGATCTGATTGGCTGTCAGCACTTCATCCAAGAAGTGTTGGCAGCCATCTTGGGACCAATATACATGATAGCACCTCATTAAAAAGCATTGTAGTTAATAGAGGGTTTTAGGACTTTAGTTACATTATAAATCATTTGTTGATGGTACCATACTCGTTTTAGGAATTGTGGTGGGTTCTAAGGTGATTTTACCATGTGAAAAAACCTTCTGCTGTGATATCATGAATATTGTTTGAAAGAAAACTAATATCTCATGATTTTCCCAGAGTGGTTTGGAAGGGGATCTATAAGCTAAACTGAAAGCATATTTTCTGTAAATTCACATTATCTTTCTCAGTCATGTGAAAATGAAGTCTGACATTCTCAGTAAAACATGTACATCCAACAAGGACAGAGACTGTCAGTTGATTCCTTTGTGTTCTACTGCAGCCTCCTAGAGTGTTCTAAAGAACAACTAGAGCGCTAACAGTCCTACTTATTACAAAGGTATGGCACACCTGAAGCCATCTTGATTGGAATAAAGTGGTAACTCTTAAAACATTTAATTTAAAAAGAAACAACATGAGGGGGTATATTTTGCCATAGAAAGTATGATTAGTGCTGCAGAATGAAAAATTAGGGCACATTTTGAGTGACTTCTCAAATCCTTTTCTATTTCATTAAAACATTCTGACATGCAGTCTCCCAAAATGGCCACCAGAGACAAAAGAGCCCAAATGTAGCCCAAATATCACCCAGATGTAGCCCAAGTATAGCCCAATGACAGAATGTCCCAGAGTGTTCTAAAGAACAACTAGAGCGCTAACAGTCCTACTTATTACAAAGGTATGGCACACCTGAAGCCATCTTGATTGGAATAAAGTGGTAACTCTTAAAACATTTAATTTAAAAAGAAACTACATGAGGGGGTATATTTTGCCATAGAAAGTATGATTAGTGCTGCAGAATGAAAAATTAGGGCACATTTTGAGTGACTTCTCAAATCCTTTTCTATTTCATTAAAACATTCTGACATGCATTCTCCCAAAATGGCCACCAGAGACAAAAGAGCCCAAATGTAGCCCAAATATCACCCAGATGTAGCCCAAGTATAGCCCAATGACAGAATGTCCCAGAGTGTTCTAAAGAACAACTAGAGCGCTAACAGTCCTACTTATTACAAAGGTATAGCACACCTGGAGCCATCGTGATGGGAATAAAGTGGTAACTCTTAAAACATTTAATTTAAAAAGGAACAAAATGAGGGGGTATATTATGCAATAGAAGGTATTATTAGTGCTGCAGAAAGAAAAATTAGGGCACATTTTGAGTGACTTTTCAAATCCTCTTCTATTTCATTAAAAAATTCTGACATGCAGTCTCCCAAAATGGCCACCAGAGACAAAAGAGCCCAAATGTAGCCCAAATATCACCCAGATGTAGCCCAAGTATAGCCCAATGACAGAATGTCCCAGAGTGTTCTAAAGAACAACTAGAGCGCTAACAGTCTAACTTATTACAAAGGTATGGCACACCAGAAGCCATCTTGATTGGAATGAAGTGGTAAGTCTGAAAACACTCAATTTAAAAAGGAACAACATAAGGGGGGTAATTTTGCCATAGAAAGTATGATTAGTGCTTCAGAAAGAAAAATTAGGGATCATTTTGAGTGACTTCTCAAATCCTCTTCTATTTCATTAAAAAAATTCTGACATGCAGACTGAAACATGCACTTTGAATACCAGCAGCAGACGTCCCTGGTGAGCAGTAGCTTTACTACAGTGATCTAATGTGCAACTAGAGTGCTAACATTCAGAATTTATGGCAAATGTGTGACACATCTGAATGCCTTCTTGATGGAACCAAAGTAAACAGGCATTGAAAATGCAATAGATCTCGCCCTCGTTTAAGTTAAAGCCATTCTGTTTGTAATGAGGTGGCTTTTTAGCTTTGCTTTTATTAGTGTTTTTTCAACTTTCATGTAAATAACATGCATCTGTATGCATATAAGTATATGTATGCATGCATTTATGTTTGTATTTATATAGATATACAGATGATATATGTTTATATATGTATGTATATATATATATTCACTGAAAAAACCATAGGCTATAGACCATATATAGTTAGGAATTAGCATTTACAAAACCTTGAAAATTCACTGAAAAAACCATAGGTTATAGACCATATATAGTTAGGAATTAGCATTTACAAAACCTTGAAAATTCACTGAAAAAACCATAGGTTATAGACCATATATAGTTAGGAATTCGCATTTACAAAACCTTATTTTACTCACACAAAACCATTGAAATTCCATATATAGTTAGTTGCACTAACTATATATCGCGCACCCGCAATCCACTGCTGATGATGTCACATATTACATCATTCATGACATGGTCAGTGACATCACTGATGACATCTCAAATGACATCACTGATGACATCACTGATGACAACATCCAGTGACTGTATGTTTCTGTAAAGTTAAAATATGTCTTACATATTGAAGAATGAGTGGATGTATAAGTGTCTGGATGAAGGATTTAGTAGGTGCATGACTGACTGTATGAGTGAGTGATTAAATGTGTCTCACTGAGTGCATGGGTTAGTGACTAAACTGTCTTAATTTGTGCATCATTATGTCTGTTGTTCTGTAAACTGTTGCATGTGTTGATAAGTAGCTATATGAGTAACTATATGGGTTATTGATTGGTTGCCCAAGTATTTGTATGGGAGACTGAGTGTGTGTGTGGGTGGCTGGGAAGTGTATGACTCTGTGCATAGATGTGTGAGCAGGTGATTCACTAGATGTATGGTTTCAAAAGTGCATGTGGAAACAGCTATATGGGCGGTTGACTGTGTGCATGAGTGTATTGGTGAGTGAATGGATATCTCAGTGCTACATGTCAAAGTAAGTACATATGTAAAACACAGTACATGTGAGAGTTGACATATATAAATAACTGTGCATAAGAGCCAGTGAATGTGTGAGTGGCTGTATGGATCATTGTGAACTTGTATCAGGGATTGTATAAGAGAGTAAATATGTGTTAGTATATGTTTGAATAAGTAAAGTTTGTATAACTGTATGGTTGAGGAAATGGAGGTGTGATTGATTCTTTGCATGACTGACTAGGTGTGTGAGTAACTCCATGGATGAGTGACAGTCTGTGAGTGTCTGTTTACACTGATTGTATCTAAGGTTATATTAGAGTCTGAAGAGGTTCATCGTATTATCACATGAATGATATCATCAGTGATGTGATCAGTAATGTCAAATGAGATGTGATCAGTGATGTCATCAGTGATGTCATTTGAGATGTGATCAGTGATGTCATTTGAGATGTCATCAGTGATGTCATCAGTGATGTCACTGACCATGTCATGAATGATGTAATATGTGACATCATCAGCAGTGGATTGCGGGTGCGCGATATATAGTTAGTGCAACTAACTATATATGGAATTTCAATGGTTTTGTGTGAGTAAAATAAGGTTTTGTAAATGCGAATTCCTAACTATATATGGTCTATAACCTATGGTTTTTTCAGTGAATATATATATATATATATATATATTCACTGAAAAAACCATAGGTTTCACACCAGTTATAGTTAGCTGGAAATTTTACTGACATAAAACCATTGAAATTCCCACGTTATAGTTATTTGGACTCACTATAACTTGCGCGCCTGCAATGCACTGCTGATGACATCACATATTACATCACTCATGACATGGTAAGTGACATCACTCATGACATCACTGATGACACCATCCTTGTGACAGACCTCCTTTGGGTGTAATGTAACCCTTGAAATACATATTCAAAAATAGAAACTAACATTTTCAAAAAAATTGAGATACCCATACCAGTTACAACAACCAATTCAGTAATTCCACCATCTATATACACATCCTCTCATTCAGCAACAGTTCTATATAGTCACTCATACATATACTCACTCATCGTATATAGTGATACACATATACATCCTGTTACACACTGACAGTCATCCAAAAGTTACTCACACACATACTCATACATGCAAATAAACTATTGAACATCCATTTATTTGAATATACAGCTATACACACACTAGTACATTACTTCTAAGGAAACTTACACATACTTACTCTCTTAAACAATCACTTATAGAAACACATACTTATTTAAACAGGAACTCTTTCAATCTCTCACTCTCACATATACTCACTTATATACATCAATACTCACATATACTAGATTAAAACATATGTAGTTACTCATAAAAACCCTGGTGAGGCAGGCATTCACTCACTAACACACACATATTCACACTCATCCACCCATACAGTCCAGCACATACGCTGTCTTAAAAACACATACAAACAGTGAGTCAGTCACCAACCCAAGCAGCCACTTATACACAAAGTGAAACACTGATACATATATTTAAAATATTTAAAAATTACTCGCTAATATATGTATTCACTAAGATACACTTTATAAGCCAGTTAACCAATCAATATTTTATTAAAAATAAACATCCATTTACACACTTATTTAAACATTTATTCGTCCATCGACCTCTACAAATACATATATAAAACATATTGATACATCAGAAAGACACACATTCACTGGATGGTGTCATCAGTGATGTCATGAGTGATGTCACTGACCATGTCATGAGTGATGTAATATGTGACGTCATCACCAGTGCATTGCAGGCGCGCAAGTTATAGTGAGTCCAACTAACTATAACGTGGGAATTTCAATGGTTTTATGTCAGTAAAATTTCCAGCTAACTATAACTGGTGTGAAACCTATGGTTTTTTCAGTGAATTTAATAGGTTTTTTAAATGCTAATTCCTAACTATAACTGGTGTGAAACCTATGGTTTTTTCATGAATTTCATACGTTTTTTAAATGCTAATTCCTAACTATATATAAGGCCCCAAACCTATGTTTTTTTCAGTAAATTTAAACATTTTGTTAATAGCAAATGTTTATAGCTATGAAATGTAATATTTTTGAAAATGAATGAATCCTATATTATATTTGTATTTAAAACAATTTTTTAATGTATATATATATATATATATTTTTTTTTTTTTACCCTTTAGCGCTCCCGGGGCGCGCCCCGGTGAGCGCCCCGGAAAGCGTAGTCTTTTGAAGCGCCCCAGGGCACGCTCCGGAGAGCGTCCCGTTAGCGCTATTGCCGCGAGCGAAAACATCATCGTGACGTATCGCGTAGGCGCGTCCACGTGATATGCACAGCGTAAGCGCACCCGGAAGCACTCGAGCGAATACGATCGCGCAACGTAAACATCCGACGCGCTTACGCGACGCGACCCGGGGCGCGCCTACGGGTGCGCCCGGGGGGCGCTTCGCGTAAGCGCGTCGGGTCATGTGACCTGAAAATAATACTTTTAATTGGTGCAGAACAGTTTTGGTTTCATAATGATGAAATCCCTAGTCTTGTGACCTGAAAATAACACTTCTCATTGGTTCAGGACATTTTTTTTTCCAAATGATGAAAGACCCCACCTTTTATCCTTATTCTGACTTTGTCCCTTGACTGAGGAAGACCTGTTTTGAAATCTTTTAGGTATATTTTGTACTTTGAAATGGCTACAGTTGCAGCATCAGCTGCAACTGTAGCACCACTACCACCACCACCAAGAGGACCACCACAACATCACATTGGAGGTCAAGAAGAAGAGGAGGAGGAGGAAGAGGAGGAGGGGACGAGGAGGAGGTGGCTGGAAGAACACAATACCCCATACCAACCCAAGCCACACATTGTATGGCAGTTTTTTTCCATTCCTGAGGGAAAAAAGAAAGTGAATGCGGCAAAGGTGACTTGCCTTATCTGTGACAAGGAACTCTCAAGGGGTAACCCAAATAAAAAATATTCATTTGGGAACAATACCATGATAAGGCACATGCAGTGCAAGCATCCTAACAACTATGCTGCCGCAGAGATGAGAGAACTGGCCAGCAACCCTCCCCAATCTACACCCAGCACCTCCAAACAAAAACAACCCACTCCATCGGGACCAGAGACAAGGGAGACAATCCCTTGCATTCAACCACAATTTGGAGAATTTAGGGTCACCTGTATTTTTTGTGGTAAGACCATCTCCTATGGTGAGCAGAGCCTAAAGCTCATCCTCATTGCTGGTGACAACCACAATTGCCCCAAAAAACCCTAATTTTTTCCTGATTTTTTTTTGCTCCTGTTGAGCCATTTTCAATTCCCTGTTTTTTGTTCCTCCCCATAAAAATAACCAAAAAAAATACAAAATAGTTCATAAAAGCCCAAAAAAGTCAAAAATGTTCAAAAAACATAAAAAAATATAAACCAACAAAAAGAAGAAAAAAAACAGTTCTTTTTAGAACTACTTCCAATTTCTAAAAAAAAGGCTACATCTTTTTTAAAACTCTATCATTCATTCTTCCCCATGGCACGCTCCCCGGTCCGCTTCCCGGTGCGCGTACCGGGCGCTCCCCCCGCGCAAATCAAAAAAAAAAATGTTTTTCACCCGCGGGGCCCTTTTACAGCCCCCACATCAAACCTAGGGGGTCAAGGGGGGGTCTACTCTGCCCCCTTATGGTCATTTCCCCCATTGTTTTTCCCACCTCTTGTGTCTCGATCCTACCGAGACACAAGATGGCGGCCGCTCCGGAATGTTTCGAATGTTTACAGACACCCGAGAGCCAATCAGCTTTCCACGAGCACCTCGCGTGGCGCGCCCAGAGCGCTCCCCGGTGCGCGTACCGGGGCGCTGCCATAGATATATGTATTTTTTTTAACCTAAATTACTCCTAATCCACTGGAGCACATATCTTGAGACATAGCAAAGGCACATCGGGCTACCAGTTCCTACAATTTTGCCAAGTTTGGTGGAAA
Organism: Lissotriton vulgaris; assembly: GCF_964263255.1. Taxonomy (NCBI): domain Eukaryota; kingdom Metazoa; phylum Chordata; class Amphibia; order Caudata; family Salamandridae; genus Lissotriton; species Lissotriton vulgaris. Next base: position 1,040,207,265 of record NC_141698.1, read on the forward strand.
TCCATTCAGCCGTTCGGGCTAAAAGTGAGGTCGACCGCCCTATTGAAATTAACATGGGGAAAACACGTTTTGGGACCCCCCTTTTATCTCGGCCCCCGCTTGACGAATCCTCCCCAAACTTTCATGGAAGGACAGGGGCGCCGCGAGGCAAATTTGAGGAAATTGTCAGGCAGATTCCTCAACGGGCGCCAAAGTTATTCACGATAGAATGTTGAGATTTTGCATTGAAAATAATCCTAACTATAACTACCTACTGTCGACCGCCAGTAGGTAATTATATATATATATATATATATATATATATACACACATGAGCAGGAGCAGGCTGCTGTCCATCTGCATGCCGCATCTCTCCTTTTCAACAAAGGCGGAAATCCAGCAGGGGAAGCAAAGTAGGTACCTCGTTGGTTGGTTGTGATGGTGTTTGTGTCAAAGTTTGACAATGTCTGCACCTAAAATATCAGATATCTGAAATACTTTTTACCACTGCCCATTCTCATCTTCGTGGCCCACCCAACCTTGTTCAGGGCCCTCCCTGAGCAAGAATCTTAGAGCCGGGTCTGTCTCACAGTCTCTTTTGTACCTTTTTAAGTAGCCTCCCCTCTAACGCTCCCCATGGTGTTTCACCTATCACTAACACATTGGTCTCTTCTCCGTCTCTCTACCGAGTTTATTTTTCACCTGCCTGCTTCTTTATCACCTACTCTAATTCTCTGTCAGCTGTCTCGCCTATTTCTATCCCACACCTGTCTCCTCTCTCTCATCTGCCTTTTTCTCATCCTCCCACGTCAGTCTCCACCCCTCTCTGTAACCAGTTCTTTATTACCCCACACTAATTCTCACAGTTCTCTCTGTCTTTCTCCCTCTCTCCATTGTGCCTTGTAAGCGTCTATTTCTTGTTTGTCTTTCTCCTTCCCTGTGTTCTCTTTTTCCTCTCTCACCCTGGCCTCTGCAGGTGTTTCCTTCCACAATGAAATAAAGGAGATATGGAGGCGAGTTTACCGCCAACATTGATTCATTTTGCAGGAGGAGAGGCGTGGCTGCAGTTTGAGCCGAGACTAGGTGCTGTTGGACCCGATGCTGCTGACGATGGGGAGCCGAGGCTGTGGGGCAAGGAGCACTGCGGCGGCGGTGGACGGCAGCTGTGTGCAGAGGGGACAGTGCCGCACGGTCGCTGATCCCTCAAGGGCCAGGGAGCAGGTAGGTGCGCTCGAGAGTGAATGCTGCTGTGAGAACTGTGGCGGCAGCGGCTGACAGCATACATCGCGACACTGCCGGGCTATCTACCCGGGGCTGCAATCTGACTGCACTGTGGCGCTGAGGCCCTCTTGCCTGAACCTCGCGCTGGGACACACCGCCATTGGGGCACACCAGTAGGTGAGGGTGGGGAAGCACTGACACAGACACCCAGATAGTGTGATAAAGGCCGCTTTATTGGAATCAGGTGAACCTACAACAATGTCCCACCTGGCCTGTGCCGAACAAAACTACTGCTCACTAAATAACAACTGCCTGACAGCCACCCACCCCCACCCCTAAAGTTAACCCCAACATTGCAACTGAAAATACAACACATCCGCTCAGCAACCTACCCCTCGACTGAATGCCACAGTGACCTCCATGACCTCACCCCCTCCTACCATACTGTCCCAGGCCTCCAGCAAAACCACCCTATCTCCTTAGGAAAGCGCCCCCCAGTAACCGCACCTGTTCCAGCGACACCACAACTTTAAACACCCTAAACCAGTGCACCATCGACCAACAAAACCCCTCAGGACCAGGACCAACCCCGCCACACCAGAACCAGAGGGACAATTACAGGGAGGGTGGGAGGGACCACGAAACTGCCTACGGACCCCTCGCTGCTGTGTCACTGCAACACAAACAGTGTGCAGTGACACAAAATGGCCGTATAAATACTGGACAAGCCCAAAACAAGCCCAAGGAGCCCAACCAGCCCAAACAGCCCCAGCTACGGAGAGCCCCGAGTGCCAAACTTCCTCCCCCCCCTCCACTGGTGCCCGAAACTTCCCCGGGGGGAGAGCCTCCCGCTGGTCGGCCACCCCCCCAAATCCCCATTGGGGCACACCAGTAGGTGAGGGGGGGGAAGCACTGACACAGACACCCAGATAGTGTGATAAAGGCCGCTTTATTGGAATCAGGTGCACCTACAACAATGTCCCACCTGGCCTGTGCCGAACAAAACTACTGCTCACTAAATAACAACTGCCTGACAGCCCGCCACACCCACCCCTAAAGTTAACCCCAACATTGCAACTGAAAATACAACACATCCGCTCAGCAACCTACCCCTCGACTGAATGCCACAGTGACCTCCATGACCTCACCCCCGCCTACCATACAGTCCCAGGCCTCCAGCAAAACCACCCTATCTCCTTAGGAAAGCGCCACTCGAAAATCGCTTACGACTTTCGACCCCCCCCTAGGACTCCTGCCTTCTAGGATACCTGAGCACCCCCAACGCCCCATCCAAAGCCTCCTTCAGCTGGACTATGTACAATTCCATGCCATACCTGGACAGGTGAACCCCATCCTCCCGGAAAAAATAGACCGCGCCATAGCGCAACTCCGGGTGCTCCATCCTCCCCACCCCCTCCCTGGCACAGAATTCCCTCATCTCCCGATTAATCTTCCTCTGTGCCCTGTCTATGGCTCCTGGGCGCTCCGCTCCCCTCCACACCCGCCTGGGAATAAACTCGGACCAGATAACATGACAGCCCGCCCATTGCTTCTTAATTTCCCTCAGGTCCCTCTTTATTTGCTTGAGCAACGCCAGCCCCTTGCACTGCACCAAATCGTTCTCGCCCAGATGAATCACCACCACATCCGGTCACACCCCCCATCTCACCACCGTGTTCAACAAGGGCAACAACTCATGCCAACGCCTACCCCCTTTCCCCCTCCAATGACAACGGTACAGCCCTGCATCCAATCCCAAATTGAGTGTCTGATGCCTGTCCCACTCCGCCTGTTCTGCCCTCTTGACGAATGAGTGTCCCACAATATATACATTCAAAACAGCCACTTCCGGCCGAGCCACAGCACCTGTAAAGACACACATATCAAAATCGGGAATCACGGTTACAACACCCCATCCGCCTCACTCAACCGCACATACGTCCGGTAACAATCCGACTTCCACCGTCCCAGCCTCTGTATCTCCTCCTTACCCCAACCCCTCCGTGCCGCCTCCGTTGCCGCCCCGATCCGGAGGGAATGCGTCCCGAAAGCCAGCGGGTCCTCACCCATGTACCGCAGGGCGCGCCGCAGAACCCACATAGCCTGGGACGCTGTCACTCCGTCACCCCCACCTCGACCAAAAACCTCCCCCTCCTTCTCGCCGCGGCCTGCCATCAACCTCCTCCCCCACGCCCCCGGGCACACCCCCTCCCAGCCGCCTGGCCCCAGTACCACCCAAGTCCCGACCCCCCGCTGGTCCGTCTTAGAGCGCTGCAAACACACCGCCACCTCCTGAGCTCGCACCTCCATATCCTCCCACAACACCCCTGCCTCCCCTTTGCGGCCAGCAACTCCGACACTCGAAACGCTCCAAAGAGCAGCCAGGACATCAGGGTAGAAAAACGCACCGCCTCGCCCTCATCCCTGCACACCGCCGGGAGCGCGCCAATGACTCCTTCCAGCAATTCCACTGTGATGGGACGTCGCAGCCGCACCTTCGCACCCCTCTCTCTCGCCCACCCCTCCAGCAGCCGGGTCCCCAATTCCCCCGCCAACGGGGGGCAACCCCACCACAACTTTCCCATGAACGCCACCGCCGACAACTTGCCCGCAATCGACACCCGCGACAGCCCTCTATCCATGAGCGCCAGCATGAACCTTACCACCTGTTCCTCGCGCCGCCACCGGTCCCCTCGCCTCACCGCACCTGACTGCAGGAATTCCTCCCACGCTTGCTCGTATGCCTTCCACGTGGACACCGCTACCGACGCCTTGACCAACTGAAAGACCCGGCCTCACCCACCGACCACAGGTCCTCCGGCACCGGCGTCCTGACTTCCTCCGCCGCCGTGACTAGCCCATGGAACCTCTCCCACTGTGAACGAGACAAAGCATCAGCAATGTCATTGTCCACTCCTGGAACGTGGTGCGCCTGAAACAGTATGTCATTCTCCAAGCAACGCAAGACAAACACCCTCATCAACTTCCCGTGCCGACTGTCTGTTCACCACCTGCACGACGGCCATGTTGTTCACTCGAAACAGTACGCGCTTGTGCGCCAGCGCCCCCGACCACACCGTGACCGTCACCACCAACGGGAACAACTCCAAAAACGCAATGCTCCTCCCGCCTGCCTACCGGTGCTCCAGCCACTGCTCCGCACACCATTTCCCCTCCCAATGCAGACCGAATCCGCCGCCGCCCGCCGCATCCGAGTACATGGTGACGTCCCACTCCCAGTCCTCCGCCGGCGCCATGGGAACTCCATTGAACGCACGCCACATGCGCAGATCCTCCTTCATTCCCGCCGAGAGGCGCACATGGTGATGAGGCAAGGTCAAACCGGACAACGCCAAACCCAAACGCCGGCAAAACGTTCGGCCCGCCCGCACCACGCGGCAAGCAAAATTCAAATGCCCCAACAGCACCTGCACCTCTCGCACTGTCACCTTCCTCTTTGACAACATTCCATCCACCAGAACCAGCATCGCTGACCTCTTATCTTCCGGTAGGCGCGCTTCCATTGCGACCGAGTCGAGACCTATACCGAGGAAGGACAACACCGTACTGGGACCGCACGTCTTCTCTGGCGCCAGGGGAACCCCAAATTCCCCCATCAACCCGGCCAAACCATCCAGCTGCCGCTGACAGTCCGCCGCTCTGGGCCGCCCCACAAGGAAAAAGTCATCCAGATAGTGGGTCACTGACTCCGAGCCTGTGCGCCTGGAAAAAACCCACTGCAGGAATGAGCTGAAACGCTCAAATAGCGCGCACGAAATGGAGCACTCCATCGGCAGCGCCTTGTCCAGAAATATGAGACCCTGGAACTGGATCCCCAACAACTGGTGATCCGCCGGGTGCACCGGAAGGAGTCGGAACGCCCACTTGACATCGCATTTTGCCATCAGCACGCCCCTTCCCGCCGCCGAGAAGAGCCTCCGTGCCACGTCCACCGACGAGTAAGTCACCGACGCCAATTCTGCCGAAATGTAGGCATTAACCGACTCCCCTTCCGGCCAAGACAAGTGCTGTATCAGTCGGAACTGCCCCTCCTCCTTCTTGGGCACCACCCCGATGGGGGAGATGATCAAGCCCGGCAACGGCGGTTCCGTGAAGGGGCCCGCCATCCGACCTTCTTTGACCTCTTTGAACAGTTTCTCTCTCACAATGCCCTTGTGCGCGTTCACTGACTTCAGATTGTCCGCCCAGCGAGCAATCCGAGGGCCCTCATACCCCAGCCGAAACCCCTCCTGGAACCCCCGTCGCAGCACCGCAGCATCCTACACCCGCGGATACGCCGCCAGCCAGGGCTCCATTTGCTCGATCCTAACCGGCATACGAGCCTTTGCCCAGAGCTCCAGCTCTCCACCTCTGCCTCCCCCCCTCCCCCCACCCTGTCCCCCTCTGGCTGGGGCACCTCCCTGCACGGGCTGCTGCCCCGGCGGGCCCCCGAGCCCCCAACAACACAGCACTGGGTGCCGTCGTCCGCATGTCGAGCCCTCGTGCCGGAAACGGCATGCCGCCCGCCCGCAGGCTCCACTATTAAAGTCCCAGCAGGCCCCGACTGTGGCCTGGCCGCCAGAGTCTCCCTGCCCCGCCCCCCCATGGGTGGGGCGGGCTGCAAAGGGGGGCGGCTCCAGCGGCAAACCGCTTGCCGTGTAAATGGTGCGGCCAGACTTGGCCCCTCCCATCATCTGCTGGTACAGATCCGAATCCAGCTCCCCCATTGCGCCTCCGGGTCCGCCGCAATGCGCGCCCGGAATTCCGCGTCGTAGTGTGACCACGCGAACCCGCCGTAAGTCACCTGTGCCCTCCGCACCACATCTATGCATTTGAAAAGCACGACGGACCGGCCCGGAAACTTCTCGCAATACACGCTCGCGTATATGAGGAAAGCCGCTGACCAGTTGTCTAGCGTCAGGGGCACCTTTGGGCGCCTAGCTAAGTCCTGCTCTTCTTCCTTCGACCCCTCCTTGGACACACACCCACATCAAATCCATCAGGTCCACACTCCCACTCCCATCCGCCACACTCGCAGTCCAATCAGAAGTATGCGCATCCATCCTCACTCCCCTACCCCCCGGCGGCCGTAAAGACCCTTTGGGGAGGGGCCGGTGAAGACGAATCCTGCCTCCATTCGCCGCGGTCATGAGTTAGGTCCCTCGCTGGAGCTCGGCCGCCCGCACCAGACAGAGCCGGCCCATCCTCTCGGTGGGTTGGAGCCGCATGCTGCTCACCCGAGCGCCTCGCAAACAGCTCCTGCCAAGGAAAAAAGGTGGAGTCCAGCATGCCAGGGTGAAAACACTCCCTTCTCCCCCCCACGCGCTGCCCCCTCCCCCGCTCCCCCCTCACAATGCCGCCCCCCTCCCCCATCCTGCCGAGTGGCCACCGCGCCGCAATGGGATCTCCCCGCCACCCAGGCCCCAACCCCCCTCCCAATCCCAGCCCCCCGGCCCTCCCCACCCCCCGAAACCCCAGCTCGGCCCGCACCCCCCCACGCCCCACTCCCCAGGCCCCCCCTGCCGCACCCCAGCTCCCCTCCCCCTAACTCCCCCCTGGCCCGCCACTTCCCCCCGCCCCCCCACTTCCCCCTGCCTCCGATGAGGACGAACTCCAATCCAGCTCTGTGTCTGCCCCCCCTCCCCCCCCTCCTCATCAATCTCTTCAACCAATAGCGGGGAAATCGCCCCCCCGCACCCCCATCCCCTCCTCCCAACCGCCCACTTTGCTCATAGCGCCTCGGCCCTGCTCTCCCTCCCGCACCGCGTCCCCCCTCCACAACAGTCCCCTCACCACCCTCAGCCCCCCGGCCCTCCTCCCCACTCTCCCCACCCTCCACTGGCAACACTACCTGAGCCCTCATATCATCCCCCACCCCCCCCTGCCCTCCTGGCTCAGCCACTGCCTCGCGGGCCGCCCGTCCCCCACCCCGCCCCCCCGGCATCTCCCCCCTCCCCCCCACCTCCTCAACGAACTCGAGCACACGCTTCTTCTCCCTCCGCCCAGCCCTCTAGGAACCTCCCTTCGCCTTCCCACGCGGCGCTGCCTCCTTGCGCTGTCCCCCGCCCCTTGCTCCTCCGCCCCCCCTCCCGCCCCGCTGAGCCGGCCGCGGCCGCGACCGGGGCGGCTCACACGCCACCACAGCTGCAGCGGCGCCGTTGGCAGCGCACCGCTCCTCCTTACCTGGAGGTCGGGCCGCACGATGTCCATGCGGCCCGCCTCGCCCAACAGCCGCAAAGCCTCGGCCACCCGTGGATCGGAACACGCCACCATCCTGCACCACCAAACAACGCCTGGACACCAAAACCGCGCACGATGACGCTCACAGCACACCAACAGCGACAATCCGCCTCGCCACAATTCCGACCACGAAACTGCCTACGGACCCCTGGCTGCTGTGTCACTGCACCACAAACAGTGTGCAGTGACACAAAATGGCTGTATAAATACAGGACAAGCCCAAAACAAGCCCAAGGAGCCCAACCAGCCCAACCAGCCCAAACAGCCCCAGCTACGGAGAGCCCCGAGGGCCAAACTTCCTCCCACCCCTTCCCTGGTGCCCCAAACTTCCCCGGGGGGGAGAGCCTCCCGCTGGTCGGCCACCCCCCCAAATCCCCATTCTGCTGCCGCTGGGGCCTGCCTGCTGATAACCTCTCGATGAGAGTGGATAGAAGGGACATTGTGCTATTGCTGACACCTCGGACCTGTATACTGTTATCGCTGTTGTGGTTCTACCTGTGACTCGCTGCTGGGGCGTTGGAATTGAGTATTGTGCTCCCTTCTGAAATCTGCTCGTATCATATCCTAAAATCTCGGATGCCATCGCGCTAACGTTGCTACCAGGGGCAGGGACAGGGACTGCAAATTGAACTTGGGGGCTGTTGCACTGCTTCCGCTGCTGCTCCCGCCATCACCACCATCAGGGGCAAGGACTCCAAGTCCCAGCACTCCCCCTGCAGTGCTTACCACGACGCCAGCAGGAAGCGCCCGGAGGCGCTTGAAAAGAGGAGCGCTACTTCCGCCCCGCGGGCCAAGGGCCGGCCCGTCCGCGCCCGGAGTATACTGGGCTGGGCTGGGCTAAACCCTTTCATTTGCTCTGCGTGTATCGCAACAGACTCGGACTTGGACTTGGTCAGTGACATTTATTTATTTTATTTTTTCATTCCATTTTTGTGTCTTTATTTATATTTCTAAATGGCTACTAAACGCAAAATCGCCGGGCTAAGGGCTGGGGGTGGTGTGGCAGGCACTCTAGATGCTTTTCTAAATAGGGCAGAGTCTGCTTTACAACATGAGATACTTTTAACAGAGAGAAGGCTTTCCCTGGGCCCGCTTATGGGGCAAAAAAGGTCGTCTTCGGGGGCCATCAGCAAAGCGAAATTGCCGGTGGCAGTCCCCAACCCATAAACGGTCTCACTGTACATTCCACTGACACAGGCTTGGCGGGGTCTGTTTTGATGGATTTGGACCCTGACGTGGGTGAAGTAGAAACATCAACGCCAAGGGATTCTAGTGACTTGGTGGTAGCTCCTTCCCCTGGAGTAACCACCCAGAGGGCTTCGTTGGGGCCATCCCAGATCCTCGTGTCAGATTCACCTGTCGCTTTGACCACCCAGCAATCATCCCAGTTAAAATCTCTTAGGGTAGACAGAGTCGAGCGAGTTACTAGATCGAAAAGATCGACTCTTGATAACGAAGCTACAGGAGGTGCTTCTAAACCAGGGACTGATGGAACCCAAGAGGAGGGAACAGGGGAACTGCATGCAAGGGGTGGGATTGCTTCGAGGCCCAGAGCAAGTGTTAAAACCAAATCTAAATTTCAAGCTATGGGGGCTAGTGGAAAGTCGTCCCTGAGACCTGTAACTGGTCTCCCCGCCATTTTAGACGTAGATAATTCAATGGCGGGGGAAGGAGAAAGGAACCTAGACTACTGGAACCATATCGAGGTTTTGATTAGGGGGCTTTTAGCGCCATTTTTTAATAGAGGGGCTATTGAGGAAAAATTATGTCTCCTGACACAAGGCACTCACCTGATTGTGAATTCGGAGCTGGCCAGGACTAATAATAAACATGTAGAGGGGGAGGGGAGCCCTGTAGTATCCTCTATACCAAGGCCTGGGGGTAGAAGTAGGAGCCAGGATCTGGAGGTGTTGGAGCACAGTGCCTCTCATGTGGGCACTGTTTGCGGGCAGGTCCAGCAGTGTTCATCTGGCACTGTGGGCCCTCCTTTGCAATTGAGAACATCCTTCTAGGGAATGAATGGGTCGGTGAGAAATGTGCAGACGGGCTCCCAAACTCTTCTTCCACAGGAGCCCACCCATAGTGAAGCCAGGGCTGTACAAGCACCACCTATCGATGGCCTTAGATTGTTATCCCATTTGGCAACTAACCCTGCCCGGGACACTCTAGATCTTCCCCCGGCGGCCTGTCCCCTGGTCGTGATCTTGGCCTGTGTACCAGCGCTAAGACCAGACCTAACTGAATCTTGGGGACAGCTGAGGAATAAAACAGCTGACTGGCTGACTAGACACAAAGGGTTTAGGGCAGCTATGTTTAATGATATCATCATGGTTCGTAGAGTAGCGTTAATGTTCGGACTCCATTGGTTGCCCAAATGATTTTAAAGGCCGAGGATCATCTCCCACTATCTTCTACCTCTATCTGGGCATTGCCATTGGGCTACTTTTATAAACCCCCGAAGAGAAACCTAAATGTGATACCTTGTTTCACACCAAATATAAATAGGTTTGAGGCACTATCTGGGCTTGATAATCAAGACTGACTGAGTGTCATTAATGTAGCTCCGGTGACTGCTAGAATTGATAGGGTGGAGTTAGAGGTTCAACCCCTTTCGGTTGCGCTTGGCATTCAACCTTTGGCTCCCCTCCTGGTGGGTACATGTATCTCCAATCCACACCCAAACTCCAACTTTAGTGTGACAGGATGTGTGTCCAGGAAGGATACTTTAAAAATGATATCCTGGAACATAGCGGGTCTCAAGTCCAAAAGGGGTGACAGTAACTGGGAGCAATTTCTTGCTGGTGCGGATATAGAAGCCCTTCAGGAAACGTGGGATGCGCAAGATTCTTATTTTCTGGATGGTTTTCAACATTTTGTAAACATGCTATACCGTCCAGTATGGGGCGAGCAAGAGGGGGGCTTAAAATTAATATATAAAGTTAAGTTAATGGATTCACACTCCTCAAATATTTAGCTGTCGAACTAACAGCTAAGGATTTACTAACTCTGTTAGTGATTAATTTTTATAAATCTTTCACAAGGGTTGATGATCTAGAGCATTTAAGGTCTCTCTCAATGTGTTTGATTGATTATGAGTCCACGGCTAACACGCACTACCACACACTAGTTCTAGGTGATTTTAATATCCACATTTGTCCTATTGATTGTTTTTTAAAATTATATGAGGAACAATCCCCGCCAGGGATAACACATTTCGAACACTCCGTTTCAGGGACCTTTCTAGAGAGTCTTTTATCTGACCATAATTTGATTTGCCTAACTCAGGGGTATGCGTCATCACCAATACCCACATACACTGGCCATGGCCATCATAGCACCATTGACTATATTTTAGTCTCGGGTGCCAAGAGGGACCTTTTAGGTAAACTTGAGGTAACAGATAATTGCCTAAGTGACCACAACCCATTGTCATTGAATCATAATATTCATGCTAAGGGTAAAGTTAGTGCCTTGGCTCACTTAAGTACCAGCGATATTGTGCCAAAAGATCAAGCTCGCCGGCTAAGATGGGACTCAATTACCCCAGACAGCTTTATGGAGTCCGGTGCTTGCTCAGAGGAGTTTGGCATTTGTATAGACCTTGAGACCGACCCTGTAATTGTTTTGGATGCTTTTGACCGTATTACCAAACAAGTGTCGGCCAATCTGACTATTCCCTGTAAAACGAGGTCTTCAAAATTTAAAAAATGGTTTGATGACAACTGCACAAGAGCACATAAGGCCCTCATGGATGTGCTTTAAGGGGAAGCCAAGAGACACTGTTAGGATTAAGGAGGCGAGGAGGGCATACAAAGATGTTGTGGGGAATAGGAAGAAACAACTAAGAGAGATGGCCTGGGAGAAGCTTAGTCAAGCTAGTGTCCTTTCAAATAGCTCTAGGTTCTGGAGCACGGTGAATAGCCCTATTTTTGACAAGTCTTCTAATCATGTCTCTGACTGTGAAATCGCCCAAGAAAAATGGGTACAACATTTTGGGGATGTCTACGGCGACGTTAGGCAAGGCTCCCCAGGGTGGATACTGGACAGTGGGTCTGCCGCGTCTCCTTTACATTTTATAGAAGATGAAGTAATCGAGGCAATTAGGTCAACAGCAGGTGGAAAAGCGCCGGGCCGTGACTGCGTCCCCGCAGAACTCTATAGAGCGGATCCTATTTTATGGTCTAAAATCTTAACACTGGTTTTTAATGCAGTAGCTCAGGTTGGCTTTCCCCTGTCTTGGGCTAAAGCAGTTATTATCCTGATCTTTAAAAAAGGAGCCAGAGATGACCCGGCGTGTTATAGGCCAATATCTCTTCTGGAGTCCACAGCCAAAATTATGGGGAAAGTTGTCCCAGCCCGATTAACAGATTGGTTGGATCAAAATAATATAATCTCAGATCTCCAATATGGGTTTAGGCAGGGTAAAGGCACCCTGGGTCAATGTCTTAATCTTAATCTTATCATTGGGAAGTACACAGTCGCCAAGCGGGGGGACATGCATCTGGCATTTATGGATTTATCCTCTGCCTTTGATCTTGTAAACCGTTCAAAGCTAGGGGTGATGCTCCATGGAATGGGTTTAGATGCAGTTTTGGTCTCCTTCTTGGCGGCCATGCATGAGAACACTATAGCTTTGGTGCGCTGTAATAAAGATGGTAGCCTCACAGACTCCTGGCCCGTCAAAAGAGAGGTGAGACAGGGGTGCATATTGGCACCCCTGTTGTTCACCCTCTACATCAACAAAATAGGGGAGGCCTTAATTTCCAGTTGAAAAGACATCCCAAGGGCCGGCTCAAAATTGATCCCTGCTCTGCTTTATGCAGATGATGCGGTTTTATTAGCAAGGACTTCAAGAGGGCTTCAAATTCTTTTAAATTGTATTATTGATTTTATGGACTCTCTGGATTTGGTCATGAATTTTAAGAAGTCCCATTCCATGACCATCGGTTCTGTTAGTGCAAGGAAGGCTACGTTTTGCTGTAAAGAATTTGAATTAACAAAGGTGCCTGCCTTTCCTTATTTGGGGGTGCTCTTCGATGACCGATGCTCGTGGGCTATTCAACGTGCACATAAAAGAAATATTTTAGCCTGAGATTCGGGAGCCGCCATGGAGTTTGCAAAAAGAATTGGCTCAACACCCCTCCCTTCTCTATTAAAGATATATAACGCAAAGTGCGTCCCAATAGTGACTGATGGGTGTGATTTATGGGGTTATTTAGAGACGGGTGATATTCAGGCAGTAGAAAACGTTTTTTTCCGTAAATTACTGTCACTACCTGTCCCTACCCCTGTTTTTAATATTCATGAGGATCTTGGTGCTGGGCACATCTCAGACCAGATTGCGGTTGCTCACATAATGTGCTGGTTAAGAATTTGGGCCCAACCGTCTCCTAATTTAAACCAGCAGATTATTCAAGACTGCATTACGCTAGACAAGGGCTTAGATATACCTTGGATTTGTTATATCAAGATCCAAATGGCCATCCTCGGCTGTCCCGAATTATTTTCTAGTTCAAGGGCTATGGCTAAACTGGCGATTAAATATTTGAAGCAGCAGTTTTTTAATAGATCTATGCTGTACAAGGAGGAAATGGAATTAGTAAAACCTAAAGGGAGGAGTTTTGTCACATTGAGTATAACCAGTCAGCTGCAACCATATCTGACATATATAAACAGGCCTTATCATCTGTTTGTCTTAGTTAGATTCAAGCATAACATGGTACCCTGGCTGCTTGCCTTTACGAAAGGGTTTTTTAAAGAAGGTTCGTTAAGACCCTGTCCTTGTTACAACTTCTCAGATCAATATTTACGTATGGGGGGGCGTGGCTAGCAGCTGAGAGAGATGGCTGCTGCCTATAGGAGCTCTTACCCATTCACGGTACTATTGCTGCTTTACCACTGTCCGGACCCGAGTATCAGGAGTGAAAGTTGGGATCGATGTCCCATTACCCCCCACCCCTGGGCTGAGGTCTTTGAATCTGCGATCCGCCGAGGAGATTGACGATACGGCGTGTGTACGGCGCTGAAAAGGGAAGGAGATAACATGGCGGCGCAGACCTGAAAGAAGTAGCCACTTGACCTGGGCTGTCCCTCTGGTGTGATCCTAGACGGAGTGACGGACACCCGCTACGAGGTGCAAGTAAGGTAGGGGGGCCGGCGAAGGGGGCATTGTGTGCTGTGCTGCCTGGGCGGCCTGTCGGGAGGCTCTGTCTGACTGTGGCGCTGGGGACTGCAGTACTCGAGTCCCCGGCTTTGAGGCCTTTCTGTGGCAATCGGGGTGAACCGAGGGAGAGGTGTTGGCCCCCCCCCCTTCCCACCGTTGAGAATGAACACCTGGCTTTGGGCATGCATGCAGGCATTCAGGAGGCACACACGCGGCGCCCCCGGTGAAAAAGAGGAATTGGGCGAAGGGCATTACCAGGGGGGGCTGAAGAGAGATTGAGGCGAAGTCAACTGCTGGGGCGTGCCTCCCCTTCCTCTCCCAGGCAGAAACTGCAGAGGCGCTGGAGGGCGCGTAAACGGAGACCCAGGCCTATGGTCCTGTATGTGAGGAGCTGAAAGGCCCAAAGACGAGGACGTGGCGGAGTACAGGGATTCTGGAGAGCCTACCCCCCTCCCATCCCTCTGGTGTGACTCGAACTGCAGAGACCAGCCTGCACGGTACACGGGGGTGCCTCTCCATGGTGATTGTTGCGCCTGGTGGGGGAAGAATTTAGGGCCCCTGTTTTTGGGTCTGTATGCAACTCTGTGTGGTGGTCAGGTCACAGGACATCGTGACGCAGTGGAAAGATATTGGAGAGCCGTGGGGGCAACTGGTGGAGACCGAGAGGCCCTGGGTCGCACATTCCCGTAACATGAAATTCCAGGTGACAGTGTGAGACGAGAGTGACGGGACCACGATTGGAGAGATAGCTGTTCGAAGCAGCAAACGACAACACTAATTATCCTGCTGACTGTACCAGTCCTGAGGCTCACCCACAATGGCGGCAGGAGGTAAAGGATCGAGGACCAATGCCCAGAAACAACTGGCGAAAAATGCTTGGACGAAAAGTGGAAAAAAGAGTGACTCACCTAGAAAGGAGAAGGAGGGCCCGGGGTGGGACATCCGCATGAAACGGAGCCGAATCTCCATGATGTTATGGCGGCGATAGGTGGAGTGCGCACCTCGGTGGACTCAGTTACAGTGGAGGTGTTGCTACTTCGAGCTGATTTCAGGAAAATGGATGAGAAGGTAAAAGAGCTAAAGATTGTGACGAACGCTTTACAAACAGACACCTCGGAATTACAAAGCCAAATGCTTGAGATACAGAAAAAGCAAGACAGGATGGAGCAGCAACTGGATGATTATGAAGGCAGGGCCCGCTGCAATAACATTCGAATACTAGGAGTTCCGGAAAAGACAGAGGGGCCAACTGCAGACTTGTATGTCGAGGAACTAATCACAAAACATTTGAAGCCGAAGTCACTGTCTAACTACTTCTCTATAGAACGTGCTCATAGAGTGCCGGGAGGCAGACCAAAAGTGGGTGCGCCCCCGAGGCCACTGATTGCCAGGGTATTTCATTATTGTGACAGAGATATAGTATTGCAAACATCCAGGACAGCTCCCCCACCTAAAATTGATAACTACGAGGTGCAGTTCTTTTCTGTTTTACGGCTAAGATTCAGACCCAACGGCTGAGTTTTCAGTCGGTGAAGCGGGAACTGAGAGACCGTGAAGTGAAATATTCAATGTTCTTCACTGCGCGACTAAGGGTGGAGTCAGAGGGCAAATTTTGGTTCTTTGACTCGCCCGAGGCAGTCTGGGAATGGATGGAGGGATAAACAACAGTGGAACATCGGAGGAGGAATCGCTCTGGCAGACAGGAGATACAAAAAGACAATCGCTCAGACACGCTGGCTACAGAAGTGACCTTGGAACCTAGCAGGCTGGAAGAACAGGACTAACTCATCCTAGGACTGAACTGCGATGTCTCACTCTGCATAATATGCGCAAGTAGGGGCTCTGGGTGGGGGGTGAGGTGATGTTGCTGGCTGGTATTAATGATGCAACTGCCTATAGGAATACTCGGGGTAAATGATGTGAAATATGTACTTAATAGATTGATGTGATATGATACTGCTTGAACTTAGTTCTGAAAAGGACGGTGGTGTTTATATTTAGTAAATTTGAGGTAGCCGTGGATGGGCGAGGGTTGATTCCCCCTGCATTTCTAGCATGTTCAATGGGGTTGGAGGCATTCTGCCAAGTTTGGGGGTAGGTAGTTTTGAATGCACAGGCAGGGTAGCAGGGTGGGGGGGAGTTAGAGGGATTGGGGGGGTGGAAGGGGAATGGGACAGAAATTGTTGTTCTTGCCAAGAAGTTGACTTAATGGAAGGGCCTACTGTAACAACACTGATGAACAGGGTTTGTGGCACAGATAACTTGACATACCGTTTTTTTTCTTTACGTTCATGTTTTGATGACGGACTAATAGCTGATGTTGATTTTGTTTTCTGCATAATGCTCATGACAATGTTGCCCTTATATTCGACCTGCACTGTGATGTCTGTATTCTTGACCAATGGTAGTTGATCGTGAATCGGTGCTCTCTGTACTCACCTGGAATGTTAATGGGTTGGGGGATAAAATTAAGAGGGGAATAGTACAACAATACCTGAAAAGACAGTCCCTGGACCTGGTTTTCCTAAAGGAAACCCATCTGGTTGGTAATAAAAGTAAGGCCCTCAATAGGTGGGGATATAAGCTCCTGGTGCATGCGGACTACACTACTGGCTCCAGAGGTACGTGTATCCTTGTTAGGAAGAATGTTCCTTTGATTGTACTTAATACGTGGTCAGATGCCGCAGGTAGGTTTGCAGTGGTTGAGGGGCAATGGGAGGGAAGAGCTTTGATTATTGTGTCAGTCTATTTACCGCCAGCATTAGGTAAAGATGCCATAGCAGAGCTGGGTCGGGTGCTCACAGATCTTCCGGATGGAGTCTTGATATTGGGGGGAGACTACAACATGACGATGAATGACTTAACGGATAGACGCCCAGTAAGACAAAATATGCGATCAAATGAACTAATGACAGACTTCACCACGGCATTGGGGCTCATAGATGTGGGGCGGGAGCTACAGGGTGACCCTATAGATTTCACTTATTTCTCCAGTGTGCATGGCAGCCTTTCCCGGATTGATTATTTTTTAACGTAAGCAGCCTCCGTGGGTAACTTTAAGAGGCCCAAGACATATCCTAGAGGCCTATAGGATCACTCCCCTGTAGGAATAGATTTCACGCAAGGGGCCAAGTAGCCGTACCATTGTCAGTAATCCATGGTTACTTAAGATCCCCGACACACGAGAGGAGCTCACTGTGCAAACTGGCTACTTTTTGGAGGAAAACTTAGGATCCGTAGACTCTGCGCAAATGATATGGGAGGCATATAAAGTAGTTATAAAGGGGCATGCTCTCTCACTGAAAACGCGATTTGTAGCAAAGCAGGAGTTATTGATGAAGCTGGAGGATGAACTTAAAGACCTTGAGTCGGAGTACGCGCTCCACCCCTCGGAGGAGTTGCTACATGCATTGACACTTAAACGGGAGGAATATAAGCTAAAAGCTCGGGAACAAATGATGGCAACACAGACGGCTACCCATCATAGACTGTACAAACTAGGAGACAGGGCGGGAAAAGCACTGGCCTGGCTGGAAAAGAAGGAGCAGGGTATGAGGTGGGTACCTAAACTGCGGACGCCTAAGGGGGAAATCGTGTCCTGCCCGGAGGACATAGCAGAGGCATTTGCTGATCATTTTGAGAAAGTATACTCGCCCTCAGCAGTATATATGGCTGAGGAGTCACATCATCTTTTAGAGGAATGTGTGCTGCCTACTCTGTCTGCTGAGGAGAGGGAGTCTTTAGAGGCAGATCTCTCGGCTGAAGAGATCAGAACAGCCATTGGTCGGATAAAATTTGGGAAGGCGATGGGGCCTAAGGGTACCCCGGTGGAGTTCCTTAAAGCAACAGCCACCCAAATGGTCCCGCATTTGAAGGCCATGTACCAAGAAAGTTGGGAAAAAGGTGTCCTCCCTCCAGATCAGAGGTTGGTGAGTATAGTTGTTATCCATGAAAAAGGGCAAGCCGGGGGAGGACTGTCGCTCCTACAGACCAATCTCATTAATCAATGTGGAGGCGAAGGTCCTAGCGAAAGTTCTTGCCACACGTTTAGGGATGGTGATATCCTCCCTGGTGGATCCTGATCAGTCCGGTTTTATGCCGGGAAGAAATACAGCCCTTAATATCCGACGTCTACACAGCGTGTTGGCCCGACAGGTATTTCTGAAAGAGGATGCTGCTATATTGTCCCTAGACAGCTCTATGGCCTTTAATTCAAATGAATGGTCCTATATGTTTGAGGTATTAATCAGAGCAGGATTGGGCCCGAAATTCCTGAGATGGATGTGACTGCTTTACACAGACATAGCTGGACAGGTGAGAGTGAACAACTACACGTCTAGGCAGTTTTCTCTTCGTAGGGGTACTAGACAGGGCTGCCCTTTATCCCCGTTATTATTTGCGCTAATGTTGGAACCCCTGGCTACTTGGGTGCGCAAAGATGTCATTACTAGAGGACTGAGATGGTCCCCGGATTGTGAGGACAGAATATCATTCTATGCTGACGACATAGTGTTATATCTGGCCTATCCCTATAGATCAATTCGGGTGGTTTTGGACATCTTTACCATTTTGGAAAGTATTCTGGATCTGCTATTAACTGGGACAAGTCGGTACTGTATATGCTCCATGGACAGGTCCCCTGTCTTCCTAAAGATTGTGCTTTGATGGTCACGACAGACGGGTTTAAATACCTGGGGGTCTTTGTCACGCCAGATTCGGCTCTTTTCTACAAGAGCAACTTGGCGCCCTTGCTCGCGCGGTTGCGAGCGGGTGTCCAACACTGGAGGTCCCTGCCTTTGTCATTGATTGGCCGGGCTACACTCTTTAAGATGCTTGCCCTTCCTCGCTTTTTATATATCCTACAGAACTGTCCAACTAAAGTTCCTGATGCCTTTTTTGGGGCGGTGGAGGGGAAGATACGTACGCTACTGTGGGATGGGAGGGCTCCCAGAATTGCGCTTCAAAAATTGACGAAGGGGTGGTATGATGGAGAAATCGCGCTGCCCGATGTTCGGCTGTATTATTGGGCCTCGTAACTGGTTACGGTGAACAGATGGAAATATACCCTACCAGATGATCCGGCGTGTGCCTAAGATAGATATCAAATGGACAGGGCTGGCTATCTCGGGGCGCTTTATTCTTCCCCACAGAGTAAGAAGCTTGTAGGACCCACCCAGCACACGCTGCAAATATGGAGGCTGGCTAATTCCCGCCTGGGTTGGACAAATAGACTCACTAACATGACGCCACTAAGGTATACACAAAAACTGGGCATGCTCTTTCGCCATCCAGGGTTTGACAAATGGGACACGATTGGTATCTCAACGGTAGGAGATCTGATCAAGAAGGGTAAGATCCTTCGGTTTGAGGAGCTACAGAAAACGTACCAGTTGGCACCAAGCGAAGTTTTTCGATATTTACAAATTAGGCATGCTTTGAAGGCGGCGTTTCCTAGCTGTGAAGATATACCAGAATACTCCCCCTTGGAAGATCGTCTATTAGACAGACAATTACATGCCAAGGCAATTTCCCTCACATATAGAAAGCTTAGTAACAATATGCCGGGATTCCTTTGGGGAGCTCAGAGAGAAATGGGAAAGATAACTAGGACCAATAGAAGAGGAGGACT
Source organism: Lissotriton vulgaris (assembly GCF_964263255.1). Lineage (NCBI taxonomy): Eukaryota > Metazoa > Chordata > Amphibia > Caudata > Salamandridae > Lissotriton > Lissotriton vulgaris. The sequence continues at coordinate 1,040,226,497 of NC_141698.1, forward strand.
GGAGGCAAGCATTGATGTCTCCGAGAGAGGCTGCCATTACACTTAGGTATAGCCTTATTCAGCTCCGTATTCTACATCGCTCATACTTGACTGGGATTACTCAGGCGAAGATCGGGTCTTGGTCAGATGACCTATGTTTTAAGGGATGCAGACAGTCAGACAGTTTATACCATATGATTTGGAAATGTCCAGTGGTGCAAAACAGATTGTGATGCACATGCGGTCTGCTCTGGGTAAGACAGTTACGCTGACGCCACGATTAGGTCTATTAAATATATGGGAGGCTACAGACCTTACGGAGATGGAACAATAGTTTGCAACGCTAGGATTTACTTTATTTAAGAGAGAACTAGCTAGGGGGTGGGGTAGTGCCAGGCCGCCAGAGGTAGAAATATGGAGAAGGGAAGTGGATAAATGTATGGTAGCTGAGAAAGAAGTATTTATCGCACGTGGGTGTCCAAAGAAATGGGATAAGGAATGGGCCAAGTGGAATATGTACAGAGGAGAGATATTTGTGGCCCCATTGGTAGACCTGGAAGTAAGGAGGAATAGAGACAGAGAGCAAGAATTGTAATGTTTCAATAGATTGAATGTATTGGTCACTGTAAAGGTCAATATGATTTGTAATGTGAAATAACTGCATCGATGTCAATGGTCTGTCATTTCTTTGCAAAGTTAAAATAAAAATATTAATTAATTTTTTTACTTCATATGGTATTTTTCTGTGACTTTTATGTCTCGTTGCGCAGGAAATGTATCATCTCTGTTGGAACTGGCCCTTCTTGCAGGGTCATCCCCAAACTTTTTGCTTGTTCCTCCCTTATTTTTCCTGATCCGTGGTTGTTGGCAATAGGACTCTGCGCACTTTACCACTGCTGATCAGTGCTAAAGTGCATATGCTCTCTGTGTAAATTGTTACTGTGATTGGATCTACATGATTGGCATATTTGTATCACCATGAAGTCCCTAGTAAAGTGCACTGAGTGTGCCAGGGCTGGTGAAGACAAATGCTACTAGTGGGCCTGCAGCACTGATTGTGCCACCCACATGAGTAGCCCCAAAATGGTGTCTCCGGCCTGCCACCGCAGTGCCTGTGTGCAGTCTGTGAACTGCCATGTCCTCCTGGTCAGTGTCCCCACTGACCAGGCCTAACCCTTCCCTTTTTGTGCACATTGATCAGCCCTATGGAAGGCCTAATATACCCCCTTGGGCAGGGTGCAGTGTATGTGAAAGGTAGAGCATGTACTTGTGTAGGTGACATGCTCTGGTGTTGAATTACAGCCATTTTCGTTTTTCACTGCTGCAAGGCTATCTTGCTCAATCGGCTATCATGGGGGATGCTGGCTACAGTGGCTACCAGCATTTCTTCCCATAGGAACAAGATAGGACATCAAAGTCTAGTATCCCTGAACTCAGAATTTAATAACACATCTTTTAGGAAAGGTTGTTTTTAAATCCTGTGTTTGAGAATAGCCCTTTTAGAAAGTTGCTGTTCTCTTGTCTGACCTCTCTGTGTGCCTTGGCCTGTTTGTGTATTGACTGTCTGGTTTGAGAGTGACAGGGGATGGGGATTCCCCAGGAGGCTGGCTGAGTCAGCCCTAGGCTGAATGACTTCATTTGCAACTTGAGTGGTGGGTGGAGATAGCACCTGGACCTGAATAGGGCTGTGCCTGCCTTCCACAATGCTGGCTCCACCTCCTGCTGGGTGGCTGACGACCCTGCCCCTCACTCTGAAAGGAAAGGAGAAGCCAGAAAAACAAAGTGCTCAAGGAACACCCAGAACTGGTTCAGACCGGGCTCAGGGCCCACTTGCACAAAGAGAAGAAAGACATTTAGGGGTATAAGTACAGGACCCCTGACAACAGAAAATTAGATCATACTGGAATCAAGAAGGAACCTCTGCCAAGGAGGAAGCTGAAACTGAAGAAGGAAGATTGTCCAGCTGTTACTCTGCTGGATTGCCCTGCTGTTGCTTTGCTGCCAAAGAGAGGGGAAGGACTTTGCTTGGTGCTGTGTCCCCTTGCTTGAATGAATCTCCAAGGGCCTGAGAAGAGCTGGCTCCCTGTTCTGCAGTCCCAGGAACAAAAGGACATCACCCCCAGCTTCCCCTAAGTTCTACTGAGACAGTTCTGTCCTTCCTGGAGTGCGTGGCCCATGTGTGGTGCCTCTGGAAGTTGTACCTGTGCTGGGAAGCTGGAAACCAAGATTTAAAGACTTTTCTACAGAAAAGTTATTGCATCGCTCGCTGCGGAGCGCAGCCCCGCTGCTACGAAGGCCTGCTGCCGCTGCCCGAGCCGTCGCATCCTACATTTGCGGGACGCACCAGACCGGTGCGGGAAGACTACCATCGCTGCGAGTGTCGTCGCAGAGCCTGTCGTCGCTCGGTGAGATCGCTGTACTGCTTGCTTGCGGACCGCATCACGTCACTGCGAGCATCATCGCAGAACCATCGCATCAAGGATCTGCGAGAGAGAGATCGCCGCTGGACCTCGCATCGTCGCCCTGGAGATCGTCGCAGCCCCTATGAGATCGTCGCATCGTACCTTTGCGAGAACAAACTTCCTACGGAACCTATGCACCGGAATCCAGACAAGTGGCCTTCCTCCCCATACAGACCGGATTCGTCGTAATACGCCCGCTGATGCAGCGGGGCTGTCGCAAACGCCTCCCCAGGGTCTCAGGAGCAACGCATCACTTGTTTTCCACCGCACCAGCTTCTGCTTTTGGAACTTTGTCACAACTAAAGGTACTGTGAGCTAAACGTGACGCAAGTGTGAACTTTTCACGCAACTGTGGATTATTTTATCGTAACCTTAAGAACTCTTTTGAAACCACATTCTTGAACTATGTATGGTGGATTTTTGTTGTTTTGATCTTGTGTAGTTTAGATTAAATACCTTTATTTTTCTAAACTGTTATGAAGTCAGTTTGTGGTGTTTTCACTGTGTTACTGTGAGTGTTGGTACACATACTTTACACATTGCCTTCTGATTAGACTTTACTGCTCGTGCCAAGCTACCTAGAGGGTGAGCAGGGGTTATCTCAGAGGGTTTCCTCCTTGCCCTGACTAGAAGCAAGGGTCCCTATTTGGACAGTGGTACCAACCTCTGCCAACTAGAGACCCCCAGTTCTAACATTGTTGGTCAGCAGTGGGGATTTGAACTTATATTTGTACTGGCCCCACAGTGATTGGTGTACATCACTAGTGAGTGCAGACCACTACGCCACCACATACTGTTTGTTTTTTCCGTTGTCCTCCTGGAAGTATTTTTTCGATATTGAGACTCTGGCTAGTGTTGCACCTGTAAAATCCTGTCAAAATGGAAGTCAACTTTTTCCACCTGTGCATCTACACAGAAGAGGAGATAAAAGCCTTTTGCAAGAAGAGGGGGCTGCCCGTGGAGAAAGGTTCCACAAGGAGGGATCTTGAGGCATGCCTGTTGTTGTAAATAAATAGTCCAAGGAGTAAGCCGAGTGGTAGTTCCAAAGTAGTTGCTTTATTAGTTTCAGTAGTAGTTGTAGAAGATGAAGGTAGGATGGTAATTAGGATAGAAGTAAAGATGTAGAGTATGTACAGCAGCCCCACCAGGAGCAGTCTCCCTCTGCTCAGCCTCTCATCCTCCAACTGACGCTCTCCCACTAGCCCACACACCAACATTCCATGACATCACACATTAATCTACTGTCATGCAGGCTGAACAGAGAGAGCATTGATGTGAAGAAAGAAGAGGGGAATTAACCACTACAACATATCCTCTCTCTTCACAACAAAAGGAAATAGAAGAATGAGAAGTAAAGAAACAGAAGGAATACAAGTCATTGCAATAATGGAATGCAATAAAGCGATTAATTAAAATGGAACACAGTGCAATAATGCAAAACCATGAAATACAATGTAATAATAATGAAAATACAAGCAATGAATGCACAACGAAATATAAGCAACTTAGAAATGCAATGTAATAATAATGAAAATACAAGCAATGAATGCACAACGAAATATAAGCAACCTAATGGCACGCACACCATCCCCATTTCTCTCAAAGGAAGGCAAAACAAAACCTGTGCCACGAAATCCCACTCTGAATCCCACACTGAAAGAGGCAATACGAAAGAAGAAGAAAAACACACGCACAACATAAGTGCACCTGACGTCTCAGGCTCGCGTATGTGTAAGAGATCCCATCCTCGTCGCCAAAATGTTGTAAATAAATAGTCCAAGGAGTAAGCCGAGTGGTAGTTCCAAAGTAGTTGCTTTATTAGTTTCAGTAGTAGTTGTAGAAGATGAAGGTAGGATGGTAATTAGGATAGAAGTAAAGATGTAGAGTATGTACAGCAGCCCCACCAGGAGCAGTCTCCCTCTGCTCAGCCTCTCATCCTCCAACTGACGCTCTCCCACTAGTCCACACACCAACATTCCATGACATCACACATTAATCTACTGTCATGCAGGCTGAACAGAGAGAGCATTGATGTGAAGAAAGAAGAGGGGAATTAACCACTACAACACCTGTATTCCCATGAGGCCAGAATTTGGGAAGCAACATTAGCAGATGATTCTGCGGAGGAGGACGTCTCTGACAGTGAGGTAGAGAAAGATGAGTGGCTCCTTGCTGCTGAGCAAAGGTGGAGAGAATTAGACTGGCTAAACAAGGAATGATCCGGTGGGCCTTAGCCCAGAAAGAAAAATGGGACGCTCAAGGAAGGAGCTTTGCTGAGTTGGAGGTGGAGTCCAGCTCAAATGGTGATAGCATGATTATGATATCTAGTGCTGAGAGAGAGGTACAAACACCCAGAGATGTAGCGCCTGACTGGAGGGAGGGGGTTGACATACACCAGGGGGTTCAGGATTATGATGTAGTTCCAGTGGAGTGCAGTGTCCCTGAAGTAGATTGGGGGACTGGCACAGGGGACCATATTCCTAGTGGTGAAAGGGACACTCTACTGACTCTAGAAGAGTGGTACAGGGAGAGGGGTTCCCCGTGGTAGAAACCTTGGTGTGTGTGTGTGAAGACCAGCCAGAAGAGTGTGGGTTGTGTGACAGAGACAGTAAGATACTGTCTTGCCAGTCTCAGAAGAGTGGTGTGGGGTACTTGTGTGAGGCACTGAAGGGTGAGGCAAAGGATAGCTTGGTTAACAACTGTGGGGGGCTGTGTGATTCATTTGTTGCAGAGAATATTTTAAGTTCCTGTTTAAGTTCCTGTTTTCCAGAGCTATGCTAACACCCGGTGGAGTGTGAGTTCTCTGATCCCAGAGAGCTTGCGTTGGAGGCAGACCTCTTGATGAATTCCAGAGAGTTTGAGGAGGCATTGGGGAGTGATCCCAAAAGGAGTGGCTTAGATATCTTCCTGGCCTATCAGCCTTAGGGTGGTCTTTCCCTTTTTTTTGCTTTTGCCTAATTTTTCCCACCTTCTTTTTGGTTGGCCTTAGGTCTCTGGGCACCTTCCCATTGCTAATCAATGCTAAGGTGCAGGTGCTCTCTTCCCTCAACATGGCTGCCACTGACCCCTGCTACTGCAGCGTGGTCTGTTTAGACGCACTCTAGTTGCCAGGAGCTAGCTGGAACCCTTAAACATTGTTGCAATACCAGCTTGCCTGCCTGCCCATAGCTAGAGTGAGGAAGCTCCTGGAACCTTCCAGAATAGGGGAGTGGTCACCAACTGCCCACTGCCAACTGCCAACTGCCAACTGCCACTATAAAAGAAAAGGGAGGGAAACTTTCCAGTCAGTTGGGGCTTCACTTACCTGGGGGACCCTACGCAGGAGACTTAGATGGGAGGGCCTAGTCAGGAACCTATACCACTGGGGGTGACAGGGTTTAGGCGCTGCCTACCAAGCTGCGTGAGGAACACTGAACTAGCCCACTGATCTGGCCCGGCGGGAGGGGAACCCAGGAACCATCTGAAGTGACCTGCTGAGGAAAGCCTTCCACTCACCACCCCCCTCCTCAAGAAACCAAGATTCTAATATCACAGAAGGGCGCCAGAACCAACAAGCTCCAGGAAGAAGCCCCTCTGCGCTATCCAGGACTACTGGGGATCAACCAGGTATTGGGCTGTCTCACCTCTGCGCCCTGTTGCCGTAACCTGGGGCCCCTGCGCTGTCCTACCTTATCCCTTCTGCTGTCCTACTCTGCCTGAGCTGTTAGCCAGCCTGAACCTGAAGTGAAATGGGCTACCTGTGAAGCGCTCTTCCCCCCTTGGCGCTAGAATGATGACCTGCCTGAACTGGGACTGCTTATCCTGCTCAAGCGATGGGCCCCTGAGGAGCGCAAGATTCCTGCCTCCTGTTGCTGGCCGAGGCGCTGTGGTGATTGTCCCTAGAGCGCCGCGAGGACTGAGCGTCTCCACTGCTAGGCGTTCCCTGCTGGTCCCCTGACGCGCGTTATCACCGAGCGTGCCGCACAACTCACCGCCCCAGTCCAGGAGCTCTGTGAGCCTCGCCTTCTTTGTCGCGGCCCGGGGCGTTCCCAGGGACGCCGGCGCCACCTTTCTCACCCCCTTCGGCGGCCCTCAGAGCCAGGAGAGGACCGCCGCGAATTCCTGACAGGCCGCAGTCGGCCTCGCTAGGCCCGAAGCCTGAAACTCTCCTCACGTGAACGGGCGTTGGAAGTGACTCCACCCCCGCCGCACTCGGATTGGCCACCAGCGTCGTGCCCCCGCAGGCCGCGCTGCCATAGGTGGCTGCAGGAGCACCTCCGCCCTCATTAGATCCCAGGCCCTGCATCCAGCGCGCCTTCAGGCCAATTAGTTCCCGGGCCTCTGACGTTCTCGTGGGCCTGAGAACAGGACGCGACCCTGCGGAGGGCTCCGAGGAGCAAAGGAGCCCACTCCGCCTATCTACACTCTTGGGGCCGGCCCTAGCATTGGCGCGGGGCCCCGTGCAGTCCTGCGGTGCCCCGTAGACGGCCCCATCAGTGAGACACTCTGGAGGGCTTCACGGAGGGTAGGAGCCCCACCTCCCTCCAGCAACCGATTCTCCGAAAGGGCCCGAGGAGGGCCGAAGGAAAGAGGTAAAACCCCCCGGGGGAGGCCCCGAGATCGCCCCTCCCCGCGGGAGACTGTATTGGGCCCCGTCGGCCCCCCATTGTTGTGGAAGGGTCACTGCAGGAATGCCAGGCCCCTGAACTCACCCTAGCATTGCGGAGGCCCTAATAACTTTTAAGCCAGAGGAGAACACCCCTGCTAGGAGTATGGTAATGGCTAATGTAGCCGGTATATACAAAATGTTTATCTTTGCCTAATGCCTTGGGTAATGTGGCCTAATGAACTGTTTGCCCTACCTAGAGGAAGTGGTTACCTCTGCTGAACGACCCTTTATGATCCTCATGATATGTTTTACTCCTACTTAATGGTCGGTTTACTTTTGTCTAATGCAAAGTTTCCTCGATGCCTTTAGTCACTAAGTGAAATTGTTGCTTACATAAGGAAATGGTTATGGATGCTTAATGCAATGTGAATTAAATGTATTTATAAAGAATTCCTTGCAGGTGCTGACTAGGAGCAAGGCTGTTGCCAGGCCTACGGTTATTTAATATTTAATATTTATTTATATAACTATTTATGGCCGAGTGATGAAACACCTGTGCTTTTAAGGGACAAAAAAAGTAATTACTACTGTGATTTTTGATTGCCCAAGATCTTGATCTTAGATAAAACTTACTTATTTGAATCAATAATACTGGTGTGGTCTCAGTCTTTGCGTGCATTTATTGTCTCAGTGGATGCGTGTGCTGTGTAGTCACTTTACACCTAAGCTTTCGGGTGCCTACCCGCTCGAGCCAGGCTACCCCCGGGGAACTGGTGACCCCAGTTCCTACATTTGGTGCCGAGCGGTGGGATCAGGACCTGTGACTATACAGCACCCTCCAGCGGGACAGAGTACGCTGCAATTAGAGTAGACATCTATCGTGCAAGCAAGCCTACTCAATTGGCCCCCACTGTCTAACCTGAGCGTGTAGAGACCTGTTTTGACCTAATCCTGCTACCTACATTCTAGAATCTTTCTCTTGATTTATCTGGGTCCCCACCTGGCAAAATGGAGTTCCAGCTAGCCGACCTGGAAGAGTACACAGTGTTGCAGCTAAGGGAATTTTGTCAGGGGATGGGGGTGCCGGTTGGCCGGAGAGCCACAAAGGAGGAACTCTGTACTGCCTTGAGGGCAAGGGTAAGGGCCCACCCAGAGGGGAGAGGGGATGGGAGACAGGAGGGGCTGTGCGCACCAGGGGGGACGGGTGCTCCAGAAGAGCTACACCTACTTAATGATGAGGTATCTGAAAATGTGTTGCCAGGAAGACGTTCCAGGGCAAGTAGTAGTGATTTTATTTGATATCATTTCATTTCATTTGTGGTTTTGTAAAGCGCTCATATGCTCTTGGGCGTCTTGGCGCTGTAGAAAAGACATGGTGTCCTGAAACTTGGTGAGAGTTGGTTTATCGGGACTTGAACAGCCATGTTTTAACCGCTTTCCTAAATGACATTAGAGAGGTACTGTTTTTAATCGCGAGGGGGAGTCGATTCATGTCTTTGGCAGCATATAGTAGGAAGCTTCTGCCCCCCAATCTAGTTTGTTTGAACCTAGGAACTTGTATCAGTTTTGCTTGGCTGGACCGTAGGTCTCTTGTGGGGACGTATGGCTTGAGGTGGGTTCTAAGGAACAGACATCCCGAACCTTGGAGCGTCTTATATGTTAAACACAGTGATTTAAATCTAATTTGTTTTGCCAAGGGGAGCCAGTGTAGTGTGTCTAGATGGTGCGATATATGCTCTGATCGCGGGATATTTAGTATCAGTCGTGCTGCTGAGTTCTGCAAGCATTGTAATTTGGTCAGGTGTTGGGCTTGCATCCCGGCATATAATGCATTTCCGTAGTCGAGTCTTGATAGGGCTAAGGTGGTCACCACCGTTTTTCGGGAGTCCATGGGGATGTATGGCACTAGTTTCCTGATCATTTTTAGGATAGACCACATCGTGGATAAAGTTTGTTGGTTTGGGCCTCAAAAGTGAGTCTGTTATCTAGCAAGATGCCTAGATTTTTTACTTTGGTCACCGGTGATGGGCAGTTGCCAAGATCCACCGGCCACCAGTCTGGGGACCAGATTCCTGCATTTGTTCCAAATAGAATAACCTCGCTTTTTTCCCTGTTTAATTTTAGGCAGTTTTGCTCCATCCACAGGCTGACCTGCTTCATGCAATTTTTGAAGTTATCTGTTGTGTCTGAGGTGTCGTTTTTAATTGAGACTACAATTTGTGTGTCATCTGCGTATGACACTGGCAGAAAGCCACATGACCTGATGATTCCGGCTAGCGGTGTTACGTATAGGTTAAAAAGCGTTGGGCTCGGGAGGAGCCTAGCCCGCGACCATGATGGCCGCCTGATCCCTCGGCTCCGCCGACCTTCTCGTTCCCCTTCCGAAACGCCGCTGATCCTGCAAGCTATCCTGCTAACCTGTCGGCGTCCTGGAACCGGGTGGTGCTCCTGTGTTCGACGGTGTGCTCCCCGGCGCGATCCCTGCGGCAGAAGCGGCAAGGTGTCCCAGTCTTCGCTTCGGTGTTGCATGGCGGAGGCCGGGTCTTTGTTCTCCGGAGGCGGCCGTCCCGGATTGCAACAACAGCGGACATTGTAGCAGGGTGGAGTTGGCTGAAGGAGAGCGATTACTGCATTGACTTCTTTGATACAGCGAGCCGCCCTGCCCCGCACGCTCCCACGCTTGCATTCTATCACCGCCGCCGGTGCTACATTGTATCCTCTTTCCGGCTTGTGGACGGCTTTGATTGTCTTCTTGTTCTCCAGCGCTGCGATGGGTGCCATTTTGAACTGAGCGCTCGGCACCTGGGACTCTCGACCCCCGGAGACTATTTGGGGTGTCTATTGCGGTTGGCGTGCACTGCAGCCGGGTGGCAGGCGAAGAGGCCCGTCCTGCTATTGTACCCCCCGGAGTGGTAGTGCTTTGTGGGCCGGCTACTTGTGGGCTGCCTTCACAATGGCCGTCGGCGAACAGCCTCGAGGGCTACGGTGTGACTACGCGCCCAGGGTGTGCGAGACGGCAGCGCCCTCTTATCCTGAGGCGTCCCTTAGGATTGCTGATATCCTGGGCGCCCTGATTGATCTTCGTGTAGCTATATGTGACACGGCCCAGGACCTGGGAAGCCGACTGGATACCGCTGCGCTTGCAGAGCCCTCGGATGGCCGTGCTGCTCCTCATGTGCTGTGCACCTCGCCACACCCTGTGTTCGACTGTGATTACCAGCCTGCCCAGATGTACGTGGAAGCGCTTGGGACGAGAGATATGGTTGCTGCCGCGCTACCCATTACTGTTGTGGAGACGAGTGGGGATCTTGGACCTTGGCAACGGCTGGAGGTTTGTGTCCGGACGCCTCACCCCACGACTGCTTCGTGGCCTCATGGCGGGTCTTTCTGCCCTATCCTGGAGTTGCAGCTACTGTTTTGGCCGTCTGCCCTTCAAGAATTGCTGTCGTGCATTGCCCTTTCTTGGATGACCGCTTACCATTTGGCTCTGAGGTGGACGGACTTTTGTGGATGGCGTCTTGCTCTGCTGTGGACCTTACATTTGCTTTCTCCGTCCAAGATGGCTGCTTTAGAACTGGACATCGTTGACATGCTTGATCGAAAGGGACAAGGCTGAAGGGGTTTCTCCCCTTTTGCTGCATCCCGTTGTGTGCATTGCTGGGACTGTAATGGACAGTTATGGGAGGTACATGTTGGTTTGGTATCGGGTCGGGGTCCGGGGATGGGTGGCCGAGGGTAAACATGCTGGTTGTTTTGGTCATTTCTCTGGCCCTCCTCCGGTCTTATGTGATTCTCTTTTTCCTTCTTTCTTCTGCTTCTGAATTTCGGGTACTCTTTTGGGGCGACAGACACACTGCTTGGGGGGGGGGTAGGCCGTAGCCTCTGCATGCGTGTAGGGTGGGGGGATGCGGGGGGGGTTTTCTTTGTTCGTTTCAGTTCCTATGGGCCTTAATTTTTTCTTTTCCTTCTTCTACTCTTTTCTTCTCTTATTTCCCTGGGTCATTGGGTGGTTTGAGGCGATGTGGGTGGTGGCTGGGGCGTATCACACTGTTTGCTCGTTATCTCTCCTGTGCTACTCGCCTGCTGCCACTTGTTTGGTAGATAATGCTCGCTGACTTTCTCTGAGGAACGTTGCCCACTTATGTCCTAGACGGATTGTTTGGACTCAGATCCTTCTTAGTTTCTATTATTTTGGACATACTTTAAAACTTTAAAATTAAACCGTCACTTCTCCTACTTCTTGGTAGCGCAACTACTTACAGTGTAACTCAGATTGATCGTGCTTGCTTTGATATGCTACTGAGTCGCCCAACTGCTTGCTATTGTGCTTCAAATTATGTCGAGGCCGGCCGGTAGGTTGTAGGCCCGTATTTGTTTGACTATATTGTGAAATAAAGGTTTTCACAAAAAAAAAAAAAACGTTGGGCTCAACGAAGACCCCTGCGGGACCCCACAGGGGGAGTTGAAGGGTTTAGATTTTTTTTCACCCAGTTACACTGTGAATGTTCTGTTTTCCAGAAAAGATGCCAGCAGATTTCTTGCGTCTTGATAGAGTCCTGCTGCTGTTAGTCAGTCCAGGAGCGTACCATGGTTCACCGTATCGAAGGCCGCCGATAGGTCTAATTATATCAAGGTGACTTCCCCCCGGCGTCCAGTACGTTCCTGAGCTCTTCCACTGCCATCAGCAAGGCTGTTTCGGTGCTGTGCCCTTCACGGAAACCGTACTGTGAGGGATCCAAGATGTTTGCTTCAGTAATAAATTGGGCAATTTGTTTATTTAGAGGTTTCTCAACTACCTTGGCACCGAAAGGAATTCTAGCTATTGACCTATAGTTTCCGGGTTCTTCTGGATCCAAGTTGAGTTTTTTCAAAAGGGGTAGGACTGATGTTGATTTCCAGAGGGCGGGATAAGTGCCTGAGTTCATTATGTGTTCCATAAGGCCGATCAGTTGTTCACTGTACAGCTCTGGGAAGAGATGGAGTATTTTTGGTGGGCATGGGTCTGAATATGCCCCGGATTTAGTTGCCATGACTATCTGGTGAACCTGTTCCGCCTCAGGGAGGCAGAATTTGAACTCCGGTTTTGATTTTGTGTTAGGAACTAAGTCCTTAGTTTGGTCATTTTTATCCCGTGTAGGGGTTTGTGGATTGGCCGATTTAAAAGATTCATAGACCCGGGTCACTTTGTCAATAAAAAATTGACCCAGAGTGTTGCAGAACTCTGTAGTGACTGGCATGTTGGTGTTAGCTTTTACTTTGGATAGTTGTTTTACCGTTGAGAATAATTCTTGACTAGAGTTTTTTGCCTCCTCTATTTTCTGAATAAAGTACTGGCTTTTTGCAGTAAAGATCAGTTTTTTGTATATGTTCAGGGAGGTCTTGTATTTGATTTTGCTATCTGAGTTGTAGCTTATTCTCCATGTCCTTTCAAGTTTCCTGCCTATTCGCTTCTGGGCCCTGAGATTTTCTGAAAACCAGGGTTGGGATGGCTGTTTTTTCCTAAAGGTCGCCTTTTTTAATGGTACTGCTGTTTTTATGGCCGATGTTATCCATTTAGAGATTTGGTCAGTGGCCATGTTACATTCCCCGGTTAGTGTGGGTATATGTGACGCTAGGTGGTCTCGTAGTTTAAGGGGCCGTTCCTGGACCAGTGTAGGTATAAAGTAGGTGTGTCTTATATCTGGGGAGACGCTGTCCCCTCTGTGTTATCCAGAGTTAAAGAAAATATTAATACTTTATGGTCAGACCAAGGGACGCAGAGGCAGTCCATTATTTTAATGTATTTGTTAGAGGTGAAGATACCGTCTAAGGTGTGTCCTGATTTGTGTGTGTCCGTATGGACCATCTGTTCTAGGGCCAGATTATTTAGTGTATCGGTCAGCGCTGCTGTTCCAGTATTGTCGCTATTTTCAAGATGGAGGTTAAAGTCCCCCAAGATGGTAAAGTCAGGGTATTGCACGCTGGATTCTACGAAGGGGTTTAGTGAGGCTGTCAGGTTAATTTTGGCTGTAGCCAGTCTATAGACCAAAAGGCTGTTCAAGGTATAGTGTTGTGTTAATTTGATATGGAAGGACAGCGTTTCGCAGTCCGGGGTGCTACCTAGGTCGCAGCTCTTCATCTGTAGTTCATTTCTGACGATGATAGCTAAGCTAGTGGGTCCAGAGGGAGTATGTTGTCGCAGGAGTATGAGGACAGGAGGGAGGAGAGGCAATTGAGGTGGGAGCTTGCCAAGTTAGAGCACAAGAGGGAGAGAGAGAGGGAAGATAAAGAATTTGCATTGGAAGAAAGGAAGTTGGCGCACGAGCTTCAGCTCAAGGAGTTGGAGCTGAGAGCCTTGCAATTGATTGCGCCAGCAAGACCCAATGGTGGCAGCATACCAGGGGCTCAACACGAGCCTAGATTTTGGTTACCTAAGGAGGTGATAGTGAGCTACACTCAGGGGGATGACATCGCCAAGTGGTTGGAGGCATATGAAGTGGCCTTGACAGCCCATGGGGTGCCCGAGAAACACTGGGGAGGTGGCCTATATCGTTACATACCTCCCAATGTCAGGGACACCCTCCTGTACTTAGATAAGGTGGACCAGTTCAGGTATTCCCCCATGAAGAAGGCACTCCTTAAAAAGTTTGGCCTCAACCCCGAATGGTATCCCCAAAGGTTCTGTGGCAGCCATAAGCTGTCCATGCAGAATTGGGTGGATTTCTTTGATTATGCCTGTAAGGCTCTGGATGGTTGGGTGCGTGGCAGCGAGGTGCATGATTATGAGGGCCTGTACAATTTATTTTTGAGAGAGCACCTCTTGGATAAGTGTTTTCCGGAGATGCGCCAACATCTGGTGGACCGCAAGCTAACTGATCCCCGTGAGCTTGCAGAGGAGGGGGATACTTGGGTTAGCACCCGGCTGTCACACAAGGGCCCCGGGGGAGATGGCACAAAAGGCAGACAGGGCGTCCCCCAGAAGAAAGAGGGGGGAGATAAAAAGAAGGAGTTCTCACAAGGCCCACAAACTAGACAGTTTGGGAGAGGAGTAGGTACCCCACCTCATTCCAGTTCCCCAAAACCCACTTACCCTGACAAGAGTCAGCAGCCAAAAATTGTCCGGTGCTATGAATGCAGGGAGGTTGGACACTACAAGGGGGATCCCCAGTGTCCCAAGAGACCTCCAGCCCCAACAGGTGGCAGGAGTCCCGGGGTGGCTAGTGTAGCGCTTGGGGTGGATCTGCCCCTAGATAGGGAAGGTGAATAGACAGGCCTGACGTTGATTTCACTTGAGGACAGAGAGATGGTCCCAGTGACGTCCTTACCATCGAACACTGCTAAGTACCAGCAGAGGGTGAAGGTTAATGGGGAGGAGGTGGAGCCTCTGAGGGACACAGGTGCCAGCATGACCACCATAGTGAGGCGGGATATGTAAGGAGGGTTTACCCAAACCTAGTCACTGGGACCTGGGTTCAATAAGTAATAAGAGGGAAGGGTCCCAGCTTAAGTGTGAAGTGATGTGAAAAATATCAAACAATAAATTACACAAACAATAAATGAGTCCACATTGTTTCATTCACAACGGGACTGGATATACTGAATATATACAAGAACAAATCAATAATGCAATTGGTTGTACAGTGCCCCGAGAGGAATAAAAATAGGGGGAGAGGTAGTGGTAGGTGCTCAGGTGAGGATAAAGTGATAGACAGAAGTACGTGACAGTAAAATCAATGAATTAGGGAGACTGTATTTCCGAGTTATATACAGTGTAGTGGACCGAAGGTTCATCACAATTGGATTAAAGAGCCATACTTCACATATAACAATGAATGAAATAAATGTTGGAGTGAAGTTGATGGTGAAGTAGGTGGTTGTCGACTTTTCGACCCTCTAGTGCAGGGATTGGTTGTGCCCTTGCTGTGGGGTCTTCATCAGGACAGAGAAGGGGGGCGGGCAACCTAGTTCGGTGTATAAAATTAAAAGTTAAATTCAAGGTATTGGGACGTGCCTCATAATAATTATACCATAATTGGCACACAATCGATTGAGCAAGTTAAGGTTAATTCATTAGAATGCTGGGTTATCGACACATTGATAGTCATACTTGGAATTCAATTAAATTAGTAGCCGGGCTGGGAGTGGAGCCAGTCCCGTTTGAAGGAATAAATCACAATGGTGGAAGCGAGCAACGGAGAAAAGGGGCTCGGAGGAGAGGTGGGTTCTAGCGATCCCCGTAGCGAGATAGTTTAGGGTGGTGTATTACCGTGAGACGTAGTTAGGAGGGCGCGGTAGAAAGCCACCATCTAATTAGATCCTTTCAGGGGGTTCACGCCTGAAATACACAAAATTGGGCCAAAAAAATCACCGGGTACCCACGATAGGATTCTACATGCACAATCATGGTGACACGGGTAGATTTGAAATGAGCTAACTTACCGCGTGGAAAAAATCAATATTGCCACGGGATGCTGTTAGCGGTTAGTGCGATATCAGAATGTTCCTGTGGGTAAAGGGGGGGGAAGCCAGTCAATTGAGGGTACAATTATTGGTGGGCACACAACGTGAGTTTAGTGCGAAGGTGTAATCTGCTTACCCGATGATTGGGAAGACGCCCAAGGGACCCGCAATAATTCAGAAGTCCGGACGACCTGTAGAAAGCGATTAACGGGTGTGGACTGTAAGTTACAGAGACTATGAGAGTCCGGTCACTCCTTCCAACACCAACAGAGCCCACCATCACTTCCCTATGGGATTTACCTCTAGTGGTCGGACATTCCAGATGTGGGCTGTGCAAAGCCTGTGACACTGCCATCCAGACCAAGAAGTTCCAACATCGTCAACGCAGAATCATGCTAAAGACACACAGCAACTGCAACTCTGCGAATGTAGTCTACGCAATAACTTGCCCGTGTGATAAAATCTATATTGGACAAACACAACAAAAGGTGAAGGCCAGAATTCTACTGCACATGTTACCCACAGGAACATTCTGATATCGCACTAACCGCTAACAGCATCCCCTGGCAATATTGATTTTTTCCACGCGGTAAGTTAGCTCATTTCAAATCTACCCGTGTCACCATGATTGTGCATGTAGAATCCTATCGTTGGTACCCGGTAATTTATTTGGCCCAATTTTGCGTATTTCAGGCATGAACCTCCTGACAGGATCTAATTAGATGGTGGCTTTCTACCGCGCCCTCCTAACTACGTCTCACGGTGATATACCACCCTAAACTATCTCGCGAGGGGGATCGCTAGAACCCACCTCTCCTCCGAGCCCCTTTTCTCCGTCGCTCGCTTCCACCATTGTGAATTATTCCTTCAAACGGGACTGGCTCCACTCCCAGCCCGGCTACTAATTTAATTGAATTCCAAGTATGACTATCAATGTGTCGATAACCCAGCATTCTAATGAATTAACCTTAACTTGCTCAATCGATTGTGTGCCAATTACGTATAATTATTATGAGGCACGTCCCAATACCTTGAATTTAACTTTTAATTTTATACACCGAACTAGGTTGCCCGCCCTCCTTCTCTGTCCTGATGAAGACCCCACAGCAAGGGCACAACCAATCCCTGCACTAGAGGGTCGAAACGTCGACAACCACCTACTTCACCGTCAACTTCACTCCAACATTTATTTCATTCATTGTTATATGTGAAGTATGACTCTTTAATCCAATTGTGATGAACCTTCGGTCCACTACACTGTATATAACTCGGAAATACAGTCTGCTTAATTCATTGATTTTACTGTCACGTACTTCTGTCTATCACCTTATCCTCACCTGAGCACCTACCACTACCTCTCCCCCTATTTGTATTCCTCTCGGGGCACTGTACAACCAATTGCATTCTTGATTTGTTCTTGTATATATTCAGTATATCCAATCCCGTTGTGAATAAAACAATGTGGACTCATTTATTGTTTGTGTAATTTATTGTTTGATATTTTTCACATCACTTTACACTTAAGCTGGGACCCCTCCCTCTTAGTACACCATAATGAGGCGGCTGGTGTCCACTGAGCAAGTAGTACCTGATGTATTCCATCCGGCCGTGTTGGCTGACGGCACTCTGAGCTCCTATCCTGTGGCTCAGGTTCCCTTTGAGTGGGGAGGAGTGAAAGACCCGTTGAGAGTTGCGATAAGCCCTGCCTTACCAGTGGACTGTCTGCTAGGAAACGACCTGGAGCAAACCGCCTGGAAAGAGGTGGAGTTTAAGGCCCACACTGAGATGCTGGGGTTACCAGGATGGACTTGCATGGTCACGCGGTCCATGGCTTCCCGGCAAGGAACTCAACCCGGGTTGGAGCCTGAGACATCTGCCCAACCCAATGCTGGTCCTGAAGAGTAGGATGTTGTGAAGGACACACCTCGTGTGAAGGATGGGGAGCCTGTGGAGGTACCCCCGGAGTCCGTGGAGGTGGATGTTGTTCCTGTGGGGGACTTGCCGACCCTTGCCGAGTGGCATGTGGAAGGAGGGCTTACCCAGGAGGAATTCTCCCGGGCGCAGAAGGAGTGCCCCACGCTTGAAGGCATGCGGCGACAGGCTAAAGCCCAAGCGACCGATCAGGAGACCGGCAGTTTTCACGTGTACTGGGAGGATGGCCTCCTTTACAGTGAGCCTTAGGTTCCCGTGAATGGATTCTCGAGGGCCTTAGTGGTCCCCCAATGCTACCGGGCCTTCTTATTGGAAGTGGCGCATGAAATTCCTTTGGCTGGACACCTGGGCCAGGACAAAACCTTTGCGCGGCTGGCCCCATTTTTTTATTGGCCCAGGATGAGGGTTGCCTCTGACACTTACTGTAAGACCTGCAAGACTTGTCACGCCAGTGGCAAGACTGGGACTAAAGTGAAGGTCCTTTTGGAACCGCTCCCGGTGGTCGGGACCCCTTTTGAGCGGGTCGGAATCAACATCGTTGGGCCGTTGGACCCTCCGACCTCTGCGGGACACCGGTTCATCTTGTAAATGTATGTATGTGTGTTAGTGGACCACACCACTCGGTACCCGGAGGCTATCCCTCTGAGGACTGTCACTGCACCTGTGGTGGCGCGGGCCCTGATGGGGATTTTTACCAGAGTGGGATTCCCCAAGGTGGTGGTGTCAGACAGGGGCACAAACTTCATGTCGGCCTACCTGCAGGCCATGTGGAAGGAGTGCGGAGTGACCTACCGGTTCTCCACTCCTTACCACCCCCAGACTAACGGGCTCATAGAGCGCTTCAACAAGACCTTGAAGGGGATGATCTGGAGCCTGCCAGAGGACTTGAAGAGGAAATGGGACATCCTCCTCCCTTGCCTGCTGTTTTCGTACCGCGAGGTACCACAGAAGGGAGTCGGATTCCGCCCCTTTGAACTGCTCTATGGCCATCCCGTTAGGGGCCCCTTCAGCCTTTGTCAAGGAGGGGTGGGAGAAGACTTCGAAGAAGCTTCCCTGTGATGTCGTCAGCTACGTGCTGGCATTCCGCAGCCAGATGGCCAAGCTATGGAAGGAAGCCTCAGACAACTTGGAGGCTAGCCAAGCCGTCATGAAGGAGTGGTATGACCGCAACGCTCGGACGGTGGAGTTGGACGCTGGACAGAAGGTGTGGGTCATGGAGCATGGGGAGCTTAGTGCCCTCCAGGACTGGTGGACTGGTCCGTACGAAATTGTGGAGCGTCGAGGCCAGTCTACCTATGTTGTTGACTTAAAGACCCCCCGTCAGCCCCATCGGGTGCTCCACATCAACCGCCTGAAGCCTCACCATGAGCGATCTGAGCTTGCTCTCCTCCTGGTGACGGATGGGAGCGAGGAGGAGGAGAGTGAGCCTCTTCCTGACCTTCTGGTGGCCCAGGAGAAGGATGGTTCAGTGGAGGGAGTTGTCCTCTCCCCATCCTTGACCTAGAGCAACAGAGGGACTGGCGCCAGGTGTTGGAGCAGTACGCCTTGTTGTTCTCCATCACGCCTGGAATTACACATCTGTGTACCCATGATGTGGACACAGGGGACAGTCCGCCTGTAAAAACCAAGTCTTACCAGCTGTCCGATAAAGTCAAGAACAGCATCCAGGGTGAAGTGGCCAAAATGCTGGAGCTGGGGGTGATCGAACCTTCCAGCAGCCCTTGGGCTAGTCCGGTTGTGTTGGTGCAGAAAGCGGCTGCACCGGCCACCACACCAGAACTTCGGTTCTGTGTGGACTATCAAGGATTGAACTCTGTCACCAAGACAGCCGCTCCCCCGATCCCAAGGGCAGATGAGCTGATTGATCGGCTGGGAGCAGCCCGGTACCTCAGCACCATTGATCTAACATCAGGGTACTGGCAGATTGCCATGGCCGATGGAGCAAAGGAGAAAATAGCGTTCTCCACCCCCGAGGGCCACTTCCAATTCAGAGTGATGCCCTTCGGACTCAAGAATGCTCCAGCCACCTTCCAGCGGTTGGTGAACCAGGCGCTGTCTGGCCTGGAGTCCTTCTCAGCGGCTTACATGGATGACATAGCTGTCTTCAGTAGCTCCTGGGAGGACCATCTGCAGCATCTCCAGGAGGTACTTCAGGCCTTGCAACGTGCTGGCCTGACCATCAAGGCTAGCAAGTGCCAGATTGGACAGGGATCTGTTGTCTTCCTGGGACTCCTGGTGGGTGGGGGTAAGGTGCCAAAATTGGGACCATCTTGGCTTGGGAGCCCCCTAAAACTCAGACTGAGGTCCGAGCTTTCCTCGGCCTCACTGGCTATTACCGCCGGTTCGTCAAGGGATATGGTACCATTGTAGCCCCCTTGGCTGAGTTGACGTCTAAGAAGCAGCCACGAAAAGTGATCTGGACGGCTGCTTGCTAAGAGGCATTTGAGACACTGAACCACGCGATGTGCACCGCTCCGGTGCTTGCAACACCTGATTTCACAAAGGAATTCATTGTGCAGACGGACGCCTCTGAGCATGGCATAGGCGCTGTGCTTTGGCAACTCAACGATGGCCAAGACCAACCTGTGGCCTTCATCCCCAGAAGACTCCTCCCTCGGGAACGGCGATGGAGTACCATCAAGCGAGAAGCCTTCGCTGTGGTCTGTGCCTTGAAGAAGTTGAGGTCATACCTGTTTGGCTCTCACTTCCTGATTCACACCGACCACCGAACCCTTCGCCGGCTCATGCAGATGAGAAACGAAAACTCCAAGTTGCTAAGGTGGTACATTTCCCTACAGGGGATGGACTTTCGGGTGGAACATCGGCCCGGAGTTGCCCACGCCAATGCTGACGGGCTCTCCCTGGTTTTCCGCCTTAGTGACAAGAACTCCCTAGAGGCTGGGTAGCTCTCCCCACTTTCAGCTGGCGGGGGACGCATGTTAGACCTGTCAGCCTTAGGGTGGTCTTTCCTTTTTTTCCGCTTTTGCCTCATTTTTCCCACCTTCTTTTTGGTTGGCCTTAGGTCTCTGGGCACCTTCCCATTCCTAATCAATGCTAAGGTGCAGGTGCTCTCTTCCCCCAACATGGCTGCTATTGACCCCTGCTACTGCAGCGTGGTCTGTTTAGACGCACTCTAGTAGCCAGGAGCTGGCTGGAACCCTTAAAAATTGTTGCAATACCAGCTTGCCTGCCTGCCCATAGCTAGAGTGAGGCAGCTCCTGGAACCTTCCTGAATAGGGGAGTGGTCACCACCTGCCCACTGCCAACTACCAACTGCCACTATAAAAGAAAAGGGAGGGAAACTCTCCAGTCAGTTGGGGCATCACTTACCTGGGGGGCCCTACTCAGGAGACGTAGGCGGGAGGGCCAAGTAAGGAACCTTTACCACTGGGGGTGACAGGGTTTAGGCACTGCCCACCAAGCTGTGTGAGGAGCACTGAACTAGCCCACTGATCTAGCCCGGCGGGAGGGGAACCCAGGAACCATCTGAAGTGACCTGCTGAGGAAAGCCTTCAACTCACCACCCCCCCTCCTCAAGAAGCCAAGATTCTAATACCACAGAAGGGCGCCAGAACCAACAAGCGCCAGGAAGAAGCCTCCCTGCACTATCCAGGACCACTGGGGATCAACCAGGTATTGGGCTGTGTCACCTCTGCACCCTGTTGCCATAACCTGGGGCCCCTGCGCTGCCCTGCCTTATCCCTTCTGCTGTCCTACTCTGCCTGAGCTGTTAACCAGCCTGAACCTGAAGTGAAATGGGCTACCTGTGAAGCGCTCTTCCCCCCTTGGAGCTAGAACGCTGACCTGCCTGAACTGGGACTGCTTATCCTGCTCAAGCGCTGGGTCCATGAGGAGCGCTAGATTCCTGCCTCCTGTTGCTGGCCGAGGCGCTGTGGTGATTGTCCCCAAAGCGCCGCGAGGACTGAGTGCCTCCACTGCTAGGCGCTCCCTGCTGGTCCCCTGATGCGCGTTATCACCGAGGGAGCCGCACAACTCACCGCCCCAGTCCAGGAGCTCTGTGACCCTAGCCTTCGTTGTCGCGGCCCGGCGCGATCCCAGGGACGCCAGCACCGCCTTTCTCAACCCCTCGGCGGCTCCGGGAGCCAGGAGAGGGCCGCCGCGAATTCCTGACAGGCCGCAGTCGGCCTCACTAGGCCCGAAGCCTGAAACTCTCCTCACGTGACGGGGCATTGGAATTGACTCCGCCCCCGCCACGCTCGGATTGGCCACCAGCGTTGTGTCCCCGCAGGCCGCGCTGCCATAGGAGGCTGCGGGAGCACCTCTGCCCTCATTGGATCCCAGGCCCTGCCCCCAGCGCACCTTCAGGCCAATTGGTTCCCGGGCCTCTGACGTGCTCGTGGGCCCGAGAACAGGACGCAACCCTTCGGAGGACTCCAAGGAGCAAAGGACCCCTCTCCGCCTATCTACACCCTCGGGCCGGCCCTAGCATCGGCGCAGGGCCCCGTGCAGTCCTGCGGTGCCCCGTAGCCGTCCCCATCAGTGAGACACTCCAGGGGGCTTCTAGGAGGGCAGGAGCCGCCCCCCCCCCCTCCCCTCCAGCAACCAAACCTCCGAAAGGGCCCGAGGAGGAGCGAAGGAAAGAGGTAAAACCCCCCGGGGAGGCCCCGAGATTGCCCCTCCCGCGCGGAAGACTGTGTTGGGCCCCGTCGGCCCCCCATTGTTGTGGAAGGGTCACTGCAGGAACGCCAGGCCCCTAAACTTACCCTCGCATTGCGGAGGCCCTAGTAACTTTTGAGCCAGAGGAGAACACCCCTGCTAGGAGTATGGTAATGGCTAATGTAGCCGGTATATACAAAATGTTTATCTTTGCCTAATGCCTTAGTTAATGTGGCCTAATGAACTGTTTGCCCTACCTAGAGGAAGTGATTACCTCTGCTGAACGACCCTTTATAATCCTCATGAAATGTTTTACTCCTACTTAATGGTCGGTTTACTTTTGTCTAATGCAAAGTTTCCTGGATGCCTTTAGTCACTAAATGAAATGGTTGCTTACCTAAGGAAATGGTTATGGATGCTTAATGCAATGTTATTTAAATGTATTTATAAAGAATTCCTTGCAGGTGCTGACTAGGAGCAAGGCTGTTGCCAGGCCTACGGTTATTTAATATTTAATAATTTTTTATTGAAGTATTTATGGCCGAGTGATGAAACACCTGTGCTTTTAAGGGACGATAATAAGTTATTACTACTGTGATTTTTGATCTTAGATAAAACTTACTTATTTGAAGACCCCAGTTCCTACTTAGGGGCTCATGTCCGGTCTCAGTGGCGAAGGAATGAGTGTGGGACGGTGTGTCCACGGTGCCCGAAACCCAGTCTCAGGGCCTGGAGCATTCCTTAAGGGAACACCAGGTTGGGGACCTAGACTGTACTTGCAGGCCATTTGAGGAGGTTCTCCTAGTGTCTGTTGAACGGGGAGTGCCTGTAACCAGGCCTCCATCAGTGCTGGTGTCTGGCAGCGCCACTCCAGTTGTACATATGAATCATCTAGCCTGACTAGTGTAGTTCCAATAGAACCCTGTCATGCAGGACCTAGGCTGTTTACAGATAACATATACCGTGGGTCTGGTGGCAGACTGACTCCGTACACCCCCGCTGCATATATTAGCCTTTGGGTGAAAGGTTTAGTCCATACAAGGCTGCAGTCCTTATAAGGCGTGATGTACTTATAAGGCATTCTGTCATTATTTGGAGTTATGTCCTTATAAGGCTCGTTCATATGAAACAACGGAAACTGATGTAGAGAAAGTATGCGATGTTCCTTGGAGCTATATTAGGGTACCGATATGAAATATAACATCTGTTCTTACTGGAGCTGAAAAGAGCTAATTGATATGAATGAGGTGGTTTTGTGTGTTCCATGTAGAGGTAACACCAAGTCCCTATATCATTCCATCTCCCATTTACCATCCCATTCTCCTTTCCCTTTTGTGTGATCAGTTGAATGGTCCTTTAACTGTCCATCCTCTTCTTTGGTGAAGAAGTTGACTGAGAGAACATTGTGAATGTGTGAATGTGTGACGGCTCCTTGACTGGCAAATGCTATGCTGTGCAGGGACAGTCATGTGACAGCCGTGCTCTTGCACTGGAGAATTATAGCTGACGTCCACCTTTATGCCCTGATTTTGACAGACTTATCCCAAGTTCCCTGCAGTTTTCCATGGACACGTTCCACAAGCTTTACCTGACCAAATGTATCCATGACAAACCCTGAGAGTGCAGTAGTGTTAAATTGTTTGCAATGCCCGTTAGATCAGAAATTTAGTTTTTGTGCAAAATCAAATCTACAACAAGACTTGCAATGAAGGTGTCTGTGGTGTCACAATGTCGCCACTATGTGATGTTCAGGCCTTGCTAATATGAAATTTGAGCTCTAATTTAGAATGAGTTCTACTTTGTAAATGACATTCTATGTTTGGAATGAGAGTTCTAATTAGGAAATAAAAGAATTCCATTAGAATGCAGATTGGAACCACACTTCTAATTTGGATAGTCAGAACTGAGTTTGGAATGCAAATTCTACCCTTAGAATGCCTCTTGCGCAAAACATAAAATGTTTTTTCAGGTTCAAGCAGCAGCTGTGTATGATGTCTAAGGTTCATTTTGTGAGTAGTAATGAGCGGATTCTAAGGCTACAGTTTTGTTGGGCAGCTTGTCTCCCCTGGGTACCCAGAACTACCTTCTATTGACTGAATGGGTGCAATGCTCTTGAAGCTGTGTAGAGTCACACAAGGAGTCTATGGCAAGCCGGGCCAGCACAGAGGCATTCACACAGATGAAGACTCAGAGCCCAGCCATAAGGCCACTGCCAGGCTCTGCCAGTCAGTGCAGAAGAAAGATGCAGGGTGTCTTCTAATTCTTAGATCTCACCCTGCCATTTGAATACCTGAATCACACCTGTGAAATGGGCAGAGCAGATAAGAGGAAACAGAATGAAATGCTGTACATTCCTGTGCAGTGCACTAGGTCAGTCTCACCAGTTCCTTAACAGATTCTGTTACGATGGGTTTGAAGGACATTCTTTTTGGCAGCGACATTGAAAGATGACTATTGGTAATTATTGACCTCAGTGGCTACAACATCTGCAGAATAATCCAGACAGAGAGAAATTCTGAAACAAATCCTCTGACAGCTTCTGTCTGTCTAGGAAGGTTCAAAATAAAAGTCTGTCCGCAATAAGAGAACACAGGAAACCTTAATAATTAGTTAATTGGTTCTGACTTCCTTCCCTCAATCTTTTGGTTCTGTGATGTCATGTTACAGACGGGCTTACTCCTATCAACATAATGTAACACTGGTCTCTCCATGCAGCCATAGCCAGTGATGCCTGTAGTGTGAGTGCAGTGTGTGGGCTAGCGTATGAATGGTGTGAATGCGGTGTGAATGGGGCACTCAGACTGACATCAGACAGACAGGATGGCCACAACAGCTCTACTTCTCCGAGGCCTGACAGGAGCTTGCCTGGTTCCTTCAGGGGGAGAAATCAGGAAGCAAACCTTGTGCACGCAGCAGCCAGTGAGAAGGCAGTCAAATGCACTATGACGTGGGGGTGCAAGGACCAGTCGGTGTGGTATGGCCAAATAAGAAGCTGTTTCCCGGGTCCTCAAGTAGGGAAATTGAATTTTGCCCTGAGCTCAACAAACCCGTAGCACTGCCCCTATCTGGAGCTGGACACCGGATCTCTGATCTGATGAGAAGCAGGGTAGCCCCCTGAATGACGTTGTGAATGGTGTGAATGCAGCCGCGGCCGGTAGTGGGAGTACCGGCCGGGCAGTGACGTGGGGAGGGGGAGGGGCAAGGTGGGGGTAGTAATGTATGGATTACGGAGTTTAACAGGTAAGTAAACATATACATAAATAAAACAAATTTTGTTGCGTGCACTGCATCACCAAATGCGATGCAGTGCGCACAACAATTTTTTTTTTTATATGTTTACTTACCTGTTAAACTCCGTAATCCATACATTACTACCCCCCACCCTACCTCTCCCCCTCCCCACGTCACCGCCTCGGCCGGTACCCTCACTGCCCCGCTGCTGGGTGAATGTTCAGTAGCAAAGGTCAAAACCTTGGCGTGGTGCTTCTGCTCACAAGTTTACCCATGAACTTGTGCTAATTTGACCTATTTTGGATGAAAGTGGATCGTGCATTGGCTTTGATTTCTTTGTCTTTCTGTTCTGTGTTTTTCTCCTAACTGCTTTCTTGTCCTTTCATGTTGCCTTTCTCACTTTTACTTTCTAAATCTCACTTCATTCTCTTCATACATTCTTTTATTCCTTCATTGTTCAATTTTATGGGTTTTGCCTACTCATTTGTTTAGTCTTGTATTTTATTCTTTCATCCTGTATAGGCTTCCAACTTTCCTCGTTGCTTTTTTTCTATTTTGTATCTTGGACTTTCTCTTGTCCAGAACACTTTCTTTTCTCATTCTTACTGTATCCGTTCTCTTATTCCAACTTCCATACTTTCTTTTTATTTCCTAGTTCTTCTTTATGTTGTCTTTATTTTATCCTTTCGAACATTTTATGTGTTTCCATATTGTTACTTTTACCACTCTTTACTTCATTACTTTCTTGTATCAATACTTCATGTCTTCAATTTTACTCAACGTTCTCACTTTATACCTGCTGTGTTGTTTCTCGTCTTCTCACTCTGACATTCTTTTTATTTCATGGTTGATTATTTTCAGTGCAGTTCCCAATTTGTTTTATTTTAGGTGTTTCTTTTTACAAATGGGACAAAGATATCTAAATTTGTTAGGGGATGACTTTTGAATCACCAATAGAATGGGGGACCTTGAAGATGTGATAGCAATTTTAGATGTTGCCACTAACTTGTAAGCAGTGAACCCTATCCTGGCACCATTGAGCTGTATATTATATCTGTTCTGCATCTTACCAGAGTAGCTGTTTGAGTTACTTGAATCAAGATGAAACTGGACAAAAGGACCTACTTAAGACTTTGTGTTCAACAGAAGTAGAAAGACACTGAAAGATGAGACCAAAATTAAAAATTTGAAAGCCCTGCACCTGTCCTTAGAGGGGACAGTATCTGAGAGGAGCTTCTCGGCACTGCAAGAACTGTGAGGTATAAAGAGGAGTGGAAAGTAAACCTTTGAGCTATTCTGAGTCTGCAGTGAAGGCTGCCACTTACATTTTTTTATTGTATAGTCTGCTTTGATTTTTAGACCATGTGTAGAGTCTTATTGCTGTAATAAGAAATGTGTACAGGTGTTGGAACCTCTGTAAAGCAAGTCAGGATTAGGCCTTGATACAGTATCAAGGAAAAAAGCATGGTAAAGCCAATCGTTCTGACACTAGCTGGCAGTCTTTTCATTTTGCCAATTCTTATTTTGTTTTCTTATTTTTGTTTTATAGTAGGGAGTGTTTTTTTCTTACTCTCACCACCTTTCTTACTTCTGTTTTCTTTGTCTTCCACCTCGGTTCAAACCTGGTTTGTTTGTGTTTGCCTTCAGAGAGGACGTAGTCTGGAAGTTCAACTGGATGGTTCTAATGAGGAGCAGGGTCAAGACTGATTTGCCAAAGGTAAGGTATAAACCGAGGTGGCACGGTGAGCAAAAGAACCATTAACGGGGATGCTACCCGCATGAGTGCCTGTGGTTAGATTACTTTCATGCATTCCTCCCATCACCTTTTGAGAGAACTTTACATGGACCAATTGTATGAAGCCTATATTTTCAATCCTAGAAACCCACATAGCCATAAGTTGAAAATGTTGCTTCAGTATATTCATAATGATTTTGATATTTGGAGGGGAACTGAGAAAAACCTTTTGGCATTTGTTTTATCTCTCAACAACTGTAATCCTGACTTACAGATCGCACTCGAATGCAGAAATAAAAAGACAATTGTATGAGAAAAAGTATCTTAAGATCAGGACAAAAAACAAAGAGTTTCAATACTGTCTAATGCAAACCTGCCCAGTAAAACTCAATCGCAATTTGTTAGCTTTCATTCCAGGGCGGTGAGAGATAACTTGTCCTTGTTCTGCTTCTCAGGTTTGGTGGATGTGATTAATCATGAGTGACGTCTTCGATTGAGATTCCTGTGTGATAAAGTGTGGTTTCTGTATGGTAGAAGTATGTGGTCTTGCAGGAGAGCCTTACAGTGCAATACTGATAAAATATGCAAAGATGGAACCCGGGTACTGTCTCAGTAGACCTGCTCTCAGTGTACTCTCTAAGTATACCTTCTATCAGTCCTGGTGGAGTGACAAGGAGCATACAGGCTACTTAGAGGAACAATTGTGAAGCTTTTCAGCAACATGAACAATAAGTTATTGACACACATTGAGAGGATTCCAACACAACTTTAGAAAAATGTCTCTGATTTTGATATATTTTTAGATACAAAAATGAAATCAATACATACAGTATGACCAGAGCTATCAGTTTTCAAACAATAAATAAATCAATACTTTGCACTGCGAAAAATATTAACGTTATGTTCAGTGGGAAAACACATATATGCAGTTGATACTTTAAAGGGTGAGTTCAATGGAACCCACTCGGAGTTAAGGTCTCTGAAGGTCTAAGAACAGTTCATAGCAGCTAGCACAATTTTACTTCTTTAAAGTGAATGAGGTGCAGAGGTGCACTTTCAGCTTTCAAACGGAGCTGTAAATCATAATTGCGGTGTTGAAATAGTTACTTAAGCACAATGGTACTTGCATGTGTGAGTTGAGCAAAACCCTTTAGAATTAAAGCAAGCAGCTGGTCCTGGACCAATCTACCTCGCTCAGGGGCTCGGTGTAGAAGTGCTCTTGGCTACCTGTGGTGCTGAACAGGATCTGTGGCCAGAAGAACTGGCAGGTGTCCCAAGAAAGGGTAAGAAACACATGCAAGATCTTTATGATGGAGCCACAGGAGTGGTTGGTTCTTTGAGCAGATATATCTCTGCTTTCTAAGCATTCAATCAAGCAGGTTGTCATTGAACTTAAAACCAACAAGCCTTGGTATCTTCAAGCACTCTGGTTAGAGAAATATTTATCCAGAGAACCAGGGGAATGGTGTAGAAAGCTGAGCCCCACTGAGGGTTGGGACAACAGTTCCCAGAATTCACCTACACAAGGACTTGGAGCAGCCATGTCAGGTGGCTTGGGGTGCAAGACTTTAAGGTTGTGGACTTTGCAGTTTGTGCCTGCCAACTGCAGGTGACTAGATCCTCTAAACCAAGGGAGTTCTTGTGATGTCTGGGGTTTGTAGAGGGGTTTACATTCCTTTGCTAACTAAACTCTTGCCATGACCAAGTTGAAATCCAGCGAGTACAGGGTGGCTACCACAGGTGCACCTCTCTTATTGGACTTCTACTATGTTGTGTAACAGGTCTCTTGGTATCATGATAAACCTGAGGTTCTGGTGTCTGGGGTGCCCCTTAAATCCTAGATTTTGAGAATGTTAGTGGGTGTGAGGTCTAATAGCCATTTGGAATCATGTCCTGTGGCTAATCCATCTCAGTAGTAACAACATCCTGATGTTGTATGTCACTAAAGTTAGTCATAACCTGTTTCAGCCTAAATTCAAGATTGCCAGAACCATCCTCAGCGGTTCACCTCAGCAGCCAACCCATGGAAGTGGGGTCAGCCTTTTGGAGGTGCATGCCTCCTGCATAGCGAATTTCCCGTCTGCCCATGAAATACTGTGCCTGGGGCAGGGGAAGGGTTTGTCCTCGAGCTGGGGACTGTTAAATTGACCAGTGTCATGAATGAAGCCTATGAGGCTCACTGCATTGCCAGTTTGTTGGACTTGGCCCTCTTCCCTGATATTGTTTTGCTTTTCGCTCCCCTAATTCAGGATGTCCCCCCATCATAACAAAGTTGTATAGGCCCTGTGAGGTTGAGATGCCCTGTGTAATATTAAAATCAGTGTTAAGGTGCAGGTGCTCTCTTCCCCCAACATGGCTGCCACTGACCCCTGCTACTGCAGAGTGGACTTGACAGTAGCACCCTAGTTGCCAGGAGCTGGCTGGAACCCTTAAACATTGTTGCCATACCAGCCTGCCTTCCCTGCCCATAGCTAGAGTGAGGAAGCTCCTGGAACCTTCCGGAATAGGGGAGTGGCCACCAACTGCCATCTCCGAGAGTGGTCACCTGACCTGGGACTATAAAAGAAAAAGGAGAGACACTTTCCAGTCAGTTGGGGCATCACTGACCTGGGGGACCCTACGCAGGAGACTTAGGCGGTAGGGCCTAGTCAGAAACCTATACCACTGGGGGTGACAAGGTTTAGGCGCTGCCCACCAAGCTGTGTGAGGAACACTGAACTAGCCCACTGATCTTGCCCGGCGGGAGGGGAACCCAGGGGCCACCTACAGTGACCTGCTGAGGAAACCTGTCAGCAGCTTTCAACTCAACCCCCCTTATTCAAGCAACCAAGAATCTGCTTCCACAAAAAGGGCGCCAGAACCACCAAGCGCCAAGAAGAAACTGAACTGACCAGGACTACTGGGGATCAACCAGGTACTGGGCTGTGCCATCTCTGCCCCCTCTGTTTGCACCTGTGGCCCCTGCGCTGTCCTGCCTTCACTGCCTACCCAGTGCTCCCCTACTGTGCCCCCTTGAGAAGCGCTGAGGTCCTGGAAGCTATTGTGCCTTGAAGCGCTGTACCTGAGAAGCGCTATTACTCAGACTGCCTGTCCTGCTAGAACTGTGTGACTGCCCCCATAGCGCGTGTCACCCAAGCGCTGGGCCCCCAGGAGAAGCGCTGCTAGCTCTGTGCTTTGAAGCGCTGAGGAGAAGCGTTGGTGGCACCACTCACCACCGCGGCCTTTGCCGCCCCGCCAGAGGCTCAGGCGCCGTTCGCGGCCTATGCGGCCCAGAAGCGCCGACCTCATCACCCCCACGGTGGCCCCCGGGGGCCAGGAGAGGGCTGCCGTAAATCTTAGTCAGGCCGCGATTTGAGGAGAAGGCCGCGCTAGGCCCTGTAGCCTGTCTCCACCATCACGTGACGGGGGCGTCGTCCTGGATCCCACCCCGTCAAACGCCGCACAGCCATTAGTCCTGGCTGGCGCACCCCCATTATCTGCGCCCCTATTGGCCGTGAGAGCCAGGTCCTTCCTTGTCATCCTTCCCATTGGTCCCCCACACCGCTGACATCACGACAGGCCCGGGAACCAGCATCTTCACCATCGGAGGGCTCCGGAAGAGCCTGAGAGCCCCTCCGAGCTGTTACACCCTCGGGCCGCCCTACCATCAGCACGGGGCCCGTGCCGCCCTGCTGTGCCTGCATCCAGCCCCTCTCACCCCGAGGCCTGCTGACATCGCCGCAAGGGGCCAAGGAGGCCGGAAGGCTACAGGAGGCCCCGAGTTCGCCCCTTCCCCTGGGGAATACTGTTGTTGGGCCCCGTTGGCCCTGTGAAATCCTTCCCAAGTACTGGAACTGTCTCGGAGCCCCAAGAGACACCTTTGAGGCCTAAGTTGGTCCAAGTTAACCCCTGGTTGGGGAAAGTAGTTGGTTACAGGCGACTGTTAGACCCTACTACCAGGAGTGTGGTGATTGCCTTACATAATGTTACTCCTGATAAGGAAATGTTTATACCTGCCGTAAGAGGAGGTTCACTCTGATTTAAGGATGTTGCCTAGTTTTTAATCGAAATGTCTATCCTGGCCTGATGTAATGTTCATACTGCTTATTTATTGAGAAGCTGATTGCGACCTCATGCACCAGATCTGCCCCTGCTAAATGCTATATTGATGGAGGTTTAATTTAATTTAATTTAATTGTGG
The DNA here is from genome assembly GCF_964263255.1 of Lissotriton vulgaris. NCBI lineage: Eukaryota > Metazoa > Chordata > Amphibia > Caudata > Salamandridae > Lissotriton > Lissotriton vulgaris. The sequence continues at coordinate 1,040,257,660 of NC_141698.1, forward strand.
GTTTATATAGCGCTAGGAATCGACTCCCGGAGGAGTATCTCCGCGCTTCGACCGCTGGGGAACCCGTCCTGGCTCACCCTGAGAGATGGTCCCTAATGGGTATCCCTAAGGTGCGACCAAGCATCCCCGGCGGTCTGGGGGGGCCGTTGTGAAGATGAGGCAAGCTAATGCCCAGAGTTGCCGAGTGTGATCCCTGACTGGAGTAAGCACCGAGGCGAGAATTATCGAGCCCACTGACCATGGTCCACGACCCTGCCGCGTCGGGAATCAAACCCTGGTCCCGGGCCGTCCTCTGCTTACGGGTCTGCCACCTCTAACCAGTGAGCCACACCACTTCACTTCCACTAGTGAATTTCTTGCAGGGGGTGATACGATATAATTTTGACAAAGAAGGTATTACCATGTATTTTCCTACAGGTGCTGACTAGGAGCAAGGCTGATGCCAGGCCTACAGTTATTTACTATTTATTATTTATCTATTTATCTATTTATGGCTGAGTAATGAAAAGTATACTCTTTTAATGGAATGCGAATTGAGTTAAAGCTACCTTGATTACCTGATCGCCCGAATGGTCTATCAGCCGTGACCTTAATCCAGATAAAAGTACATTGTTTTAATCAATCTCACTGGTGTAGTCTCAGTCATTGTGTGTGTTACCTGTCTCAGTGGATGTGTGTGCTGTGAGGTCACTTTACGCCTAAGCTTCGGGTGCCTACCCGCTCGGGCCAAGCTACCCCCCCGGGGACCTGGTGACCCCAGTTCCTACACAGTTCAATTCACTAGTCATCATGTGTAGGCGGAGGTGTCACGTCCTGCTCACACAGGTCCATTGTCTCTGACCTCCGGGAGCAACACCATCTTCCAAGCATGAGGTCAGACTTATGTGTGGGCAGCAAGGCTTCGAAAATTCAGCCAAGGCATGGGAACACTGATTAAATTAGGTGGGCACTTTCTGAAGTGTCACCTAAGTAGATGCTTGTTACACCACAACGCCACCAGTGTGTCAAGGAGTAAAAAAGCACACACTTGAAAGAAATCAGCTGGGCCATCATAGAGCTGGACATAGAGGTAATGTCCCAATGCCGGCCCATGTTATCCGATGGGGCAACAATCACTTGCGATGGAATTACGTTTAGAACACTACCACATGGCACTATTTTAATACTGATAAATATGATGTTGATATACACCAAGATATGCACACAGACACTCCCCAAGCAACCTCCAATCACTATGATCGACGAGGCATAGAAAGGAGACGGACCACAGGATCTGGCCTCAGTTGTTCTTTAATGGCACAGGTAAAACAACAGCAGCAATTTACGCGTTTCGGGCTCGCGGGCCCTTGATCACATGCAAATTGTTACTTAATTTACAATTATTATATATGCTGTGAGTACAGAAGACACGCCCCTCAGTCAAATGGCATCAGCGATCACATGATCATAGACATAGTAAATAAACTAGTAGTTCTTTATGAGTTGCCATGTATAGAGTGCATAAATGCAAAAACAGTAGAAGAAAATGGAGGTAGCAAGATAAACAATTCAAGATTTTAAATCGTATAAGCTTTCACATAACGGCTTAAATGCTCATTGCTGAGTATATATCTACAGCGAACTGGTAAGCCCAGAATTTTCCCGGATAAATCCTTTACTTGCTCATCCCTCCATGGTTAATAATAAACTTTAACCATCGTCAGTATTTCAAAACACTAAATTAGCAATTCAGGGGAAATGTAAAAAACATTATAACGTGCAAAAAAACATTTTTTTAGTTTTTAAAAAAATATGCGATCTAATGTAAACATCACATAACATTTTTATATATATATAATTAGAAGTAACTCCATAACCAATTGTGCAAAAGTAGCTGTGCAAATACGAAAGTGCAAAGAATTTTCAGAATAAAGTGCCACGTGAAGGATGATGGGATATAGAAACTGTGTTAAAAATGTTGATGACAATATAAAATACAGGAAAAAACCTAAATTCATTGTTAAAATCACATATAAATTCACAATTCTAAAAACACCCTATTACATCCAATACATAAAAAGTGTGAACACCATATAAAATCAGGAAGAGAGAGCAGAATTTCATTATATATACAACAAGATGATGAAGCTATTTAGTGGGGCAACAGGGAACCTGACTGCCAAATAGAATTTTAATCAGAAACTAGAATATCAAGTGCACCAAGGCCGGAATTTCAGATAGTACAATACTTGGTGGTAGGGAACCTAAACACCAGTATTGTTCCACCTGGGCCAAACTCAAAAAGCAGGGCATATACTATCCAGACATCACTTAGTAGCCACAAGAGCTGAACCGCATGTACAAAACACAGATGGAGTTCTAAAGGAAGGTATACATGTCCTCAGAATTATTCAAACCATTAGGCCATTTACTATCGAATTCTAGGATCATGATAGTCTCCAACTGCCTCAGCTTCTGTTCCCTGTTACCACCCCTACGCAATTTTGGAACAGCACCTACTACAAAATACAATAGGCAGGCCACGTCATTATTGTGTTTTTTCTTAAAATGGCGTGCCACCGGGTAGGTGGGGTCATTGCGCAGGATGGCTCTGAGGTGCTGTAGGATCCTGACGTGCACCTGCAATTTAGTACTGCCGATGTAATTAAGGCCGCAGGTGCACGTCAGAACATATACTGCAAAATCGGTTTTCCAGTTGAAGCTGCCAAAAATGGGAATATCTTTTTGTTGAAAAGGCGTTCGATAGTGTGTTTTGTTACTTCCAAATTTGCAAGCCCTACAGGTGGAACACTTGCGAAACCCTCTGGCAGGCTTTAACCATATACTGGTCTGTCGTGTTTCTGGGCTACTAGTATCAAGCAGAGATCCCATGTTTCTTGCCCTTCGAAAGGTAACTAATGGCTTGTCAGGCAACTGCAGGCCTAGTAGAGAATCAGTTAGCAGAATAGGCCAATTCTTTTTCATAATTGATCTAATCTTATTTTCTTAGTTACTAAAGGACGCGATTAGCCTAGGACAGTCATAGGTGACAAAAGTAGGTGTTTCTACACTCTCTGTCTCTTCACTGCTAGCTGCAGCTGACTGAAAAAGACTCTCCCTAGGGCTCGTCTCTGCCTTAGTTAATGCCTGCTGCAATAAAGCGTTAGAGTAGCCCCGCTCCCTGAGTCTAGCCTTCATTTCCAGTACACATTTGTCAAATTCAATGGGTGAACTACATATTCTTTTTAGCTGTAGTATCTCCCCAAACGGAATACTCCTTATTGTATGTTTGGGATGGAGACTGGCAGCATGCAGGGTGGTGTTACCCGCCGTGGGCTTTCTGAAAAGTGTGGTTTCTAGTCTATCATTCTTGACAAAAACCTTCACATCAAGGAACTCCATTTTCTGTTTGCTGATTTTCGACGTGAATTTAGGATTAAGGGAATTGTCATTGATCTCATTGACAAACATAGTTGCCTCATCCTCATCTCCCTGCCACAGAATGAAAATATCGTCTATATATCGAAGATATTTCACAACTTTTTCTTGAATCCACACTTTGTGCTGGGTATTCAGGACCTGTTCCTCCCACCAGCCCACGTGTAAACACGCGTAGCTGGGAGAGAAACAGGATCCCATAGCCACTCCCCTTACCTGTCTCCACACGTCCTTACCAAACAGGAAAAAATTGTGGTTGAGACACCAATCAATGAGACTAATAATACCCTTATTATGCTCATAGTGCTCAACTGACCTTTTGCTCAAAAAGTATGCTACGGTTTGCAAACCACTGGTGTGTCCAATACCTGTGTAGAGAGACTCTAAATCTCAACTTATCAATAGCATATCAATATTCCACTCCAATTCATTAAGTTTTTTTCAAGAAGTCACTTGTATCTTTAACAAAACTGGGCAGCTTGCGCACCATCTCCTGTAAAAAGAAAACAATATATTGTCCCACATCTTCACTAGCACTCTTTATGCCGAAATAATAGGTCGTCCTGGCGTAGGAAAGACACATTTGTGAACTTTAGGGATCAAATAAAACACAGGGAGGACAGGGAATTCATTGTGCATGAGTTTGAATTCCTCCATTGAGATCAGGCCCTCCCTGCGCCATTTGTGTAGTAATTTCAAAAGGGTATCTTTAGCTTTCTCATACTCCTTATGGCTAGATTTCTCATAGCAATGAATATCTTGTAGTTGTCTGTAAGCTTTAATGGTATAATCTTTCTAAGGCCAAATGACAACATTACCACCTTTGTCAGATGTTTTAATCACTATGTCAGTGTTCTTGGAAAGTTTGTTCATTAGAGTGGAATATTCTGCCTGCCGTCGATCATACTTCTTTCTGCCCCTATTTTTGGTGGACCTGTACAATTGCTTTATCTCATTGGTAACACAGTCGTGAAAGGTGTCGATTGCATCCTTCGTGGCCAGTGGAACAAAAGTAGATTTGCTCTTGAAAGGGGTTAGTCCAGCTCCTTTTTGCAACCGATTTATTTTACTCAGCCTAGCCTGTGTGCTCAAATTCACATCCGGGCCACATGGCTGCGAGTCTGTTGCATCGTGCAAATCATGTAGCGTTAAAAGGGTGGATACATCACCTGCTATGACGCCCTCACCTTCTATCATGGCATCTTGAGGACGAGAATCAGGCACACCACATTCCTTCAATTTCTGGATCTAGAAAAATTTTTTAAGTTTCAACTTTCTTATAAAGCAAAAAACATCTATCCGGGTAGCTGCATAATTAAATGGTTGTTTAGGGCAGAAATTCATACCCAGCGATAACAGTTGTTTTTCTGCTGCAGATAAAGTTATCTCCGATAGATTGATGACAGACTTGTCAAATACTTGCGTTTCTTTTGCCATGTTGATTGTTGTTTCTTTTTTGGTTGTTGATTTTTTAATACGTTTGTTTCTTCTCTCTCGCCTTTTTTTGTTCCTGCGGTTGTTGTTGGATTCTTTAGTCGTGGTCTCACGGATTCCAGTCTTTCCTTGACTAAAAAATCCAATTCCTCCTCCAAATTGAGAATTATTCCAGATTGTGTTGTTGACTCCAAGTCATTGCTTGACCCACTCGAGAGTGATATAGAGTCTACGCTCACAGACTCCTCATTGATGACATTTATCAGAGTCCCAATTGCGGAAGGGTTGGATGTACCATTCCCTTTCGTGCTTTAATGCTGGTGTTTGTCCTCATTCCTTTAGCATTAGGGGATTAGGTTTATCGAAACTGGGTGCCAACATAATCCTCAGGCCCCTCGGCACTCTTCCCACGTCCGCGTATTTATTCAATGAATAGTGTTCCCACCACTTAGTTATCTCAAGTCTTTTATTTTTTCCTAGTTCCTTGAAGAGAGATTTCATTGTGATATTCTCTTGAGCTTCATTACTGCTGGGGATGCTTCTGGGGCCAATTGGTCCGGCCGGAATGTTACCAAAAAGCTCCTCTGCCTCTACAGCCCTAGCACAGACAGCTTCTGCCGACATGCTGCTGCTAAACCTGTGCGTTTTCCGTACGTAGCGCCAAATCTTCACAGGCAGCTACACTGTGTTAATGGCCGACCGCTCCGACCTCCCCACCTTTGTACTACCTCCGAACTGACCGCATAGATTGTACTTCAGTCCTCCCCCGAGTCCTCCGACCCAGGTGGAGTAGTGTGGCTCACTGGTTAGAGGCGGCAGACCCAAAGCAGAGATCGGCCCGGGACCAGGGTTCAATTCCTGACGCGGCAGGGACATGGACCAGTGTCAGCGGACTTGGTAATTCTCGCCTCAATGCCTTCTCTAACCAGGGGTCCCACTCGGCAACTCTGGGCATTAGCTTGCCTAATCTCCACAACGGCCCCATCAACTCCGGGGATGCCTGGCTCCACCCTGGGGATACCCAGGAGGGACAGTCCCACAGGGAAAGCCAGGACGGGTTCCCCAGCTGTATACAGCGCCAGGACGCCGCTCGGCAACAGTGTGCTTTACAAGTATACATTACATTACATTACAGGTGTTGATCGTTTCCTCGCCTCCGCGCCAGTAGAGTTTCTCGGTTGTCAGAGGGGGGCGTTCACTGAAATTCCAACAGGATCCAAAAACAAAAGTGTTTGTGAGTGAATGCCGACTTCTGGAGAGGGGTCCGTTACCGGAAGCAAACCGTCTTCCATCGTCAAATGCACACAGATACTCCCCAAGCAACCTCCAATCACTACGATCGGCGAGGCATAGAAAGGAGACGGACAACAGGATCTGGCCTCAGTTGTTCTTTAATGGCACAGGTAAAACAGCAGCAGCAAAGATATATGTATACTATATTTCAACTTTGTAGACACACTATTGTGAAACCTTAAACGAGGGATAAAGTTTACTGCACAAATCTCATTATTGTTATTGTCCGGTAAACGACAAAGCTATCAAACTAGAAAAAACGGTTGCAACCTGACTGGGGTTTCAACATGTTCATATGGGTGCTGTTTATTATACATGCAGAACCACTTCCTTAAATAGGTCAGAGGAGCACTGACACTGCAAGGTCACTGTATGCCAGAATTCCTGCTCAGCTGTTTTCTGTTTTCCGACACGTCCACAAGATGGACAGCCTGATGGCACTTGCCCAGCGGGAATGGGAAAGTTAGACCACCAAGCAGGGATTTCACAGATCACCCACCCTAGGCAGGACTATGTTACGGAGCACTATGTAGGAGCACTGTTTTAGCACAATGGTGGACTTGTTCATCTTTTTAGCTATTCTCGTAATGGTAATTACATTATTCAGTGTCCTTTTATTGATCATTACAGCACACACTTTATACTCAAAAATCGCAATGCTGTAATGTATTGTGAAACTGCAGGTTGTGTAATACTTTGGGTATGCATGAGAGTCCAAACAAATAGCTCTAGATTTGTTGCCATGATTCCTTGGGAAATCAGGTTTGTCATCATGTCCTGAGGTTGCACAATCTATCTCCTACCAGGTTAGGTTTGGGGTACCAATAGTGCTCTGTGGGCTGGCAGGATTAAAGCCAGCATATCCTGGGGGTGTGCATAGAATCAATCTGGCACAAGCCTGATGTTTATGTTGTCCAATATACACACAGTTTTTACTAGGAAGTATAAAGCCGTACAACAATATTGGAACATCTTAGAACCTACATTTCCTATTACTCAAGTTTACTTTTTCCTACTTTCCGTCCTTGATGGCTGATCCTCACATTTCCTTTCCCTTCGTATATGTACTTTTTATCCTTGCACTCCATTTCTTTTCCATACTTTTAATTGTTTTCTAATTAGTTTTTCGCCCTAAATCTCTCCTTGCCAATCTTTTAGGGTAGCTCGCTTTCCTCTTTCTGTAATAGATTTCTTGTTGTTACTATCAAATGTGTTCACAGCCATCCTCCTAAGCATATGGTCTCTCCAAATGCTCTCCATACTCCATCTTGTCTTCTTTGCTGTGCTCCATAAATTCTCCTCGATGAGATAAATGAATAATCGTCTATTTCCTGTGAGCCCTAGTCATAGCCTCTGTATTATAAAAGCAAATCATGAATTAAATTAAAATAAGATGATTTTAATTAAGCCCTAGTCATAGCCTCTGTATTATAAAAGCAAATCATGAATTAAATTAAAATAAGATGATTTTAATTAAGCCCTAGTCATAGCATCTGTATTATAAAAGCAAATCATGAATTAAATTAAAATAAGATGATTTTAAACAAGGGAATATAAATATATATATATATATTGGGGACATGTGGTTGGCCCATAATAGGGATCGCACCTGCATATACGTATTGTTATTGCCACAATTGAAATATAATTGGCTTGTTGATTTTTCTTCTAGAGTAAGGTGCTTATCGTTTTTGGATATTGATCCTGGGTTGTCGATATAATCCAAATTTCCCTTTTTGACCTACGGTGGTTATTAATCTTCCCACTGTCTACTCTAACCCAGTGAATACCGCTTGTATATATATTTTTATCACTTGTTTGGGATGAGGGGCGCACATACACAGGAATTGCCTACTCCGTTGTATGTCATACCACCGACATATGCATAATTACAACATTTGAGATTGTCGCCCTTACAGTAAGGTACACTACCTTTTATAGCTCTTAGTTTAGATGCAGAATGACAATGGGGTACATTACCCCGTCGTGGCACTGGAATTGTTCTGTGTAGAATATGACATGTGTTGATTGCGTCTATGATATACAATTAATTAGCCTCATAAAACTATCCATGTACTAGAATTCAATCCATGCTCTTATTGTGTAATAATATTTCCTTCCAGCTGTTATATGCAGAAATCTGTTTCAGTACATTAAGGTTGCCAGAGATGTTCAATTTTACACAGCATGAGGCGCTTTTGGATTTCTGTTCTGATTATGATTGCTTTAATTATATGTTATTCATTTTTATTAATTCGTATTCACGATTGAGCATTAAATTTGGAATGTATCCAGCGCGTCAATTGGCTTTGTAGTATTTCTTCCATGTTAATTACAGGCTTATGTAATGTAATGTAATGTAAGCCCACATTTATATAGCGCTACTATCGCTCCAAGGAGCATCTTGGCGCTCAACACCCAACCCCGCTGGAATAGGTTGGTGGACAGAAGGCAATTTCACACATTACAAGCTTTACACTAATGCTCTGCAAGCCGCGTCGGAGAGTGAGAAGATCCATGTCTTCAGAGACTTCCTAAATTCGCTCTCCTTGACTATACGCCGAAGCTGAGCTGGCAATTTATTCCAAGCTCTTGAGCCTGGTACAAAGAGAGATTTGCCCCCTTTGGTGGCCAATCTGAATCTGGGAATCACCAGAAGATTTTGATTGACAGACCTCAAGCAGCGTACTGGCACATAGCGTTTAAAGCCATTCAACAGATATCTCGGACCTTGTGACTGAAAGGCTCAAAAGGTGATAACAAGGACCTTAAATAGGACACACTTGTGGATGGGCAGCCAGTGTAAGATCTTAAGTGCCGCCGAGGCAGATGACCTTCTCGGCCAGCGAAGTACCAGGCGAGCAGCAGCATGCTGGACCATCTGTAGCCTGTGCAGCACTGCTTTATTGGTGTCTGCATAAAGACTATTGCAGTAGTCCAATCTAGATGTTATCAGTGCTACTGCTACCGTCTTCCTGGCTGCCAGAGGAAGAAGATCAAAAAACTTCCTCAATGATTTGATAATCTGGAAACATGAGCTAGCTACGCCTACCGCTTGCTGCTTGAATGAAAGTTGGTCATCAAATTTAATACCCAGATTTCGCACAGAAGAAATAGTATTAGGAGGAGCTTCTGCATCCTCAGGCCACCATTGTTTAGGGGAAAACAGATTTTGGGGTCCAAAGGGCAATATTTCTGTCTTCCCTGAGTTACATTTGAGGTGATTGTTATTCATCCACTCAAATGTAGTCGTGAGACAGTTCATCAAATTTTCTTCAGCCCCAGGCAGCTCCCTATCCAACACTAGGATCAGCTGCGTATCGTCAGCCTATGATATGACTTCAATCTGATAGGATGCAATCAGCTCAATCACGGGAACCATGTAAAGATTAAAAAGAACAGGACTCAAACTGGCGCCCTGTGGGACCCCTGAGCTGATGACCTTTTCTTCAGATTTGTAGTCACCTAGTACTATTACCTGACGTCTCTGAGAGAGGAAGTTAGTAAGCTGTGCCAGCACCATTGCTCCTATACCTGCGTTTTCCAAATGGTCAATCAAGATGGAGTGTGAGACCGTATCGAAGGACGCCGATAGACTGAGTAAGATCAGGATGGCCTTCTTCCCTTGGTCCAATGCCATTCGTAAAGTCTCTGCTGTGAACAGAAGAGCAGACTCAGTCGAGTGTTTGGACCAAAACCCTGATTGATTGGAGTGCAGGATGTTATTCTCCTCCAAAAAAATCGTAAATTGATATTTAACAAATTTCTCCGTCAATTTGAACACCACAGGGAGTAGGGAAATGGGACGCAGGTTAGACAGAATAGTTGGATCCGGCAGGGCTTTTTTCTGTAGTGGCATAACCGCTGCACACTTCCAATCACCTGGAATTACTGCTGTAGCCAATGAGGAATTGATGATACTGGTAATAGTTGGGTTTATCTCCTCAACCAAGGTTCGCAGGACCATGGGCGGGCAGGGATCAAATGGAGACCCAGATTTTATGGCTAAAATAGCCTGATGTGAATCCTCCAGGGAGATATGCGTAAATGAGTGAAAGCGAGGAGTGTTAGTTGTCACAACGCCTATCCTCATTGTTTCCGAATATGTCGAAATAGATGGCACGGGTGTAAAATCCTTAACAATATCAGAGATTTTCTTTTCAAAATAGTTGGCTATGGCATTGCAAAGCGGGAGGGAAGGTGGAATCTCCTGAGAGAGTGTAGTGGGGTTGGTAAAACTCTTGACTATCTTAAAGATCTCTTTCTGTCCCTTGTCAGAAGAAGAGATAACCTCTAAGTAGTATGTTTTTTGCCAGCTTAATAGCGGCATGGTAATTCCTACGTGCAGATTTATATAAATCACGGGCAGCCACCTCATAATTCCTTCGCCACCTACGCTCCAAAGATCTTACTGCGCCCAACACGGTTTTTAAAGCTAATGAAAACCATGGGGCACTCTTTCTATTTGTAGGACAGCGTAAATTTCTTTTCTTCTTCCTTATGTCCAAGGATGACCCAAATGTTGCCAGCCACTCACAGTATTGGTAATTATCTGTTAGAGTGCGACCTGTTAGAACAGGTTTACTAGCTCTCAGCTTCTCTAGAAGATCATGCCATGAGAAGGCAGTTATCCAGTCCGGCTTACGACTGACAGAGTTTAAATTGGCACTTTTCACCGGGGCCTTCTGTTTCACCAAAAGATGAAATGGAATAAGTTTATGGTCTGACCAGGTTAAAATGTGTGGAGAATTTACTAACAGGCCATCAACATTAGAACAAATACAATCCAAAACACGGCCTGCTGTGTGAGTAGGTTCTAGCGTTAACAAAGTAAGGCCAAGTATATTGATAATATCCATAAACCCACTAGTGCCTGGTTCCTTGGGGGAATCTAGATGGAGATTGAGATCTCCCATCACCGTGCAGTGTGCGAACCTGAGTGTAAGCTCGCTCAGCGCATCTCCAATGCTTTCCAAAAAATCAGCCGATGGGCCAGGTGGACGATAAATCAAAGCACCAGAGAAGGAAAAGGATTCATGGATGGCAAGGCAGAAGGCCGTAGCCTCCGCTCCTTTGATGTCTGGCAACTCAAAGGTAGTGCATTTGATAGCGTTACAATGAATAATTGCCAGCCCACCTCCCCGCTGTGGAACGATTGCATTGGCGATTCAAATGTGATTTTTATTGCACTAATTTTCTGCATCTTCGGAAATTTTAAATTGCTTTATTTACAAGTTTTGAGGACATTAGACAATCATTTTTGCAATTGCAGTCTATTGTTTTGGTATTTGTTCCAACTCAATAGTATTTTGTTCATGTTCATAAATCAAGAGGTGTATTTCTATAGGAGACAGAGCGCAATTTCTCAACTTGAGAAAGGCATTGCCGAAACGCGTGGTTGTTTGTGTGCACAAATTAAATCTGTGTACTGTGCTCTGTTGTCCTGCTGGACTTCTTGGTGGGATTTCCTGCTTTGTTCCTGCTTTCTGCTAGGCTAGCTTTCTGCAGGCTAGATGATATATATATATATATATATATATATGAATCATCTAGACTGAGTAGTGTAGTTCCATTAGTACCCTGTCATGCAGGACCTAGGCTGTTTACAGATAACATATACCGTGGGTCTGGTGGCAGACTGACTTTGTACACCCCTGCTGCATATATTAACCTTTGGGTGAAAGGTTTAGTCCATAAAATGCTGCAGTCCTTATAAGGCGTGATGTACTTATAAGGCATTCTGTCATTATTTGGAGTTATGTCCTTATAAGGCTCGTTCATATGAATCAGCGGGAGCTGATGTAGAGAAAGTGTGCGATGTTCCTTGGAGCTATATTAGGGTATGAAATATAACATCTGTTCTTACTGGAGCTGAAAAGAGCTAATTAATATAAATGAGGTGGTTTTGTGTAAATTGTTTGCAATGTCCGTTAGATCAGAAATTTAGTTTTTGTGCAAAATCAAATCTACAACAAGACTTGCAATGAAGGTGTCTGTGGTGTAACAATGTCGCCACTATGTGATGTTCAGGCCTTGCTAATATGAAATTTGAGCTCTAATTTAGAATGAGTTCTACTTTGTAAATGACATTCTATGTTTGGAATGAGAGTTCTAATTAGGAAATAAAAGAATTCCATTAGAATGCAGATTGGAACCACACTTCTAATTTGGATAGTCAGAACTGAGTTTGGAATGCAAACTCTACCCTTGGAATGCCTCTTGCGCAAAACATAAAATGTTTTTTCAGGTTCAAGCAGCAGTTGTGTATGATGTCTAAGGTTCATTTTGTGAGTAGTAATGAGCGGATTCTTAGGCTACAGTTTTGTTGGGCACCTCGTCTCCCCTGGGTACCCAGAACTACCTTCTATTGACTGAATGGGTGCGATGCTCTTGAAGCTATGTAGAGTCACACAAGGAGTCTATGGCAAGCCAGGCCAGCACAGAGGCATTCACACAGATGAAGACTCAGAGCCCAGCCATAAGGCCACTGCCAGGCTCTGCCAGTCAGTGCAGAAGAAAGATGCAGGGTGTCTTCTAATTCTTTGATCCCACCCTACCATTTGAATACCTGAATCACACCTGTGAAATGGGCAGAGCAGATAGGAGGAAACAGAATGAAATGCTGTACATTCCTGTGCAGTGCACCAGGTCCGTCTCACCAGCGCCTTAACAGATTCTCTTACGATGGGTTTGAAGGACATTCTTTTTGGCAGCGACATTGAAAGATGACTATTGTTAATTATTGACCACAGTGGCTACAACATCTGCAGAATAATCCAGACAGAGAGAAATTCTGAAACAAATCCTCTGACAGCTTCTGTCTGTCTAGGCAGGTTCAAAATAAAAGTCTGTACGCAATAAAGAGAACACAGGAAACCTTAATAATTAGTTAATTGTGTTTGACTTCCTTCCCTCAATCTTTTGGTTCTGTGATGTCATGTTACAGATGGGCTTACACCTATCAACATAATGTAACACTGGTCTCTCCATGCAGCCTTGAGTGCTATCAGTGTTTCCATCAATCCCTTGTGACATCAGGTACTACATCACATCCCGGGTCCTGGCAGGCTTGTGACATCATGTACCTCATCAGACCACTGGCAGATATTATGACATCATTCACCACTTAGCTATATATAGAGCCATAGCCATGGATGCCTGCAGTGTGTGTGCTAGCCTATGAATGGTGTGAATGTGGTGTGAATGGGGCACTCAGACTGCCATCAGACAGGCAGGATGGCCACAACAGCTCTACTTCTCATCGGCCTGACAGGAGCTTGCCTGGTTCCTTCTGGGGGAGAGATCAGGAAGCAACCTTGTGCACGCAGAACCCGATAAGAAGGCAGTCTAGGAACTGTGACGTGGGAGTGCAAGGACCAGTCGGTGTGGTATGGCCAAAAACAAGTTGTTCCCCGGGTTCTCCAGTAGGCAAATTGAATTTTGCCCTGAGCTCGACGAACCCGTAGCACTGCCCCTATCTGGAGCTGGACACCGGATCCCTGATCAGATGAGAAGCAGGGTAGTGCCCTGAATGTGACGGTGTGAATGGTGTGAATGCAGCCGCGGCTGGTAGTGGGAGTACCGGCCGGGCGGTGACGTGGGGTGGGGGAGGGGCAAGGTGGGGGGTAGTAATCCATACATTACTAGCACCCACCCTACCTCTCCCCCTCCCCACGCATCCGCCTCGGCCGGTACCCTCACTGCCCCTCTGCTGGGTGAATGTTCAGTAGCAAAGGTCAAAACCTTGGCGTGGTGCTACTGCTCACAAGTTTACCCATGAACTTGTGCTAATTTGACCTATTTTGGATGAAAGTGGATTGTGCATTGGCTTTGATTTCTTTGTCTTTCTGTTCTGTGTTTTTCTCCTAACTGCTTTCTTGTCCTTTCATGTTGCCTTTCTCACTTTTGCTTTCTAAATCTCACTTTATTCTCTTCATACATTCTTTTATTCCTTCATTGTTCAATTCTATGGGTTTTGCCTTCTCATTTGTTTAGTCTTGTATTTTATTCTTTCATCCTGTATAGGCTTCCAACTTTCCACATTGCTTTTTTTCTATTTTGTATCTTGGACTTTCTCTTGTCCAGAACATTTTCTTTTCTCATTCTTACTGTATCCGTTCTCTTATTCCAACTTCCATACTTTCTCTTTATTTCCTAGGTCTTCTTTATGTTTTCTTAATTTTATCCTTTCTAACATTTTATGTGTTTCCATATTGTTACTTTTACCACTCTTTACTTCATTACTTTCTGGCATCAATACTTCATGTCTTCATTTTTTCTCATTGTTCTCACTTTATACCTGATGTTTTGTTTCTCGTCTTCTCACTCTGACATTCTTTTTATTTCATGTTTGATTATTTACAGTGCAGTTCGCAATTTGTTTTATTTTAGGTGTTTCTTTTTACAAATGGGACAAAGATATTTTAATTTGTTAGAGGATGACTTTTGAATCACCAATAGAATGGGGGACCTAAAAGATGTGATAGCAATTTTAGATGTTGCCACTACCTTGTAAGCAGTGAACCCTATCCTGGCAGCATTGAGCTGTATTATTATATCTGTTCTGCATCTTACCAGAGTAGCTGTTTGAGTTACATCAATCAAGACGAAACTGGACAAAAGGACCTACTTAAGACCTTGTGTTCAACAGAAGTAGAAAGACACTGAAAGATGCTAAGACCAAATATAATTTTTTGAAAGCCCTGCACCTGTTCTTATAGGGGACAATATCTGAGAGGAGCTTCTCGGCACTCCAAGAACTGTGAGGTATAACGAGGAGTGGACAGTAAACCTTTGAGCTATTCTGAGTCTGCAGTGAAGGTGGCCACTTACACTTTTCTATTGTATAGCCTGCTTTGATTTTTAGACCATGTGTAGAGTCTTATTGTTGTAATAAGAAATGTGTAAAAAATAAGGTGTTGGAACCTCTCTAAAGCAAGTCGGGATTAGGCCCTGATACATTATCAAAGAAAAAAAGCACTGGTAAAGCCAATCGGTTTGACACTGGCTGGCAGTCTTTTGATTTTGCCAATTCTTATTTTGTTTTCTTATTTTTGTTTTATAGTAAAGAGTGTTTTTTTCTCACTCTCACCACCTTTCTTACTTCTGTTTTCTTGTCTTCCACCTCGGTTCGAACTTGTTTTTTTTGTGTTTGCCTTCAGAGAGGACATAGTCTGGTAGTTCAACTGGATGGTTCCCACAAGGAGCAGGGTCAAGACTGATTTGCCAAAGGCAAGGTCTAAACCGAGGTGGCATGGTGAGCAAAAGAACCATTGGTGGGAATTCTACCCACATGAGTGCCAGTGGTTAGATTACTTTCAAGCATTCCTCCCATCACCTTTTGAGAGAACTTTACATGGACCAATGGATAGAAGCCTACATTTTCAATCTTAGAAACTCACATAGCCATAAGTTGGAAATGTTGCTTCAGTATATTCACAATGATGATATTTGGAGGGGAACTGAGGAAATGCTTTTGGCATTTGTTTTATCGCTCAACTGCAATTCTGACTTACAGATCACATTTGAATGCAGAAATAAAAAGACAATTGTATGAGAAAAAGTATCTTAAGATCAGGATCAAAAACAAAGAGTTTCAATACTGCCTTATGTAAACCTGCCAAGTAAAACCTCTATCGCAATAAGGTAGCTTTCATTCCAGGGCGGTGAGAGATAACTAGTCCTTGTGCTGCTTCTCTGGTTTGGTGGATGTGATTAATCATGAGTGACGTCTTGGATTGAGATTCCTGTGTGATAAAGTGTGGGTTTTTATGGTAGAAGTATTATGTGGTCTTGCAGGGGTGCCTTACCGTGCAATGCTGATAAAATATGCAAAGATGGAATCTGGGTACTCTCTCAGTGGGCCTCCTCTCAGTATACTCTCTAAGTATACCTTCTATCAGTCCTGGTGGAGTGACAAAGACCATACAGGCTACTTAGGGGAAAAATTGAGAAGCTTTTCAAATTAGCAACATGGACAATAAGTAATTGACACACATTGAGAGGTTTCCGACACCATTTTAGAAAAATAGCTCTGATTTGATATATTTTTAGATACAAAAATGAATTCAATACATACAGTATGACCGGAGCAATCAGTTTTCAAACAATACATAAATCAATACTTTGCAATGTGAAAAACATTAATGTTACGGTCAGTGGGAAAAACACATGCAGTTGACACTTTAAAGGATTTGTTCGATGGAACTCTTAAAAACGGGAAGCGTGGTGCAGAGCGGGCGGGCCAAACTCCGGAGGAAATGTGTAAAGCATCTGCGCAGCACACTCACAGGCGACACACCAGGCACACTACAAAAAGAGACTCCACACCAGGTTGCATGTAAAATAGCTTGTGTATTATACCAAACACAGTAGGATGCAATCACAGTTGTGATCACGGCGCCAACTGGCACCGGGTAGCCGTATACAGGGGATTATTTACAGGGCAGGGCCAATTGGGCCTCTGCCAACATCATCACCAAGTACACATATAAAATGAAAGTCCATAAGCAGTAAACGTATAACAGCCAGTAGTTACTGGCCAGACCAAGACCTTAGTAGAAATCCTTGGCATAAACCTCAACATTGTGCACCCTAGGAAAAAGCATTAGGCCCATCAGCACAGCCATAGGTATTAACACATTTGTATAAATAACTTTAGCATGAGGCATAACCTGGAACATCAAAACCTGACATTATGCAACTTCATATGCATTAGGCATCAGTAGGCATGGAAACCACCACAGCATGAAGTAGACATAAAACCGCATCAGCATAGGTACAAATCATGAACATGGGGCACACTATGCATAACCATAGGCACAAAACATATGAGCATGGAGACATAATCATATTTGCATAAATCACTTGAGGCATATGCTGAGTAGGCCTTGGGCATAGAACCTCATACAGGGCATCAGTAAGCAGGAAAACATTAGCATGGGTGCACTTTACACAAACCCCACTTAGACCCAGGATCAGCAGCGCCAACATTTGGGAAAAATATATTAGGCAGGATCACAGCACCTCCTGGGGCGCGAAAACCCAACGTGCAGACCTTCAGCCTCTTATGGCATGAACCTCATTGGCAGTGGGCAAATAATGAAAACATCATGGCATAACTGAGAGTGGCACCTTCTGCACAAAATCGTCAGTGTAAATGCACCATCCCGATAGCCATAAATCATAATCCTTTCATTAGACATGAATTACATTTGTAGGAGGCATCATCAGTAGCCTACAGGCCACAGTAAACCTACCAATTATACTCTGCACCAATCCTAGGGTATAAACATATTATCATGTGGCACCTCTTTCGCAGGAACACAATAGGCCTAAAATCAGCACTGCAAACCTGAGGGAAAAGCATTAGGTATCATCCTAGGTACAAATGCATAATGCAACAAAATTATGCAATAAATCATATGGGGTAAAAGGCCTCGCCAGCATATAAACAGTTCGCCCCAATCGGAGGCACAACACTCTGAAACTGGCCCGAGGCCAACTGACCTCTATCCGGTGCACAAATGCTCTATGTGCCGCAAAGTCAGGGCTAGCTGCAAAAACAGCAAAGTGCACAAAGCTGGGCAGGGCAGGAGCGTCTCTCACTCCTCTCATGAGGAGTACAATGCCCCCTAATACGTTGCAGCTGCCTGCGCACTCGAAGGGCAGCTGGGAGTCAGGCCGAAAAACAAGCGCTGGCACCACTGCGCAGTTGGGAGCCCAACTTAGGAACCCCTGAAATTCACAGAGCTCCCCAAGGTTGCAGCTGTCCGCTGTCAGACAAGGCTGGTGTAAGGTCAGCACTGGCACCACGGTGCCCTCAGAGCGGCACCGGGGGGAGGCGAGTACCGACAATGTGCCCCAACACTACCCCCACCAATCTGGGACTGATCCCTACTCACCGGGCTCTCTAGAGTCCTTGTGCAATCTCTGGGCACCTGCACTGTGCCCCGATAGGGGGCAGCCGGAATGGAGCACGCACTGCTCCCGCTTCTTCGGTTGCTGCAGGGCTCTCTCTGTCAACACCGTGGGTAGTCCCACAGGCCTTCTCCTTGGGGGTGGGGTTGAAATCCAGCACACAGGAAAGTAGCGCCCACGTTCCTCACTTCCTTCTGGGGCACAGCTGTAGCGCTCACGAGGCGCTAGAGTCCTCCCAAGTCCAGGGTCTCCCAGAATAAAGTAGCGCTCTGGCAGCACAGCGCTGCAGGCATCAGTTTCTCACCTCCTTGAAGTTCAGGCCACCAAATATAGCGCTTTGACAGCACAGTGCTGCAGGCATCACTCGGAATGGAGCACGCACTGCTCCCGCTTCTTCGGTAGCTGCAGGGCTCTCTCTGGCAACACCGTGGGGAGTCCCACAGGCCTTCTCCTGAGGGGGGTTAAAATACAGCACACAGGAAAGTAACGCCCTGTTGCATTGAACAAAATAAATTGATGACTCCTTGTGTTGCTACGTCCAGATGTGTGTTTATTCTCGGTAATCAAATAATCAAGTACAGCATTTATATAAGCTAGTAATCCAGGTTCCAGTATAGGTTAAGGTAAATGCCCCACCGGGAGCAGCTGCCCTGCTGCTCAGCCTCCAAGGTAACTGACAGTACACTTCAAGATACACAGATAGAACTCAGGATGACATCATAGAGACAGGCTGAGCAGCAGAGTACAAGAGACTAAGAAAGGACAAGAAAGAAAGAAGAGCTGGGTGAAGCAGGATACAACACGCCCGCACTCCTCACCTCCTTCTGGGGCACAGCTGTAGCACTCTTGAGGCGCTAGAGTCCTCCCAAGTCCAGGGTTCCCCAGAATAAAGTAGCGCTCTGGAAGCACAGCGCTGCAGGGGTCCGCTCCTCAGCTCCTTGAAGTAACAGGCCACCAAATATAGCGCTTTGACAGCACAGCGCTGCAGACGTCACTCCTCCTCTGGCAACCAAGAAAATAGTGCCTTTAAGGCGCTAGGGAGCTGGTGAGGAAAATAACCAGCTCTCCCTGGCAGCACGTGCTGAAGGTCCCAACTAACAGTCCCAACTAACAGAGCGCGTTACAAATCAACATATAACATAACATAACATACCTTCTTCTCCTGGGCAGGTGCTGGAGGCAGTGCTCACCAAGCGCTAGAGAGGCCCAACAGCACAGACAGTGCTCCTCTTCGCGGGCAATGTAGACAATAGTGCCCACGAGGCGCTAAGAAGCAGGAAAGTCCTTGGGGGCTGGGATAGTGCTGCAGCCTTCACAAGGCGCTAGACAGAAGGAGGAGCTCAGTCACTTGAAATGTAGAGCTCACGAGGCGCTAGGGGCCAGGAAACAGTTAATGCAGGGCAAGATCAGCAAGCAGTAGGGCAGCTCACCCAAAAAATGAAGCAGCCGTTCCTGGTAACAGTCATCCTCCATTACGATGGCAATCCTGCTAGCACAGCAGTCTCCACTCCAGCAGAGTCTCTCAGTGGCCCTGTGGACAGCAGAGGGGTACAGATGGGCAAAGGGGCCAGCACACAGCGGTAGCTCCTGGCAGAGTGTCCCCTCTCAGTCAAGTCCACCCTCAGTCTGAGCACATGGCATCTCTGCTGTTCTACATATATACCCCACCTACCAGAAAGGGCTGGAAGCTTCTAGAAGGTCCCTGGCAGTTCCAGCCTCCACTGTCACTGTGGGGGAAGTATAGAGCACCTTGTCACTTCAAGCACTAGACCGCCAACCCACCTCAGGCAGGCGGCACAAGCAGACAGAAATGGCATCCATTTTAAAAGTAACATTGCTGCAATGGTGAAAATAAAGGTGCACAGACCATTGCACATCATTTAACATTTGTATTTCAAATACATCAACATGACATGTTTATTCCCACAAAAGCGAAAAAATTCAGGGAAAAACGGCCAACTCCAACAGGTACCCACTCAGAGTTAAGGTCTCTGGAGGTCTAAGATCAATTCATAACAGCCAGTGGTTGCTGGTGGCATTTAAAAGTGGTGAGGCATAAACTTTCTGTCAGAGTGCACCGTGGCGAGCGAGCACGGCGAGTGAGTGAGCCTGAACATCTTAAGGGGAATTTTTTTTAAAAAAAGAGTGGGTAAATGGTGCATTCTCCCGCCTTACTTTTTTACCTCTCTCCTTTCGTCATCTCTCTGTCCTTCTGCCCTGCACCTCACATTTACCGGATTCTGCTATGTATGTAAGTATGTAAGTACCATCACTACCCCCACCTTAGTATCATCAAAGCACCTCAAGTCTGCCTCCTAACGGGAGCACACATACCTTGCCCTTTGTGCGCCGAAAGCAGGAATTTCCAGAGATCACCTCAGCGTCCCCTTTCAGTGCTCGCTTCCTGGCTTATTCGAGCTGCAGCCTGCTTGTTTGATGGTATTCTTGCACGACTCCTGTGCTAAGCGGGACAGCTCTGTTCTGTCAATGTATATATAAATAGATTGGTATTTACGTTTGAATTGTGGGCTATACCAGTGCTTTAAATGGGCCGGTACTGTCCGGTACGGAATACCGGCACCTATTTTGAGGAGGAGTACTGGCACTTCTCAAGAGAAATGCAATACCTTTAATTGAAGAGTAGCGGGCACTTCTCAGAAACTAGCAGGTACTCTGGTACAGAGTACCTGCACCTTTATGTTTCCATTTCATGCACTGGTCTATACAATTCATTAAAGGTTTCTTCCACGCAAGTCAATATATAACATAAATAACAAATTAGGTATGACTAGCAGCGAGCAAAAGGGGAAACATATATAAATGCTGCGACGGTATGCTTATTTTAACATGAATCTTCCTGTTTATAAATCTCCAGGCGGCCCGGACGTGAAATATGACGTGGGAATGTTAGTTGTGCACTCTCAGATTACTGCTTTTTTATATGCTTGATTATAAACGCTGGATTCACTTCGCAGAGACCTCAAGGGGTTCGTAAAGGCTGACACTACACCAACTCCAATACAGGACTCTCACATTTAATGAAATGGAAATACGATTTGAGTCAAGGCTGGCTTCAGAACGTGAAAACGTGTTTTGTTTTCAAGAAAGGTAGGCGGATTGCCATTTCTATCCATTACAGCTATCTCCAGGCTGTGCATTTGCAGAGCTTTGCCAATCACGGAATTTAAATATAAATTGCAAACAGAGCTCTTCCAGCACATGTATGATCTGCAATCTGTAGCAAACCGGTGTTCATATTTACCTGGAAGAACTGCTTTTCCCTTCAGAGTCGATACCGATGCCACGCGGGTTCAAAATGGTGACGTCAAGCGCACATATTTGGGAGGTTCCCAGCAGCGGTTCCTTGTTTTAATTCCTCCGAGATCGAGAAACCGCTGGGCAGATTCACAAGCCCCTTGCGCCACTTTAGCATAATTTGTGCCATGTTAAAAATGACACAAAAGTGGCGCAAGGGGCTTGTAAATCTGCCCTGCGTCTCCCTAGAACCCAGGCTTTAAAGTTAAGTGGAAATGGGGAAGCGCTGTCTGTGCAATTACATTCCTATTTCGTGCTGACCAAACCACACCAGTAGTTAAAATCTTCCAATGCTCACGATGCATGAAACAACCGAGAAAGAACACAGCAAAAGCGGCCTCTCACCAACCATATTTTTAGCAAAGCCAGGAAACAAAGCTGTTTTCATTTCTTATTTGTTCTTGAGACAGTTCCAAAGAGTGTTGTCTTTCTGAGTGCAATTACGGGATAAGGAACTGATTATAAATGGCCAATGATTATAAATGGCCAAACACTGATTCGCGGCTCACAATACACGCAGGGGGGATTCACACGGGGATTCGCGCGTGGGTTACCAGGGGGGGTAGAGGACATTAAAATAATGAACAATTTTAAACTTACATGGCAAGGTCTGCACCACCTTTGCTCCTGAGTCGGGTCCTGCGCTGCTCCTGCAAGCAGCTCCCTCCCCTTCTGTAAGACTGTAAGCCAATCACAACAGTGCAGAGTCCCGGGCGGCACCCCTCCGTGCAACAGTAGAGAGCGCATGACTGCTTTGGTCGGCACCCAGGGCCGACCAAGCAGCCACAGCACTCAGAGTGGTGCAAGCCACTCCTCCCGCCCCCAACCAGGCACACCCTTGCTGTCTGCTTTCTCGCAGCGCGAGATGCAGAAAGTAAAATGTTATTAAAATACCATTTTATTTTCTGCTTCTCGCACTGCCAGAAAGCAGGGGGGCAGCGCCCCAACGCCCTAATGGAGCGGCCGCCTCTGCTGTTACTAATCCCTTGCCAATCCCCCCTGCTCCCAGTCAAAAATGAAGAAACTGAATATGCTTATCCCACTACTGAGTCATTGCCTGGTTTCCAACCGGATACCCTTAACCAGACAGGTTTTTGTTTTGACTCAAACATGACTTCATCATTGGCCCCAGCCAAATTCACTATTTTTGTCACGTTGTTTGAACAGACTTATTTGGTTCCCCCTTGGACATACATCTGATTGGTGCTCATTGCCATTTTTTTATTCATGTCAATTGGATTTGTGAATTATTTTTTTTCTTCTAATCAATGGCCACTACCTACCTGAACGCTTTGCTGTAAAACTGTCTCCACACTCATCTTTTCACATCATGAAAAGAGACCAGACTTTTGTCAACATCACCGCCTGGCCAGTTGGGGATGGTATTGTTTGGGATGCTGTGGATTTCCAAATTCATAGCCCTGCAGAGTTAAATAATGTACCCAATGTACTTCGTGTTTCAATGGGTGATGTAGTGAAACACAACATACGGTCTGATGATTGGGACGTACAAGCCATACAATCTTTGTTTTCTGATTTGAAGTATTCTGCTGCATCTGATGCTGAAGATGTATATTTAAATACTGCAAATTATGATGACTTGTTTTGTTACCAGCATTATGGAGATTACTACCTGCATAAAGCTAATACATTTAGGAATGTTTTTATTTACACACAGTGGGAACATTGCCTGACTCCTTTGGAAGGCAGCTCAAAAACGCTTTTGAAAACATTCTCATATTCTACAGATTTTGATAGGTCAAAGCCGGAGTCATTCTATTTTAAGTAAAATTCTTCGTCCAAACCCAAAGTGATGCTCACCCACACACAATTATTGTATTCCAAATCCTTTATTGATAACTTGTCGGGGTGGCTATGAGCTGTGGAAGTCCACAATAGAGCTCAAATCTGTTTGGGGCTTTAGACCCTGGCAGGTGAAGGGCACAGCAGCTTTACATCACACGTGCCTCATTCCAACACATATTTTATTTTTAAATGATTCGATCTACCAGACTACTTGTTTTGGATTGGCTACTTCAAAGCAAATGAATGCCCCTACAATTCCTGCTCTGGCTAAATATCAGAACAGGAGCAGTCATACTGAATATTAAATTGAGGACTTGTAATCATTGCTTACAAATGATACCTTTAATATTTATAGTCTATACCCCTTCGGTTGGTTGGTTTGGCAGACCAGTGCAGATGCGTGCCAACTCCGTTTCCATGACAAGGCTCCTGTTACACACAGGATAGGCCTGATCCACGTTTTTCTAACTCCCATTCGGTTACCACCTATTCAGTGGGTAAGTTATGTCAAAATTGATTACAACACTCAACACTTCAGTAAAACAGCATTTGTCGTTATTATCAGGTGACATTGATTTGACAGATCTTATTAAAAGAATTGCTGGTCCAAGATGAAAAATATTTTTTTATGCAGCTTACAATGAAATCTGGAAGCTATACCAAATTGAGGCAGCTTCACGTTTAAGGGTAATAGACCAGGCTAATCTTGAAAAAGTGCTTGCTGTTGTTGATAATAGTATTAATGCACTTTCTTCCCGTATTTACACATTGGACAATATTGTTTTATCGGTAGTTGACATTGTACAAGAGGATGTATCTGTTTTGTATCATGGTCAAAATCAATTGCATTCAGTTATGCAATTTGCGCGGACTTTACAGACTCTAAAGAAGGGGAAAGTTCCATGGGATTATTTAAACACATCATCTTTATTTTTGCCTTTTAACTTAACAGCAAAACAGCAGGTTATGTCCATGAAAGATGCTAGGTATTGTCTTTTGTATATTGAAAAGTTAGATCAGTTACCATTCTCTGTGGCCGAAACAGACTCAGCTTTCTGGCTCATCCATGTGGTGATAACTCTCCCATTTTCCTTGTTTACATTTACCTCATGCTTGAAACACTATCCACTAGGCCGCTTCAAACCCTTAGGCAGTGCATTTCTTCATGAGTTGTGGTCACTACCATTCACATACAGATGCCTACGGGATGACAAAGAGTTTTACCTTTCTGGGTAATCGTGCGATTCATCCATAGGTCATTCCAGAGTTTGCAAAAATATAAAATTGCATGGAGCTTGTAACCTTATGGCCCCGAATCTTGCATGTGTTTTGAAGGGTAATCCAGTGCCAGCAATTACACCTACTTTCACTCTGCTTGCAAACGGTAGTGATCTGCTTTTAAATATAGGAACCAAGAGAACCACTAATTACGGCACACATGTAATGTCTCTGAGTTAACAAATTAACCAAGTTAAACAGATCAACCACAGAGTCTTCAAGTGCAGCACCACCCAGCAGCCATATCAAACACCCCAACACAGACAAGAGGTGTACAAGTCAAGACTGAACTAACAGCGCAAACTTTTTTGTTTGAACTGATAAGGGAAACCACAGTCACAGGAGGACCGCAGATGCCTCCTTGCCTTGGGAACACACAACAAGATCTGTAATTTCAAAAGAGAAGTTATGTCTGATTGTATTGTTATGTACCCTCTGTCTACTATGGGTGGTATCTCACTTGTTCTCTGTCGAGGAACTGCTTAGTCAAAAGGAGTCTATTGAAAAATTATCCCCGCACTTGGGCAAAGGGATCTCTCTTGTGATTTGTTTTTAAAAGATGACTTTTTTGTATGTCTTTTGTGTCACTTTTTTCAATATTTTCGAATCTGTGTTTGTGTAAGGAAGAGGATATACACCAAAGTTTGGCTAATGTCTCAGCTTTCCGTTTATTTGCTGTATTTACAATAGAAAAATATAGCCACTCTAAGGGTGAGGTACTTTTTTTAATGGGATGAATTTAAAATGACGTGTTAAGCTTTGTGTTAATAGTGCCGCAAAATGAACACTTCTTTTTAAATGTCTCCCGTTATTTATATTGAAGCAGCGTTTTTCCTCCTGCAAGTTGTCCCTATGCACAAGCCGGAGCCCCAAACTTCATTTTACCTTTCTCTCATTATTTCATTACAATTTAATGAAAATAAATGTATAATGATATTCCTGTCTCCTGTTTGCGGCCAGGAACAACTTGCAAAGTACTTTAGTTAAAAATGAAAGATCACTGTAAAATGCTGCTTTAAATTAATGTTTTATTAACCCCTTCCACGAGGGGCTACTGCCCCTGCAGTGCGGGGGGGGGGGGGAGCGCGGTGTCGCGGTGCTCGTGATGAGCCCAGCTCCTCATGCTGGGCTCATCACGGAGAAGTGTGGCTCAATGGTTAGAGCGGTAGACCCTGATGCAGAGGTCTAGCCCAGGACCAGGGTTCAATTCCCCGCCTCGGCGGGTCTTGGGCTCAAAATTCCACAGACCTGATAATTCTCGCCTCCGTGCCTATTCCAATCATGGAGTCCCACTATGCAACTCTGGGCAATAGCTTGCTTAATCTCCACAACGGCCCCCACAATGCTAAGGATGCCTGGCCTCCACCTTGGGGGTGCCCAGAAGTGGACGCCTCACAGGGAAAGCCAGGATGGGTTCCACAACGGTATTCGAACAAGCGCCTTGAGATCCTTGCGGATGAGTAGTGCGCTATACAAGTATCAATTTACATATGCTGCACAGTGGAGCTTTGCTCATGACGACCACTCCTGTAGAACTCCCGCGCAGGCGGAAAAATAGCCCTGCGTGGGCTGTCTGCAGCACTTTTGACGAGCTCAGCTCGTCATGAGCACAGCTCCACTATGCCTCATGATGAGCTGAGCTCGTCATAAGCCCCGAAGGGGTTAAAACAACGTTTCAAACAGATTTCTTTTTACAAAGTAAAGTATCTTTACCATTTTGATTGCCCGAATAAAGCATTTCACATGCATCTTTTTCCTCAAAAACGTTTCTCTCTACCACAAACCTAATTCTGGCAGTCTGGTTATGCCTCCAAGACCGCTGCTCATGCTGCAAAAGTCGTGCAGGATCAAAGTACAGAGCTGGGCAGCAGACGGCAGGAGTCATGGTTCTACGTGGGCAGTTTAACACTGCTCATGCCAGGCCAGCATCACTCGCTTTGACCAACCCCCTCCCCAGCTAAGCTCAATAGCCAATGGAAGCAGTTGGTTCGTGAGACAGGAGCCAGGAACGCATAGGAAGTCAAAAAGGGCAAAAAATATAAAAAACGACAATGAAGGGCACAAAAGTGGGCATCGGGACACAAGCTACTGACAGTATGTCAGCAACCTACCGGTAGCTTACGATCGGCCGGTTGGAGACCCCTGGTGCAGACCATGGGTGGCCCTTAGCTTATCTGGGGTGGTCTTCTTTAACAACAAGTGGTCCACCAACATGGAGTTCCTGTTTAGGGCCATCCAGCTTGAGGATAAGAAGGGAATGAGTCACATGGGGGAAGGCTGAATGAGAGCATGACCAGCCCATGTCAGGAAACTGGGACAGCGAGGTAAAGGAGCGCTACCACTTGCACAAATGCTAACTGCGGCAGGATTATGCACATACCGGATATGAAATGGGGCACCTCCACGCTGATGGATTACTACTGGAACTGTGGCAAGTATGCCTATACTCAGCGCATCCCCAGATGGCAAGGACTCTGCTCACTGGCACCACACACACCCCAACCTAATCTACTGTGCACCACTGCACTGTATGACACTGCACCCTGCGCCACTTCACTCTGTGCCTCTCTAATCTGCACCATTCTACTTCATGCCAGTGCACTCCATCCCGCTCTACTATGCATCACTGTACTCTTCGCCAATGCACTAACACCACTCCAGTCTTGGCCACTACACTCTGCTCCACTCTAAGCCGCTCCACTGCAACACTGTACAATACGCCACTGCACCATACTAGGCCTGGGCAGAGTTCCGTTATGTGGAACTCCGCAAAGTGACCAAAAACTCTGCTTTACTCCACTGGGCTTCGCAAGCAGCAATGTGAGGTAAGTCGTGCTAAGTTTTAGCGTTGGGTGATTGTCCCACACTGCAAAATCAGCGCAAATGGCACCACCCGCAACGGAAGAGAGCGCAGTTTCTTTCTGCTGCTCGCGTAGATGTTCTCTTGAGCGGCAGCTTCTTCAATGTGAGTGGCAGGTTTCTCAACCCGAGCGGTAGCGACCTACCACAACCGTCCGTGTTGAGAAATCTCGCTGGGATCAGGTCTAGTATTGGATTTTCCTCGCTCACCAATGTAACACTGTAGAGCTGTGAGGGAGGAAAAACTATGCTCCATGCTGCTACGCTGAGCTTTTCGGAACCCCGCACTCAATGCGGAGCACAGAGTGGGAAAAACACCACAAGCGGAACAAAGTTTACTACCCAGGCCTACACTATACCACTCCACTTTACCCTGCACCACTCCACTCTACACAGCAAAAAACCACTCTACACTGCACCACTTCACTCTACTTTGAAACAATCCGCTGTAACCCACTACACTCTAAGGCGCATATTACCAAGCACAGCGTTAAAATTATTGTTGCTTTAACGGCAGAAAACTGCTGCTAAAGCACGATAATGGACTTGATAATATGCCCTTGAGAATTCCAATAGAAAGCCATGTTCTGGTGTCAACATGGGCTTCCATTGGAATTCTCAAGGGCATATTATCAAGCCCTTTATCGACGCTTTAGCGGCAATAATTTTAACACTGTGCTTGATAATGTGCCCCTATGACACTGAACTCTAAGTCACATTAAACCACTCTGTGCCACTCCCCTCTGCGTCACTGCAATCAATACTGCTCCACTCTACTCTATGCAACTGTTCTCTACCCTGCTTCACTCCACTTTGCTCTGAAACAATCTACTCTACTCCATCCTATGCCACTCCACTCTACAGCACTCTACTCCACCCTATGCCACTCCACTCTACAGCACTCCACTCCACCCTATGCCACTCCACTCTACAGCACTCTACTCCACCCTATGCCACTCCACTCTACAGCACTCTACTCCACCCTATGCCACTCCACTCTACAACACTCTACTCCACTCTATGCCACTCCACTCTACTCCACCCTATGCCACTACACTCTACAGCACTCTACTCCACCCTATGCCACTCCACTCTACAGCACTCTACTCCATCCTCTGCCACCCCACTCTACAGCACTCTACTCCACTCTATACAACTCCACTCTACAGCACTCTACTCCACTCTGTGCCACTCCACTCTACAGCACTCTACTCCACCCTGTGCCACTCCACTCTACAGCACTCTACTCCACTCTATGCCACTCCACTCTACAGCACTCTACTCCACCCTGTTGCACTCCACTCTACAACACTCTACTCCACCCTATGCCACTCCACTCTACAGCACTCTACTCCAGCCTATGCCACTCCACTCTATAGCACTCTACTCCACCCTATGCCACTCCACTCGACAGCACTCTACGCCTCTTTATACCACTCCACTCTACAGCACTCTACTACGCTCTATGCCACTCCGCTCTACAGCACTCTACTCCACCCTATGCCACTCCACTCTACAGCACTCTACTCCAGCCTATGCCACTCCACTCTATAGCACTCTACTCCACCCTATGCCACTCCACTCGACAGCACTCTACGCCTCTTTATACCACTCCACTCTACAGCACTCTACTACGCTCTATGCCACTCCGCTCTACAGCACTCTACTCCACCCTATGCCACTCCACTCTACAGTACTCTACTCCACCCTATGCCACTTTACTCTACAGCACTCTACTCCACTCTATGCCACTACACTCCACAGCACTCTACTCCACCCTGTGCCACTCCACTCTACAACACTCTACTCCACTCTATGCCACTCCACTCTACAGCACTCAACTCTACCCTATGGCACTCCACTCTACAGCACTCTACTCCACCCTATGCCACTCCACTCTACAGCACTCTACTCCACTCTATGCCACTCCACTCTACAGCACTCTACTCCACCCTGTGCCACTCCACTCTACAGCCCTCTACTCCACCCTATGCCACTCCACTCTACAACACTCTACTCCACTCTATGCCACTCCACTCTACAGCACTCTACTCCACCCTATGCCACTCCACTCTACAGCACTCTACTCCACCCTATGCCACTCCACTCTATTGCAATCTACTCCACTCTATGCCACTACACTCTACAGCACTCTACTCCACCCCGTGCCACTCCACTCTACAGCACTCTACTCCACTCTATGCCACTCCACTCTACAGCACTCTACTCCACCCTATGCCACTCCACTCTATAGCACTCTACTCCACTCTATGCCACTCCACTCTACAGCACTCTACTCCACCCTATGCCACTCCACTCTACAGCACTCTACTCCACCCTATGCCACTCCACTCTACAACACTCTACTCTGCTCTATGCCACTCCACTCTACAGCACTCTACTCCACCCTATGCCACTCCACTCTACAGCACCCTACTCCACTATATGCCACTACACTCTACAGCACTCTACTCCACCCTGTGCCACTCCACTCTACAGCACTCTACTCCACCTTGTGCCACTCCACTCTACAGCACTCTACTCCACTCTATGCCACTCCACTCTACAGCACTCTACTCCACCCTGTGCCACTCCACTCTACAGCCCTCTACTCCACCCTATGCCACTCCACTCTACAACACTCTACTCCACTCTATGCCACTCGACTCTACAGCACTCTACTCCACCCTATGCCACTCCACTCTACAGCACTCTACTCCACTCTATGCCACTCCACTCTATAGCAATCTACTCCACTCTAAGCCCCTACACTCTACAGCACTCTACTCCACCCCGTGCCACTCCACTCTACAGCACTCTACTCCACTCTATGCCACTCCACTCTACAGCACTCTACTCCACCCTATGCCACTCCACTCTATAGCACTATACTCCACTCTATGCCACTCCACTCTACAGCACTCTACTCCACCCCGTGCCACTCCACTCTACAGCACTCTACTCCACCCTGTGCCACTCCACTCTATTCCATTCTATGACACTACTCCTTTCCCTCTTTGCCCCTCTATGGCACTTTAGTCCTCTCTATCCTATGACACTCCACTCCACTCTATGCTCCTCCACTTTATGCCAATCTACTCCGCTGTACACCACTCTACTTTACATTACTCTACTCAGGCCCCTCTACGCCACTCAACTCTGCTCTACACTGCTCCACGATATTCTACGTCACTCCACTCTACGACACTCTACTCAACTCTGACACTATGCCCCACTCAACTCTACGCCGGTCCATAACACTACACTCTACTACACTTTGCGACCCAACACTCCATTCCGCTCTCTTTTACCCCACTTACTTCTAGTCATGCTGAACAGCAGCCACTCTGGTGTGCAACATGGCTAAAACATATTAGCAAAACCAATAGCTCTTACATAGGCTATGCCTATTGGCTTTGCCAATGCTTATTTTCATTTGACACCTCAATTCTGGGTTTGCTGCATATTTTAGCTATGCCGCCTCCAATGCCATCTTAAGTGTGTGCACAAGTATCATGAGCAGTTGCAGCCCAAGTGTAAGTTTATACATCTGGGGCAATATTATACATACAGCGCCAGGCACAATCCAGGAAAATGCGCCTCATCATGCTGAATGCGCTGCCCCCAGGGCAGCCGCAATCCACATTCAGGGGAAAAACGGGACGGCTGCTTCAAAGCCGTTCCATGTTTTCACCATGCAGGTGGCACCCGCTGGCATTTTTAAAGGGGATTGGAGATTCCATTGCAGGCGAAGCAGTCCCTGGAAGGGGATGTCTGAGGGGTTCATGGCACCCGCCCTTTCCCCCACTAGCTGGCTGCCATCAGCGGGGACACTGACAGTGCATCACCTTTTGGATGGCGCACTATCAGTGTGCCTCCTGACAGCTTCTTTGCCTCTGCGCCTGCATCTGTAATAGGGCTCGGGTGCAGAGGCAAAGGGTCTGTCGGTTAGACTGCCGACTGTAATGCTGGAGACCAGGGTTCGAGCCTCGGGTCGCGTCCACATCCTGTGATTCTGGGCAAATCACTTCATCTCCCCGTGCCTGAATGTGTTATATAAATACGGTGCTCATGTAAAGCGCTCCAATACCTTCGAGTCGACTTCGCGCTATATAAATAAGCAAAAAAAAAATCAGCATGGGCCACGCCTTTATGCAAATGAGAGAACGCCCACTAAAGACCACACTGGCGCATTATATGTACTAGCGCTATTGGTATTACAGAAGGGGTCGCAGAGGCTGTGATACCAAAGTGCCCCAGGTGAAACTTGTGTAATTCGGCCCCTAGCATCAGGCGTCAGCAGCTCATTAACCCTGGATAGTTTGTTGCATCCTGGGACTTGTAGTCCTACAGTCATAATAGGAAAACAAACCTTGCACGCAGATGAACACAAAGACAAGACCCACGCCCCGTTCACCAAACCTAGCGCGTGGAACGGTTTGACCGACGTGCAATATTCACTTTTGTAAGTCGCTGGCGTTATTTTGCTTTCGTATAAATAGTTGCGCATATGTGAACTCGCCCTACCGTGTTGTAATATGACAGGTGAGTAAAACTTGTCCCTGGGCTGATAAGGAAGATTTCAGGCCAAGGAGGCCGAGAATCTTTGGAAACCCCAAATTTGTGCATATACCCAACATTCTCTTTCACCCATGTCATCCTGGAACTAGAGAGGACTGGGGTTTACCTCTGTCAAGGCAGGAGTAAATCTGTTTCCAAGTTTGGAATTGGAAAAGAACCCTTTCAAAACTGGTGGGGAGACTGCGTTTGTTAACGGCGAAGAATAATTTATTTTGGAGGAAAAATAAATAAAAGTGCAAATCACCGAAGTAAAGATATTTGGCACTGCCCACATGTAGAAGTACTATGCCTAAATAGTTTGCGTCCAGCTGCTGCGACTCTCTAGGCGGCCTCAAGGCGCCCTCTGTGAACAGTGAACAGTGAACATTCGTCTCTACCCATCCGTGCACGCGTAAAGGTGCTCCTGGGTGAGGGAATAAACGTGGGCACAGCCTGGCACAGGCCTTTCAGAGCAGGGCCCCATGCAGGGCCGGCGCTAGGCATGGGCAGCATGGGCAGCTGCCCAGGGTTTCGCGCTCAAGTGAAAGGCAGGGGGCCCCCTGCTTCACTGTGAAATGGAACACTTTCACAAATTTTTATTTATTTATTTAATGCGATTTTATATAGCACAAACTTTACCCGAAGGTGTCAGAGCGCTTTACATAAGAACCAGTTGCAAAACATAAGGACTAAGGATTACATGCATTACATATAAGATACAAACAGAAAAAATTGCAAACGTACAAGATGTAAAGTCACGCAAGGAAGAGATACAAACAGAAAGAAAAATTGCAGATGTACAAATAGTAAAGTCACTCAAGGAAGAGATACGAATGGATATACTCTAAAAGTCACATAGGAATGGTAGAGAGTACAAAGGTCTACTGCATATACTAGTGATTAGAGTTTTCTCTATATACATAGGGAATGGATACGGATAGATATACTCTAAGAATCACATAGGAATGGTAGAGCGTACAAAGGTCTACTGCATATACTAGTGATTAGAGTTATCTCTATATACATAGGGAAGGGATACGAATGGATATACTCTAAAAGTCACATAGGAATGGTAGAGAGTACAAAGGTCTACTGCATATACTAGTGATTAGAGTTTTCTCTATATACATAGGGAATGGATACGGATAGATATACTCTAAGAATCACATAGGAATGGTAGAGAGTACAAAGGTCTACTGCATATACTAGTGATAAGCGTTATCTCTATATACATAAGGAAGGGATACAAATGGATATACTCAAAGAGTCACATAGGAATCCGCAGCAGCCCTGCTTTGCTATGCCATACTGCGCCTGTAATCTACGCCCCCACCCACTCTGTTACCATGCGCTGTGTTTATGCACTTGATGTCTGGAGTCCACTACGTGGTGGCATTCCTGGGGTTGTAGGGGTTGGGGGGGAGGAACAACCAGAGTGGGGAAGGCACAGCAGCCAGGCCAGCAATTATGGCTCACAGTGTCAGGGGCGGGCAGCACCTCTGTTAAGTACCGGCCATTCCCGCATTTTGTTCCTGGGTGAAAGAAGGCCCCTATGCAGGACCAGCCAGACACAGGTAAAGAGAGCTGGGAGAGGGGAGGAGGGAGCAGCCAGATCAACTGCTAGGGCAGTGTTTTAAGAAAGGCCTTGTTACTGCTTCGAAGCACTAGAGCAAGCTGCAAGGTCAGGGTGTGGGGGCTCCCTTCCCTGGGCCTTGTAGCCATTACTCCCTCTTTCTTTTCCTTTTCTTTATTTGTTCCCCTGTAAATGAATCCAAAAAAGAATAACTTTTTTGCTGGAAATGTCATTTTTTTTGTGACATTTTTCACTTCCAAAGTGCAGCCTTGGGGTGGAGAGAAATAAAAGGTTTAAAATGTTAAACAAGCATTTGCAATGCAATAGGTCTCGTATTAGGAAAGTGTGAGCTATTGGTATTTTAAATGACAGTTTTTTTAATATGTGTTGGCTTTGAAAATATATAAATTAATAGCATTGTTATTCACACTTTCCTAATGCTAGTCCTATTGGCTATGGCAATACGTGTTGGTAGCAAGCAAGGACAGTGCTGTTGTGGTGCTGAGTGATGATGTGGTTGGGCTGAGTGATGTGGTTGTGCATTAGAGTGATGTGGTGGTGTCCCAGAGTGATGTGGTGGTGTCCCAGAGTGATGTGGTGGTGTCCCTGAGTGATGTGGTGGTGTCCCTGAGTGATGTGGGGGTGCCCCTGAGTGGTGCCCCTGAGTGATGTGGTGGTGCTCCTGAGTGATGTGGTGGTGTCCCTGAGTGATGTGGGGGTGTCCTAGAGTGATGTGGTGGTGTCCTAGAGTGATGTGGTTGTGTCCCTGAGTGATGTGGTGGTGTCCCTGAGTGATGTGGTGGTGTTGTGTGGCGTTCAGCAGTGTGAGGCGTGCAGCAGTGTGAGGCCTGCAGCAGTATGCAGCGTGCAGCAGTGTGAGGCGTGCAGCATTGTGAGGTGTGCAGCAGTGTGTGGAGTGCAACAGTGTGTGGCGTGCAGCAGTGTGTGATGTACAGCAGTGTGTGGTGTGCAGCAGTGTGTGGCATGCAGCAGTGTGTGGCGTGCAGCAGTGTGTGGCGTGCAGCAGTGTGAGGCGTGCAGCATTGTGTCGTGCAGCATTGTGTTGTACAGCAGTGTGTGGTGTGCAGCAGTGTACAGCATGCAGCAGTGTGAGTAATACAGCAGTGTGCAGCAGTGTGTGGCGTGCAGCAGTGTGTGGCGTGCAGCAGTTTGTGGTGTGCAGCAGTGTGAGGCGTGCAGCAGTCTGTGGCGTGCAGCCGTGTGTGGCGTGCAGCAGTGTGTGGCGTGAAGCAGTGTGAGATGTGCAGCAGTGTGAGGTGTGCAGCAATGTGTGGCGTGCAGCAGTGTGGCATGCAGCAGTGTGCAGCGTTCAGCAGTGTGAGGCCTGCAGCAGTGTGAGGCGTGCAGCAGTGCGAGACGTGCAGCACTGTGAGGCGTGCAGCAGTGTATGAAATGCAGCAGTGTGCAGCATGCAGCAGTGTGAGTAAAGCAGCAGTGTGCAGTGTGCAGCAGTGTGAGGCGTACAGCAGTGTGATGCGTGCAGCAGTGTAAGTCGTGCAGCAGTGTAAGTGCTTTGATACTAGAGTATGCATGCTCTCGAATCAGTGCGCGCACGCTCTGCTGCGACAGTGTGCAGCAGTATGAGGCATGCAGCAGTGTGAGGCGTGCAGCAATGTGTGGCATGGGCATGCATTAGTGTGTGGTGTGCAGCAGTGTGTGGCGTGCAGCAGTGTGTGGCGTGCGGCAGTGTGAGGTGTTCGGCAGTGTGCAGCATGCACAGTGTGAGTAATGCAGCAGTGTGCCGCGTGCAGCAGTGTGTGGTGTGCAGCAGTGATTCGTGCAGCAGTTTGCAGCATGCAGGAGTGTGAGTAATGCAGCAGTGTGCAGCGTGCAGCAGTGTGAGGCGTGCAGCAGTGTTAGGCTTGCAGCTGTGTAAGTCGTGCAGCAGTGTAAGTGCTTTGATACTAAAGTATGCATGCTCTCGTATCAGTGCACGCACGCTCTGCTGCGACAGTGTGCGCGTTCCATTCTCAGGGTGAGTGCGTTTCGGGTTCTTAGTCACAAACAGTATGAATGAATGATGAAAACAGGAAGAAGGGCAGTCATGCGGGCATTCGTGTTTTCTAATCGGAAATTGTGAGTGAGTGAACCAATGCGATGGTTTGTAAACAACAAGAAAAGCGGAGATCAAAGGAAGGGTGGGAGGGAACGAGCATATGGTGTGTGAGCAATAACGAAAGTTATTTGTTGTAAGAGGGGGAGCAGGAAGTGAGGCCAGGGGCATGCTGGCGAAAGCAGTCGGCTGCTTTCAAGTCCGATGAAAGATGCCAGCTACGCGCTTGAATGCCTCACATGCACAGGCCATATACCGCATTCCAAAGGTCTTTGGGAGCATTTTCTAGTGCCCCTTATTAAATCTCTCGCATAGCGATCGCTTACACAATCGCTAGGCGAGACCTAAAAATAACTAAAGCAAGAAAGAGTGGGTCAATTCACATCCAATACACATTAGTGCCACTCCACAGAGTTTGCCAGTGAAGCTCTATGGGTGGGGAAGTGCACCATTTCTGGATGTACTGCAATACCTGCTTGATGGGTGGACTGGAAAAAAAATACATACTGCTGCTCTGTATTCACAAAGGTGGTCTTTTTAAACCATATTGCTTTCGTTTTGTAAGAATATAAGCAATGGGCATTGAAGCAGGTCCGTTCCTGCTCTGTAGTCATGACCTTAACTTTTCATGCAAAAGCACTCATTGCTTTCTGAATAATAAGTGCAAAACGTTAAGGTAACCATGTTGTTCCTGCTTACATTTCACATTCTTTATTTAATCTTACAATCCTTATGAGTGTTTGCTTTTTCCAGGATGTTGTCACTTTTTTTTAGGCAGCATATTGCTCTCGTCTATTCCGTAATTTAAATTGAGTCGCCTCCAGGTGTTTGTAGCGGGGGCAATTGGGTTGAAGTTGAAGGCAGTGCGAGTTTCTCTCAGTGGGGTAGTATGGTGTTCAGTTGGGGGAGAAGATGTGGCACTATGGTCAGAGCTGCCGAATTTGGAACTGGGGAACCAGGTTCAGCCTTCATGACCAGTCCACCAGACCACTCTACTGAGAGAACACGTTTCCATGCTAGACCTTGGAAGGACCCGCAAGACCTTAGAAGGCCTGATGTCTTAGCACCAGCAGGTGAACCCTAGCAGTGGTAAGGGTGGGTTAGCCTTGAAGGCCTGTCTACCACAACCTCAATTGAAGCTCACCACAAGTCTTTTGGGCAGGCCTACGAAGCAGCACACCCTAGAGCAACAGTGACTCTGTCATTGAGGTCACAGGACCCTTAAGCAGGGAGGCTCTAGGGCGGTGCAAACGGTGAGATCGCACCGAGCGCTGACTTTGGGTCATGTTTGCGAGTATATTATGTTTCTAAAAGCACTTGCTGCCTCCTTCCTGGCCTCCAGCAAATTTCGGCAACAATATAAAAGTCATGAAACTCCGGTGATTAATGTTCTTCCTAGAGAGAGATGGAGGTTTGTCAAGTGGAAGTTTTGACATGTGGAAAGGTAGCGCAAAGGGTTAATGTGCTTGCTGCAAAGAACATGTACTATGCAGATCACTAAGTCCACATAATGTAAATAGGCCAGTGGGTTACTGCTTTTGCCAGAGATCTAGTTTATAAGTCATAATCCTAACAGTGAACTATTAACTGTCATCTAGGAGCTGCATGCAAACTGCAAGGTATAAAGTACAGCGTTATGATTATTTCCCCAGTCTTTGATTATCCTAATGTTGCAAAAAGGGTTCATTTGAACAGAAATCAATTCTGGTTATTAAAGAGAACCCCCAACCATGGTATTACGTTCTAAAGTCCGAGTTTGTGTTTCTCCAGCTCAATCACTATTAAACTATACTGCCTACTAGTATGATTGTCATGTGACTACTAGTCCTTTGTCTTAGGAACATTACCTATTCTGATTTACACAGGTATGATTGATTGTCTCTGTGTAATGTGTGATATAAAGTTCTCTGACACTCTAAACTGGTATCAGTGGTGCTGTTAATCAAATTAAATGCATCTGAGAGAGAGTGTAGTTATGGAGACTTGAGGGGCACTTTTAATGGGTGGTAGTGAGGAAATCTGTGGCAGAGCAAGTCATTGGGGGCACCAACATTGTCGTACAGGGCTCCACCAGCGCTAAAGCCGGCCACTTCTACTTCCTACAGTTCTAACACCAAATCAAAAACATTGATTTGACAACCCCTTGAATCTGTAGCATACCTAAAAGTCAATGTATGATTTATCAGTGGTCTCGGTTGTTCTAAGTCTTTTTTTGTTTATGTACAATCTTTATTTGTTTGCAATGGTGTCTTGTAATTGTGTACTATATGTGTTGTGTTTTTGCACTTAACATAATTCTGGCGAGTAAAGAGCGCACAAACACAAAAAAGATTGTCCTACGTCTCTTAGCATGGGAGTGTGGGATTTTGAATGATCCCGCCCCTCATTACCTCAACAGGATCTCCCACCCTTTATGAGGCAGAATTGGAAAGTGTATCATGCACTCACCTGGAAACAATCAGTTAACGAGGAGTAAATAATATACATCTTTGTGAGACCTGCTCCTAGCTTTTTCATCTAATGAGACAAATGTAATCCATTTAAAATATTTGGACTTATTTCAAATAAGTCCAAATATTTAGACTTAAAATATATGGACTTATTTCATTTGTATATTTAGCTTTTTGTCCATGTTACTGATATCCACGTTAGGTCTCTTCAGTGATGCCAAATAAGATCAATAGTCCTGCGATGTCACTTTCTGTGATGTCACTTCTTGTGATGTTACCAAGGGCGGGCCCTCCCCTAGGGTGGAGGAGCGCCGCCTCCTACTTTCTCGCAAAAGCAGAAACACAAAATGCTAAAACAACCGTTTTATGTTTCTACTTCTAGCACTGGGAGAAAGCAGAAGTGTTTGTTTGGGGCGGGCGGGTCTGCTTTAGGGCAGGGGAGGAGTGGCTTGCCAACTGCTAAGGGCGCTGACTGTTCGACCAAACCAGTCATGCACACTCTGGCCTTTCTATGTAGGCTGCAATGCAGCCAACATGGAGAAAATGGCCTCCCCATAGGCACCTGGCTGGTCGGCGTCCTGATCAATCACGACGCTGCCATTGCAGCATTGTGATTGGCTATGGGGAGGGGCCTGAGGCTGCCTGCGTCCTGTTCTCCTCCTCCCGAACTCCTGCGAGACCCTCCACCCGCGAGGTATGCCGGCTGCGACTGGAAGTTAGAGGGGCCTCACATCTTTCCTTTTGCCCGGGCCCCAGGAGTTCTAGCACCGGCCCTGGCCCCATGCCGATGAGATGCTCACACCGGCCACGTGACAAGGCGGGCACTGTGGCCCCACCCGCAGGAGGAGTTAGGACAGGGCCCCCCCATGGGGATAAGAGGGCACGTTGCTGACAGCGAACCAGAAATAAACACGAACACGAGACATGAAAACGACATCAAATGAGACCGAAGCCGAGAATAAGGGGCAGTTAATGGGAAGCAGATGCCCGGCTGCCATCTCAGCAAAGCCCACAACAACACAAGGCATTGCAGGATGTTTCTTTTTACAGACCAGGTTAAGAAAAAAAACACAGGAAGGGGGTGTGAGTGAAAGCGGTGGCATCCTTCGAAAAACAGCAAAAGACGTTAAGGGGAGGAGAGGAGAGGAGAGAGGGAGAGCGGAGGGCACTGGTAGAGAAGGAGGGAGGATGGGGAAAAGATGGGAAGTGACAGAGAGAGCGGAAGTGAGCTCGGGAGGATTGGTGAGAGGAGGGAAGAGTGTGGTGAGAGAGAGAGAGAGGAGAAGGAGCTAGAGGGAGGGACACCAGCAAGGTTGAGGTGGGAGAGACAGAGAGTGGAGACGTGGTGAGGCAGAGGATGGCAGAGAGAAGGGGAGGGTCCAGATGGGGTGGGGTGGAGTGCGCATGTAGAGGGCAGCATGGGTGAGTGGTGGAAGGATGGGGTAAAAGGGGAGAAAGGACTCGGGATAGAATGAAGAGACGGCTCAGTGAGAACGAGGGGGGAAAGACAAGAGCTGAAGGGGGGAGAAATAGGGGGGGGTCGTGGACGGAGAAGATGGGGCAAAAAAGAGGGAGAGAAGAAGAGAAGGGAAGACAGGAAAGAGGGAGATGTGGCACAGATGGAGGAGGATGGCAGAGGAGGCAGTAAGAGGGTGAGTTAGAGGGAGGGGTGGCAGAGGGGGGTGTAAGAGGGTGAGTTAGAGGGAGAGGTGACAGAGGTGGGAGTAAGAGTGAGTTAGAGGGGGTCACAGAGGAGGCAGTAACAGGGTGAGTTAGAGGGAGGGGTGACAGAGGGGGAAGTAAGAGGGTGAGTTAGAGGGAGGGGGGACAAAGGGAGTTAGTAAGAGGGTGAGTTAGAGGGAGGGGTGACAAAGGGGGAAGTATGAGGGTGAGTTAGAGGGAGGGGTGGGTGAGTTATGGGGGGTGAGTAAGAGGGTGAGTTAGAGAGAGGGGTGACAAAGGGGATTAGTAAGAGGGTGAGTTATGGGGGTGACAGAGGGGGAGTAAGAGGGTGAGTTAGAGGGAGGGGTGCCAGAGGGGGGAAGTATGAGGGTGAGTTAGAGGGAGGGGTGACAGAGGGGGCAGTAAGAGGGTGAGTTAGAGGGAGGGGTGACAGAGGGGGAAGTAAGAGGGTGAGTTAGAGGAGGGGTGACAAAGGGGGAAGTAAGAGGGTGAGTTAAAGGGAGGGGTGACGGGGGGTGTAAGAGGGTGAGTTATAGGGAGGGGTGACAGAGGAGGAAGTAAGAGGGTAAGTTAGAGTGAGGGGTGACAGAGGGGGAAGTAAGAGGGTGAGTTATGGGGGTGACAGAGGGGGAAGTAAGGGGGTGTGTTAGAGGGGGGTGGCAGAGGGGGGAGTAAGAGGGAGAGAGAGAGAGAGAGAGAGAGAGAGAGAGAGAGAGAGAGAGAGAGAGAAGAGAGAGAGAGAGAGAGAGAGAGAGAGAGAGAGAGAGAGAGAGAGAATTGTTCAGAGACTGCAGCAGTGGCCACTAGTGTAAGGGAATGTATGAAAGAATTCTGCATGCCTTAGGTACTCTGTCATTTGAACAAATGTGTCTGTTGTTCTCATTTGTTCTGCACACAAGTCATTTTACCGACTTGCCTTAGGGGGGCGCTGGATATTGGACTAGTTTAATTTACTATTCCAACTTCAGCCTGCGCCACAGTAGGGAAGGTGTTGCACGTTCATTCTCTCTCTCTTCCCTCCATCCATCCCTCACGATCTGCTGTTTTGCCTGCACCCCTCTCTTCACCCACTGCCCCTCCCCTTCTCTCATTACCTTTACTTCCACAGAGGGCTGTGAGTGTCCCCTTTGCAGCACTCCTAGAAATTAAAAGAGTCCTTTGCAGAAACAAGCTGACATTCTCCCAGCCTCTGCCATGCTGACTGCAGCAGGATACATATATCTCAGCTGATTCTGACTTCACAGTTTCACAATAATAATAATATAATGGAAGCCTCCAGTCCCACTATAAAAGCTCCTCTCTGATTCCTTACTACAGGTGACATCTCTACGCTGCATAGCTGATGCTCAAGAATGGAAACAAGAGCCGGCTTTTCATAGGTCGGGTCCCTTTTTAGATCTCATATCACAGGGCAGGAAACCAACATAAAAAAGATTTAGGAACCACTACTGAGAGCGGGGCTTTGGCTCCGCCCACATGTTTCTCTTCTTCC
Organism: Lissotriton vulgaris; assembly: GCF_964263255.1. Lineage (NCBI taxonomy): Eukaryota > Metazoa > Chordata > Amphibia > Caudata > Salamandridae > Lissotriton > Lissotriton vulgaris. The sequence goes on from NC_141698.1 coordinate 1,040,298,813, forward strand.
CTACTGGATTTGATTGGGCAGATGTTGTGTGCTTCCACTGACAAAGAGTGCTTTTATTGCACTGATTACACCACGTTAAAGCCGCAGTGGCGTAACAAAACCTTAGGGGGCCCCCTTGCAAGATGCGATGAAGGGGCCCTGCTCAACTACATGCAATCAATGTCCCTCACCTTTCACCTTTGCAAGAATTTTCAGAACCGCACTGCTTACGACACTTACAGATAAGTATTGTACCCCAAGTGAAAAAGGCCTATAGGCTGCGCACACTAAATGGCATCATACCTACTGGGTAGTAGGTATGATACTGAGACAAGAAAGAGAGGCATCTTAGACAAAATGATATTGTTCTTGGTGTATGCAATGCTGGTGCTGGCAGAAAGGACATCAGAAGATCTAAAAAGATCTTTTATTTAAATGAGGAAATGGCAGAGTCGGATTCAAACAACTGTAGACCAGAATGAAAGTTAATCAATCAGAAGGCTTATGTTGTGCAAACGCAAGGACCACTAAGCACTGAGCACTGACAAGCTCAGTACTTTGTTTCATGATCTGGGGACATGGTGGGCAGAAACCTTGAGGCTTTTTAGTAAACCATAAACACATGCTTGAAGATGTTGGTGCCTCCGTCTGAGACAGCCAGTCTATTGGATGGGCATACGTCTAAACCCTGGTTTAGTTTGTCCATTTATCACCAAAGGGAGATGTGTAGAGCAGCAGAAAGAAGATGGAGGAAGAGCAAATTTGAGGAAGACAGAGCTTGCTGTAGGAAGCACCAGCAGCTTCATTAGGCACTGGAAAAGGTAAACAGATGTATTATATTACTACAATAATGGAAGCCATAAAACCGTGCTGCTAGGGGGTTCCGTTAGCTTACTCATCCATCAGGCCTCTTCCTGATGGCATTGCCTTCAGAGTTTTATGAACAACTGGGACGCTTGCCTTTCAACACAAGATCATTATAAGCCAGCACAAAATATGAATATTATCTAGTCAGGAATTCAAATTTGTTTCTCCCTATCTCACTGGGTGAGGCACTGCTGGGTCCCTGCCCAGCAGCATGTTGTTGTGTCTGCCCCTGTTGTGGCAAGAAGGTGTGGTCTCATAATAGGTTACAACTGCCGTTGTGACTCTTCACCTTAAAAAATAATGTCTGCCCATAGATAAATGACAATTTTAAACCAAGTTCAAATTTGCCGGTATTGACCAAGTGTTGGAGGGAGCAGTACATGAAATGATCCAGCAGCATGTTTGTACGTTTTGCTTACCACAAGGTTCTGAAGTTTATCCATTGTTCTTTAAAGGATATATGGCCGGAGTTCCAACTGAACTGAACTTTCAGCACTAAATATGACACCCAAATAAGGGTTTATCTGGAGGAAGGTGGTTGCCAGGCTCAGTTCCCACATTCTTAACGGCTCACAGAGATGGTGGCCTCTGAGTGGTAACATTTATTCATGGAATGATTGCCTTCATCCAAAAGCCTTCAACAGCAACCAAACCAAGCATTAACCGTTGTCTTGCACATGCCTTCTTGTCAGTAAATGGAATACAGCAAATGCCTTTAAGAAAACTCTGATCACTTGAACATGCTCAAGTATCAGTGCACTTAAAAAGGAGTTTAGCTACAACTCTCAGTTTTCCACAGTGTTTCGTTGCAGTATCGAACCTCTCCAGCTCATCTATGCATCTCCTGCTCACCACTGTCCACATTCTTCTCCTTGCCTACCCTTTAGCGTGTACTTCCTCACTCTTCTGTATTTCCTACAGTCTTTCAGTTCCAAATGGTCCTCTTTGCCTTTTTCAGTGCCACTGTGCTACATTTTTACTTGCCATCTGTATTCAAACTGGGTCAGACATTTACCTTTATTACCAGGCATTTTCAGATCAGAATTTCAACTAGCAGTGGATCACTCCAGGCTTCTGGTTTCTTTGCCCTCTGTCGCTAGTCTACAGCTGGTCAACTCTACTCCTGATTACCATTTCACTCCAGAACCATTTGTAGTGGCAAGTCAGAAGATGCAAGCTTGATAGACAGAAATTAGACTGCCATCAGCGTGAGGCTTGGAGCACCTCTTCTTTTAAATGAGGAGGCATGCACCATTTTAGACCGAGGGTTGTTGTATTCTATCCCCTCATGTCTGACAATAGTGAGAGAGCAAATAACAGCTTTTGCAGGAATGAGAGTAAGTAAACCAACTTTCAGTGGCAGAAAAAATGAAATATCACAAAATGAAGTGGCAATCCCATCTTAGTCCCTGTTTTCTTGGCAGGAGTTCCTTACAGTAGCATCAAGAACCAACTTTACTGTTAAGAACCCGCGAGTATATACTGGCCATCAACTCTCTTCAGTTCCCAAAATTAGGACAGAAGTGTAAAGGTTTTGTCCAGATTCGCCAGAAATCTTCTTCCATTCTTGGGCTCAATGAAAATGGCTGCATTTATGAGGGTTATCATTTTATTTTGTATGCACCGTGACAATGTCCTTCATGTCAAGATAATTGCTGGACAGATTTATATGTTCCAGATGGCTCAAGACCAAACTATGTGATTGATTTACTGAGTGAAGAAACCACATTATGTTGTGCTCTATAGAATTAAGGGTACTGTGTCTGGCCCATGGAGCTATTTAGTACAAAGGCCGTCCAGAAATGGAAAAGCATGTCCACATACCTGGGCCAACTTCCCTGCTGGCGCACAACCCGAAAGGCTGCTACAGCTTTTGCAATAATTCTCAGAAGAGTCAGGCTGGTCCTTTCTCATGGGCAGAATGACAATGGCCCAGGAGGCCCAGCATGGTGCATCTCCTCCCATCCCAAGCCTCAGAAGATGGCTTTGAGTCCTTGGGGAGCTGCTGATGCTTTCAAACAGCACAATTAACAAGTCTTAGGGTGGACGTTCACGTTGGCTCACAGCAGGCCGCAACAATCGGATAGTAAAGCAACTGCTTTCTTGCAGTGGCGTCACTAGGTGGGTGCGGGGGGTGCGGACCGCACCGGGTGACACCCTCACATGGGGTGACACCTGAGGTGAGAGCCGAGTGAGCAACAGAGCGTTATCTGATCGTTCCGTAAGGAAGATGAATGAACTGGAAAATAACATCGATTTGTACAGTTCGGTTAAAGAAACAATACATCGGGAACAATAACGTGCACCCAGATGGAATCAAAGTAGTGTATTGAGCACCGGAGACTTAAGAGAAACGAAAACCTGTCATTTCCAAAATGTAGAGCTGAACGTTTATTCATAAATAAAGGGACCTTAATACTCATATTAAACACATAAACTAGAGGACAATTGCAAATTCATATTTTCCTCTTCAAAGCGGTTTGAAATTTCATCAAATAAAAAATGCAATATTTTTTACGGAAATCTTTCTTTCCTGCAAAGGAATCGCATGTATGGGCAAAGCCAATAAGTCTGACCTTGGTAAGGCTGAAGCATTTTGTAATTTTTTGGAAGCATATGCAATAGGCACAAAGCAACTGCAAAACCTACAAAATATTTTTAAAAAGACGTGGCCTCAGACTGCTCTAGTCTGCACATGCGAAAGGGAACATGTGGTCACTCACAGTGCATGAGAGCCAACGCCGGAATTGGACTGACCACACAACCTGCCGTGCAGAAGCAATTTCAGGAGTTATTTCAGACAGTCACTTTGTGAAGAGCGAGTACTGTGAGGGGAAATCATGGGGGGGGTGGAGAAGGTGACGAGGAAAGGGTTAAAAGAGCAGCACACTGGGGAGGGGGGTGCAGGCGGAGGGGAGGCATGGTGCAGGCAGAGAGGGAGATGGTGCAGGCAGAGGGTGAGATGGTGCAGGCAGAGGGTGAGATGGTGCAGGCAGAGAGGGAGATGGTGCAGGCAGAGGGTGAGATGATGCAGGCAGAGAGGGAGATCGTGCAGGCAGAGGGTGACATGGTGCAGGCAGAGAGTGAGATGGTGCAGGCAGAGGGGGAGATGGTGCAGGCAGAGGGGGAGATGGTGCAGGCAGAGGGTGAGATGGTGCAGGCAGAGAGGGAGATGGTGCAGGCAGAGGGTGAGATGATGCAGGCAGAGAGGGAGATCGTGCAGGCAGAGGGTGACATGGTGCAGGCAGAGAGTGAGATGGTGCAGGCAGAGGGGGAGATGGTGCAGGCAGAGGGGGAGATGGTGCAGGCAGAGGGGGAGATGGTGCAAGCAGAAGGTGAGATGGTGCAGGCAGAGGGTGGGATGGTGCAGTCAGAGGGAGAGATGGTGCAGGCGGAGGGGAGATGGTGCAGGCAGAGGGGAGATGGTGCAGGCAATGTGGAGATGGTGCAGGCAGAGGGGAGATGGTGCAGGCGGAGGGGAGATGGTGCAGGCGGAGGGGAGAGATGGTGCAGGCAGATGGTGAGATGGTGCAGGCAGAGGGAGAGATGGTGCAGGCAGAGAGGGAGATGGTGCAGGCAGAGAGGGAGATGGTGCAGGCGGAGGGGAGATGGTGCAGGCAGAGGAGGAGATGGTGCAGGCAGAGGGGAGATGGTGCAGGCGGAGGGGATATGGTGCAGGCGGAGGGGAGAGATGGTGCGGGCAGATGGTGAGATGGTGCAGGCAGAGGGAGAGATGGTGCAGCCAGAGGGTGAGATGGTGCAGGCAGAGGGTGAGATGGTGCAGGCAGATGGGGAGATGGTGCAAGCAGAGGGTGAGATGGTGCAGGCAGAGGGTGAGATGGTGCAGGCAGAGGGAGAGATGGTGCAGGCAGGGGGTGAGATTTGGCAGGTGGAGGGAAGATGGTGCAGGCAGAGGGGACATTGTGCAGGCAGAGGGTAAGATGGTCCATCCGGTAAGTTGTGAGGGGGTGACACCATGAGATACCCGCACCGGGTGACACCAGCCCTAGTGACGCCACTGCTTTCTTGGTTTATAAACTGTGTAGTGACATACCAGATGTAGATTGGAAGTTTTATTTTGTGCACAACGAAGAGTGCTGTAACTTCAGAAATAAAACAATAAGGACTGAAATTACGTTACCTATGACTAGAAATGAGTAAAAGGAAAATTAAATTTTGACAAAGTAGCAAACGTGACAACGATGCAGTGAAAAAATAATGCACCCTCTGTGCTGGGGCAAAAAGAGAGGTGAGAGCAGTGCAGAGACAGAGACAACAGAACATAAGAGACGGATTGGGGAGTAGAGACAAAAAGAGGAGGAGAGGAAAGATTCCAGAGGAGAGGGAAATAATTATAGATAAGCACATTGAGGGAGTGAGACAGGGAGAAAGGAGAGAGGGAAACAGCCATGGAAAATATGAAGTGAGGACAGACTAGGTGGAGAGAAGAGTCAAACAAGAGATTGGTAGAAAGAGGGAAGGGTAGAAACAAAAGTGGAGAGAATAGTGATGCATGGGGATAAAAAGAAGAGTGAAGGCTCGATGGCAAAGAGGATGTTAGAAGTTTCCTGGTCAGTAATCATAAAGAAAAGATGGACACAGACTCACACACACTTCTTAGTTATGAAGTGCCAGCAGTCCACTGCTTGATTTAGATGTTGGTGATACCTAGAGGAAGTGCCATATAAGTGCCATATATGGAGTAATTCTCAAGAAAGGCATAGTATGGTCAAATAAATGCCACCTGTGGATTCTCCTCTGTTTCTCACAATTCCTCCAGAAATAGGTGGATTTTCCCTAACCACTCAACAATAAAACATACTTGTGGTCAGATATCGACTAAAGGTAGAACAAGCCCTCCACTTTCCTGAATAACATTTGGGAGCTGCAGACCTGAAAGCACTCACAAGGACAGGAATCTATGTAATGTCTACAGAGAAGGGTCTTCTGCAAATCAAAGTTTGATAAAGCAGGCAGCTACTGACAGCAGCAACTCAGTAAATGGGGCACAATAAAATATACTATTAGGTGTAGGACACAAACAAGTTCAAGGGCTAGAGGGAAATGTGGGTAACCAGCATGAGAAAATACAATTGGAGAAAGGGAGAACTTTTGAGACAGGAAGAAGAACTGAAGTAAAAATCAAATTGTCAATAGACATTGAGAGTGGAGAATAAGGCAGGGGAGGAAGGAAAAAGTGAAGGATAGTGTATGTGGGAGACATGAGTGAGAAAGAGGGGGGTTTATAGACTAAGACAGGGGGAGAGAAATAGTGCAGGACGATGGAAATGCGGAAAATCAGGACTGCTACGGAGAGAGAGAGACAGGGAAAAGAGATGGAAAACAAGAGAGGCAGAATAATAGGAGGGAGAATGATATAGAACGGAATTAAAATAGATAGAGAGGTTTGTAGAATAAGAGAAAGTGGGGGAGGGAGACAGAATGGAAAGTTGGTATGACATATGGACAGACCTACTGAAACATAAAAAATCTAATAGATGTGATGGGTGAGAAAAAAGAAAGTGCTGGTGAGATGAGAGAGTAAGTAAAGGGATAAACACTAGAAGGAGGAGTAAAGGGCTGTTCATATATGTGGGGGAGCGAAAGAGAGAGCAAGGGCATGGGCAATATATAGAAAATGAAAAGAATGGAAGTAGTAGAAGTGATTTTTTCCAGCATGTGAAGCAGAGTCAGTTCATGTCTCTTCCCACAGTATAAATGTCACCAAGTACCAAGCTATGTTACACCCCCTAAGACATCACACTCAGAGAGACGTCTGTGTGGCAATCAAAAGGGTCCATGAAAGACTTGGATGTGTACAGCCACCGAAGCCTAAAGATTAGCAATTACTTTTCTGACTTATTAAGGGTGGATAAAAATATCAGAAGACCTCAGGGTGACCAGGAAAGTCAGTGATGTGAAGGGAAACAAGATGTTCTGGTTTGTGAAATTGAGATGATTCAGCAACTTGAGTATGACTTGTGCCCAGGGGCCTAAGGTGGACCAGTGCTCCAATGATTAAAGTCCCTGAGAAGGAACCTCTGGGCACTTGAGCATGGCCAGGACCCACAAGTACATGACAATGAGCAGGAGCCTTAGCACACCCTGGTGGGAAGGAGAGATGGAGACAAGCAGGAGCCCTGAAAACCGTGGAGTGAGCAGGATTTCAGGCAAATTGAGGTGACCATAAACTTCAGTACCCTGAGAGTGAGCTTGCGGCACGTGGGCCTGAACTGAGCAATGCCCCTGAAGTATATGTTCACTCCCAATGCTCACTGCGAGGATTGTGGGAGAGCAGGAGCTTCAGCCGCCTGGCGGTGACAGTACACAGCATACCCTTAGGGTGAGCAAAACATCAAGGCTGCTACTCGGATATATAAGGTTTGCGGAATCTTATGGTAAACTTCATGGAAATGATGATGTCCCAGAGCTTTCAGGCAAGAGTGAATAAGAGCTCCAGGGTCTGACGGTAAACAGGGAAATCAGGCGACCAGATGATGAGCAGGAATCCAAAGGCACCTGAGGAGTGGAAATTAGCTTTGGGGTCCCTCTAATAAGAGGAAAGTTAAGAGACCAACCGATCGTGAGCAGTAGTCTGGAGGCCTTAGTATGAGCGGCACCCATAGATTCTTTTGTGTGAATAGAATCCTACAGCAAGAGGCTATGCATGAGCTTCTGGGGTCATGTTGGTCAGGGCAAGCAAGAATCCATAAGAATGACAGGAGTTTTAGGACCTGATTGCCAAAAGAGGAATTAGAGATTGGAGGGTCAGTAAGGGCTTAGAAAATCAAACAGTAAGCAACTGATTCAGAAAAATATTCGTTGGAAACCTTTTGAGTGTGCTGCAGAGCAATAATAGTGTTTTCAGCATTGGATAATGTTAATGTTCCTAAAACATTTAAAAAGTTTAATTTACCACAAATGTTTCCTCAAATTAGCTCCCTTACACTAACCAAGCAATGTTCAATGGAAGGTTATGATCTGCAAAGGTGGGCCACTTGCTTTTGGGTGACCGGGACAATTTTTGGCCCTGATTCACCCCTGGACATAGGCTACTTTCAGGGGTGGGGGCAACTCTGATGTTAGCAGGGATGGTAGCTGCGGCATGCACAAATATCCTGAACACTCTCACTCCCTCACACAGATGAGGCAAAGGCTTCAATTTCATCTATTTTACATCATAGCACTATAATTTTTTTCAAAAGCATCTTAGCTGATGTGTTGAAGTGCCTTAAAGATAAGTGTTTTAAGATTCATAGCGCACACCCTTTGTACCCTTAACTTCAGTGGAAGTATTTTTTATGATATGAGTGGCTAAGCATAGCTCTGTAGTGCATAGTATAGTGTTTTTGGGCACTGCAGTAGTGTTATCCTGAGTAAAGCTTCTTTTATTACTTGTTACACATAAATTACCACTTACACATTGCAAACCAAATGCAAGCTACAAAATAACCAGGCAACTCAATGCTAGCAGTTCAAGATGTTGTTACTCCTTCCATTAAGGGGGATGTGAATGTTGAAAGTATTACCACAACAGGGAAGACTGCTAGAGGGTACAATTGGCAAAAAAGCAATATCGCAGAAAACACTTGTATGGGATCAAAACACTTGGGAGAAGGACGCAGGCCCAGTTGAGTTGGTTTTGTATGTTTGTTTAATGAGCATGTGCATAGGAAGGGAGAATAAATAATGGTGAAGTCTGCATTATTGTATTAGGTGGGGGTGTGCAACATTGCCAGAGGGCTTACTTCACCACGTTTTTAAACTTCAATGCTTGACAAATGGCAAAACTGAAAACTAATATAAATATATATATATATGAGACGAACTCCGTAATGCCCCAAATGCAGCTTCAGAACAAAAACGAAAACCGGACCCAGATGGAAAGTTGCATATTTATTTTATTTTCATCCTCGTGCAAAAAAACACGCCGCCATGACGCGTTTCGGGACCTCAGCCCCTTGATCACATGACATGGTCTGGCATTCCACCAATCAATTTAAAGTGCAAGTGCGTCATCAGCTGACCCCTCAGCCTGTGGACATAAAAAACAGACTTCAGCCTGGTCCAGGATCGAATGCACGACACATTACATGTAAAATTCCAGTGCATAAATTAATCAGTCATGGTCCATATGTACTATTATACAACATGTACAGGTAAGAGATCAAATATTTAAAGAAAATTATTACTATTTCAACACATGTAGACTCTTTATCCTCATGTCACCCTCACGCATATTCCCATTAATTGAATTGATTCGAATATAAAATCAATTAAAAGAATAAAATGACACTGTATATTGCATGTTAAAATCATGTCTAAAAAATACATTTCATTAATTCAGTGCAAATTCGCTCTATTCTGTGCAAATTTCGCAAATGGAAAAAAAACATAAGTATACTGCTGAGGAATTCATGTTGAGGACCATTTCTCAAAATTGAGCCCAAGTGGGCATACCAACTCCTGTCACCACTGCGTCCACACTGCTGTTTACTGGGAGAAAGCTTCTAATGCACTCTAAACAGCTTTAACTTTTTCTTTGTTTCAGTGAACAAAAACTATTCCCCAGGGGTAAAATAACACTATACCCATCACCCTCAAAATTTGTTAAAAAAGCCATTTAATGTTCGACATTATTTCATATATATACAATCCACTTAAGCTCCATTACAGTACTGATGTTTTGCTAATTAAAAGACCCCACAATTTTCATATTTAATACAGACACAAATGTAAATCTTCGGTTTGGTTCAGACCATTAGGAGTTTTTGAATTGAGCTCTAAGATGTAACGAGTCTCCAATATTCTGAGCCGGGCCTCCCTATCGCCCCCTCTTCGAAGGGGCGGAACCATATCTATAGCATAGTACTGGAGACACCCAATGTTGCCCCCGTGGCATGAATTCACATGTCTAGCCACAGGGTAAGTCTCATCCCTGTTGCTAATTGCCCTTAAATGTTGAAGAATGCGCTTGTGGACCTGCAGTTTCGTGCTGCCCACGTACCGCAGACCACAAGCGCATTCCAACATGTAAACTACAAAGTCTGATTTGCAGGTGATTTTGTTTTTGATGCTCATCACCTCGTCACTGAAAGGCGTTGTTAGACGGACCGGGAGGGTCGGCCGAGAATAAGGGGAGAGGTCTCCGGGGAGAGCCGTCTCCAGCGATCGTACAGACGAGTAACTTCCCCCCCACAGATGTACACCACACAAGGATAAGGTTTAACGTTCTTTATAAGCAATTCTTTAAGTACGGTGAAAAGGTACAAGGAGGTCTGGACTCAGGGGTCCCCTCAGTTCTAGTCTCTTGATTGGGAAAAGGGTAGCGGGACAGTCTTGTTACCAATCTGGTAGATGAAATAGCTCACAATCCTCGAGCTCGGCGTTCTAGATGATCGGGCCGCGGCGGAGCCAGCAGGTCCCGGGATGGTTGAAGGTAGCGACGGTCCGCGGCGGAGCCAGCAGGTCCCGATGAAGGTGGTGGTTACAAACGGTCCGCGGCCACGCCAGCAGGTCCCGACGACGATGAAGGTTTCAGAAGGTTGCGGCAGCGCCAGCAGGCAGGACGATAGTTCGCAAGGCAGGACTACGGCAGCGCCAGTAGTCCGTCAAGGATGAGTTCTTCACCTCGTCTCTCGACTCCAGGATACAACTGCCTTCCTGCTCTGGGGCTGCCCCAGTTATAGGTCTGGCGCCCTTTGATGTCCGGACCCTCGCACTTGGAGGTCGGGAGGTCCGGGATGAGGGAGTCCAGACACCCAGCAGGGGGGTGGAGCCAGTGCCCGGGGGAGCCGGGGGCGATCGGCACCTGGCGGGGGAGAGCCATCGACACCTCTTTCTCCCATTGACCTGCCAAGTAGTCGCTCACCTCCTGGGTGGATGGTGGTGCCGGGATGTCGGGGCCTGGCCAGGCCCAGGGTTAGGGTCGATCGGAGGCCACGGGGCCTCGTGGTGCTGTGTCCAAGATGGCACCCAAGCCGGGCGAGGGGGCCGGTAGTGATTCGGGTCCATGATGTGGAGATGTCCAGGGGCAGGGGTCCCATATGAGACGGGAAACGGGTGGTTGTTGCGTGTCACACTTGAGGAGCCTGGCTCGGGCCCGGTCATGCGGGGAGGGAGCAAGCCCTTCACGTGGCCTGTCCAACATGCGTCCCCCCCAGCTGAAGGCGGGGAGAGTCACCCATCCTCTTGGGGACTCTCCTCGTCGAGGCGGAAAAAGCGGGACAGGCCATCTGCGTTGGCGTGATCCTGTCCGGGCCGATGTTCCACGGTGAAGTCCATCCCCTGCAGGGAGATGGACCAACGCAATAGTTTTGGGTTTTCCCCCCGCATCTGCATTAGCCATTGCAGGGGCCGATGATCGGTCTGTACCCGGAAGTGGGTACCGAAGAGATAAGGCCGGAGCTTTTTGAGGGCCCACACCACTGCGAAGGCCTCCCTCTCGATGGTGCTCCAGCGTTGCTCTCGGGCCAGGAGACGTCTGCTGATGAAGGCCACTGGTTGGTCAAGTCCTTCGGGGTTCAGCTGGGACAGGACTGCCCCAATGCCATGGTCGGAGGCGTCCGTTTGGACGATAAATTCCCGACTGTAGTCGGGGGCCTGGAGCACAGGGGCGGAGCACATGGCGGCCTTCAGCTTCTCGAAGGCCGCTTGACAGTCTGGGGTCCAGTTGACCTTCTTTGGTTGGTTTTTGGATGTGAGTTCCGTGAGGGGCCCCACAATGCTGCCATAGTCCCTCACGAACCGCCGGTAGTAGCCTGTGAGTCCCAAGAAGGCGCGGACCTCGGTCTGGGTGATGGGGGGCTGCCACGACTGGATGGCAGCGATTTTGAGTTGCAGCGGGGCCACCAGACCGCTTCCCACCTGATGCCCGAGGTAGGTCACGGACCCCTGGCCAATTTGACATTTGCTGGCCTTGATCGTGAGGCCGGCTCGTTGGAGGGCCTGCAGAACCTCTCGGAGGTGGTTGAGTTGGTCGGACCAGTGGCGGCTGTACACAGCGATATCGTCCAGATAGGCGGCGCTGAATTCTTCGAGTCCCGCCAGGACCTGATTTACTAGCCGCTGGAATGTTGCTGGAACATTCTTCATGCCGAATGGCATGACCTTGAAGTGGTAGTGGCCATCAGGGGTGGAGAAGGCAGATCATTCTTGGGCCCGGGGTGTGAGACCGATCTGCCAGTAGCCCGCTGTCAGGTCGAAGATGCTGAGGTAGCGGGCAGCTCCCATGCGGTCGTTTAGTTCATCTGCTCGGGGAATGGGATGTGCGTCGGTTCTGGTGACCGCATTCAGGCCCCGGTAGTCGACGCAGAACCGGAGCTCAGGAGTGGTGCCGGGGGCGGCCGCTTTGGGGACCAGTACCACTGGGCTGGCCCAGGGGCTGTCTGAGGGCTCGATGACCCCGAGCGTGAGCATCTTGGACACCTCCTCTTGGATGCAGGCCCGTACCCGATCTGGTACGCGGTAGGCCCGATGTCGGATAGCGGGACTGTCTCCAGTGTCTACATCGTGTGAGCACCAGGGGGGGACCCCTGGGGTGAGGGAGAACAGAGCGGCGAACTGCAGTAGGAGGTCTCGGCAGCCTTGACGCTGTTCCAGGGTGAGGGCCTCCGAGAGTCGGACCCCGTCCACGGAGCCGTCCATCTCTCGAGTCCGTAGGAGATCAGGGAGTGGCTCGGAATCCTCTTCGGCTCCGCTGTCTGTTGCCATCAGGAGGCTGAGCTCCGAGCGCACAAAGTGGGGCTTTAGTCTATTGGCGTGGAGGACCCGGAGGGGGTTCCGTGAAGATTCCATATCGATGAGATAGGTGACAGGGCTCTTGCGCTCGACCACTTTGAAGGGCCCTGTCCATTTGTCTTGCAGGGCGCATGGTTCGGTGGGAGACATCACCCATACCTGTTGGCCGGGTTCAAATTCGATGGAGGAGGCATTTTGATCGTACCACCTTTTCATGTCTTCCTGACTGGCCTCCAAGTTTGCTTTAGCCATTTCTCTGAACCGTCTGGTCTGGTTGCGTAGGGTCAGGAGGTACTTGAAGACATCTGGGGGGTTCTTCAGAGGGGGCATTTCCCAACCTTCTTTGACTAGGCTGAGCGGCCCTCGCACCGGGTGTCCATATAAGAGTTCGAACGGGCTGAAGCCGAGGGACTTCTGGGGGACTTCTCGATAGGCAAAGAGGAGGCACGGCAGTAGCACATCCCACCGGCGACGGAGGGGCTCTTCCAACCCCCCAATCATCCCTTTGAGCGTGCGGTTGAACCGCTCAACTAGTCCATTTCCTTGAGGGTGATAGGGGGTCGTGAATCGGTAGGTGACCCCACACTGTTGCCAGAGGGATTTCATGTATTTTGAAATAAAGTTTGTGCCTCTGTCGCTGACGACTTCTCGGGGGAAGCCCACCCGGGAGAAGATCCCCATCAAGGCCCGGCCAACCACCGGGGCTGTCACAGTTCGCAGGGGAACAGCCTCGGGGTAGCGGGTGGCGTGGTCCACCAGTACCAGGATGAACCGATGTCCTTGTGCTGTCCGGGGGTCCAGGGGCCCCACAATGTCTATTCCCACCCTCTCGAATGGGGTGGTGACCACTGGGAAAGGTTGCAGAGGTGCTTTAAGCTTGCGGCCGCTCTTCCCGCTGGCCTGGCACGTGGGGCAAGACCGGCAGTGCTGGAGTACGTCGTTCCTCATCTTGGGCCAGAAAAAGTGGGTCACCAGGCGACTGTAGGTTTTGTCCTGACCCAGGTGACCAGCCAGGAGGACATCGTGGGCCAGGTTTAGCAAAAAGTCTCTAAAGCGGAGGGGCACCACTAGCACTCGACTGGCCCCTAACTCCGCGATTCTCTGTTCGCTGTACAACAGGTCATTGTCCCAATAGACCCAATGGGTTCCGGAGGTATCCCCTGCGCTCTGGGCGAGGGCTTGTTGGCGGAGTCCCTCGAGGGAGGGACAGGTCTTCTGCTCTTGACGAAACTGTTCTTGGGTGGGCCCCCCTTCCTGACGCCACTTAGCCAGGTCGGGAAGGTCCTGGAGCTGGGCGAGCCCTTCGGGGGTTTGCTCTGGGGGGTCGGCACGGTCGGTGTCTTCTACTGGAGCGACCGGGGGAGGAGGTGCCGGCCATTCAGGTTCTTCGGGTCGGGGGATGGCACGGGCGGCCATGGACCGGGTGGTTACGCACGCCCAGTCCGGGAGGCCCAACATCCCCAGGTGCTGTCTTCTCTCTACGGCGGCCCATGGGGAACTCTCCAGATCATTTCCCAGGAGACAGTCTACGGGGGCATCATCTCGGACCGTCACCTTCAACATGCCGGAGACTCCTCCCCACTCAAAGGGGACGCAGGCCATCCGACATAGACTCTCTGAATTGTCGGCTGAACGGACAGGGCAGAGAACGTTCGGCAGGATCTGTTCTGGGGTCACCAGGTGACAGCGGACGGCTGTCACACTGGCCCCGGTGTCACGTAGGGCTTCGGCCCTGCGTCCATTAATGTTCACCCACTGACTGTACTTCCGGGTGTTGGCGGGTAGGGGGGCCCGCGGGACCATGTCTTTTCCCCCTAGGCACGCTAGAACCATGGCGGCTGGTTCCCATTCTTGGTGTTCTTGCTCACGTTCCTTGTGTTCTTCGGAGATTTGTTCTTCCCCCAGGGCGGCGGCAGCCATCTGGCGGGGTCTCGGAGTCTGGCTCTGTGGACAATTCGGGTCATTTGCGTAGTGGCCGACTCGCTGGCATCGGTGACACGTGACATTGGCTCTGTACCCCGGGCGCGCCGGGGTGTTGCCCCGGTTGGCCGGGGGTGGTGTGTTGGCAGCGGAAGCGGCCGGGGCGTTGTCTCTTCCTCGTCCCTGGCCCCCTCCTCCTCCTCGGGGACGGTGCTGACCTGGGTGGTTCCGGTTCTGTTCCTGCGACCCATTTCGGCCCACTCGGGTGATTTCCCACCGGTCAGCCTCGGCGGCGAGCTGTCGTGGATCCGTCAATTTACTGTCGAGGAGGTGCTGCCTGAGCTCGACGAAGCAGTTGTTAGATAGATGCTCCCATACCATGAGATTGAAGAGTTGCTCGTAGGTCGTTACATTGCTCCCCTTGATCCAACCCTCGAAGGCTCGGCTGAAATAGTTCACGTACTCCACCCAAGTTGTACCCGGGATCCGGGTGCAGTCTCGGAACCTCTGGCGGTACATTTCGGGTGTGAGCCCATAGCGGGTGAGGAGGGTAGCTTTCATGTGGTCATAGGAGGTCATCAGATGGTCTGGGAGCTGTAACAGGGCATCGCGGCCCTCATTGACGAACCTCCCCCATAGACCGGCTCCCCAGTCGCTTCGATCGATCCGGTGGGAGGTCATAGCGATCTCGTAGGCCTTGAACCACTGCTGTATGTCGTCATCTCGGAAATATTCTCGAACGACATCCTTGGGGATGTGTACTTTCTTTTCTGTTGCTCCCGGGGTGCGTGGTTGCTCGGGCACCCCTAATTCTTTGTTCTGCTTACGTAATTCTATCTCTGCTAGTTTGCGCTCGTGTTCATACGCCAGTCTCTTCTCTTCGAGCTCTCTTTGTCTCTGTTTTTCTTCCCTTTCTTCTCGGAGCCGTAGATGTTCTAGGTTCAGTTTTTGTTCGGCTAATTTGAGTTCGCCATCCATTTTGAGCCGGGCCATTTCTAGTTCATGTAGCCTGTTTCTCTCTCGTTCTTGGATTTCGTTTTGCGAAAGACCCGTTCTTCGCTCCTCGGGAGCCGTGGTGTTTTTCTCTGCTGCTGCGACATTTTGGTCCGGGGGTCTGACGGCCCCGGTTTCCGCCCATGACTCAATGGCGTGCTTGAAATCGTCCTTAGTACTCAGACCGGTGGTAGCGATACCTAGTTCAATGCAGAATTGTTTCAACTCACGATGGCTGTACTCTTCCAATTTCTCCATCTGGAATTTCTCGGTGGATCCGCTCTCTTTGGTTGTCATTGTGGTTTCGTCGTGGGGTGAGCTACTCTCTGTACGATTACGCGTTGATACGGATCGCGCCGCTGGCCACCAATGTTAGACGGACCGGGAGGGTCGGCCGAGAATAAGGGGAGAGGTCTCCGGGGAGAGCCGTCTCCAGCGATCGTACAGACGAGTAACTTCCCCCCCACAGATGTACACCACACAAGGATAAGGTTTAACGTTCTTTATAAGCAATTCTTTAAGTACGGTGAAAAGGTACAAGGAGGTCTGGACTCAGGGGTCCCCTCAGTTCTAGTCTCTTGATTGGGAAAAGGGTAGCGGGACAGTCTTGTTACCAATCTGGTAGATGAAATAGCTCACAATCCTCGAGCTCGGCGTTCTAGATGATCGGGCCGCGGCGGAGCCAGCAGGTCCCGGGATGGTTGAAGGTAGCGACGGTCCGCGGCGGAGCCAGCAGGTCCCGATGAAGGTGGTGGTTACAAACGGTCCGCGGCCACGCCAGCAGGTCCCGACGACGATGAAGGTTTCAGAAGGTTGCGGCAGCGCCAGCAGGCAGGACGATAGTTCGCAAGGCAGGACTACGGCAGCGCCAGTAGTCCGTCAAGGATGAGTTCTTCACTGCGTCTCTCGACTCCAGGATACAACTGCCTTCCTGCTCTGGGGCTGCCCCAGTTATAGGTCTGGCGCCCTTTGATGTCCGGACCCTCGCACTTGGAGGTCGGGAGGTCCGGGATGAGGGAGTCCAGACACCCAGCAGGGGGGTGGAGCCAGTGCCCGGGGGAGCCGGGGGCGATCGGCACCTGGCGGGGGAGAGCCATCGACACCTCTTTCTCCCATTGACCTGCCAAGTAGTCCGCTCACCTCCTGGGTGGATGGTGGTGCCGGGATGTCGGGGCCTGGCCAGGCCCAGGGTTAGGGTCGATCGGAGGCCACGCGGCCTCGTGGTGCTGTGTCCAAGATGGCACCCAAGCCGGGCGAGGGGGCCGGTAGTGATTCGGGTCCATGATGTGGAGATGTCCAGGGGCAGGGGTCACATATGAGACGGGAAACGGGTGGTTGTTGCGTGTCACACTTGAGGAGCCGGGCTCGGGCCCGGTCGTGCGGGGAGGGACCAAGCCCTTCACGTGGCCTGTCCAACAGGCGTGGTATAGGAAGTACGACTTTTCCCTATCCTACATGCCTTGCAGACAGCACATTTAATAAAGCCCTTACTCTTCTCAAGCCAGTAGTCATCAGCCACTTCAGGACTACTGCTCACCAACATATCGCTCATAGATCTGGCACGACTGTATGTTATAGCTGGCCTATCAGCTAAGATCCCCCCAATGACCGGATCCCCCTTGATGACCTGCCAGTTCTTGCGAATTATGTTGTGTATCTGTTTGTGCTGCCGGCTATAAGCTGTTATCAACCTAGGCTGACCAGACTCCTTGTCTTCTCGTGCCTGTGTTGGTTCAACATTGGCAATCATATCATGCCCAGAGGGTTTGTTGGCACGTCTCATGGCCCCTTCCACCATTGCTCTAGAGTACCCTCTCTCCACAAATCTTTCCCTGCTTGCACTCTGGGCTCTGGCATAGTTTTCAACCGTACTACATATCCTCCTGATCCTTAGCATCTCCCCGTAGGGGATGCTCCGAATCAGGTGGGCTGGGTGATGGCTGGTGGCGTGCAAAACCGTATTTCCCGCTGTCTATTTGCGGTGCAGATCCGTTGCTATTCTTCCGTTAGCAATGCTAACCTCCACATCCAAAAAGGTAACTTTTGTGCTACTGATCTGACCAGTGAGCCTTAAGTTCAAATCGTTTTTGTTAATCTCCGAAATGAACATGGATGCCTCAACCTCTGACCCTCTCCAGATAATAAAAAGGTCATCTATGAACCTATACCAGGCTATGATGTTACTAGCCACTGTTTTCTCATAGGTTCCCCCAAGGACCTGCTCCTCCCAAAGCCCCATGTGCAAGCACGCGTAGCTTGGGGAGAAGCAGGCCCCCATCGTAACTCCCCTCAGTTGTTGAAACACCTGCTTTTGAAACAGGAAGAAGTTGCTTTTGAGGCAGATCTCTGTCATCTCACTGATCATGCTGTTATGTTGTAGCATACAGGCCGGCCTTCTCTGCAAAAAATGTTTCACCGCCTGCAAGCCATCATCATGATTTATACTGGTGTACAGAGAAGTTACATCGAGTGTTAACAATAAGTAATCTTCCTGCCACACAACAGATCTGATTTTGTCCAAAAAATCCCCAGTGTCTCTAATGTACGAGGGCAGAGCCCTCACATGTTCCTGCAGGAAATGATCGATATATCGGGAGGTGTTCTCAAATGTACCCTGTCTGGCTGAAATTATAGGCCTGCCCGGTGGTTTGGATAAATTCTTATGGACTTTTGGAATCATATAGAAGACAGGGATTACTGGATAATTAGATCTAAGGAACTTCTGCTCATCCCCACTCAGCAATCCCATGCCCTTCCAAGTATATAATCTGGTATGGAAAGCATCCCAAGCCGCTCTAGCTGTCTTCCAATCGCTCCTATAATAACAATTTCTGTCATTGAGTTGTTGTAAGCTTCCTCCATATACATTTCTTTGGGCCATAGGACAATATTGCCCCCCTTGTCTGACTGCTTGACAATTACTTTAATGTCTCCCTGCAATTTTCTCATAAGGCTACCATAAGCATTGTTGCACTTTTTATTCTTTGCATCTTTTGCCATGGACACCTGATCTGCCTGTAATTTTCCCTACATTTGCCTCGCTGCGCTCTGCTCCTTCCCTGAAAATTTCGGGGGAATTCGTCAAGCAGGGGCCGAGAAAAAAAGGGGGGGCCCAAAACGTGTTTTCCCCATGTTAATTTCCATAGGGACATTCTGACAAGGCTACAGCCCGAACGGCTGAACAGTATCCAGTAGGACCAGGGTTAGTTATGGTTGCATGATACAACTCTTTTGTTGAATTTCAACATGATTTAGGACATGGATGGCATTGGATTGTGGTGATTTTTGTGTGTTTTTCGATTTTTTGGCTGTTGTTGTTGGGGCCTTTTGCCCAGGGGTACTCAGTGGTGCATGGACTAAATCTTTCTGTGGGGTCTCTTTAATGTAAACATCATGGAGGGCATGGATGGCATTGGATTGCGGTGATTTTTGTGTGTTTTTCGATTTTTTGGCTGTTGTTGGGGCCTTTTGCCCAGGGGTACTCAGTGGTGCATGGACGGAGTCTTTCTGTGGGGTCTCTTTAATGTAAACATCATGGAGGACATGGATGGCATTGGATTGTGGTGATTTTTGTGTGTTTTTCGATTTTTTGCGGTGTTGATGGGGCCTGTCCATGTGGGTGGGGGGCATTTTGAGGACTGGTACAGGCAGGGCCTGGCCATGTGGTGGGGGTCTAGGGGCCATTTTGAGGCCAGGCAGTGTGCTTTGTTGTACAATACGCCTGCACCCAGTCTGCCATGCTTTCATCCATTATGCCCAGGGGTACTCAGTGGTGCATGGGCCTAGTCTTTCTGTGGGGTGTCTTGAATTTGAACATGATTGAGGGCATGGATGGCATTGGATTGTGGTGATTTTTGTGTGTTTTTCGATTTTTGGGTGTGGTGTTGGGGCCTGTCCATGTGGGTGGGGGCCATTTTGAGGACTGGTACAGACAGGGCCTGGCCATGTGGTGGGGGTCTAGGGACCATTTTGAAGCCAGGCAGTGTGCTTTGTTGTGCCATAGGCCTGCAGCCAGTCTGCCATGCTTTCATCCATTATGCCCAGGGGTACTCAGTGGTGCATGGGTCTAGACTTTCTGTGGGGTGTCTTGAATTTGAACATGATTGAGGGCATGGATGGCATTGGATTGTGGTGATTTTTGTGTGTTTCTTGATTTTTGGGGGTGGTGTTGGGGCCTATTGCCCAGGGGTACTCAGTGGTGCATGGACTGAGTCTTTCTGTGGGGTCTCTTTAATGTAAACATCATGGAGGGCATGGATGGCATTGGATTGTGGTAATTATTGTGTGTTTTTTGATTTTTTGGGGTGTTGATGGGGCCTGTCCATGTGGGTGGGGGCCATTTTGAGGACTGGTACAGGCAGGGCTTGGCCATGTGGTGGGGGTCTAGGGTCCATTTTGAAGCCAGGCAGTGTGCTTTGTTGTGCCATAGGCCTGCACCCAGTCTGCCATGCTTTCATCCATTATGCCCAGGGGTACTCAGTGGTGCATGGACTGAGTCTTTCTGTGGGGTCTCTTTAATGTAAACATCATGGAGGGCATTGATGGCATTGGATTGTGGTGATTTGTGTGTGTTTTTCGATCGATTTTTTGGGGTGTTGATGGGGCCTGTCCATGTGGGTGGGGGCCATTTTGAGGATTGGTACAGGCAGGGCCTGGCCATGTGGTTGGGGTCTAGGGGCCATTTTGAAGCCAGGCAGTGTGCTTTGTTGTGCCATAGGCCTGCACCCAGTCTGCCATGCTTTCATCCATTATGCCCAGGGGTACTCAGTGGTGCATGGACCTAGTCTTTCTGTGGGGTGTCTTGAATTTGAACATGATTGAGGGCATGGATGGCATTGGATTGTGGTGATTTGTGTGTGTTTTTCGATTTTTGGGGGTGGTGTTGGGGCCTTTTGCCCAGGGGTACTCAGTGGTGCATGGACTGAGTCTTTCTGTGGGGTCTCTTTAATGTAAACATCATGGAGGGCATGGATGGCATTGGATTGTGGTGATTTTTGTGTTTTTTCCGATTTTTTGGGGTGTTGATGGGGCCTGTCCATGTGGGTGGGGGCCATTTTGAGGACTGGTACAGGCAGGGCCTTGCCATGTGGTGGGTGTCTAGGGGCCATTTTGAAGCCAGGCAGTGTGCTTTGTTGTGCCATAGGCCTGCACCCAGTCTACCATGCTTTCATCCATTATGCCCAGGGGTACTCAGTGGTGCATGAGCCTAGTTTTTCTGTGGGGTGTCTTGAATTTGAACATGATTGAGGGCATGGATGGCATTGGAGTGTGGTGATTTTTGTGTGTTTTTTGATTTTTGTGGGTGGTGTTGGCGCCTTTTGCCCAGGGGTACCCAGTGGTGCATGGACTGAGTCTTTCTGTGGGGTCTCTTTAATGTAAACATCATGGAGGGCATGGATGGCATTGGATTTTGGTGATTTTTGTGTGTTTTTCGATTTTTGGGCTGTTGTTGGGGCCTTTTGCCCAGGGGTACTCAGTGGTGCATGGACTAAGTCTTTCTGTGGGATCACTTAGATGTAAACATCATGGAGGGCATGGATGGCATTGGATTGTGGTGATTTTTGTGTGTTTTTCGATTTTTTGGCTGTTGTTGGGGCCTTTTGCCCAGGGGTACTCAGTGGTGCATGGACGGAGTCTTTCTGTGGGGTCTCTTTAATGTAAACATCATGGAGGACATGGATGGCATTGGATTGTGGTGATTTTTGTGTGTTTTTCGATTTTTTGCGGTGTTGATGGGGCCTGTCCATGTGGGTGGGGGGCATTTTGAGGACTGGTACAGGCAGGGCCTGGCCATGTGGTGGGGGTCTAGGGGCCATTTTGAGGCCAGGCAGTGTGCTTTGTTGTACAATAGGCCTGCACCCAGTCTGCCATGCTTTCATCCATTATGCCCAGGGTACTCAGTGGTGCATGGGCCTAGTCTTTCTGTGGGGTGTCTTGAATTTGAACATGATTGAGGGCATGGATGGCATTGGATTGTGGTGATTTTTGTGTGTTTTTCGATTTTTGGGTGTGGTGTTGGGGCCTGTCCATGTGGGTGGGGGCCATTTTGAGGACTGGTACAGACAGGGCCTGGCCATGTGGTGGGGGTCTAGGGACCATTTTGAAGCCAGGCAGTGTGCTTTGTTGTGCCATAGGCCTGCAGCCAGTCTGCCATCCTTTCATCCATTATGCCCAGGGGTACTCAGTGGTGCATGGGTCTAGACTTTCTGTGGGGTGTCTTGAATTTGAACATGATTGAGGGCATGGATGGCATTGGATTGTGGTGATTTTTGTGTGTTTCTTGATTTTTGGGGGTGGTGTTGGGGCCTATTGCCCAGGGGTACTCAGTGGTGCATGGACTGAGTCTTTCTGTGGGGTCTCTTTAATGTAAACATCATGGAGGGCATGGATGGCATTGGATTGTGGTAATTTTTGTGTGTTTTTTGATTTTTTGGGGTGTTGATGGGGCCTGTCCATGTGGGTGGGGGCCATTTTGAGGACTGGTACAGGCAGGGCTTGGCCATGTGGTGGGGGTCTAGGGGCCATTTTGAAGCCAGGCAGTGTGCTTTGTTGTGCCATAGGCCTGCACCCAGTCTGCCATGCTTTCATCCATTATGCCCAGGGGTACTCATTGGTGCATGGACTGAGTCTTTCTGTGGGGTCTCTTTAATGTAAACATCATGGAGGGCATTGATGGCATTGGATTGTGGTGATTTTTGTGTGTTTCTTGATTTTTGGGGGTGGTGTTGGGGCCTTTTGCCCAGGGGTACTCAGTGGTGCATGGACTGAGTCTTTCTGTGGGGTCTCTTTAATGTAAACATCATGGAGGGCATGGATGGCATTGGATTGTGGTGATTTTTGTGTTTTTTCCGATTTTTTGGGGTGTTGATGGGGCCTGTCCATGTGGGTGGGGGCCATTTTGAGGACTGGTACAGGCAGGGCCTGGCCATGTGGTGGGTGTCTAGGGGCCATTTTGAAGCCAGACAGTATGCTTTGTTGTGCCATAGGCCTGCACCCAGTCTACCATGCTTTCATCCATTATGCCCAGGGGTACTCAGTGGTGCATGGGCCTAGTTTTTCTGTGGGGTGTCTTGAATTTGAACATGATTGAGGGCATGGATGGCATTGGAGTGTGGTGATTTTTGTGTGTTTTTTGATTTTTGTGGGTGGTGTTGGGGCCTTTTGCCCAGGGGTACCCAGTGGTGCATGGACTGAGTCTTTCTGTGGGGTCTCTTTAATGTAAACATCATGGAGGGCATGGATGGCATTGGATTGTGGTGATTTTTGTGTGTTTTTCGATTTTTGGGCTGTTGTTGGGGCCTTTTGCCCAGGGGTACTCAGTGGTGCATGGACTGAGTCTTTCTGTGGGATCACTTAGATGTAAACATCATGGAGGGCATGGATGGCATTGGATTGTGGTAATTTTTTTGTGTTTTTCGATTTTTTGGGGTGTTGATGGGGCCTGTCCATGTGTGTGGGGGCCATTTTGAGGACTGGTACAGGCAGGGCCTGGCCATGTGGTGGGAGTCTAGGGGGCATTTTGAAGCCAGGCAGTGTGCTTTGTTGTGCCATAGGCCTGCACCCAGTCTGCCATGCTTTCATCCATTATGCCCAGGGGTACTCATTGGTGCATGGACTGAGTCTTTCTGTGGGGTCTCTTTAATGTAAACATCATGGAGGGCATGGATGGCATTGGATTGTGGTAATTTTTGTGTGTTTTTTGATTTTTTGGGGTGTTGATGGGGCCTGTCCATGTGGGTGGGGGCCATTTTGAGGACTGGTACAGGCAGGGCTTGGCCATGTGGTGGGGGTCTAGGGGCCATTTTGAAGCCAGGCAGTGTGCTTTGTTGTGCCATAGGCCTGCACCCAGTCTGCCATGCTTTCATCCATTATGCCCAGGGGTACTCATTGGTGCATGGACTGAGTCTTTCTGTGGGGTCTCTTTAATGTAAACATCATGGAGGGCATTGATGGCATTGGATTGTGGTGATTTTTGTGTGTTTTTCGATTTTTTGGGGTGTTGATGGGGCCTGTCCATGTGGGTGGGGGCCATTTTGAGGACTGGTACAGGCAGGGCCTGGCCATGTGGTGGGGGTCTAGGGGCCATTTTGAAGCCAGGCAGTGTGCTTTGTTGTGCCATAGGCCTGCACCCAGTCTGCCATGCTTTCATCCATTATGTCCAGGGGTACTCAGTGGTGCATGGACCTAGTCTTTCTGTGGGGTGTCTTGAATTTGAACATGATTGAGGGCATGGATGGCATTGGATTGTGGTGATTTGTGTGTGTTTTTCGATTTTTGGGGGTGGTGTTGGGGCCTTTTGCCCAGGGGTACTCAGTGGTGCATGGACTGAGTCTTTCTGTGGGGTCTCTTTAATGTAAACATCATGGAGGGCATGGATGGCATTGGATTGTGGTGATTTTTGTGTTTTTTCCGATTTTTTGGGGTGTTGATGGGGCCTGTCCATGTGGGTGGGGGCCATTTTGAGGACTGGTACAGGCAGGGCCTGGCCATGTGGTGGGTGTCTAGGGGCCATTTTGAAGCCAGACAGTATGCTTTGTTGTGCCATAGGCCTGCACCCAGTCTACCATGCTTTCATCCATTATGCCCAGGGGTACTCAGTGGTGCATGGGCCTAGTTTTTCTGTGGGGTGTCTTGAATTTGAACATGATTGAGGGCATGGATGGCATTGGAGTGTGGTGATTTTTGTGTGTTTTTTGATTTTTGTGGGTGGTGTTGGGGCCTTTTGCCCAGGGGTACCCAGTGGTGCATGGACTGAGTCTTTCTGTGGGGTCTCTTTAATGTAAACATCATGGAGGGCATGGATGGCATTGGATTGTGGTGATTTTTGTGTGTTTTTCGATTTTTGGGCTGTTGTTGGGGCCTTTTGCCCAGGGGTACTCAGTGGTGCATGGACTGAGTCTTTCTGTGGGATCACTTAGATGTAAACATCATGGAGGGCATGGATGGCATTGGATTGTGGTAATTTTTTTGTGTTTTTCGATTTTTTGGGGTGTTGATGGGGCCTGTCCATGTGTGTGGGGGCCATTTTGAGGACTGGTACAGGCAGGGCCTGGCCATGTGGTGGGAGTCTAGGGGGCATTTTGAAGCCAGGCAGTGTGCTTTGTTGTGCCATAGGCCTGCACCCAGTCTGCCATGCTTTCATCCATTATGCCCAGGGGTACTCAGCGGTGCATGGGCCTAGTCCTTCTGTGGTGTGTCTTGAATTTGAACCTGATTGTGGGCATGGATAGCATTGGATTGTGGTGATTTTTGTGTGTTTTTCGATTTTTTGAGGTGTTGATGGGGCATGGTCATGTGGGTGGGGGCCATTTTGAGGTCTGGTACAGGCAGGGCCTGGCCATGTGGCTGGGGGTCTAGGGGCCATTTTGAAGCCAGGCAGTGTGCTTTGTTGTGCCATAGGGCTGCACCCAATCTGCCATGCTTTCATCCATTATGCCCAGGGGTACTCTGTCAGTGGTGCATTTTATTGGTCTTTCTATTTTGGGGGGAGGGTATAATAAAAATGCTTAATTGCAAACTATTAATTGAAGCGCTACATATGCAGCATTTATTTAACTGATGTTCCTCTGGCTTCGTTTGCTTTTAGGTGCAGAAAGACGAATCATCAGCCTCATCGTTCCTCATCAGTGCCAGGAACAAGTCCTGCTGCGGTGTGTGCAGCACAACGTCACGTGTGGCCACAGACAACTCTGCAACTTGTGCAACTGCGGCCTGCTGTTTTGATATCTGAAGAAGATGGCCCCAAAGAAAGTTGCCCGTACCTCCTCTAGCAAGAAAGTTTCCAGTAAGGAGCAGAAGAAGCAAGTGGCGCCACTTACCAAGGAGACTGGTGTGCCGACCGCCACATTTTTTGGGAAAAAACAAAGTACGCCTGCAGCATCAGCGGGGTCTGCTGGGGACCAAGCTGGGAGCAGCACCTCCGCTCCATTGGGCTCAGTGCCACCACCACCACGCCAACTTAGGTCCAAGCCTTTGAGTGCTGCAGAGGCAGCCAGTATAGTTGTTCAATCTCCATCGACCAGTGATGTTGGCTCATCACAAGAAAGTAGCAGCATCCCTCAATCAACACAGGTTGTTGTAACTCATCTGACGAGTGTTCAACAACTACAGCCGCAACAACAACCACAAGTGCTGCAAGTACAAGCCCAAGTATATGTGGAAGGAGAGGCGGCGCAAGGAGAGGCGCAAGCAGAGGTGCATGGAGCGGCACAAGTGCCCACAATAGTTGTTCCTCCCGAAGTAGGGGCACATCAGGAAATCGAAATTCAAGCCGAGGTATCATCTGAGGGAGCCACTCCTCCTGATGATTCATTGTCTTCCAGATCCCCAGCAAGGAAAAGATCAAGGATGGTGTCTACATCTTCTTCAAGCCCCCTTCCTTCTGATGATATGGATCAAAATTGGGAACCACCACTGCTGTCTGAGAGTGAGGCACACCATGATCTGACAAAGGTATCTAAGCGTAAAAGGAAGGTTCCCCGAAAGTCTCATAGTTATGGAGTGTGATGACGACGCTGAACAAGAAGTGGCGTATACTCCTGCTGATGATGATGAAGACTCTCACTGCGATGACGATGTCATCATAAACGTCACTCCAGGCTCAGCGGGCATGCAGCAAACAGACATTTTTACGCTATCCCGAAATGCTGCTGAGCGTGATGTTGGCGACGTGGCACTGGGACCACCACCAATGCAGTTAACTAGTACACCACCGCCTACCGCTTCCATATTTTCTCGCCAGAAGGGACATCCATCCACCTCGACCTCAATTTTCTCAATTAGTGGTGCTGTAAGTGCACAACGTAGTAAATTTCGGCAACACACATCCTCCACTTCATCTGGTATTAGCATTCCCAGTATCGCCTCCTCCGCCCCCCACAGACATTTGAAGGCCGCAGTTTGGGACTTCTTTAGTGTTAGCCCAACAAGGGAAAACATAGCCATTTGTACCATTTGTAAGGTTCAAGTTAGTCGTGGTAAGCTTGGTACCAACTATGGTACCGGAGGCCAGAGAGGTCATCTTGAGAGACAGCACACTGTCAAATGGCATGCACACCTAAAGGAGATCAAGGCAACCCGAATTGCAAGTCAACAAATTGTATCCGTTGATGTTTCATCTGATGATGACGAGGAGGAAGAAGGGTCAAACATTTCTTCACTTACACCCAGAACCCCTGTCAGCAGCACACCCCCTGCAAGATATATGAGCCACTCTAAGAGTGTGGGAGAGAGTGAGACACCAATGCGAAAAAGTTCATAATCACCGAGCGTAACTGGGTCGAAGAAGTCATCATCATCCCGTAAAATCATGGTCCAGCCCACCATTAGAAGCATGTTATTTTCAGAAGCGCCATTTGAACGCAACCACCCAACGGCGCATCTGTATAACACTAAGCAGGCTAAAATGCTAGCGCTGGACCTTCTCCCTTTTCCTTTTGTGGAAGGGGTGGGTTTTCTTGAATTAGTGGCAACGCTCTGCCCTAAATGGAAGGTTCCTAGCCGGTTCTATTTTGCCAGAGTTGCAGTTCCAGCACTACATGAAGATGTGCTGGAGGTGATTGGGGCAGCTTTGCAGAAGAGTGCAGTTCACTCTATACATCTGACAACAGACATGTGGACCAGTTGCCAAGCCGTTGATTACATGTGCATCACTGCACACTAGGTCTCTTTTTCAGGGGTTAAAGCAAAGGTAAACGCAGGTGTTGACCCGGACCAAGTTTATAAAGCTGCTCGGAAACATGCAACACTAGCCATGTTTGCCATGGAGAAAAATCATACAGGAGAAAACATTTTGCATGAGATTAACACAAAGATCTTTCAATGGCTGTCCCCAAGAAAACGCATGATTGGTTATGTTTCCACGGATAATGGTGCCAATTTAGTTAAGGCCATGGATAAGGGTAACTATTTCAGAGTGCCGTGTTTGGCACACTGTATAAATCTAGTTGTTAAAAAATTATTGAGTGAAGAAAGTCCAGTGTGCGAGTTACTGACCACCTGCCGAAGAATGTGTGGACATTTCAACCATTCTTTTAAGGCCCGGAAGCAGCTGAGGTGCCTGCAACATGAACGTAAACTGCCAGTGAAAGCACTCATCCAGGAGGTGGTAACACGTTGGAACTCAACCTTCTACATGCTTGAGCGTCTGTTTGAGCAGTATGCGGTAGTCGATCAGTATTTCTTTACACTACGGACACCTATGAAGGACCTGAGGATATAGGTGGAGCAATGGATGCTAGGTAAAAGCCTGACAGACATGCTTCGTCCTTTTGAGGTCTTCATGTGTGCAGTCAGCAGGGAGGACTGTAATTTGGGAAAAGCTATCCCATTGTTGCGCATGCTAAAGCACCAACTGAAGGCGGTGTCTTCTACGTTTCAAAAAGATGGAAAGCAAGAAGCATTTGATTTGGCGGAGAAGTTATTAGAGCACCTACTTTGCGATGAACGTCTTCAAAAGATCCACACAGAACAGCATTACATTTGTGCTACTATTCTGGATCCACGGTACAAAAAGGCAGTGGCAGGCAGAGTATTCTTTCCTTTTGATGACGCAGATGTTACAAAGTACAAGCATTGGCTAGCTGTGTCAGCCAGTCGGTTTGAAAGAGAACAGCAGGAAATTGAAGGAAAAGGCAGTACATCAGCATCAGCAGGCCATCGGTCAAAAAAATTCACTTCTGCATCTGTGGCTGTGGCAGAAGTGAGTGATTTTCCCTCTCATCCGTTAACGACACCAGCAACCATATCATCTGCACCAGACACAACAGTAACATTGTGTGAAGAAGAGGATTGGCTAACTCAGCTTGGGTTTGCTACTCAAAAGGTCCCAGAAAAAAGTAAGCAAAGTGGAGGAACCCTGAGAACCTTGAGTCGATGGTGCAGGACTATCTGAATGATTCAACAGAGGTCTATGTTCATGCTGACCCATTGGCGTATTGGCATGGGAAAATAGATGTGTGGCCAGAGATCACCAACCTGGCTATAAATTACTTGTCTTGCCCACTCGCAAGCGTGTCTTCTGAACGTGTTTTCAGTGCTGCTGGTGGCATTGTAACTTCCAAAAGGACCCGGCTCTCGCCCAAAAATGTGGAGAGGTTAACAATGATCAAGATGAATCAGCACCTCATACCACCAGATTACAAAATACGAGAATGCACGCAGGAAGAAGACTAGGAGGACACCAACTTAGATGAGGGAAGTTCTTCTCTGTTAACTGACCTACTCCCGTCTGAATTCGCAGAGTTTGAGGACGAGCTCTTCTTCCCTGACACCGAGCCCTGAAAATGAGTCAATGAATCACTAACTTTCTTTTTCGTCCTTATTCACTTTTATTCCTGTGTGTCTGTCTTTCTTTGTTTTGCAAAATCTAAATAAAAAGAACTTTAATAAAAACAAGCCCATCAGCAGAACTGTCTTCACTTATTTGCTTATTGATTTGAAGGTGCCGCAGTCTGCATTCCTCAGGTTCACAAGTTCACAAGAACATGCTCCTCTATCCTCCTCCTCCAGACTCCTATTTCCCTCAAAGCAGATGGATGGATTACGCCCAATGAAGAAAGACTCTGCACTTGTGGGGGTGTTCTACTTCTTTGCGGGTGAGTTAACGGGTCGGGGCATTGCTGTGAAGGTCTAATACCGGATAAAAGTGGTTTGGAGAAAATCGGAGCAGAAAAAGATCTTGCACTTTTGATCACTTGCCTGTCTGTGGGGTGCTGTTTGGCGGGCTTTTAGGTTGTTGTGGGTGGGTTTTGGGGTCTGGGAGCACTGCTGGCACAGTCTAATGTTGATTGCATTTGTTTTTCAGGAAATCCATGCTGGGAAAGGGGAGTTGGGGCCTAGCTTCAGAGCGCATTTGGACTGAATTCCAGGTAGGCCCAAAGTTTTCTAAGTGTGTCTTTTCCCGGGTTTTGCCTTTTGGCTTGTTGGGGGGGGGGGTTAAACTTGTTTTCGCCCGGGTTGACAGTTCTGGGGGCATTGCTGGGAAGGTCTAATACCCGAAAGAAAGTGTTTTGGAGACAAACCCTGGGGAAAATGTTTTTGCATTATCTGAGATTTCTCTCACTCTACCGTTTTCGGGGAGCTGTTTGTGGGGGTTCCTGGTGTTTGTGGGGGGGTTTGTGAGTCTTGGAGCAATGCTGGGTATGGATACTTTTGCTTGCTTGCAAGTGGTTTGAATACAATCCATGGTGGGTAAGGGGGGATTTGGGCCTACTTTACTTTCAAAGTACGTTTTGTCACCATTTTCTACTAGGCCTCGTTTTTGGAGATCTGATTGGGGGTCTTCTACATTTTTGCGACTGGGTTTAGTAAGGGTCTGGGAGCACTGCTAGAAAGGTCTAATTTATTTCTAAAACACAGTTTACAGTACACCTAGCTTGAGGGGAAAGATCCGCTAAATTAATTCACCCATACTTATTTATCCTTCAAAAGGAGACTCAGACAGAGTACGCACTTTCAAAAATATTGTACTGTCTATTAGGAAACTCAAAGTGTGACTTTTTGCACTACACAGCGTACATACCTTATATTTATTTGTCAGTGGTGTTCTAATATCACTTCCTGTTTTTCCATCAATAATTACAGGCCGGGTTTCAGCTTGTGCAATGGGAAAAAAAGGATGAAGTCAGGCTTCACATTTGCGAGCCGCAATTCAGCATCCGCCAGGCAGGCAGTGGACAGGGTGTCTTCTGGTCACCAACATTGATGGACGGAGCGTCAGATGGAATGGAGGAGTTCCGCTAATAAGAGCAATAGTTGGATGCATGCAACTTACCAAATTCAACAGGACAACTACAACAACATACAGATACAGTATCCGTTCTTTTCTAATTATCTTTTAAGTAATGTTATTGCTGTGAACTTCTATGAGTGTGACTCTGCATTTCTTTGATCTCTGCTTCTAAATTCATCCCTACAGCCATTGTATAGGTTTTACCTCTGCTATTTTTTAAACCTAATTTAACGTAAGAAGTGTTTCTCTGAGTGCAGAGATAGGCAAGTGAAAACGCATAATTATTACTGCAGCCCTGTACTGTCGCATTCTTTCATTCACGGTTGTCGAAAGTACTACTTACTTTTCAGTAACCATGCATGCCGTAGTGCATGCACTCCCTTTATGTCACGTAAAAGATTTATGGTTAGCGTTGTACCCAAAGATTTGTTTATCTTCAATTATTGTTTGTCCATGCTCTGCTTTTTTTTCTTCTCTCAACAAAACCTTCCCAAAAACCCCCATTCCCACCCATTTTCCAAACCCTAACCCTCTTCCCCCAGGCTGTGTGGTTTTGATTGATGTGTGACTAAATGACAGCAATAATTCCACACACTTGCTGGGGAGGATAAGGTCATAGCAACAGGGGCTGGTGAAGGAATCCGAGGATATATTCTTACTCAGCTTGACACTGATTCACTTTTGGCAAATGGAAGCACATTTTCATGTGCGCCATCAACTTGATTGGTCATCAAGAACATCCTCCTCCTAGACGTGGCAAATTATTACGCTGCTGTGTTCTTCACCTTCAGTACTATTTCTTGTAGTAGTAGCCAATGTCAAAGAAAATCAACGCAAGTACTAGTTATACTTTCAATACTTTACCATTTGTTAGGCTACATTGTGGCACTGTTCTAGTGTACTGTCACCTGCTATATTCTCTATTGTACCGTTCTAAAGCCACTGTAAGGACAAACTAGGTTTCATTTTCTTTTTTTTCAGATGCTGCAACTGCCACTGTGTAACACCACAAGTACCACCGCCATGATGACATTTCATCCGCCCAGGATTGCCAACCTTAATCGCCATTTCCCGTGCAGCCAGCCGTTTGCCTAGCCCTATTTCCAAACACAAATTACAGGTAAGATAGGCATTTGGGGGGAGGTAGTATAATGGAGTATTAGGAGAGACGAGAGACTGACGGTCCTAGGACTATTGAATTCACTTACTCTGTGACAGGCACTTAGCTTTGAAATAATTTGGGCAATTACTAGTACTTACACAACTTGAATCAAGATGCCTCTTAAGTTTCAGGAAAACAAACTTACTGTTAAACCCCCACCCACCAGCCTCAAAAGCTGTAAAAAACACATATGCTAAGATAAAGTTTAAAGTATATTTATATATCCCTAACATAAATAATCTCCCGCAAGACCCAACCCACCCCCCCTCCCTAACCCCAACGAATGTCCGTGAAAAATAAGTCCAAAAAAGTAGAAAACCCAACTCCCAATTCCCACCCCCCCAGAAGTCTTTAAAAAAGGGGCAAGAGACAGTCTCCTCCTACTGCTGGCTGCTGTTGACTTTTCGGGCCAGGTCGGCATGCTCCTTGCGGAGGGTCTCGAGCAGGGTTTTGGTGTTGAGGAGCTCCTGCTCGAGGCAGGACACCCTAAGTGAAAGGTGGTGCACGCGTGCCTTGCACCTGCTGTGGGGGGCAGCTGATTTCTTTGCTGCTCGGCGGTGGCGGGTGGCTGCGGTACCCAGGCTCCGTACCGCTGGAGACCTGCTGCGCTGACTGGCTGACCCAGGGAGCGTGGAGGGGGATGCAGGTGTCGCCGTGGATGTTGTCGACGTACTCTGCGTGTCCTCCTCCTCCTGGGCCACCAGCCGCCGATATTCGGCGACAGTGGCCTCCAGCCTCCGTTGCCGGGCCCTTTTAGCCAGCTCCTTCCGTGTTGGTTTGGAAGGAGCATCTATATGAAGAAAGAAAGACATAGTCTGTAACCAATGCTCTTTAAGATTAACACAAAATGATTCAGCAGAAAGTTGTGTCACAGTAGAACTAGCAACTTGCAAGCGTAGTACATAACTATTGTGGCCAGTATCTATCTAACCTCCCACTTCTTCATCCTTGCTCTAACATTAGTGGGAGTTTAAGGAATCAATTCTACGAGCACTCACTCCATTAGAGTCGACTATGACAGTACACCAGTCTTATTCTTCTTCTTCTCTCTTGTTTAGCAAAATTGGTACGTTAACTTCTGCAAGCCAGCATAATGCCAGCGCAGTCAACTTGCACCAGAGAAAAATAGACGCCCACCATGATGAGTGAGACAGACTTGCGTTACTGTACCAGTCCAGTACATGCAGGTGGTGATGCTCTTACTTTTCTACTACGGGTGGCACTGAGAATACTCTGTTACATGGGCTACTGCTTAATTAATTTAGCTTTCACCCTACAGTGCCAATGAATACTAGAAAAGGAAAATGAAGAAGATAAATAATCTGATTATCTATCACTGCACATGGTATGTATTTGCTTACATATGGGATGACTTTAGGTGCTTTGCTTTTTATTGAGTGAGCAGTGATACATCCACACATGAATGACCGAGTTCTACTAAACTTATTAACAGAGGTAGTGAGTGGCCATCGTAATAGCCGGATATATGCTGTGCTTGCAATACAAACTACTGCTACTTTTCATGGTAGTATTCGGACAAAATTACAACTTTTCCTTGCCTTTCCTACACTGGGACGGACGTGCGGGTGCGGTGTTACATGCTCTTCAAAGTAACACTTAGTTCATCCAGTGACCGTCTGCTCTCTCTAGATACACATATGCTATCTAAGAGTCAGATAGTACCATGATCCAGGCATCCATCCATTCAAACTATATGTCAATCATTCTTCTTCATGTCTCTCATCTGGACAAATCTTATGTTTTCTCACGGGAAAACAACCTTTTTATTTTATTTGGGAAACCGCAAGCCATACATACGTGCTTGACTTGCATTTGACACCAAAGCATATATTGCGCACACATACACCCAGGCTGTTCTCCTTCCACCCATCCTTGCTTCCTTACTTCATCCTTCACCCAGCCATGCATCATATTCCTTCCCAGCCACCTCGGGCACCAATCAAACACGTATCATTCTTCTTTGTCAGTCATCATTAATTTTAACTTGCTCGTCCTTCCACACTTACTTACACTCTTCTTTCGCTTTTCGTTCATCCCATCCATCAAGTTCATCTCAGATCTGATTTGGATTCTCGAAAAAAAATTCACCGCTGAGTTGAAGTAAATTTAGAGGAGGCTACTACCTGGTTTATAAAAACTTTGTTCTAAATTTGAAAGTCTGCTTAACAGTATAGTAACTTAACTGTAGAACATATATACTACACCCGTGCAGAGAGCACACTATGCAGTCTGCAATCTCAATAAGTAAGGAATATAAGAGCTTACCACTGCCCGCCACTACCGTGGCAACCCGCACAGCAGTTTCGTCCGGCACTTGCACCGCCTCCTCCCCAGAAGTGTCCTCCTCCACCTCCTCGCTGGGCGCAGCACCAGATGTTCCACCTACAAAGTACATTTAAGAATGTTAGATGTCATAGACATACACCACTCACTAGTATTTTGTCTAGGAATGAAGAAATGTGAATACAGAAACCAATCTAATAATTTATGACTGTCTACTCTAAAGTAAAAATGTCCCTTTTTCCAGGCAAGGGTGTTGTCTTGCTGCACTTTTTGGCACAACTGATGAATGCTTACCTTTTAACACGCACCATTTTTCTCATAACAGACAGAAGCTTCACTGCTAAGAACAAATCAATGATCATCATCACTAGGACGGAGTGACCAACGATTCAGCTCCAAAAAGAAAAATGTAAGTTCAAACCAGGTGAGGGCTCGGCTCACCCACAATAAATGTGTGAAATAAATCACTAAGCACTTTTCCATTTTTAATCAACCGTTTATGTTTTATGACAAGCTTGATTTTAATAATTATTTTTACTTTAAATAAAGCTTTAAAACTTAAATAGACTCTGTGGTTTTTGGTCAAGAGTGAATGACCAAAAGGTTTTGCAATTTGCAAGCATGAGTCCGTGCCTCTGACACTTCTGGACTCTGACTCCGTACTCTTGTCCTGCATTGGATAATCATCATTGGGGATCAATCATCGATGAATTTGGGAGCTAAATTACTCTGCCACACTATCTAGTCAGTAAGGAGATTAAGGTTTCTTCAAAGTCTGATATCACTGAGGTATGTGGAAAGTCTACCTGCGCCTATTATAATTGATAAGCAATGCACTCATTAGTGTGCATAGTTCTGTTTGTGCAGATTTGTCCCTGCAACAGTAGTAGTGTGGATTGTCCTCCTATCCAAACCAAAAGTGAAGTAGTATCTTATTCTTTCTTGGTGGTCATTCACCTTTTTATTGTTGGTAATTGTCAAAGCATAAACATTTAGAAGACTTGAAAAGACATTATGGACAATCCCAGAGGACTGCACTCAGTGCATAGAGCTATTGCTGACTAGAATTGGAGTTTCGTTTAACACCTTTTACCAAATGTGCAATCTTAGTTAGCTACACAGACAGACTAATAAGAATAATCTAGTAATACCACAGGGAGTCATAGTAGAGGCAGGATAAGAATTTAGATACAGTCTACAAGAAGATCAATGACGATTTAGAATAAATCGAATGAGGAACGCTAGGAAAAAATAGGTACTCTATATTACAATTAAAACTTACCGGGGCCAGCAAAGGAGCCCTCGCCTGACCGATCCTGGCCTTGAACAGCAGCAGCAGCCGATAACCCCTCCTCCTCTCTCCTCTTGCCCCTGGGGGGAGCTGATGTACAACATGAAAGAAAGAAAGACCCGAAAACCTGGATGATTGTTGTCAACCAAATCAAACATTTCAAAAGAACAATAACAAAATATTTTGGCGAAATAGCAAATAGACAACTATTCGACGGGATATATTGACCTATCTCATGTGGTCTACTATGATATTAGTATTGCTTGATTTGCGGACTGTCGACTTGGAAAGTTATGTAACTCACTAAACAAACTACTAAAAAGGTTCGACTAGGACTGGCAGGCAGCAGTCCACAGCACGCGAAGTGACAGACAAACTCCATCGTGATTGCAGATCAGCGACAACACTAAAAAGTTTCCTACTACATTAACCAGTCATTAAAATACTCAAACTATCGATCCACCACCACTATTTCTTCTTATTGCCAGGTGTACAAAGGAAGGACTGGACTTGAGTCTGTAGGGGCAGATTTACAAGCCCCTTGCGGCTCTTTTGCTCCATTGTTGCGTGACTTTTGTGACGCAGCGGCAAAACAAAAGAGGCGCCATGGTGCGGCGTATATTAACAACGTGACGCATATGGGAGATGCATCACGTTGTAAAGCCCTGCGCCATCAGGGGGCGTTCCGGCGCAAGGGAGGACGTTCCTGCGCAGGAACGCATCCTAAAAGTGGCTGAGGGAAATCTACAAGATTTCAATCAGTCACTTTTAGGACAATGATGCGTGACTCAAACCCTGCGCCTGCTTGAAACAGACGTACGGCTTGACGCAGCATTGGGGAGATAGGGCACCCCAGAGCATTGCTGGAGCTGCACTATCATTGCGACGCAACTCCAGCAATGCGCCGCCTTTACGGCACAGATGCGTAACGCTTCAGTGACGTTTTGGGCCCATGGTGTGCCGCATCTGCCCCTTAGTGTCTAGCATTACGCAGTTCTTTAAACTACACTCATACATAATTTCTCAGGCCAATGAAATGAACACAAAATCGAAAACAAATAAGCATAGTAGCAACGCTACTGAGAAGGAGAGCAGTGCACCTGAAATGCACAGAAGATTTTGAAATATAATTTACCTACAATGTAATCGGCAGCATTATTGCTCTTGGTAAAAATCAAAAATTTGCAATATTGATGAAATAGCTACTACTACTCACCAAGCCCGGGGATCTCGATGCGAGCAGGTCGAGCAAGTCGCGTTCCCAGTCCAGGAGATCCATCCAACGGTGGGTGGCCTGGTTGTAGGAGCGCCAGATCCGAGAGTGTTGATACATGGCCCGGCACACCTTCTCCCACCGCTTCCGGCGATCCCAGAGCCGGTAGCCGCTAGCGATCTTGCCGCCTGTCATGATGGTCCTGGGGAGGCGGCGCTGGACATAAAACACTAGTGCGGCCACCTCCTCCGCGCTAAAGATCTCCCAGGCTGTGACTCGCTTCCCCCTCAAACGCCCGCACGGGAGCCGGGCACGGGGTGCGGGACCCTTCCCCTTCTCAGGCTGCTTCCCGGCTCCCTTTACCATGGTCTGGGCAGGAAGGAAGGTAAATAAGAAATAGAATAGGGAAGAAGAAAAGAAAAGAGTTTAAAAAGTAGTTTAAAATTAACCAAAAGTAGCAGAAAACACAAAAATATAGAGCTAAGAAAATAGAGGGATAGATAATAAGTAAAATAGATTTAAAAAAACTTCAAACAAGCAAAGGATGGCAGAGATTGAAAGAGGATACAGAAAGCATGCCCAGAACCATTGCAATGAATGAAAAACAAGATGGCCGTGCCTGTTCACGACCACGAGGGTAAGTTCGCGCGAGATTTTCCTCGCAATCACACGCGAACTTGTACTAGCGAGCCGCACACTTCACGAGATTACACATAGCGCCCGGAAAAGGAAATACGTCACGCAAACAAGATGGCCGCGCCCATGTACAACCGCTAGGGTAACTTCGCGCCGTTACGCTATAAGCGGCTCGCTAAAACGCACAAAACCCCGCGAACTAACACGCTGCAAAAAAACAAATCGCACATTCGCACGAATTCGTGGCTTCCGAATTCGATCTCGCGCAAATTCGCGCCCCGCGAATCCCGCGAAATTGCAGAAAAAGGATTTTTGCAAAACTGAAAGCACTCAGCAGGTGAAAAAGTTCAAGCTCATCATTAGTAACCATTCCCTGTAGTGCTTCCTGAGGGCCCCCTCCAGAGTTCAGTTGCCTACTTGCAACTATTCTATGACCCTGCTCTGACCCTCACAGCAGGCTCAGAGAATAGCTACAAGTATGCCAAAAAGGTCCTGTTAAAAAAAATTACACTGCAACAGAAAGCAATTACAGATAAGGAAGCAGGTGCCAGACTGGAAGTTCAAATTCAGTGACACATTATTCAACCCCTAATTCATTCATGTCAGTTGAGGCAAAGCAGGTGTGCTAACGAATTTTGCAAAACTGAAAGCACTTAGCAGGTGCAAAAGTTCAAGCTCATCATTAATCAGGAAGAACTTACAGCTAAGGAAGCAGGTGCCAGCTCAAATTCAGTGACACATTAATCAGCCCCAAATTAATTCATGTCAGTTGAAGTAGGGCAGGTGTGCTTTTCCCCCCATAATCTACAGTGATGAACCAGAGGGTGGCAGTGATGTACCAGAGGGTGGCATGGGTGAACCAGAGGGTGGCAGTGGTGAAACAGAGGGTGCTGTGATGAACCAGACGTAGAAACAACATGGTCGCGACCGTTGCGACCCGACAAGTAAGTTCGCGTTTGCGAACTGGTACAAAAACTTCGCGAACTGGCAGAAACCCTTGCGAACACAAAAAAAAGAAATAATCCGCAAATTCGCAAGTTCACGGATTTTGCGGATTGCGAATTCGCAAATACGCAAATTAGCGAATCGCGAATTTGCAAAATTCGCCCATGCTTATTAATTTTGCAGGAGGGGAGGCGTGGCTGCAGTTTGAGCCAGGACTAGCTGCTATTGGACGCGACGCTGCTGGCGGTGGGGAGCCAAGGCTGTGGGGCGGCTCTTCGAGGTCGCGGCTGGCAAGGAGCACTGCGGCGGCGGTGGATGGCGGTGGACGGTGGCTGTGGCAGAGGAGGGGACAGTTCCGTGCGGTCGCTGATCCCGCAAGGGCCAGGGAGCAGGTAGACCGCGGAGCGGTTGCTGGCGTGGGTGTGCGGCTCCTCGCGTCTCTGTGCGCTCGAGTGTGAATGCCGCTGTGAGAACTGTGGCGGCAGCGGCTGACAGCATACATCGTGACACTGCCTGGCTATCTACCCATGGCTGCAATCTGACTGCACTGTGGCGCTGAGGCCTTCTTGCCTGAACTCACGCTGGGACACACCGCCATGCTACTGACGCGGATGTATGTCATTATAACGCATACTTTTGCAACGCATACCTTTACAACGCTTTTTTTACAGCACAGCATCCATTACAACGCAATCCATTACAACGCATGCCATTACAATGCATCTCTAAAAACTACCTTTACAACGCATTCCACTACAACGCATACTACCTTTACAACGCATACTATTACAACGCATACCATTAGATTGCATGTATGGTAAGTATTGGAGAGTGTAGGGCTAAAATTTACTATTCTAACTCCAGGGGGTGCAACAGTAGGGTAAGTGTTGGATAGTGTAGGGGTAAAAATTACTATTCTAACTCCAGGGGGTGCAACAGTAGGGTAAGTGTTAGACAGTGTAGGGGTAAAAATTACTATTCTAACTCCAGGGGGTGCAACAGTAGGGTAAGTGTTGGATAGTGTAAGGGTACTATGTGTATGCGTTGTAATGACTGCATTGTAATGACATGCGTTGTAGTGGTATGCGTTGTAGTGACATGCATTGTAATAGCTGCGTTGTAATGGCATGCGTTGTAATGGATGTTGCGTTGTAAAAGTTTCGTTGTAAAGGTAGTGCGTTGTAAAAGTTGCGTTGTAAACGTTGTTCCCCGCTGAAGCTGGGGCCTGCCTGCTGCTAACCTCTTGATGAGAGTGGATAGAAGGGACATTGTGTTATTGCTGACACCTCTGCCCTATATAGAGTTGTCGCTGTTGTGGTTCTACCTGTGACTCGCTGCTGGGGCGTTGGAATTGAATATTGTTCTCCCTTCTGAAATCTGCTTTATCACAAGAGGGGTCGCTCTAAGTAAAGGAGGCTCTTATCTCGGATGCCTTCGCGCTAACGTTGCTACCAGGGGCAGCAGGGACAGGGACTGCAAATTGAACTTGGGGGCTGTTGCACTGCTTCCGCAGCTGCTCCCGCCATCACCGCCATCAGGCGCAAGGACTCCAAGTTCCAGCACTCCCCCTGCGGTGCTTACCACCGACGCCAGCAGGAAGCGCCCGGAGGCGCTTGAAAAGAGGAGCGCTACTTCAGCGGGACGCGCGCGGGCGCGCGCCGGGTGAACCCGCGGGCCAAGGGAGGGCCCGTCCGCACCCGGAGTACGCTGAGCTGGGCTGGGCTACCCCCCTTTCATTTGCTCTGCGTGTATCGCAACAGACTCGGACTTGGACTTGGTCAGTGACATTTATTTATTTTATTTTTTCATTCCATTTTTGTGTCTTTATTTATATTTCTACATGGCTACCAAACGTAAAATCACCGGGCTAAGGGCTGGGGATGGTGTGGCAGGCACTCTAGATGCTTTTCTAAACAGGGCAGAATCTGTCTTACAGCATGAGATACTTTTAACAGAGAGAAGGATTTCCCTGGGCCCGCTTATGGAGCAAAAAAGGTCGTCTTTGGGGGCCATCAGCAAAGCGAAATTGCCGGTGGCAGTCCCCCAACCCATAAACGGTCTCACTGTACATTCCACTGACACAGGCTTGGCGGGGTCTGTTTTGATGGATTTGAACCCTGACGTGGGTGAAGTAGAAACATCAACCCCAAGGGATTCTAGTGACTTGTTGGTAGCTCCTTCCCCTAGAGTAACCACCCAGAGGGCCTCGTTGGGGCCATCCCATATCCTCGTGTCAGATTCACCTGTCGCTTTTACCACCCAGCAATCATCCCAGTTAAAATCTCTCAGGGTAGACAGAGTCGAGCGAGTTACTAAATCTAAAAGATCGACTCTTGATAACGAAGCTACAGGAGGTGCTTCTAAACCAGGGACTGATGGAACCCAAGAATAGGGAACAGGGGAACCGCATGCAAGGGGTGAGATTGCTTCGCGGCCCAGAGCAAGTGTTAAAACCAAATCTAAATTTCAAGCTATGGGGGCTAGTGGAAAGTTGTCCCTGAGACCTGTGACTGGTCTCCCCGCCATTTTAGACGTAGATAATTCAATGGTGAGGGAAGAAGAAAGGAACCTAGACTACTGCAACCATATTGAGGTTTTGATTAGGGGGCTTTTAGCGCCATTTTTGCATAGACTAGGGGCTATTGAGGAAAAATTATGTCTCCTGACACAAGGCACTCACCTGACTGTGAATTCAGAGCTGGCCAGGACTATAATGTAGAGGGGGAGGTGAGCCCTGTAGTATCCTCTATACCAAGGCCTGGGGGTCAAAGTAGGGGCCAGGATCTGGAGGTGTTGGAGCACAATGCCTCTCATGGGCGCACTGATTGCGGCCAGGTCAAGCCGTGTTCATCTGGCACTGCGGGCCTTCCTTTGCAATTGAGAACAATCTCCCAGGGAATGAATGGGTCAGTGAGAGGTGTGCAGTCGGGCTCCCAAACTCTTCTTCCACAGGAGCCCACCCACAGTGAAGCCAGGGCTGTACAAGCACCACATATCGATGGCCTTAGATTGTTATCCCATGTGGCAACTGACCCTGCCCGGGACACTCTAGCTCTTCCCCCGGCGGCCTATCCCCTGGTCGTGGTCTTGGCCTGTGCACCAGCGCTAAGACCAGACCAAACTGAATCTTGGGGACAGCTGAGGAATAAAACAGCTGACTGGCTGATTAGAGACAAAGGGTTTAGGGCTGCTATGTTTAATGATATCATCATGGTTCGTAGAGTAGCGTGGGTGGGCAAGTGTATAGCAGGGGACTGCGCGGTCGTTAATTTTCGGACTCCATTGGTTGCCCAAATGATTTTAACCGCATCGCTGCGGCGGCTTTTCGCGCTGTGTGCGGCTTTTTCAAAATACCACGTTACATGACGAGCTCAGCTCGTCATCAGCATCAAAGGGGTTAAAGGTTGAGGATCATCGCCCACTATCTTCTACCTCTATCTTGGCATTGCCATTGGGCTACTTTTATAAACCCCGAAGAGAATGTTAGAACTGGCTATTTCTGGTAGGCTATGGCTGACGCCAAAGCCAGGCAGAAACCACCATTCTAGTCAGGGCAAGGAAGTCACACGCCAAGATAACCCCTGCTCACCCCCTTGGTAGCTTGGCTCAAGCAGTAAGGCTAAACTCGGAGGCGATGTGTAAAGCATTTGCGCCAGCGCACTACAGCAACAACATACTAGGCACACCACAAAAGAAACTCCACACAAGGTTATTATAAAAATAACTTCTGTATTGTCAAAACATATCAGATAGAATCACACATGTACATTGTGCCAACTGGCACGGGCAATATTTACAAGGGATTATTCACAAGACAGGGCCACATGGGCCACTGTCATAATTAGCACTTAGTAGAAATGAAATACTGTCAGAAATTAGAATAAAAGAATATAAAATCACTGTAGCACAAAGTAACAGTTATAAATCACAACCAGTATCTACTGGTAACAGGTAAGTACACACTACGCAACCCTAAACACCTTAGGAGCATGTCACGCAGGGGACCAGGACCTCACTAGGACCACCAGTACCAAAAAGAACAACCACCTAAGTATCACACAGCATTTAGGGGTCTAGGAAAGAACACATTACCCATGATGCATCAATATACATTCAGAGGAGTAGTAAAGGGAAACACATGACGCATAAACCTACACATTCAGCGGTGTTAAGAATAAGGCACATGACGCAATAAAATACATTCAGAGGTGCAGCGCAAGAAGACACATGATGCCTAAAACATTCAGAGGTGCAGCGCAGGAAGACACATGATGCCTAAAAACATTCAGAGGTGCCAGAGCAATACAATAGCGCAAAAATCACATGATGTCTAAAAACATTCAGAGGTGCAGGAATAACACATGATGCAAGGGAACACATTCAGAGGTGCAATAACCAT
The DNA here is from genome assembly GCF_964263255.1 of Lissotriton vulgaris. Taxonomy (NCBI): domain Eukaryota; kingdom Metazoa; phylum Chordata; class Amphibia; order Caudata; family Salamandridae; genus Lissotriton; species Lissotriton vulgaris. The sequence continues at coordinate 1,040,340,992 of NC_141698.1, forward strand.
ACAATTGCGCAAAAACTCACATAAGCCACTACCTGTGGCAGTCCCTAGGCCAACTGACCTTGTTGGGGCTAAGGCGCCCTGAGTCTCAATGTCAGGGTGCACTGCCATGCAGCGCCAGTCACAAAGTACAAAATGCCTAAGCATGGCAGGGGCCCACTACTTGCTGGGCCCCTGGAATCATCCCAAAACCTAAACGGTACAGCTGCTCACTAATTGCTGGGCAGCTGGGGATCAGAATTGCGGCAGGGCTCTCACTAGCCCTTAGGAGCAAACTGCGCCCACTGCTGCCACCAACCATGCCCAACGTTGGAGCTCTCAGGCTCTAAAAACAATGGTGCCCCCATGAGCCTCACCGGACTCTAACCCTAACACTCGAAGGCAGGAGGGGGCGGGCACCGGCAATGTGCCCCGACGCCCCCTGTACCTAACATGGCCCCCAAGCCCCTCACAGGGACTTCTGCAACAACTGCGGGCCCTCGAGACTCTCACGGGCTCTGCAACCACGGTGGGGTGACCCACTGCCATTCGGGCCGCCTTTACTCAGGGCCTTGAAGCGGCACCAGCATTCAGCAGTGCGGGCCCTCAAGAGCCCCTCGCGGGCTCTGCAACCACGGTGGGGCGACCCACTGCCATTCAGGGCCGCCCTTCCTCAGTGCCTCGACCGGCACCAACATCAGCGTCGCGGAGCCCCCCCAGCCCTTCCTCCCTACGGGCATCACTCACCGGGGGCTCCTCTGGGCAGCAGGCGCGGCTCCACTCGCTGCAGTGCTCCCTCGGCACACGGGAGCCCTGTTCACCGGCCGCCACGCTTCTTCTTCGGTCCTCGACGTGCGGTGGGGGCGGGCACCGGCAATGTGCCCCGTGCCCCCTCCGCTACTCCTCCACTCCGCATGCCGATCCCAGCAATCCCGGTCTCCCTGAGGAAAATGAAATTTTACATGGCCAATGTGTCCCCTGCGTGTACCCCAACGTTTAGTGTATGTGCGTGTCACCCATGCATTTTCCCTCTATGGCCTGCAAGAATAATGCCTCTGCATTTACGTCCCACATTGGGATGTCAGATACCAAGTCTTCCATGAAAGAAACGTTAATTCTGCATTGAGGCCTATGTTGCCAATGTATTTGCATTGTGCACGTTTAAAATCGAGATGAACCCGTTCTGTGGCTCAGCCGAGCCAGGACCCGAATTCAGGCTCCATGCCTCCAGACACTCTGAAAGCTGCAGCTCAGCTATGTATCCCTGACCTCTCGCATACTTTCTGCTCAGCCAAGAGGGGCCCAGTCCGGCCTGCCAAGACAGTATTTTGCACACAGTTATCTGCTCTGCTCCACAGAAACACATTCCTGCTTAGTGAAAAAGGTAAACAGAACCCGTCTACAGAGATAGAACCCAGCCTTTCTGTCTCCGTTTAAGTGATTTGCAGAGCTCGCATCCATAGAAAGCCCATGGCCCCCACGCAATGCACGAAGAAATATATGCACACACTGGCTCTTAGTGATGAGCAACCTTTGCTCAAGCGACCTTTACTTCAGACAATACATTCCCCAAACCTAAGATATCCGATAATACCAGACGTGCAGGTCGTCCTGACACTCAAGGCTTCTCTACTAGAACGAAAGTCAGCTCCCCCCAGCTTCCCCCAGTTACACGTCTTTTGCACGTCATGAACAAGTGGCGCACACAAGTAGGGTAAAGGTTCCAGCTGACCACGCAGACCCCCTCCATGTGTCCACCCACCTATGACACACCTATGACTCCTCAAGGGAACACCCACGTGTACGCCTTCTTACACGCCCTTTTGCACTCCCATGTGCTCTTATCTCTTTCTTTCTCTTGCTCCGCTGGAGCGCTCCGCCTTCTCTGTGCAATGTAATGTATGTTTAATGTATAAATAATGTACTCTGTGAATAAAGCTCAGAAGACCCTTCCTGAACCTGAGTGGTGATGGAACCCGATTCTCCCTTAACTCGAGTTACTGAAATAAAGCCCTTTTGAATCGGACACCACGGACTCTGCCTCTCATTATATGCATGACCCTTTGTTTAAGTATAGAAATTCCGACAGGGTAATATTTTATTTACCACATCCCTCCAAGCATGGGAGACCAGCAACACCAGCAAAGGCTTCCCCCAGGCAGGGGGAAGCGGCAAACACCTCCTCTCTTCCCGGGCTGCGGGGGCGGGCACTTCCGGCCGGCCGCGTTGGGATTGGCCGGCCGGCCAACCACTTCGGGGTCGCTGCGGGCAGCGCAGCGGCCCTTCTCCTTAGGCAGGCAGGCGGGGGCTGAATTTACCGAGGAATGGGCTCCCTCATGGAATAAAATACACCAGCGAGGTGGGCGCTCGCAGACCATCAAATAAATACGGGCAAGAGACCTCAGCGCGTCCAGCGCTATAAACGAAAATAAAGCGCTCCAAAGCACCAGAAAACAGGCAGAGCGCTCCCAGGTGCTCAGGGGGACGCACAGCGCTTCCTGCAGGAAAATGCAGCTTCTCCAAGCTGCAAAAAGGTCCCAGAGATTTCAAGGGGGCAAAGCAATGTCCCCCCCATCTGCCCAGGCAAGGCAGAGGGGTCCCCCAGCAGTCCTCCAGGCATCCAGGGGCTGGGCAGCGTCCGCCCCTGGTAGATTCAAGTCCGAAACAAGAACAAGAACAATTTGGAAGGGGACACAGCCCCTTCTTATACACAGAAAAGTCTTTGAAGTCCTTTGAAGTCTTTGTGCAAGGGGGCCCTGAGCCCGGTCTAAACCAGTTCTGGGGTTGCTGGAGCACTGGGGTATGTCTGGTTTCCTTCTGCCTGTCAGTATCAGGGTCGGAGGTGACAGTTGGCCCGCAGGAGGGGGAGCCAGCAGGGTGGTCAGGCAGGCACAGCCCTGCACTATCAGATGCGACTGATTGATTGATTTCCTCCCACTTCCCTGGCAGCAAATGCTGCCTTTCATCCACGGGCTGACTCAGACAACCTCCGGGGCTCTGCAGCCCCTGTCACCCTCAAACCAGACAGTTAATCCACAGCAGGCCCAGGCACCCTGGGCCAGGCTCACCAGCCAATCACACGCCAGAACCAACTTACACAAATATGCCACTTTCTAAAAGTGGTACTTCTAGACTAGACACACTCATGCCGCATATACCATTACGCAGCATTCAATCTCACGAGTTTGTACATATCAAACTCGACCCTGCACTCCCCACACATCAGGAACTACCATGGGCATACATATTCCCCATTCATTCCTATGGGAGGGCAGGTCACTCACCACACATACAGAGAGCTCAAGCACTTTACACTGTACCACAGTGAAAAAGTGCACAGAGGCCTAAAATCACCAACACCAGGTTCCATAAACAGGCTAGGAAAAAGCAAAAAGTCTAGGGGTGAACCTGCCTAAAGGGCCGGGTCCAACACAACCCCCTTCCAGCCGAAACACAGGGTAGACCAATCACTCCACTGATGGGCTTCCTTGCTTTGGGCGACAAAACACTGACACGGACCCGCACAGCAGGGACACCTTCCGGTTCTACGCCACTCTGAACCCACCTGGTTACCTCCAAACAATAACTCTCTGACAAAACTAGGATACCCCACTGGTACAATCCACAGAGCGGGGGGTAGTAACCCCTGGCACACAATAGCCATTCTCCACTCTCTCTCTCAGTGTAGCTTCAACTACCACTGATCCAACAACCTAGGGTCCACACCCCTAGGCTGACCAGAGGTCACGGGCAAGAATGCCCCACCCTACCTCTACTTCTGGGTTCCCGCACCCTCACAGAAAAGCACTTCACCAGAACACAATTCTCCTACCAGATCAGGACCTCACTCCATCACTGGTCTACCACCTGGAAACTATTTCACTTCTGAGGTACAAAGCACACAGCACAGTCCCTCTTCAAGCAGGTGGGGGGACACAGCACACAGCAAAGTCCCCTTTCCTCTACCTTAGTGGAAACAACAAACTGCAAGTGAGCCCCAGAACACACAGCAAGGGCAGCCCCCTCAGTCTCATCAGCTGATGCACTTTGGCGGAGATTCCTCTTGACCTAGAAGTTTCCTAATCTCCCAACCTAAGATCTAAACCCTCAGGTTGCACCGGGGTCAGAAGTAAGGACACCGTCCCTCTGCACCCCCTTCCAGTATCATGACTACAGGCCCAGTATGTCTCAGGCTAGACAGAGCGCACGCCAGCGGCGTATCAGCGACACACTCTCCTCCAGTACTCCCTATCACAGGGTAATTCTCAGTATGTCCCAGGCTAGACAGAGCACACGCCAGCGGCGTATCAGTGACATACTTTCCTCCAGTACTCCTCCCAGGTCAGGCCACAACCCCAACCCGGCTTTCCCCCCTCCTCGGGGAACGACCTCCAGAGGCCCCACAAATGGTCAAGTACTCTAGACGGTCAAATGCTCAGGGAGCCAGGACTTCTGCACCCTCCACTTAGGAGCGGTACTGCCCAACACTAGGACCGCCGGAGTTCTGGTTACAGACACTCCCCATCCTCTAGACACAGGAAGATCCTCCTCAAATGACCTATGTACAGCTTAGGCCCCTGACCTGGCGCTCCCTTAGGGAACCCTCCAGGCCCTCAGGCAGGGTTTTGGGCAACGTAGGACACACCGTCCCACACTCACTCCGCCTCCACCGAGACAGGACGTGAGCCCCTACACCCTACCCTTTCTACTGGGATCTAGCTGGGCTACACAGTAACCTCTTCTCCTACACAGGATCATCAGATACTCAAGCCACTCCTTTTAGAATCACCTCCTAATGCCTCTGCAAGACATCTAGCACACCGCCAGACATCCACCTTCTTGTCCAGTGCCTCTGCAGGACCTCCTGCACACCACCAGAGGTACACCTCACGTGCAAGCTCCTTAAAACAAAACTCACACCAACTCCTCCAGTTCAAGACACCACTCATCCACACACTCCCCCTCCAGACTGGTGAGACAGTTCCTCACTGCCTCTGACTCACAACCTGTACCCCTCTTACTGAGCACCAGGCACCATACTCTGGGAACTGGGAATGGGACTTCACACGCACTGGACACATTTAAGCTGCCACCACTGGATCCTACCATACTGGGGAATCCAGACACACACACACTACACTCAGGCGATAACCACCCTCCTGAGCTAGTCATTTCTCCTCACACTCCCTCCCTTCCATCTACCCACACAGGGACAGGATTTGGGATTGGACACTGGACCCATCAAGGAATTCCTAATCTATGGGAACCTCCCTCTCTACTGGCGTCCCGCCCTGTCACTTTCTCTCATCTGCCACTAAACGTAAAGCGCAGGAACACATTTGAAAATGACACTCTTGAGGAAAAAAATCAAAAACAATAATCCCAAACATGTGACTAGCTGAAAAAAATTGCAGAGTTTTGTAATGTAGCCAGTTGTCGCTATGGCACTGCGCAAACACAAGTCCAAATCCGTACCGCTGACCAACAATGTTAGAACTGGCTATTTCTGGTAGGCTATGGCTGACGCCAAAGCCAGGCAGAAACCACCATTCTAGTCAGGGCAAGGAAGTCACACGCCAATATAACCCCTGCTCACCCCCTTGGTATCTTGGCTCAAGCAGTAAGGCTAAACTCGGAGGCGATGTGTAAAGCGTTTGTGCCAGCGCACAACAGCAACAACATACTAGGCACACCACAAAAGAAACTCCACACAAGGTTATTATAAAAATAACTTCTGTATTGTCAAAACATATCAGATAGAATCACACATGTACATTGTGCCAACTGGCACGGGCAATATTTACAAGGGATTATTCACAAGACAGGGCCACATGGGCCACTGTCATAATCAGCACTTAGTAGAAATGAAATACTGTCAGAAATTAGAATAAAAGAATATAAAATCACTGTAGCACAAAGTAACAGTTATAAATCACAACCAGTATCTACTGGTAACAGGTAAGTACACACTACGCAACCCTAAACACCTTAGGAGCATGTCACGCAGGGGACCAGGACCTCACTAGGACCACCTGTACTAAAAAGAACAACCACCTAAGTATCACACAGCATTTAGGGGTCTAGGAAAGAACACATTACCCATGATGCATCAATATACATTCAGAGGAGTAGTAAAGGGAAACACATGGCGCATAAACCTACACATTCAGCGGTGTTAAGAATAAGGCACATGACGCAATAAAATACATTCAGAGGTGCAGCGCAAGAAGACACATGATGCCTAAAACATTCAGAGGTGCAGCGCAGGAAGACACATGATGCCTAAAAACATTCAGAGGTGCCAGAGCAATACAATAGCGCAAAAATCACATGTTGTCTAAAAACATTCAGAGGTGCAGGAATAACACATGATGCAAGAGAACACATTCAGAGGTGCAATAACCATACAATTGCGCAAAAACTCACATAAGCCACTACCTGTGGCAGTCCCTAGGCCAACTGGCCTTGTTGGGGCTAAGGCGCCCTGAGTCTCAATGTCAGGGTGCACTGCCATGCAGCGCCAGTCACAAAGTACAAAATGCCTAAACGTGGCAGGGGCCCACTACTTGCTGGGCCCCTGGAATCATCCCAAAACCTAAACGGTGCAGCTGCTCACTAATTGCTGGGCAGCTAGGGATCAGAACTGCGGCAGGGCTCTCACTAGCCCTCAGGAGCAAACTGCGCCCACTGCTGCCGCCAACCATGCCCAACGATGGAGCTCTCAGGCTCTAAAAACAATGGTGCCCCCATGAGCCTCACCGGACTCTAACCCTAACACTCGGAGGCAGGAGGGGGCGGGCACCGGCAATGTGCCCCGACGCCCCCTGTACCTAACATGGCCCCCAAGCTCCTCACAGGGACTTCTGCAACAACTGCGGGCCCTCGAGACTCTCACGGGCTCTGCAACCACGGTGAGGTGACCCACTGCCATTCGGGGCCGCCCTTACTCAGGGCCTTGAAGCGGCACCAGCATTCAGCAGTGCGGGCCCTCAAGAGCCCCTCGCAGGCTCTGCAACCACGGTGGGGCGACCCACTGCCATTCAGGGCCGCCCTTCCTCAGTGCCTCGACCGGCACCAACATCAGCGTCGCGGAGCCCCCCCAGCCATCCCTCCCCACGGGCATCACTCACCGGGGGCTCCTCTGGGCAGCAGGTGCGGCTCCTCTCGCTGCAGGGCTCCCTCGGCACACGGGAGCCCTGTTCACCGGCCGCCACGCTTCTTCTTCGGTCCTCGACGTGCGGTGGGGGCGGGCACCGGCAATGTGCCCCGTGCCCCCTCCGCTACTCCTCCGCTCCGCATGCCGCTCCCAGCAATCCCGGTCTCCCTCCAAGCATGGGAGACCGGCAACCCCAGCAAAGGCTTCCCCCAGGCAGGGGGAAGCGGCAAACACCTCCTCTCTTCCCGGGCTGTGGGGGCGGGCACTTCCGGCCGGCCGCGCTGGGATTGGCCGGCCGGCCAACCACTTCCGGGTCGCTGCGGGCAGTGCAGCGGCCCTTCTCCTTAGGCAGGCAGGCGGGGGCTGAATTTACCGAGGAGTGGGCTCTCTCGTGGAATAAAATACACCAGCGAGGGGGGCACTCGCAGACCATCAAATAAATACGGGCAAGAGACCTCAGCGCGTCCAGCGCTATAAACGAAAATAAAGCGCTCCAAAGCACCAGAAAACAGGCAGAGCGCTCCCAGGCGCTCAGGGGGACGCACAGCGCTTCCTGCAGGAAAATGAAGCTTCTCCATGCTGCAAAAAGGTCCCAGAGATTTCAAGGGGGCAAAGCAATGTCCCCCCCATCTGCCAAGGCAAGGCAGAGGGGTCCCCCAGCAGTCCTCCAGGCATCCAGGGGCTGGGCAGCACCTGCCCTGGTAGATTCAAGTCCGAAACAAGAACAAGAACATTTTGGAAGGGGACACAGCCCCTTCTTATACACAGAAAAGTCTTTGAAGTCCTTTGAAGTCTTTGTGCAAGGGGGCCCTGAGCCCGGTCTAAACCAGTTCTGGGGTTGCTGGAGCACTGGGGTATGTCTGGTTTCCTTCTGCCTGTCAGTATCAGGGTCGGAGGTGACAGTTGGCCCGCAGGAGGGGGAGCCAGCAGGGTGGTCAGGCAGGCACAGCCCTGCACTATCAGATGCGACTGATTGATTGATTTCCTCCCACTTCCCTGGCAGCAGATGCTGCCTTTCATCCACGGGCTGACTCAGACAACCTCCGGGGCTCTGCAGCCCCTGTCACCCTCAAACCAGACAGTTAATCCACAGCAGGCCCAGGCACCCTGGGCCAGGCTCACCAGCCAATCACACGCCAGAACCAACTTACACAAATATGCCACTTTCTAAAAGTGGTACTTCTAGACTAGACACACTCATGCTGCATATACCGTTACGCAGCATTCAATCTCACGAGTTCGTACATATCAAACTCGACCCTGTACTCCCCACACATCAGGAACTACCATGGGCATACATATTCCCCATTCATTCCTATGGGAGGGCAGGTCACTCACCATACATACAGAGAGCTCAAGCACTTTACACTGTACCACAGTGAAAAAGTGCACAGAGGCCTAAAATCACCAACACCAGGTTCCATAAACAGGCTAGGAAAAAGCAAAAAGTCTAGTGGTGAACCTGCCTAAAGGGCCGGGTCCAACACCTTGTTTCACACCAAATATGAATCCAAATATAAATAGGTTTGAGGCACTATCTGGGCTTGATAATCAAGACTGACTGAGTGCCATTAATGTAGCTCCGGTGACTGCAAGAATTGATAGGGTGGAGGTAGAGGTTCAACCTCTTTCGGTTGCGCTTGGCATTCAACCTTTGGCTCCCCTCCTGGTGGGTACATGTAGCTGCAATCCACACCCAAACTCCAACTTTAGTGTGACAGGATGTGAGGCAAGGGAGGATACTTTAAAAATTATATCCTGGAACATAGCGGGTCTCAAGTCCAAAAGGGGTGACAGTAACTGGGAGCAATTTCTTGCTGGTGCGGATATAGTAGCCCTAAAGAAAACGTGGGATGCGCAAGATTCTTATTTTCTGGATGGTTTTTCAACATTTTGTAAACATGCTATACCGTCCAGTATGGGGCGAGCAAGAGGGGGGCTTTTGCTTATAGTAAACTTAAAATTAATATATAAAGTCAAGTTAATGGATTCACACTCCTCAAATATTTTAGCTGTCGAACTAACAGCTAAGGATTTACCAACTCTGTTAGTGATTCATTTTTATAATTCTTTCACGAGGGTTGATGACCTAGAGCATCTAAGGTCTCTCTCAATGTGTTTGATTGATTATGAGTCCACGGCTAACACGCACTACCACACACTAGTTCTAGGTGATTTTAATATCCACATTTGTCCTATTGATTGTTTTTTTTAATTATATGAGGAACAATCCCTGCCAGGGATAACACATTTTGAACACTCCGTTTCGGGGACCTTTCTAGAGAGTCTTTTATCTGACCATAATTTGATTTGCCTAACTCAGGGGTATGCGTCATCACCAATACCCACATACACTGGCCATGGCCATCATAGCACCATTGACTATATTTTAGTCTCGGGTGCCAAGAGGGAACTTTTAGGTATACTTGAGGTAACAGATAATTGCCTAAGTGACCACAACCCATTGTCATTGAATCATAATATTCATGCTAAGGGTAAAGTTAGTGGATTGGCTCACTTAAGTAACAGCGATATTGTGCCAAAAGATCAAGCTCGCCGGCTAAGATGGGACTCAATTACCCCAGACAGCTTTATGGAGTTCCTAACCGGTGCTTGCTCAGAGGAGTTTGGCATTTGTATAGACCTTGAGACCGACCCTGTAATTGTTTTGGATGCTTTTGACCGTATTACCAAACAAGTGTCGGCCAATCTGACTATTCCCTGCAAAACGAGGTCTTCAAAATTTTAAAAATGGTTTGATGACAACTGCACAAGAGCACATAAGGCCCTCATGGATGTGCTTAAGGGGAAGCCAAGAGACACTGTTAGGATTAAGGAGGCGAGGAGGGCATACAAAGTTGTTGTGGGGAATAGGAAGAAACAACTAAAAGAGATGGCCTGGGAAAAGCTTAGTCGGAGGGAGCTCTGCAGTGGCAGACGAGAGCGGAGGAAGTCCACAAGCAGGGCAGTGGCGCTTGAACTCAGGGGGCTTACCTTGTTGCCGGCACCGACGAGAGTCACAGGGTGCCAGCAGTTGCGCCTCCGCCGCCCCGGGACCACAACTCCGGGCAGCCCCAGCGGCGCGGCGCACAATCCCACGCAGCCAGCAGCGCCAGGAGGCGCTTATAATCAGCATAGCCCTCCGCGTCGCGGGACGCGCGCGGGCGTCGCCGGGCTAACCCCGGGCAAAGGGCAGGCCATCTGAGGACGTAGGAGGACGGGCTGGGCCACCGCTCTGACATCTGAGAGCAGCAATGGGTAAGAGAAAAAAGCAATGCCCTGGGGTGCATGAAGGGAATCAAGCTAAGGTGGCTAGAAAATCAGAATCCATCACAGGCACAAATATGGTGACAATCACATAGAGATGCTGCAACATGTGGAGAAGTGTGGCTCAGGGGTTAGAGGCGGCAGACCCGGAAGCTGAGATCGGCCCTGGACCAGGGTTCAATTCCCCGCCCCGACGGGTGTTGGGCTCAATAATTCCACGGACTCAATAATTCTCGCTCCGGTGCCTACTCGACTCACGGGTTTACACTCTGCGACTCTGGGCAATAGCTTGCTTAATCTCCACAACGGCCCCTCGCGACGGGATGCCTGGCTTTCACCTTGTGGATACCCTGCCGGGGCTATCTCACAGGGGAATACCAGGACGGGTTCCCTAAGCAAGCGCATAGATGCCTGCGATGTGGGCGATTTGCGCTATATAAATACATGTACATTTACATTTACATCATTACATATTTGACATATGCGGTGGGGGTGCTATCCAAGGAAATTGCTAATGCTGAGAAATAACTGGGCTTGGATATCTCTAATTCATCGCCTGTGTCAGCACGCAATCAGATCACTACTTTACCCTTTGAGCCGAACATTGTGATTATAAAAGCCCCCACAGCGGTGGAGCCTCTCTTAGGTCTGACAGATACACGAGTGGTGCCAGAGGCCCAGGAGCCACAGGAGGTAACAAGACATGATGGCCCTGCTAGACAACCACCCCCTAAGCATAGGGCTGCGAAAAAATCTGTGAGAAGGCATAAACCTGTAGGCGTGACCCCCTGTTCAGACACTAGCTCCAGGGAATATCTTGGGAAAATGGTGGAGGATTTGTTCATAGCGCGATTGAACCTGCTTTAGTGGCTATCGCTAAAGACATTGTTTACACCCTCAATACATGTGTGGCAGGTCTGCAAAAAAAAATTGATAAAATTGATCTGTTCATTAAACAGCACCCTGGCCATGGGGTGCGTTCTTCTCAGCCTCAAGTTATTAGCCGGGACAGGGTCGACAAACCGATTAGGGAGACTCAGGCTCTAAGGGAAAAAAGTTCAGAAAAGTTAAATGGAAGTTTGTTGTCTGTTACTAGTAAGGAGGGGCGGGGGAGTTCCAATCCTGGAGCGAGTATTACCAGGAGACCTGCTCTAGATAGAAAGAGGCCGATTATTCAGCAGGGCTTGACCCTGGAGTTACCACCAGAGGCCGCCCCTTTGGTGGCTGTCTTCACAGGGGTTCCCCCATTAAGGTATGGCACTAATGAATCAACCCACAATCTCATGAAACAAGCCAGTCATTGGTGCGCACAACACAGTAGTGGAGGCACCGACATTACAGGATCTATCATTATGGCGAGGAGGGTCAGTTGGGTTGGACGTGGCCCAAAAAATATCTTGGGGGATTGTGTTGTGGTCAATTTTAATAGCCGGGCATGTGCGGAAAGATTATTCTGGGTGCCTCAGAGGTTGTTCATAAGGGCATTAGACCATTTCTCTTGGGTTATTTCTATCCCCCTGCGAAGCATCATGTACAGCATCCGGGTCTATCTAGGGTACGGTCTAGCCGTTGTAGTCCACCTATGACCTCATATCCAAGCGATGATACTACACAGTCTAGACCAATATGGGTTGCCTCAGAGGGTTGAAGGGGTTCTCGCATCGATAACATCTGCCTCCCCCCACAGCATCAGATAAATGCCGAATTGGCTCTTTCTAATCGTTTCTCCCCGGTGTCACACATGAAGTCTAATTATTGACAATCCGCTAGTACTCTAGGGCAAGGTGTCACAGCTGGAGGGGCTAATCAAACAGCTGCATGCAAGATTTTGAGCTGGAATGTGTCAGGTAATAGAGCTAAAAGAACTAATGCTATCTGGGTGGATTTTGACAGACAGCATGATATAATTGCCATGCAGGAAACTTGGGACCCCGCAAAAATTTTAGCTTGGATGGGTATGTAAGTTTCATTATTCCAGCAGTTGCAGGGAATGTGGGGAGACCAAAGGGGGTCTTCTTTCCCTCTTTTCGCTTAACCTTACAGGCATTGTAAAAAACTTGATGCAGACTCTAACAATATTTTGATAGTTGAATGGATCGGTTTTGACCTCCAGAAATACTTAATAATTAATCTTTATAATTCTAATGATGGTGCACAGCACAATTAGCATTTATGTGCTTTGGACCAGTTTTTGTCAGATTTTAAACTTAAACAGAATTATGTACCAGAAGTGATCCTTCTGGGCGACTTCAACATACATCCATGTAAATGGGACTGTTTGTCTGGTGAACCGTTTTGGGGCTCTAAGTGATGGGGTGCCTCACTTTGAGCATAGTAGGCAGGGAGAGGCTCTCGAGGACCTTTTGTCTAATATGAATCTATTTGAACCCAGCATTGAAAAAGGAGAGGAGCGGGTACCCACTTTTATAGGGCGGGGAGCATTCTCAGTCATCGATTACTTTTTTTTATCCCCCGCAGTTTTGTCCAAGACTACTGCCTACAGAGTGGTGATTTCAACCTTTAGTGATCACAATCCTGTCTTGCTGGAGGTAGATTTAGGGAACTTTAGTGGCCCTAAGGTAAATAGGAGGGGAGATCACAGGAGTTTAGGACCCTAATGAAATATTCCCGATTTATGCCCTTATGTGGTTATAACAAATCATACCCTTATAAAGGCATAAGAATCATATCCATATTTAGTGATAGCCAATGCAATCCAAATACGGCAAGGCTACTTCCTTAGACTCCTAGAAAGTACAACAAGTTCTTTCAACAAACCAAACCTCCAGCAACCTGGGAATTCCCCATACTTCTGTTTTGATTTGTCCTAGAACTCCTGCGAGTCCGAAAAGAACGGCCAGTTCTTAGTGACATCTTTAATTGACGTCTTATGTCCAGCCTTACGTCAAACTCGGCACCTTCCAGGTATAAATATACCAACGTTTGCCTTAACACCTTGGCTGCTATGGGTTTTCCCGCTGGGTGCTAAAATATCAAGATCCCCATTATTCATGACAAAGCCAGCTCGTCATAAGCACAGGGCAGGTAACACCCATGACGAGCTGGCTTTGTCATCAGCACTGAAGGGGTTAAGCAACACACGGTGGTGTGGAGCAGAGCGGCTATCTACTTATCCGAAGCCCAGCTGATGCGAGTGCCGAAGGGAGCCGTCCCTCCCATTTGACGCACAGAGAAAGACGCAGTTTTTTTCTCCTGCCGTGAAAATCCAGCTCCAGTGTTTCCAGTCACCCTTGCGGGTCACTGGGAGATCGAGTCCTGAGAGCGAGATAAAAGACCTCCTTCATTCTTAAACCAAGGTACGGAGCTGATTAGGTCCTTAGAGAATTCTTGAGTCAGATTCTTGGCAAAACTAACTTAACTTAAAAACTCCTTTACTCCTTCCCACGTACTAGGCTTAGGTTAAGTACACTGATGTAGGTGTATCTAGAAGCATCAGTTGAGTACGTTTAGTCAAACTTTTATCATTGTTTGTAACTGTATATATTTTATACCTTTTAAGTATCATATGGCTCAGAAACCATATCAATGCTTTTACAGTATTATTTCATAATACTCCTTTTACTGTACGCACTTTACTTTATAACAAGTATTACAATTGTGGCAATTCATTTCTCTTGCATGAGAAAGAAGACTGCTCAATAAATAACACCTTTTATTGAAAACGCCCATCTCTCTATTTCTCTGCACTCTGGTGAAACTAAGTATGCACGATTGACTGAGTGAAATAGCTATCTATTGTTTTCACACGACTCTGGAGATATCTTCCTTATTCTTGGGGAGCAAAGTTGTCATGTTTATGCGGTTGTCAGAAGCTGAATCCCTTCTTGTCTAATCAGGGAAGTTCACTCCTCCCTGTTCATTCGAGAAAGTTTCTAGTGACCTCTGAGCTAGCTGGCAAACCTGAATTAAGTCTAACATATTCAATAGAGACCTAGTCGACCTCAGTCCTACGTCTAAACTATCGTTTATGTTATTCCAATGCGCAGAGCCTATTGGGAAAATCGGAACTACACTACAGGCACTAGTCTGTTGGCACATTGTTCACAAGCTGCCCTGAAAGATTGCTGTTCTGCAGTGATGAAGCAGCCAAGCACGTGTGCAGATGGAGATCTGCAGTGTAACTGTAAGGCACTTTCTCCACGTGGTGTTTAGAGAATAACATGGGCCCCTATGTTTTGCTAATGAGGTGATTAAACCAGGCTGAGAACACTATCAGTTAAAGCATGATTTTCATAGCAATCCACTGGTTACAAGGTGCTAGAATTGGGTCACGCAGCAACCTTATACGAAGACCCACCGTCTCACAAACATAACAGTGTGCACTCCACAAAAAAGTATTTCCAATGCTTCTACACCCACTTTTCTATAACCGGTCACTGCAGGATTGTTTTATGACCAAAAGTAGGCACGGGCTATACTGAATAAGCAGCTCAAATATGCTTTAAAATGCACCATTTGCCCAAGCTTTAAAAACATTTTAGCAGGGGAATAATCCCCTCAGACCCCCATTATGACAGTCGAGCTTGCTCGCTACAGGTCACTGATCCCAAATTTTTACGCCCTACCACTTACAAATGTCACCAGCCACCCCTGGAGCATGTAGACCATGTGATGCTCAACAGAGAGCGCATAGACACTCTGATGCTTAACAGGGAGCATGTAGACCCTATGATGCTCAACAGAGAGTGTGTAGACCATGTAATGCTCAACAGAGAGCACAGAGACCCTATGATGCTCAATAGAGAGCGCGTAGACCATGTGATGCTCAACAGAGAGCACGTAGACCACGTGATGCTCGACAGAGAGCGTATAGACCCTATGATGCTTAACAGAGAGCTCATAGACCATGTGATGCTCAACAGAGAGCATGTACACCATGTAATGCTCAACAGAGAGCGTATAGACCATGTGATGCTCAATAGAGAGCATGTGAACTATGTGAAGCTCAATAAAGAGCATGTAGACCACATGATGCTCAACAGAGCGCACATTCCATATCAATACACCTGGCTCACTCAGGACAGCCTCCACCCTGAAAATTCAGCCTTCTCCTTCTATTTGTGGTTGTGAGCCCAGGCTGACATGGGCAGCATGCTGAGTGGCTCCAATAAGCAGAAGGCATTCAATCTCATCATCCCAGTGCCCCCTAGGTGTGCCACTCTTGGCTGTCACAGATTGGAAACAGCAACTAAAACACACAGATAAAAGTCATGAGCTGGAGGTGAAAAAGCATTGGCCAGATTTTGATAAGAGCAGCAGGACCATCTGCAACATCAGGGACCATGAGCCCATGGACAACAGCCACATGAAGACACAGGAGGTGAATGATAGCTGTGACTCCAGTGGTCATCAACTTAAAGAAGCATGCACATACATACCTTATGATTTTCATGAACAAGAGACAATGCCATTAACAAGGTGTGTAACAAAGAGATTGGCTGGATCACTTATGAAAAAGAAACCAAGAAACGGCCACTCGTGTGATACACAGAAAGGTCAGATTTACATGACCCGGTGAAAAGGAATATTGACTAGCTTGGGGAGAGCCTTACCAAAGTTGCCGAACCTGAGGAGCCGAGGTGCCTTGCCGCCACGCTTGCAGTCCTGGTGGGGAGATTGTTGGGGAGAGCTTCAGCTGAGCATCTGGTCCCCCCCGCCGCCGCCTACAAACCGCGGCCGCCGAGCGGGGGGACTACAGCTCCCACAATCCCTCCAGGCCCGCTCATTGACGTTGTCAGCCGCGCCCGGAGGCGCACAAAAAGAACTGAGCTCCTCCCGCATCGCGGGAGCGCACGGGAGCGCCGGGCTAAGCCCGGGCAAAGGGCGGACCCTCTGTGGCCCTCAGAGGCCAGAGGTGGCTGGGCTGGGCCCCCTCTCTTTATTCCAAAGACGAACCCACGTTTTGGATTCCCCTATTTATGCTACATTCTACATTCCAGTAAGCTGACTCATTTAAGTACTCTGTCCTTGGTAAATGCATACTTACTGACCGGTTGGATATAACTTTCTCTTTTCTTTGGTAACCAAGATGACGTCTTTTCCCAAGGATAAAACATCATTCCCAGGAGGGGTTAATCAAGGGACACTTGACAACTATGTCACTAGGACTACCATAGGAACTGACAGAGAAATTGCACTTGCAGAGCTTCGGGCCCATAGACGCCGCTCTATTGAACTTATTAAGAATAAGCGTTCTTCTCTGGGCTCAATACAGTCAGCCTTATCACCGCTTCCCGCCACACCTTGTGAGAATGAGGGTTGTGAGGTTTCCCTTAAGGATAGTATCCCGTTACTTTTTCAAGACAGAACCTCGCCATTAGTTGTAACTAATGACCCGGTCATTAATATGTTAGCTTCTTCATGTAACTCAACTCCAGAGCTAGAGGTCCTGCCAGATACTTTGTCACCATCAGCAGAGCCAATCCCAAAAACAAAGATTTCTCTAAAAACTCCCCGAGTTCAAGGACCACCCCCCAAAAAAAGGAAGAAAAGGCGGAATGCTCCACAGTTAAAAAAGTTTAGCCATACCAACTTTGGGAATGCAGTATGTTCTTCATCCAATGCACCCACATCACCTGCAAAAGTTATTCCACCTGATTTCCCAATACAAGATCCACCTAGCATTGATCTAATGGGTAGTATGGAACAATTAATTAAATCGCTTATATTGCCAGTAGTAGAGAGGCTAAAAAGAGTGGCCCAACAATTGGGAAATTTAGAACAGGCAATTGGGGAAATTAAAGGGGTAATTAAAGATCTACCAAAGCCCATACCAGCTGCCCCAATTCTTGCACTACCCCCAACTGTTGTCATCCAGAAAGCACCAAAAATTGCTAATCAAGCTACATCAAAGCCAGTCAAAGAATCTTTATTCGATTTAGTTAAAAATCATACAAAGAGAATAAAAACATTTATGTACAAGTAAAACACAATTAAACAATTTCATATCAATCGACTTAATGTGGCGAAGTATATGAGCTAAAAAACAGGATTAAAATGGAGTATAAAAAACAATTCATACGGGGAAATCTTATAATGTCTTGCGTGATCTTGATCTAGCCCCTTCGCCGCTCATGACGGTGCTTATGACGAGCTGAGCTCGTCATGAACAATGGTATTCAAAGAATATCAGCACAGGAGGGGAAAACCATTAGCAGCCAGTGTGTTAAAACAGGTAACAAATATTTTCTTTCTCTGGTCAGAATAAAAATCGCAAAACATGATAAAGTGCATGGTATCTTGTACGGAAAAATTATCCCAAGTACAGGGCGGTGCTGACTCTGGTTTCGTCCATGTGTTAAAGCTTCCCAGGTAAAAATGTATAAGATTAAATCTAAATTTGGTTAAAAGGAACCTATGAAATGGCTTAGTGCCAAAACATAAATATGGTTCTAGTGCGATGGAATTCACTAACAAATAGTGTCGTCTTACTGCAGGCTTTTGCAGTTCCCTCTCGACACACTCTTGCCCTTGACATAAATTGTTTTTTAATGATATCTACATCTTGTTTCATAATGCCAGAGGGGTCTGTAAAAAGTTCCGGTCAGCCCAGTTCCATAAAGGACTTCTTCAAGTAGACCAACCACGGTATTCTGCTGCTGTCATCCAAAGACATGACTTCCTTCATTATCAAATGATTACGGGTTAATTCTGTATTGAGCCATGTCTTAAGCCAGTAGATTAGAGGCGCCAAATTTAACCTGTCATAAACATAATCCAGACCCACTTCTGCATGTATGGAAAAGGTTGGTGTAGACTGGGAAACGGACAAGAGGGAGCGTAGAAATCTATTTTCCGCCTTTTGGATAGTTTCCAGACATACGTAACCCCATAATGGTGCGCCATACAGTGCCACTGAGAAACATTTGCTGTTGTAGACCTTTAAGAGGGCTTCCATCGGTCTAGAACCCAACCTTTTAGCAAAACCCAAAAGGCCCGTTGATGTCCTGGTCACCGCCAGGCTTCTGGGCCCTTACCTGCGGGCCCCAGGTACCCTTGTTGTCAAAAAGTACCCCCAGGTAGAGAAAAACAGAAACACTAGAAACAACTTCGCCCTTACATATGAAGGTTTTTGCAAGGGCCCTTTTCCTCTGGTGACCAACAACCATGGTATGTGACTTGTTCGAATTAACCTTCAGGTCTAGTTGGTCCATAAATGTGCCAAATGCGTCCAGGAGCTAGTGGAGACAGACGCCGGTGCAGGCTATCAGCACAGCGTCGTCCGCGTACAGGAGAGCAGGGATCTTAACTTCTCCTACACGCGGAACGTCTCTGGCCACTCCCTCCAGATAGCTACCTAGGCCGTTGATATAGATTGTAAAAAGCAGGGGGGCCAGTATGCAACCCTGCCTGACCCCTCACATAGAGTTAAAACGGGATGTGCATCTACCTTCCTTTGTGACACGCACAACTGCAAAAAGCTCTTGGTGGAGTGAAGCCATAAACCTAACCAGTGCCTCATCAATCCCAATCTTCAGAAGGATGTCCCACAACTTGGACCTGTTCACCAAGTCGAAGGCCGAGGAGAGGTCCATGAACGCTAGGTACAGAGACCCCTCCTTGGCCACCGTATACTTTGAGATCAACAGGTGCAAGTTGGAGCACTGCTCTATTGTTCCTCTCTTCTCTCTGAAACCGTATTGGATATCGGCCAAACCTCCCCAGCTCTCCAGACTATCCCTTAACCTGGCCAAGAGGACTGTGCCTAAGATCTTGATTGCAGAGTCCAAAGGGGATATAGGCCTGTAGCACCCTGGGTCGTCCTGGTTCCCCTTCTTAAATATGGGAACAATTGTAGAGGTTGCCCATGTGGTTGGAAGAGGGTTGTTGTTTGCAGCTGTAAATACATTAGCTAGAATGCCCGCCCATAAATATGGAGAGTGTATGTAAAAATCAGCCGGCACCCGGTCTGGCCCAGGGGCTTTGTTCCTAGTGGTAGCCAGAATAGCTTTTTCAACCTCAACCCTGTTAAAGCACATAGGAGTGACCTCTGGGACGGCCATATTAAATGACTGGGCAGCTGTGCCATTATCTACATAGACTAATCTAAAATGAGCCAACCATTTATCATCCGGGATGACACAGTCCATGGCTAGGTTGGACGAGTCAGAGAAGAAAGGCTGGTTAACTACGGCCCAAAATTGCCTACTGTCCCGCAAGATATCGATAGAGACTAAGTTCTCCCAAGCCTAGTTTTTAATTTTATCCTGCCTGGCCTTGATAGCTCGATTATATTATTTTCTTAAGAATGCAATGTCTGACCTAACCCTTGGGTTTGCTTTGAGCGCCGCTTTTAAGGATTTATGGGCATTCGAGCATGGGGCATCAAACCAGCGGCAATGTTTATTTTCCCCCTTCCTCAATTTAACCGTGAGGTTAGAAGAAATTTTACTACAAATGATTTGAAAGGCATCCATTATCTCGTGATCTTGGGAGTCTGGGTTCTGACAGATCATGACCTGATCCTCAATTTGCAGGAAAATGTCAACATAAAAATTGTTAGGAACCACATTTGCCCACTTGAGCCTTCTTCCCTGATCTGTTGTGCGTAGGGCGAGCCTTGAATTGGCTTGCCCCGGCATCGGACCGATGGAGTCCCCCCAAGCGACCTCCAGGAGAACGGGATTATGGTCACTAAGGAGAGAGGGGACTGTGCAATAAGAGATGGCCCTGTTGGAAATAGCTGGGGTCGCAAATATATAATCAATTATTGTACCTGGTACTGTCCCCTTAAAAGTAGGTGTTCTTGTTCAAAATTGTTTGCCACTCTTGCCTACCATTTGCCTCATGAGCATCGTACTGTTCTTATTTGGAAACCATAACTTCCGCCACATTGTACAGCGTGTTGACGCCTGCCTGCTGTTATCGAGTGGTTCCCCTATTACGAATACTATGTAATGTGATGCTTTACCATGCTTACTGGCTCAATAAAAATACCTTTGAAATTAAGAGTAGGTGTTCTAAACTCCCTTTCCGTATTCGTGGGTTCTGAAAGATTAAAATTAACCAAAAGTTCTTCCAACTCTTCGCCAGGTTTAGTGTGCTCAAAGTGGGGTCCCTCAGGTCCCGTAGCCCCCATAGGGTCGGTTAAGCCACACATAAGTTCACAAGGGTGGATATTAAAATCGCCCATAAGCACATATTCGTAATTTGTATGAGTATTATGACTGACTGAATTTAAGAAGGAATCTAGGGCAGCAATATTATTACCACAACAATCCCTGTTTCCTGAATTATAGAAATTTATAAACAAGGTACTCTTTGTGGAACTAATTTCCCTTTCAACAATTAAAAAGTGGGGAGAAACAAATTCAATCTGCCTTAAAGGCCCTTTAAGGTCTAGTGAAAATAGGGTCAGAAGGCCTCCCCTGGCTCTGCCCGCGTTGCTGGGGGTTGTGAAACTCGTAAACCCATCCAACCAAAAGCAGGATGAGGTATCCCAAGTTTCCTGTAGGGCAATAACTTTGTGCTCTGAAACAAATCTAGACCATTCATTGTCGCCAATTTTAGATCTAATTCCTGCGACATTCCAGCTGAGGATTTTACATGCTACAACCCCATTTGACTTACTACCCCCCTCAACCGGTATTAAATCTTCATTTGGTTGTCAATCTGTGTCGTCCAAGCCGGACAAGAGGGCGAAATGATTGCTTGTGACCAGCCTTCCGCCCTCTACTTGACCCTGGGGAGCCTGGGGACGAGGTATCATCGGGGCACTAGGTTCCATTGAGAATTGTGTTTTTGTGATATCTTGGACCTTACTCCTCCCCTGTGATAACCTCAAGCCCTGCCATCTTGCTTGGTAGTTAGTTATTTGTTTGATGCGTGCTGGGGGTTGATAGAAAAAGCCCAAGGGAACGGGTCTCAGATGATCCCTACTAGAGATCGCCGAGCCGTCCCAGAACAGCCTATCAGCCAGGTCGGCCCTGCAAAAGTTTATTACCACACAGTCCCCCTGTGTGGTTTTCAGTTGTTTACCGATCCAACCCACCCTCCTTGCATGGATAATCATGTCTGCAATGTTTTCCCCACAACATTTCTCTGAGCACCACCTGTTCACCTTAGCCATAAGATCCTGGGTTGATTCCCTCTCCCCCTCTATAAGTGGTAGGACCCCAATAAACACTGCTACCAGTGGGGACGCCTCTGGAGGTAGATTAAGTTTGTATGTGCTTGGGGTAACTTTTCTGTTGGCAGGTGGGCTCATCTGGGGCAGAGAAGATATTTGGTCCACCATATTAGGAGCACTAGCCATTGAACGAGGGGGAGCAGGTTTGATGACCTGTGGACTAACACCCTTGTGCACAACTCTACTTTGGGGGTGTGTAATTAACGTATTACCCGGTGACTCCAGACTCCCACCATCATCCACAATCGATCCTTTACTAAATGAGACAATATTGGGGGGTATGGAGTTTACAAGTCTGTCTATGAGGGAGCATTTCTTTAAAAGGCCTTCCAGGCAGGTGTTTAAAGTGTCCACAATGTCTTTAGCAATTCCTACAAGTAGAGGTTCGATCCTGGCCACAAAGAGTTCCTCCAATTTATCTCCAAGAGGGTCCGCGCGTTCACTAGAGGAGATCTTCATGTTAACGCTTTTCCCCTTCTTCCGCCAAGCTGATTGAGGTATTGGAGGTTCTGTCTTATGGGGTTCGTGGGCAGGGTAGGGATGATATCCTTGCTCCTAGGGCAGGGAAGGGGGGGATTTACTATGGTCACAACAGGTTCCAGGGGTACTGCGGGTGAGTTGGTTGAGCCTAAGACATCGGCCTCCAAAGGTTGAGATGGAACGATGTTAGAGGGGGAAAGAGATGACAGCCCCAGTTCATGCTCAGCGTTAGCAATCTCCTTGGTTAAGGCCCCCACAGCAGAAGAAAGGTAAGTCATTATAGAATTAGAATGTCTTGGAACTTTAGCATTTTTTCCGCCCTCCTTCGTGGTCAGTGTTTTCTTTCTCCTACCCATTTGTAGCTGCAGATGTCAGAGATGTGGCCCTGCCTCTTCTGCCCCGGACGGCCACAGACAGCCCGCCCTTTGCCCGGGCTTCGCCCGCGCGCGTCCGCGACGCGGAGAGAGCTCTCGCAGTTTAAGCGCCTCCGGGCGTGGCACAACAGGAAGTGGGCGGTGCTGTGTGCAGGGCTCACTGGGAGCTGTAGTTTCCCCCCACAGCGGCCGTGCATAGTGGGAAGCAACGGCGGCGAGGGAAACAGACAGCGTCAGGGCCCTAGGAGTGAGCACCGCCGCAACTGCGACCCTCCAGGTAGGTCTTTGGTGTCCTGCGCTCCTTGGTGGGAGCTCTCGCAGTTTAAGTGCCTCCGGGCGCGGCAGAACAGGAAGTGGGCGGTGCTGTGTGCTGGGCTCACTGGGAGCTGTAGTTTCCCCCCACAGTGGCCGTGCAAAGTGGGAAGCAATGGTGGCGAGGGAAACAGACAGCGTCAGGGCCCCAGGAGTGAGCGCCGCGGCAAATGCGACCCTCCAGGTAGGTCTTCGGTGTCAAAGCCTCTAAAACAACAGTGGTTAATGCTAAAAGTGTAGATAAAGAGCCTCGGATAGGCGGAAAACCAAATATTCCTGGAAAATCCAATACCCCAGGAAATGCACCAAAACCGAATGACTATGGAAACATGGCTAGGGTATTTCCACCTAAGAGACGTACAGTAGAACTTCCTCCGGAAGCTGTTCCGTATGTGGTGGTCCTTACTGGAGTGCCAGTTCTAGAGGAGGGTGGCAGAGAAGATCAGCACCAGTTGAAAAATAAAGCTATGTTCTGGCTCAGACAGAATCGCCTCGGCGAGGCAGCTAGCAGTAGGGGAAAGTGGTGTTGTCAAGCAGACAGATAGTCTTAATTCACCTATTGGGGAAGTATCACAGAGTTCTGATAATAGTGGCATTTCAACTGATTTACATGCAGAGTTAGAACTAAAAGTGGAGGAACGAGTGGGAAATGATCCTTCCAATAGGGAAGTTAGTCGTTTAATGTTTTGGAATGTGGCAGGGCTTAGACCTAAAATATTAAATCCCACGTGGTTAAAAACAATAGAAGAGTTCGACATCCTATGCTTCCAGGAGACATGGGCATTAGAACCTTTCCATCTCTCCGGCTACAAAACTCTGTTTACATCAGCAGTAGGGGTCCATCATGGTAGTGCTAAAGGGGGATTGTCGGTTTTCATATCTAATTATTTAAACTGTCAGAAGATCCAAATATTCTCATGTAATCCTTACTACCAGTTAGTACGGATAGATGCAAATAAGGAATTGTGTCTTTTAATTATAAACTTTTATAACAACATTCCTCCTGCAGACTTGGAATTAATACTTAAAAAGCTGGGCAATGACGTGAGCAAAGAAACAGAGAATAATGCTAAAGATGTATGGGTTGTTTGGGGGGGAGACTTCAACTGCACTATATGTAAGAAAAGCCGGAAAGGTGTATGTGGTATCCTGCTGGACCAAGACATCGATTTAACACACTTTGAGCACTCCACCTGTGGAGACCTGCTAAACGATATTGTTCACTCTAAAGATCTAGGGTATGCAAATGAAATTGGTCAATTAGAGCTCCCCTTCGCCCCTACTTTTATTGGCAGGGGCGTATTATCAACAATAGATTTTATAATAACTTCTGTTAGGCATAGGCATATGGTCAAAAGGTGCTGGATCCTCCATACTGCATTAATTGATCACTATCCAATAATTATGGAGATCATAAACCCGTTCCGGGGAATGGGCGTAAAAAAGACATCCATGCAGAAAGTTTCTGATATTAGCATGGTATGGCAAAATGGTTATGTTCTTAAATGGGATAGGGTGGTTCCAAATGACTTTTTGTGTACCTTGCTAATTAATTGCCTGCCTAGTTTTCTGACTGTTCTAGATGAGAGTGTTGGCAGTCAGGAGATTCTCAAACAGTTTAAGGTCATTGCTTGTCAAATTCAGGACAACCTATGGGTGGCGTCTAAATCATGTAAAAAAAAGCCAGGAAAATGGTTTGATACCACATATAAAAAAGCTCATTCTGAGCTCAAGAAAGCGCTACATGTTGTCCCCCGAATGACGTGAGCCAAGAAACAGACAATAATGCTAAAGATGTATGGGTTGTTTGGGGGGGAGACTTCAACTGCACTATATGTAAGAAAAGCCAGAAAGGTGTATGTGGTATCCTGCTGGACCAAGACATCGATTTAACACACTTTGAGCACTCCACCTGTGGAGACCTGCTAAACGATATTGTTCACTCTAAAGATCTAGGGTATGCAAATGAAATTGGTAAATTAGAGCTCCCCTTCGCCCCTACTTTTATTGGCAGGGGCGTATTATCAACAATAGATTTTATAATAACTTCTGTTAGGCATAGGCATATGGTCAAAAGGTGCTGGATCCTCCATACTGCATTAATTGATCACTATCCAATAATTATGGAGATCATAAACCCGTTCCGGGGAATGGGCGTAGAAAAGACATCCATGCAGAAAGTTTCTGATATTAGCATGGTAAGGCAAAATGGTTATGTTCTTAAATGGGATAGGGTGGTTCCAAATGACTTTTTGTGTACCTTGCTAATTAATTGCCTGCCTAGTTTTCTGACTGTTCTAGATGAGAGTGTTGGCAGTCAGGAGATTCTTAAACAGTTTAAGGTCATTGCTTGTCAAATTCAGGACAACCTATGGGTGGCCTCTAAATCATGTAAAAAAAGCTGGGAAAATGGTTTGATACCACATGTAAAAAGGCTCATTCTGAGCTCAAGAAAGCGCTACATGTTGTCCCCCGTGATCTTACATTGGTCAGGGAGGCGCGGAGATCTTATCAGTGCGCACTGAAAAGGAGGAAGGTGGCAATTAAAACGGAGGCCTGGGAGACACTTTGCGAGGCTTCACAGAGTAAGGATGTTTGTGCTTTCTGGAAAGCAGTGAATGCCTCTTTCTTTGGTGCAGATAAAGCACGTGTTGAAATTGCCATTACCGAGGACTCTTGAGTGGATCACTATTCTAGCCTGTATAGTACTTTAACTGATGGGCAGAATCCTCCGTTGCGGTCATTAACGCAGCAGCTGGGGGATATTAAAGCTAAGGACCTAGAATTAAATGTTACCTTAAAAGAAGTAACTGAGAGTCTTAAAGCAACACAGGGTGGTAAAGCCCCAGGTCCGGACGGCATTGTTTAAAAATAACATCGATTTATGGGGCCCGTTTTTGGTGCAACTGTTTAATGCATCCTTAAAGACGTGCCTACCTCCATCATGGTTTATGTCAGTTATGGTGCCTATTTTTAAAAAAGGAGACAGGTAAAATCCCACGTGCTATCGACCTATCTCCTTATTAGATAGCACTGTAAAAATTCTAGGAAGAGTGATATTAGGTAGGCTGCAAAAATGGGTGGAAGACAATTGTATTATTAGTGACCTCCAATATGGGTTTCAAAATGGGGTAGGGGCAGTTGATCAGGGTCTGAATTTATTTATCCTTCAACAGAAATATATTAAGGCACGGCAGCAACCTATTTATTTTACTTTTGTTGACTTGACGTCAGCGTTTGACTGTGTTTCACACAGCAAGCTATGGGCCATTATGGAATTCCTCGCACCATGAACTGTGGCCCTGGTTCTATTAGAAAAAGGAGGCCGATGTTCATTAATGCCAGTCCTCTAGACTTTACCCCTACCTTTTCATACCTTGGCATTTTATTTCATGAAGCAGGGACCTAGGCAGATGCCATAAAAGCAAGGAAAGCCCTGTTCTGCAAATCCATCACAGCCCTAAAAAGATGGGGAAAAAACCTACAGTAGAACTTCTGCAAATTTTTAATGCCACCTGTGTCTCATTTGCCGTCTATATTGCTGGGATCTTGGGGTATGACAATGTACAATCTATTCATGTTGTAGAAAATACATTCTTGAGATTCATCTTAGCTGTACCTGAGAGTGTCTCAAGTTACATTTGTCATATGGAACTCGGCCAACCCCACATTGAAGATACAATTAGAATCCAACCAGTACTGCTGTGGCATAGGGCTTGGACCAATGATGGGTGTGTATTGGATCGTGCTATTTTAAGGGATGGATTAAGCTTGGACTACGTGAGCAGGATAAGGTGGTTTACTTACATTAGGGACTTTCTTGGAGACATTGGCTGTATGAGTTACTATGACGATCCTTTGTCTATGTGTAATATTACGAGGAAGTCACTAAAAATAAAATGTATGAAACGCCTGGAAGACATTAGAATGACAGCGGAAAACAAGAAAAAGTCTGTTGTAGCCCATCAATTCGTACTATTGCAGGGTAAAATTCAACCTTATTTAACCCTCTCCATGTCTCGCGATTCATTTTGACCCGCTTTAGGTTAAGTATTCTTTTTAGGGTTTTAAGTATCCCCATAATGAACCGCTGGTCTCGTAACTTAATTAAATGCCCTTGTGACGACTTATCAGAGCAGTCTGGCATCCACATCCTTCTATTCTGTAAATACTACACTTTACCCCAGAAAAGATTGATTGTACCGATTTTAAAGGAAATGAATGTTAGACGTTGTCGCGCCGCCTTCTTAGAACTCCAGAAATTAGATGTCATTTTTATTGTAGCTTCAATTTCGGAATATTTTAGTGATGTTTTTAGATTACGTAAATCAATTTGCACTTGAATTCAATGTACGTTGTATTTAAATCTACTGTATATTGTACACATATTTGCATTGCCAATAACCTTGTGGTTTTACTTGTTTCTTTTAATAATAATGATGATGTAGTATTATGAATTGTTTTTATGTACTTTTATGGTTACTACCTTTTTAACCGAATAAAGTCAAATTGAATTGCATTGAATTGACTAGCTTGCATAACTAAAACCAAGTCCTAGGATTCTGTGCCATATTCCAGCTCACTTAAGAAATAGGTGGAAGGACTGACAAATCAGAAACAGCAGCAAGTGCTCACTAGTGCATGATCATAAAAATATACAGAAACCTCACAATTAATGACAACAATCAGGTGAACGCTGATGGCCAGGCAGAAGCCCCATCTTCAAAAATGATAGTGATGGGGTACAAATGCCTGTTATGTCCTAACAATTGACTTCATCCACCCACCTCCAACAGCCACCTCTAGACCCTTACCAGTATTCAGTGAGTTGGTGGCACTTGCCGCTCCTGCTCCCAGATATTATAGATGGCACACCTTGAAAATTACATTTATGTCACCACTCTGTCAGTGGGGAGATACCTTTTTGTCTGAATATATTTAATTTAATTTCATTTTTTTTTATGGAGTTTTAAATAGCGCAAACTTGACCCGAACGTATTGGGTATCAGCGCGCTTTACATAGCACCAGTTGCGTTACATGAGGACACATTCATTTTTTTTGTTAGGCACAGGGAGACTTAGGGCCCGATGTAGGTAAACGCGATTTTCCAATTTCAAAATACCGAGGCGGGCCGAATCGGTATTCTGAAATCGGAAAACGAGATGTAGGAAAAAAATACCGAATGAATACCGATTCGGCCGGCATCGGTAATGAGATTCGGTACGTTCCGATTCTGCTCGGTCCGAATCGGAAAGTACCGAATCGGCCAACAACGAATCAGAAATCACCGATTCGTCTACCACCGATTCGGATATTCCCGAATCGGCGAATACCGATTCGGTAAAAGCCGAATCGGTAAAATCCGATTCGGCAATCATAGACCCATGGCGAAAAAGCCCATAGGAATGCATTGAAAGAACCGATTCGGCTTTTACCGAATCGGATAATACCGAATCGGATTTCACCGAATCGGATATTACCGAATCGGTAAAAGCCGATTCGGCAATAGGCGATTCAGCCAATGATGTGGCTCCCCCTCCCCCACCCAAACAGGGAGTGGCAACCCTGGCAGGTGCAGCTAATTAAGAAGTTTCTAGAAGTATCTGGAAAGCCTGCCTGAGCCCAACACACACAGTTAGCAGCAGTTGGAGAAGGAGGTTGCAAACTGAACAGGAGAAAATGGCAGATCAGTCTGGAAGCCAGAAGTCCTCCCAGAAGAGGAAGCCCAAGTTCACCACCACCGAACTTCAGGTGCTGGTTGAGGAGGTGGTGAGGGTGCACCGCCAGCTGTTTGGCAAGCTGTCCCTCAACGTGCCAGACAGCACCAAGAGGAGAATCTGGGCCGACATCGCCCAGAAGGTGAATGCTGCGGGTGTCACCCCCAGGTCCATCGAGGAACTGAAAAAAAGGTTTTACGACATCCGCAGCCTCACGAAGAGGAAGCTGGCTGACATTCAAAGGCAGGCTGGACACACTGGAGGAGGCCAGAACCCGGCGCCACCCCTCACCGATCTGGAGGAAATTGTCTCCAGCACCATCGAGAGGGAGAGCATCGTAGGAATCGGGACCCTGGACAGCTCTGCGAGAGCCACAGCTACAGGTAAGAAGCATGCGCACCATGACACACCCTACCAGACACCTCCCCATTAGACACAATGCATAGACAAACACCAGCACTGTACTGTCACCAACATACAAGAGACAAGCATCATGGTACATGTAGTCAGCAGAAGTTAGCCAAATATGTCAGTGCAGAATCACAAGACAGGAAACAGGGTGACACAGTGTAAGGAGATGCAAGGACATGTGGAATGCCATAATTGTACTGACTGTAATACATCGGCACTCAGTTTACAAATGCTTCTTTGTACCTAGGGGCCCCATCAGGCGGAACTACTGTGACAGCAGAGGGAGCTGCAACGTCCAACACTGCAGTCGCAGGGCCGAGCACCAGCCAGGCTGGCCAGGAGGAGGAGGAGGATGAGGAAGGAGACACCCCAGGGCTAGGAATGGAGGGAGTCCTGGTCATTGACTTCCAAGCAGTGCACTCCCCAGTACTGCCCAGCTCACCCCCCTTGCAATTCTCACCAGACAACTCCCCTACAAGGCAGAGCATTCCGCCTACACCAGCTCCTGCCACAATCGTGGCCTTGCCACCTGTCCAACCAGTCCTGGGAGCAGGGGCTCAGGGACCGGCCAGCACCACACCCCCACCAGTGGCACCCCAGCCCACTCAGCAGGCCGGAAGCAGCAGTGCCCGACGCCGTGCCACCACCACCACTGCTGCACCAGCACGGGAGGGCAGTGTGTTCCTGGGCCTGGAGGGACAGATGGTTAAAATCCAGCGCCAACAGGCCAGATCCACCATGGCCTGCCAACGCCAGCTCCTGCAGCACAACATGCAGATGGGGGAGTTGGTGAAGGGTTTCCAGGCTGTTGTGGACAGCAACAAGGAGGTGGCAGCAGGGTTAGGCAGGCTGACCACTGCCATCACCCACTCATCTGCCAGACAGGAGGAGCATGAGGTTGCGCGCAGGAGGGATGCCCGGGTGCTCAACCGGGCCATGGCCCGCCTTGCAGCGGCGACCGCACAACTGTGCCATCGCAGCTCCAATCAGGAATCTGTGCTCAGTCAGCATACGGCTGAGCTGACTAGGGGGATGGCCAGGATCACCACGGCCATGGAGGCCATGATAATATCAAACACCGCCTCCAATCCTGCCCTGGACCTGGGTGATGCTGGAGACAGCAGCAGCCGCAGCAGCCCGGCCAGCGCTGCATCAGAGCCACGGAGGAGCACCAGGCGATCCGCTGATGCTGCTGGGCATTCGGAGGGGGCCGAGGGACACCCCAGTGGGTCTGGAAAGCGGGCCAAAAAATAGCCTGGCAAGGGGGGATGAGCAAACCAGAACCCTGGACTTTATTTGAGTTTACAATCTCCATTTTTTGATGCACATCAGTGCTGTAACTGTGGTGCATCACTATTAAAATTTATTTTTTTCAAAGCAACATATAGCTGTCTTTGCATCTGTACTCAGTCAGAAATAGTTCTCAGTGATCTCCTCACGTCTGTATCTGCCATCACTTGGCGTACACACCCCAGCTGGCTGTGTCAGTGGCACAGCTTCGTCGTCGTCATAGTCCTCGTAGTCAGACAACTCCACCTCAGTGCCCTTCTTGACCGCAAGGTTGTGTAACATTGCACATACAGCTATGATCTTGCAGCAGGTGATGGGGGTATACTGCCTTGCACCTCCACTCTTGTGCAGGCATCTGAATCTACTTTTCCAGATGCCAAAGGTCCGTTCAACAACATTCCTTGTGCGTATGTGGGCCCGGTTATACCTCCTTTGGCTGGGTGTGGAGGGGTTGAGGTAGGGGGTGAGTATGAATGAGCGGAGGGCATATGCACTGTCGCCTGGAAGAGAAAGGGGTCACATTAGACACATGCATACATGTATTCCACCTACCTACTATGTGTTATGGGGGTCTGATGATGTGTCTCACCTAGGAGGTATCCTTCTCCAAATTCGCCTGCCATCAGCCGTGCATATATGCCGCTCTGTTGGAATATATAGGAGTCATGGGTACTCCCCGGAAATTTTGCTACCAGGTCTGTGATGGTGCACTTGGCATTGCAGATCACCTGCACGTTGATGGTGTGTGTAGATTTCCGATTGCGGTATATGTATTCGGTGTCCGCTGGTGGGCAAATCGGAATGTGTGTGCCATCTATGCAACCGATGATTTGGGGAAATTGTGCCATCTGGTAGAAGTCAGCTTTAGTTTGTAGCAGTTCTGCGTGGGTTGCAGGGAAAGAGATGTATTGGTCCATCCTGTCTATCATGGCGTCAAGGAATATGTGGAAGAACCTTGACAGGCTGCTCTGGCTCACCCCTCCTGCTGCTGCTACTCCACTTTGATAGCTGCCAGACGCTACCAGGTGTAGGCTGCATAGCACCTGGACGTGCGCAGGGATGGCGTGTGCCCTTGGGGTGTGGTGGTCCAAGTATGGCTTAAGGTCCCTGATGAGCTCAAGTATGGTGTCAGAGTCCAGCCTGTATCTCTGTAGGATCTCAGCCTCAGTGAGCATGAACAGGGTTATCCTCTGTCTGTAGACCTGTTCATTTCTTAGCCATTCCCTCTGTCCTTCCTGCTGTAGCCGTAGCCGCCTCGCAATGACATAGAAAGCTGCCATCCTGCAAGTTGCAATGCATTTTGGGACTGTTTATATGGGTTGGAGTTGGTTACCACCTGATTGCAATCCATGGTAAATACCGAGTGAATTCTACCGATTTCGAGCCGATTTCGGTGTTTCTGTGCCTCCCTACATCTCCCCAACTGTCGGAATTGGGGAATTTCCCGATCGGAGATTCATACGATTCGGCATGTTTTCCGATTCGGCTCATGTCCGATTCGGTATTTGTACCGATTCGGTACATGGACCGAATCGGTGATTTTCCGATTCGGTGTCACTAACGAATCGGGAATGGAACCGAATCGGTGATTTTCCGATTCGGTGTCACTTACGATTCGGTAATGGCACCGAATCGGTGATTTTCCGAATCGGTGTCACTAACGAATCGGTAATTGGACCGAATCGGTGATTTCCCGATTCGGTGTCACTAACGAATCGGTAATTGGACCGAATCGGTATTTGCATCCGAATCGGTGTTTTTCCGATTCGTTCCATATCCGATTTTCGGTATGTACGTATCGGATTCTTTGCCATTCGGTACTCATTCCGATTCGGTTTTCTATCCGATTCTTTCTGTTTTTGGTTCCCTACATCTCGATGGCTGTTTACCGATCGGTAAGGGCCAAAAATCGGTATTTTCGGCCGTTACCGATCGGTAACGCCCTACCTACATCGGGCCCTAAGTGATTTGCTCAGAATCACAGGATGTTCAGCGTCATTGTTGAGACTCGAACCTGGTTCCCCAGATTCGAGGTCGACCGCCCTAGCCATTAGGCCAACTCCTCTCCCCAAATCAACATACCAAGCTCCCTTGTCTACAACATCTCTTGGTAATGTGAATTCTCAGTTGGGGAAGACTCGCCCACGGATGGTGTCCAACAGGTACTGAAATCTAACAATGGACCCTCCTTTCACGAACTTCTAAGCACATATTGAGTGCCTGGGCATTCACCATTGAAAAATAACAATTAGATGCAAATGCAGAAGTGGAACGGTTTATGAGAACCTTAAAGAAAGTTCTGCTGATCACTGTAGAGCAGAGCGAGGGATACAAGTGGGCAATTCACAAATCCTTGACTAATTACTGAAGGAATCCCCAATGCAATATCCACTGAAGACCTTCCAACATCAAGCAAGGGCTGTATTTCAGTCCCCCCCTCCTCCCAATGAGAACCTGCTGGCCTAGACACCCATGCCACTAAACAGCAGTGCAGATCAACCAATATGTAAGCCAGACTAGACGTTTCTGCCAAGTTGGATGGAGGATAGGTGAAAAAGTGCTCACAATGAATGAGCATCCTGGAGATTTCAGATGCTCTTTGTTGGACCTGGCCCTTTTTCAGGGTCCCCTCCAGAGTTCTGCCTCCTGTTGCTGAACTCTTTTGTATTGGCATTAGGACTCTGTACACTTTTCCCTGCTAAACAGTGGTGAAGCGCTTGTGCTCTCTCCCTTAAACATTGGTACAGTTGGTACATACCTAATTATCACATTTAATTGACTTGTAAGTCCCTAGTAAATGATACTACATGAACCCAGGGCCTGTAAACGAAATGCTACTAGTGGGCTGCAGCACTCCTTGTGCCACCCACTAAATTATCATTGTATTACATGTCTTGGGCCACTCCCTGCAGCATGTGTGAATAGGTTTAAAACTAACTGCCATTTCACTCTGGCAAAACAAACCTTTTTTCAGTCCTTACCCTTCCTTTTCAATACAATTCGGGCCAGATGTACGACCATTTTTGCATGCGCAAATGGGTTTGCGAACCTGTTTGCGCATGCAAAAACAGCATAGGGAATGTACAAACCCTATTTTGCGAGTCACAATTTTTTGCGACTCGTAAAATAGGGTTTTACGACTCTATTCGGAAGGGGCTTTTCCTTCCTAATAGCGAGCGCAACCCTTTGTAAGAATGTTTTGCGTCCACAATTGCGGGCGCAAAACACTCGCAAATTGCCACCCTCTTCAAGAGGGCGGTAATGCACTCACAAAAAGGAATGGGTCCCCAGGGGACCTTTTACCCTTTGCAAATGCAGGGGAAAATATTTTTTAAGGGCAGGCAGTGGACCCTGGGACCACTGCCTGTCCTTAAAAAATAAAACAAAAACGTTTCAATAAAAAAAAAACAAATGCATCCCAATTTCCTTTAAGGAAAATGGGCTGCATAAAAACACTGCTTTATTTAAAGGCAGTCCCAGACATAGAGGTCTGCTGAGCCCAGCAGGCCACCATACCTGGGAGGGCCTGCCATTCCCAATGGGGTCGCAAATTTCGAGAGGCTCATTAATATTCATGAGCCTCCTAATTTACGACCCCATTGGGAACCGCTAACAGTGTGAAATACACTGTGGTACATTGGAAATAGCACCTCGCAAATTGCAAGTCGCAAAAAACTCGCACTTTGCGAGGTGCTATATTCACGGTCGTACATTTGGCCCTAAGTCACTTCTACGGTAAGCTCTTAAGGATCATAGGGCAGGGTGCATAGTATTTAAAAAATAGGACTTGTGTGCTTAACTTTTACATGCCCTGGCAGGGAAAAACCCTTAAAAGTCATTTTTCACTGTTGTAACACTATTTCTCCCATAGACTACCACTGGGTTACCGTATAACGTTTAAAAAGTGATAACTTCAGTTTGACAATAGTTAGAGAAAATACTTCTTACACTCATTTGAATTGTAATTTAAAATCCTCTTTAGCTGTAAATTTGGATTTTAGGCTACTAATCTGAAAATTTCACTTTTAGAAAGTTGCAAAAAGAACAATTGATGAACAGAATGCAGAACAATGTCATACATTCACCCCAGTACAGAGATCTGGGCCTGACTCCATCGTTTTTTTGCTCACCATGCCATACCAGTTTGGACCCAGCCATATGCAAATCAGTCTTGACCCTGCGCCTAATGGGAACAGTCCAGCCGGAACTGCCAGGCCAGGTCCTCCTTGGACTGGAAACAAGCAATTTATGACCGGTTTTCGGCTTTCAGCCCTCATCAGCCAGGATAGCTTGACTCCAGTGGCATGGAGAGCACGGGATCCACGTCTGGGCATACCAGTCCCACATGGGGGACAAATGCAAAAAGAACAATTGATGGACAGAATGCAGACCAATGTCATACATTCACCTCAGTACAGAAATCTGGACCTGAATCCATTGTTTCTTTGCTCACCATGCCATTCCAGTTTGGACCCAGCCATTTGCAAACCAGTCTTGACCCTGCGTCCAATGGGAACAGTCCAGCCCGAACTGCCAGGCCAGGTCCTCCCTGAACTGAAAACAAGCATCCTAGGACCGGTTTCGGGCTTTCAGCCCTCATCAGCCAGGATAGCTTGACTCCAGTGGCATGGAGAGCACAGGACCCATGTCTGGGCATACCCGTCCCACTGGGGGTGACAAATGCAAAAAGAACAATTGATGGACAGAATGCAGAAGAATGTCATACATTCACCCCGGTACAGAGATCTGGGGCTGAATCCATTATGTCTTTGCTCACCATACCATTCCAGTTTGGACCCTGCCATATGCAAATAAGTCTTGACCATGCGTCCAATAGGAACAGTCCAGCCTGAACGGCCAGGTCCTCCCTGGACTGCAAACAAGCATCCTAGGAAGGGTTTCAGATCTGTGACTGGGGGTGACTGTTGCCATGAGACACAGGGTCAAGACTGATTTGCATATGGCTGGGTCTGATCTGAGGTGACTGTTGGACAGGCCCCGTGGCAGGCCCGATCCCTCCCCGCATGGCGGGGCCCGGACCCCTGCTCCTCCTGTGTCCTAGACAAGAACTATCCCGGCAACCCACCGGGGCAAACCACGGCCCGTCACCGACGGAACCCCAGCTCCTGAACACCCCAGTATCGGCTGGCCTGGGCCCCTTCCAGGACCACTGCCCCCGGCCCAGCCGCCATTTTGGACACTACACGACAAGGCCGCGTGGCCTCGGATCGACCCCAACCCCGGGCCTGGCCAGGCCCCGACATCGAGGCACCACCTTCCACCCAGGGGGTGAAGAGACCACTTGGCAGGTCAATGGGAGAAGGAGTGTTGATGGCTCCCCTCCGCCAGGTGTCGATCGCCCCCAGCCTCCCCGGGCGCTGGCTCCACCCCCCTGCTGGGTGTCTGGACTCCCTCATCCCGGACCTCCCGACCTCCAAGTGCGAGGGTCCGGACATCAAAGGGCCCCAGCCCTATAACTGGGGCAGCTCCAGAGCAGGAAGGCAGTTGTATCCTGGAGTCGAGAGACACCGAGACAAACTCATCCTTGGAGGCCTGCTGGCGCTGCCGCGGCTCCTTCTTGTGAACCATCTTCGAAGCCTGCTGGCGCTGCCACGGCCCTCTTCATCGTGAAACCATCTTCGAAGCCTCTTCATCGTGAAACCATCTTCGAAGCCTGCTGGCGCTGCCGCGGCTCCTTCTCGTCCACCATCTTCGAAGCCTGCTGGCGCTGCCACGGCTCCTCATCGTGAACCATCGTCGAAGCCTGCTGGCGCTGCCACGGCTCCCCATTGTGAACCATCGTCGAAGCCTGCTGGCGCTGCCGCGGCCCATCCTTGCGAACCCTCCAGCTCGAGGATTGTGAGCTCCATCTCCTGCTGCTCCCGTACCGGACCGGTACTAAGACTGTCCCGCTACCCTTTTTCCCCAAAGAGATTAGAATTGGCAGGATCCTCGCATCCTGGTCCCGCTGTATCGTTTATCACCTTGCCTCAAGATTTCTATATAAAGTGTGCAGAACTCATCCTTGTGTGGTGTCCATCTGTGGGGGGGAAGTTACTTGTCTGTACGATCACCGGAGAGGGCCCTCACCGGAGGCCTCTCCCCCTGTACTCGGCCGACCCTTCGGGTCTCCGTCTAACATTGGTGGCCAGCGGCGCGATCCGAGCCGACGCATAATCGTACAGAGAGTAACTCACCCCACGACACACAGCCACCATGACGACAAAGGAGAGTGGAACAACGGAAAAATTCCTGATGGAGAAACTAGAAGAATACAGCCACAAGGAACTAAAACAATTCTGTATAGAACTGGGCATTGCTACCACAGGACTGAGCACGAAAGATGACCTCAAACACGCCTTGGAGTCTTGGGCGGAGACGGAAACGCCCTTACCCCAAAATCAAAGCCTCGAGACCACCGAAAAAAGCACCGCTCCTACAGAGGAAAGAAGACCGGGCCTCTCGTCCGAGGAGGCCCGAGAACGGGAGAAGAGCCAGCTCCACGAATTGGAACTGGCTCGACTTCGCTTAGATGGAGAACTCAAATTGGCGGAACAAAAAATAACACTAGAACACTTACGGCTCCAAGAGGGAGCTGGAAGAGAAAAGACTAGCCTACGAGCATTAGCGCAACTTGAAGGAACTAGAAATTCGGAGACAGAACAAAGACCTCGGAGTCTCCGGACACCAGAGCCCCCCTGTCCCTACGGACCCCAAGGTCCACATCCCCAAGGATGTCGTCAGAGAATATTAGCGGAACGATGATATCCAGCAATGGTTTAAAGCCTACGAAGTAGCAATGACCTCCCACCGGATCCCACGGAGCGACTGGGGAGCCGGGTTATGGGGGAGGTTTGTCAACGAAGGGCGAGACGCCCTGCTGCAACTCCCTGACCATCAGATGACGTCCTACGACCACATGAAGGCCGCCCTCCTCACTCGATACGGGCTCACGCCCGAGATGTACCGCCAGAGGTTCCGCGACTGCAAACGGATCCCGGGTAATACTTGAGTGGAGTACGTGAACTTCTTTAGCCGAGCCTTCGAGGGGTGGATCAAGGGCAGCCAGGTGACCACTTACGAGCAGCTATTCGACCTTATTGTATGGGAGCACCTCTCCAATAACTGCTTCGTCGAGCTCAGGCAGCACCTCCTTGACAGTAAACTGACGGAACCCCGAAAACTCGCCATCGAAGCAGACCGATGGGAGAGCACACGAGTTCCTCGAAGCTGGCCCAGCGAACAGAACAGGGCCTCCCAAGGGCCCCACCGCCCCCGAGGGGGGGGAGGAGGCCAGGGTCGGGGCCGAGACACCGTCCCAGTGGCCACCACCAGCAACACCCCGCCCCGGAAGAGGAAGCCCTCCGATGCCAACGACCCGGCCACTACGCCAATGATCCCAACTGCCCGAGAAACCAGAGTCCCATGCCCCGCCAGGTCGCTGCCGCCGCCCTGGGGGAAGAACAGGCCCAAGAAGACACCGAAGAGTACGAGCCAGACCAGCCCGAGTGGGAACCCGCCGCCATGTCCCTGGTCTGTCTAGGGGAAAGAGACCTGGTTCCGCGGGCGCCCCTTCCCGCCAACACGCAGAAGTACAGCCAGTGGGTCACCATTAATGGACACCGGGCGGAAGCCCTCCGCGACACCGGGGCCAGTGTGACCGCAGCCCGCTGCCATCTGGTGACCCCGGACCAGATCTTACCAAATGTACTTTGCCCAGTACGGTCGGCCGACAACTCCGAAAGCCTGTGTCGGATGGCCTGCGTCCCCTTCGAGTGGGGTGGGGTATCCGGCATGCTAAAAGTGACTGTACGCGACGATGCCCCAGTAGACTGCCTCCTGGGGAACGACCTCGAAAGTTCCCCCTGGTCAGCCGTTGAGCGAAGAGAGCACCTGGGGATGCTGGGCCTCCCTGAATGGGTCTGCGTCACGACCCGGTCCATGGCCGCCCGCGCCATCTCCAGCCCCGAAGAACCAGAATGGCCGGAACCCCCTCCGCCGATCGTCACCGAAGGAGCAGCCCCGGAGCCCGGTTCCCCAGAGTCCAGCGAAGAAGGACTTGATCGGCTCCGGGACCTTCCAGAACTGGCCCAGTGGCGTCAAGAGGGTGGCCCTACTCAGGAACAATTCCAACAGGAGCAGAGAACGTGTCCCTCCCTCGAGGGACTCCGACAGCAAGCCCTCACCCAGAGCGCAGGAGACACCTCGGGGGCCCACTGGATTTATTGGGACAATGACCTGCTCTACAGTGAGCAAAAGATTGCCGAGTTGGGGGCCAGTTGGGGGCCAGCCGGGTGCTGGTGGTCCCCCTCCGCTTCAGAGACTTCCTCTTGAACCTAGCACACGATGTGCCTCTTGCCGGACACCTGGGGCAGGACAAAACACACAGCCGCCTGGTGACCCACTTCTACTGGCCGAAGATGCGGAATGATGTGGCGAACCACTGCCGGGCCTGCCCAACCTGCCAGGCCAGCGGGAAGAGCGGCCGAAAACTCAAAGCACCCCTGCAGCCTTTTCCCATCGTCACCACCCCGTTTGAACGGGTGGGAATAGACATTGTGGGGCCCCTGGAGCCCCGGACAGCACAAGGACACCGGTTCATCCTGGTCCTGGTGGACCACGCCACCCGCTATCCCGAGGCCGTTTCTCTTCGGACAGTGACGGCGCCCGTGGTGGGCCGAGCCCTGATGGGGATCTTCTCGCGGGTGGGCTTCCCCCGGGAAGTCGTCAGTGACAGGGGCACGAACTTTATCTCCAAGTACATGAAGTCCCTATGGCAACAGTGCGGGGTCACCTACAAATTCACGACCCCCTATCACCCGCAAGGAAATGGGCTGGTAGAGCGGTTTAACCGCACCCTCAAGGGGATGATCATGGGCCTGGAGGAACCCCTACGTCGCCAATGGGACGTGCTGCTCCCGTGCCTCCTGTTCGCTTACAGGGAAGTCCCCCAGAAATCCCTGGGCTTCAGTCCGTTCGAACTACTGTATGGACACCCCGTCCGGGGCCCCCTCAGCCTGGTAAAAGAAGGGGGGGAGGTGGCCCCTCAGATGACTCCTCCGGATGTATACAAGTACCTCCTGACCCTCCGTAACCAGACCCGGCGATTTAGGGAACTTGCCAAGGCCAACCTTGAAACCAGTCAAGAAGACATGAAGCGATGGTATGATCAGCATGCCTCCTCCATCGAGTTCGAGCCGGGACAACAGGTCTGGGTGATGTCCCCGGTTGAACCTTGCGCCCTACAGGACAAATGGATGGGGCCCTTCAAAGTAGTAGAGCGCAAGGGTCCAGTCACCTACCTGATCGACATGGAGTCACCCCGGAACCCCCTACGGGTCCTCCACGCCAATAGACTCAAACCCCACTTTGTGCGCTCGGAACTTAGCCTCCTGATGGCTACCGACAGTGGGACTGAAGAAGACTCCGAGCCCCTCCCTGACCTGCTGAAAACGCTCGAAAAGGACGGCTCCGTGGAAGGGGTCTGACTCTCCGATGCCTTGTCCCCAGAGCAACGCCAAGACTGTCGAGACCTTCTGCTCCAATTTGCCGACCTGTTTTCCCTCATCCCAGGGGTCACCCCCTGGTACCTTCACGACGTGGATACCGGGGATAGCCCCCCTATCCGACACAGGGCGTACCGAATACCGGATCGAGTACGCGCCTGCATCCAGACAGAAGTCTCCAAAATGGTGGCTCTGGGAGTGATCGAGCCATCTGACAGCCCCTGGGCCAGCCCGGTCATGCTGGTCCCCAAGGCTGCCGCCCCGGGCGTCGCCCCCGAGCTCAGGTTCTGCGTGGACTATCGGGGCCTGAATGCCGTCACCAGGACCGACGCTCATCCCATCCCCCGGGCAGATGAGCTGATTGACCGCATGGGGGCCGCCCGCTACCTGAGCATCTTCGACTTAATGGCGGGCTACTGGCAGATCGGCCTTGAGGTTCCGTGACGATTTGAACCCGTGTTTTCAACATTGTCGTAAATACATAATTTTGGTATCAGTGAACCGCAAATGGTCCATTTAGCATATCCCGGTGTTTTCGCTATGCTACGAGCAAGAGTACTCCTGTCACAAACACATTTCTGATCTACCCATGGCATCCATCTTAGATTATGGCAGCCATTTTGTGTTTCTTGCCCTCACATAGACAATGGACACGCAATGACCTCTGATTACTTCATTTCGATTAAGGACACGTAGGCTTTAGCCGGAGATTCACCTCTCGAGTAACACGTGCACCTTAGAACAGAACACGCCATGGCTGCATGACTCGACAGAAACTGCCTCCTCGGCCTGAGGCCAGTCCTGCTATACTAGTTCTCGTGTTCGTTGGCCTGATCATGATTAGGCGGCCGAAGCCGGTAGCCTTGCCCATTTACGACCCACAAACATCTCTTATCCTGCTTTTCTATCTTCTGCACCTGGCTCTGCTCCTTTCCTTCTGGGCCTTTATTAGGGGGAGGTAACGAAATTTACGATGAGGCGGTCCGGCTCCTGAATGAGAAGTTGACATGGGATTATGATGGAACAGTGGGAACCCCTCGTTCGTAATGTTTTGACATCAGATATTGTCGACGATTCCTGTGCAACGCCAAATATTTATTGTTTAGAACACAAAGGTTTGGGAATGTACTAACATGTAAAGAATTTGCCCGAAGCCCAATTTTTAGTATATAAGGAGCAACCCTTTCTGTACAAATCGAACAGGCTCCTAGATTCTGCCCGTGTGTAGTTTCTGTGACTTCTGTGTCCCTGCAGTAATAAACCTTTGGTCTTTGACGCCACCATCGAGAAGCCCGTGTTTCTGTTTGTTTGTGCACCGAGACAGGTAGAACTCCGGGGTCTTCGGGTGTTATCCCTGACACCTCTGGACGGAACCAAAAAGTCCAGAACTCCAGCCTCACCCCAGGGGCCCAAGAGTGATCCGCCTTCTCTACCCCGGATGGCCACTACCACTTCAAGGTGATGCCATTCGGCATGAAAAACGCCCCCGCCACCTTCCAGAGACTCGTGAACCAGGTACTGGCGGGCCTCGAGGAATTCAGCGCCGCCTATCTGGACGATATTGCTGTGTACAGTCGCCACTGGGCAGAACACCTCCACCACCTCCAGGAGGTCCTGAACGCCCTCCGGCAGGCCGGGCTTACCATCAAAGCCAGCAAGGGCCAGATTGGCCAAGGGTCCGTGACCTACCTGGGACACCAAGTGAGAAGCGGCCTGGTGGCCCCCCTCCAGCTCAAGATCGCTGCCATCCAGGCCTGGGAACCTCCGGTCACCCAAACAGAGGTCCGAGCCTTCTTGGGGCTCACCGGGTACTACCGGCGTTTTGTAAAAGACTATGGCAGCATTGTGGGAGAACTCACATCCAAGAAGAACCCCAAAACTGTCAACTGGACTCCTGAATGTCAGGCGGCTTTTGAGAAATTGAAGTCCGCCATGTGCACCGCCCCCGTGCTCCAGGCCCCCGACTACAGCCGGGAGTTCATAGTACAGACAGACGCCTCAGATCATGGCGTGGGGGCCGTCCTCTCCCAACTCAACACCGAGAGAGTTGACCAACCAGTGGCCTTCATCAGCCGACGCCTGCTGGCCCGAGAGCAGCGCTGGAGCACCATCGAACGGGAGGCCTTCGCCGTGGTGTGGGCCCTCAAGAAGCTCCGGCCCTATCTCTTTGGTACCCACTTCTGGGTGCAAACAGATCACCGACCCCTGCAATGGCTGATGCAGATGCGGGGAGAGAACCCAAAGCTGTTGCGCTGGTCCATCTCCCTGCAGGGGATGGACTTCACTGTGGAGCATCGTCCAGGCCAAGACCACGCCAACGCAGACGGCCTGTCACGCTTCTTCCGCCTCGGCGAGGAGAGTACCCAAGAGGATGGATGACTCTCCCTGCCTTCAGCTGGGGGGGACGCATGTTGGACAGGCCTCGTGGCAGGCCCGATCCCTCCCCGCATGGCGGGGCCCGGACCCCTACTCCTCCTGTGTCCTAGACAAGAACTATCCCGGCAACCCACCAGGGCAACCCACGGCCCGTCACCGACGGAACCCCAGCTCCTGAACACCCCGGTATTGGCTGGCCCGGGCCCCTTCCAGGACCACTGCCCCCGGCCCAGCCGCCATTTTGGACACTACACGACAAGGCCGCGTGGCCTCGGATCGACACCAACCCCGGGCCTGGCCAGGCCCCGACATCGAGATACCACCATCCACCCAGGGGGTGAAGAGACCACTTGGCAGGTCAATGGGAGAAGGAGTGTCGATGGCTCCCCTCCGCCAGGTGTCGATCGCCCCCAGCCTCCCCGGGCGCTGGCTCCACCCCCCTGCTGGGTGTCTGGACTCCCTCATCCCGGACCTCCCGACCTCCAAGTGCGAGGGTCCGGACATCAAAGGGCGCCAGCCCTATAACTGGGGCAGCTCCAGAGCAGGAAGGCAGTTGTATCCTGGAGTCGAGAGACACCGAGACAAACTCATCCTTGGAGGCCTGCTGGTGCTGCCGCGGCTCCTTCTTATGAACCATCTTCGAAGCCTGCTGGCGCTGCCGCGGCCCTCTTCATCGTGAAACCATCTTCGAAGCCTGCTGGCGCTGCCGCGGCCCTCTTCATCGTGAAACCATCTTCAAAGCCTGCTGGTGCGGCTCCTTCTCGTCCACCATCTTCGAAGCCTGCTGGCGCTGCCGCGGCTCCTCATCGTGAACCATCGTCGAAGCCTGCTGGCGCTGCCGCGGCTCCTCATTGTGAACCATCGTCGAAGCCTGCTGGCGCTGCCGCGGCCCATCCTTGCGAACCCTCCAGCTCGAGGATTGTGAGCTCCATCTCCTGCTGCTTCCGTACCGGACCGGTACTAAGACTGTACCGCTACCCCTTTTCCCCACAGAGACTAGAATTGGCAGGATCCTCGCATCCTGGTCCCGCTGTATCGTTTATCACCTTGCCTCAAGATTTCTATATAAAGTGTGCAGAAGTCATCCTTGTGTGGTGTCCATCTGTGGGGGGGAAGTTACTTGTCTGTACGATCACCGGAGAGGGCCCTCACCGGAGGCCTCTCCCCCTGTATTCGGCCGACCCTTCGGGTCTCCGTCTAACAGTGACAAAATGATCTAAAGAATGATGATGGATTCAACCCAGATCTGTGACGGGGTGAGTGTCTGAAAAGTTTTAGCGCTCTGTCCATCATCTTCTTGTGTTTGCTTTGTTCGCCCTAAGATGGCAGGGTATGCCCAGACGTGGGTCTCTTGCTCACTTTGCCACTGGATTCAAGCTAGACTGGCTGATGAACGGTGTTACAGAGAAACCGGTCCCAGGATGCTTGTTTCTGGTTCAGGGAAGACCTGGCTGGACTGTTCTCATGAGGCAAAGGGTCAAGACTGATTTTCATATGGCTGGGTCTGATCTGAGGTGGTGAAGTGAGCTAAGGAATGATGATGGATTCAACCCAGATCTGTGACTGGGGGTGAGTGTCTGAAAAGTTTCAGCGCTCTGTCCATCATCTCCTTGTGTTTGCTTTGTTCGCCCTAAGTTGGCAGGGTATGCCCAGACGTGGGTCCCTTGCTCACTTTGCCACTAGATTGAAGCTAGCCTGGCTGATGAAGGGCGTTACCCAGAAGCCGGTTCCAGGATGCTTGTTTCCGGTTCAGGGAAGACCTGGCTTGGCAGTTCGTGCTGGACTGTTCCCATGAGGCACAGGGTCAAGACTGATTTGCATATGTCTGGGTCTGATCTGAAGTGGTGAAGTGAGCTAAAGAATGATGATGGATTCAATCCAG
The DNA here is from genome assembly GCF_964263255.1 of Lissotriton vulgaris. Lineage (NCBI taxonomy): Eukaryota > Metazoa > Chordata > Amphibia > Caudata > Salamandridae > Lissotriton > Lissotriton vulgaris. Next base: position 1,040,384,889 of record NC_141698.1, read on the forward strand.
ACTAGTGACTGGGGTTGAGTGTCTGAAAAGTTTCAGCGCCCCGTCCATCATCTCCTTGTGTTAACTTTTTGAAAGTTACCATTTTCCTGCCTAACCCAAATGTGCCTTTCTGACAGTGTCTAGGGTCCCATGACTGTAAATGGCTGTTCTGTGGTGGGTTGTGTATTCCTTCTAGAGATGGGGACAAATGGGGCTTAGGTGCAGAGGAAGTGGGTCTTCCTGACAGGATGACTGGGGAGGAGCAGTGCCCTGCCCTGATTGCAATTCAAAGGACACTGCCTGCAACCCATACAAAGGAACCTGACACCAGGCCTGCCTTTGCCTTTGTCCCTCTAGACAGGCTGAAGCCAAACCCAGGGAGGAGGGCAGAAGTGGCTCAAAATAGTTTGGGAGTAGGCCATGGTTGCCCCACACACAAAGGCTTCCACTCAAGTCAAGTCAAGTCAAGTCAAGGATTTGTACAGCGCGCTACATACCCATAGGGTCTCAAGGCGCTTGAGGAAGGGGGGGGGGGGGGGGGGGAGTTACTTAAGATTTAGAAAAAGGACTGTCCAGTTGTCTGGAGAAGGAAGACTGACCTGCTTACATTGAACCCACAGTCCCCAGAAGTGACTCCAAGGATCAGTTGGCTGACCTCTTTTATGAGCTACAGGAGCACAACAAGCTTTGAAAGGCCTTCCCTACAACTGCCCAGCTGACCAGCACCAACTGGACCTGCATGAGCATGCTGTTGGCCCCTGCTGGAGTAAGTCCTGATCCCCAAGAGCTGCTCCCTCAGGTTCTAGACTCTTGGCTGGCATCAGAATGTACACCGCCTGCCAAAAATCTACAGAAATCTGCACTCCAGCTGAAAATCCATAAGTTTGGGTATTTTCAGGACTGTTATAGGGCTCCTCCAAGGGCAGTGGTGGGCATCATGCATTTCCCCAGGAGGCTGGAAGGGTGGAGGTCAATTTTGCACTGGTGGGGGCAAGTTTGGCAGCAGTGCTGCAATATCAGCCCTCTGTAACAAAAGCATCAATGCTTCACACTTGCCTCCCCCGAGGGCTGCTTTAGGTTGACAGTCTGGCCCTGGGCTCCTCACATCAACAAAAGTCACAGCGCATCCCTCCAACTGGAAGTTCTGACGGCGACCTGCCTATTCACGACAAACAGTGACCATCCACATCAATGGCCAATGCAAAGCTACAGCGACAACTGGTCCTCTCCCCGACATCGACCTCCTTGCAGCCCCGTGAACGTGAAGCTCTGGCTGCAACTCCTCATATGGGCTTGGACTCTGAGAAGGTAAAACCTCCACTGGGACAAAACTTGTCCCTGTATCTGACCCATGTTGGTCAGCTGGAACTTGTGACTTTGAACTGACCAGCACAACCAACTAACTGCGAGTGGTACTTTCTGCTACTTGGTGCTAATTACAGCTGAAACTTCCAACATTTATAACTCTGGTTCTACTGATTGGGTTTTTGTCATTTTGGAGTCATTTAGTTTATTGGATGTATTTTTTAAGTGGTTTGAGATTTTTACTATGTTGTGTTTCCGCTTTATTGCTGTTTCAGTACTGCATACATATTTTACACATTGCCTCTAAGTTAAGCTTGACTGCTTCTGTGTCCAAGCTATCAGAGCGTTAAGCACATGTTTATTTAGTTACTCTGTGGTTCACCCTGACAAGGATTGTATCTATTACCTGAGTGGGACTTCCACCCCCCCTAACTGGTTTCTCAATTTCTTACACTGTTCAAATGTGGACTATGGGCTGTGATTGATATAAAAGTCAGACGATGACATTAAACCATAGCAAGTTACACTCAACATTCCTTTTTACCGATAACCACAAGGCACAAAACCGAAGTGTCACTGAAGCTGGTTTGGAAGAACAACAGTTATCAATATAGATAAAACATGTGTAGGTTTTAATCTGATACATGTTACCTCTGCCACTTTAATTCTTAATAAGTTAAAATATCTTATTAAGAAGACTAAGTTTAAGATTTGTGGGTGATGCTAAGCACTGTGGGGAAATGAGTATAAGTACATTTTGTATCTTCATATAAGTAAGCTGTGACAGTATTGGAGAGCATAGGTTTAGAAGGAAAAGCATCATTAACTACATAAACATTGGTGTCCTCGACCAGGGTATTAACAGCAATCAGTTGTTGCCAGAATCACAGGGAAGCAAGTTTGGTGGATGAGGGCAACACGGTTCTTATATTTGGATCTCACGGAATAAATTCAAAATATGGTCAGGGACAACCTTGGTTAACTGTAGTTATACCTGGTTACCGTGGTTAAAATTAGGTTTGACCAGTGGCGTCTAACCAGACAGACAAAGGAAGATTACAGCTTGATTTATATTCTGACAGTCCAGTTTTTAGACAATATGGCAGGAACCAATTCTGCTGTCTCAGGGGACTAATTCATTCACTGCAGAAATATATGTTAGGCCTCCCAGGATTACAGGGTCAAATCCACAACGTGTCTACTCAACCTTTTATCCTTCTGAAGTTAATAAAGTGAGTACCAATGGGCTTAATATCATTAAACATCCTTTATTTTTCAAAAATACCAAGGTGCCCTTTGGGGTAGACACACAGTCCGCAAACACTCCTATCATGTTTATTTATTTATTTGCAATGCGCTTCCCAAAGTTCAAGCCATAACAGTATACAAACAAGTTGGTAAAACTTTTAAAATGCTTTAAAAATGTTGGCAATCTAAAAGAGATATTTACGTTATTGGGATTTTACACACATTTTATGCCTCTGGGTCCAATCAACATATAGGTATGATTTACACAGCTTGACTTCGATCTTATCAAGCCGGCGCAATTGGGCAATCGGTAAACATTCTGCACTACGTATTAGGATAGAGAATTTTTGAGCCATGGACAATCTTCAAACTAGTCACTTCTAATGACTAGTAACAAAAATCCTCTCCCAAGCCGATTGACACAACCAAGCTTTTTGTTTATCATCCTCAACGACCACAGAGAGCCTTATTTAGAGTTTGGTAAATGTTGGACATGAAACGAAAATTGAGGAAAACAAAAAACATGTAAAGTTTAGTAGTCCTATATAAGGTCAAGCTCCTGACCGGTTCAATTACTACTTAATCTTGTAAGGTTTTCTTTCTTTTGTGAAGGCCAGCATTGCACCTCTCATGACGTTTATTCAGAGAATGATTGCTTTTATGTGTTTCCAATTCTGTAAGTTTTCATTTAGGGTCCATGGTTCTTCCATCCAATATGTTATATTATGTGTATTTGGATAGCGCACAAATCACCAGGAGGGTATCCTGACGCTGAAGCAGGAGCTGTATGGGCCGGGCCAGGATCAGGGCTCGGTGAAGAGCCAGGTCTTTAGTTTCCTGTGGAATTCAGAACTGAGAAGGCATCTCTGATGTGCAGGGCCATGATGCTCAAGGCTTTAGGAGCAAGGTAGGAGGAGCACGACCGCTGGATCTGGTTTTGCGTATTTGTGGGGTCGGTGAGAGTAGGAGTAAGGATCAGCGAAGATGTCTGGTAGGTCTGTGGAAGTTCATGCGTTGTTGAGTTATGTAGGGCCACTGTTGTGTAAGGCTTTGTATGTGTGCGTGAGGAGTTTGTAGAGTGCTTGTTTGTGGATTGGAAGCCAGTTGACTTTTTTAAGGATTGAAGTGATGTGAGTGCAGGGTGTGAGGGTGAGGGTGAGCCTAGCTGCTGAGTTTAGTAGGATATGGAATCTTCTGATCAGTTGAGCATTGATTCCAGCATAGATTGACTTGGCAAAGTCCAGCTTGCTGGTGATGAGGGCTTGGGGGCCGGTTTTGCAGGTGTTGAAGGGGAGCCATTTGAAGCTCGAGGCAGAGACTGTGTTCTCTTGGCCGGTCATGATGAATTGGTTATTAATAACCATTCCGATATTTTTGGTGTGGTTTGCTGGGACGAGTAAGGGTCCAAGTTCAGCAGGCCACCCGGTGGCGTCCCAGAGTAAGGTGTCTTTGCCGCAGATTCTCCGTCTTTTCTGTGCTGAGCTTGAGACAGTTGGTTTTCATCCATCTGGCCACTTCTGTCATGCAGGCTGAGAAATTAGCCTAGGTGGCTCACTGCATATTGACATTGTCTTTATTACACATCTGTTCCATACTTCTTTGTCGTGAGGGTGATATATAAAACATGTTGAGTGACATGTTCCATGGTGTGTTCTCAGATAAGTGTTGAACTGGACTGTACTTGAACAAGTTTTGAAAGATTATAAAAATGTCACCAGACTGTCAGGTCTAGTGATTTTATTAATCCACTCGACCTAATTATAATGCTCTTAACCCATAAACTGGTCTCAAATTGTGTGATCCTAGGCAAATATTTTATTTCATTGCGTCACCTTTTTCTTCATTATGACGTATGGGAGCGCTTTCAAATATGTGACTTCAGAATGTCTGCTGTATAAAAAAACCTCTTGTTTCATTTATTAGACTAAATATGTGCTCCTTGTATAGTAAGAAACTAGCACACATGTATGGTACACATGACACCTGACTTGCCTCTTATTCGCCAATAGCATTGTCATCAGGGGAAGGGCAGGACTTTCTCAGTTCATGCTTACAAACTCTCACTTTTAAAATATATTACTAAAGCTTGACATAGTAATGCACCGACATTTGCAGACAGCACATTTTCCACAGAAATGGCCACAAACATCCATTTCATAATTTATATCTATAAATCATTCCTAGGATATTCTAACTATTGCTGTCTATGGGCCATACTGTCAGCTATGTGTTATTGAGCAGTAGCATGCTGTATGAGTCTGTAGAATGTATGTAGTTGTGTTGTATTTGCATTGTGATTTAGGAACCTGTATTATTTTAGATTTTACACCATGCTCCTTCCAAGTAGAAATTATGGGGCAGATGTGCAAACACATTTGCTGGTCGCAACCCCTGCGATTTGGTAAATCACTGAGCTTAAAACAAGAAAATTTGTTTTTCTAATGTACTAAACCCATTTAGCGATTTGGTAACATGTTGCTGAATCACTGAATGGGCTTAGGAAACCAATAGAATTCCCTATTTTGAAGGGACGTGTTTAGGACGTCCTGTCTAAATAGATTCCTTACTGTACGTATTAATGTTTTAAAGTCTAACCAACTACACAAAGACAGAGGTAACCTGTTTGTGACTGGGAATGAGGTCCTTCCCCTTCCCAAAAATATTTTTCAGGAGTTGGTAGTGGTCATTTTTTTTGTTTTAATGCATCCCGTATTCTTTTAAGGGAAACGGGCTTCACTTAAAAAAATTACTTTATTTAAAAGCAATCACAGACTTGATGGTCTGCTGACATCAGCAGGCCACCATCTGTGTGATGGCAGCGAATCATAGTGGGTCACAATTTGCGACCCTCCTCATTAATAATCACGAGGTAGGTTGAATTGCAACCCGCTGCGATTAAGTATGTTGTGAACCAACATAATAGTATATAGTCTGGGTCGCAAAATACCATAGGATTGGGTTTCGCAAAATGGAAACTGATAGACATTGTACGTTTAGTGGATGTGAGACGACGACAGGCGTTGATGTCGTTTTCAGAGCTACAGACAGAATTTCAGTTGGCATCCACGGAGCACTATAAATATTTGCAATCGAAACATGCGCTGGGCAGCCATCTTAAAGATGGGGATCAGGTCCCCGAGTATAGTCCATTAGAAGATAGATTATTATTGGATCTGATCCCGGAGAAGGCATTGTCCTGTACATATAAAAAAATTATGAACAACTCACCAGATCTACTAATCAAGGTCAGAGAAGCATGGGAATCCGAGGTGGGATTGTTGGAGGATGATGACTGGGCAGAGGCTGCACAGAGCCCCTGAGAGGTAGCAATCGGGGCAAGATTCAGATTAGTCCAATTGCGGATATTGCATAGGTCCTATTACACCAGCACACTTATGTATAAGTTAGGCTGCATCTCAAAGGAGGAGTGTCAAAGGGGGTGTACTCAGAGGGGGAGTTTTTCTCACATCCTGTGGGACGGCCGAAATATTGAAGGAAAGTGGTCAGAATTATGTCAGGTGTGTTGGAACAAGAAGTCCCCCCTCGATGCCCGGTGGCATATATGGTGTGTGTTGGTTGAACTGAACTGGCCTAAATATCAGAGAATATAGCTAGAGGTGGCCGCAATGGTGGCCAAAAGGAACATTGCCGGGGCATGGGGGTATCCAGCCACCTAGAGTCTCCTAGTGGGAAAAAGGTATGCACTGGATCTGCGCGGCCGGAAAAACTATCTACAAAAGCCATGGATGCCACAAGAAATGGGAGAACATTTGGCCACAGTGGGAAGACTATAGGGAGCTTGGGGGGGTATAGACTAGTTAGGCGGGGAGAGGTGGGGAGGGGGAAATCTGACAACTGGAATCAAGAGGAACTACTAGTATAATGACATATTTTTGAAAAGCGGAATTTGTATGCCATTGAAATTGTATGTAACCCAACTTAAGAACAAGATCATCATTATGCAAGCTGACTATTGTTTAATAAAAATAAGTTTAAAAAATACCATACGATTCGCAAAAAGTGAGTCCACAAACTGCGACCACTTTTTGCAAATCCTATTTTAGTGCATCTGTCCTCAGTGTTAACACATGAATGAAAATCTACACTGAAAAGGAATGGTGGAAAGAAAAAGCAAAGGGGGATGCTATAAACATTTTGACAATTATTAGCTATTTATCCAATTATTAGAAAAATTAAGAAAACCCCATTAGGTTGCAACCTTTTTTATTAGTTTTCTTGTACAGGTGAGCCCCAGAACATCTAAGGAGTGTCAACCTCGTCCGATGCACCACAAAAGTATTGATGTGATTATTTCAGAAGTCCTGTCATTTAACCTAGTTTATTTTAAAACAGTGCTATACCATTTGGTCCTTCATATATTAAATTGTCTTGCAGGACAATCCCCATAAACTCCATCAAAAGGAATAAAGCTCTCTTGCTTTGCTCCGTCGATCCTACAAGAGGCCACATTTACACCTCACCACTTTCAGAGTTCACCAGCCGCTACTGCTAGGGTGATCGAAGAAAGAGACATGGGGTGGAATCACCACTTTCAGAGTTCACCAGCCGCTACTGCTAGGGTGATCAAAGAAAGAGACATGGGGTGGAGTCAAGACCAGGCATTTTTTTTAACTATTTCAGCACTGCAAAGAAGTGATGACCCATGAACAGTGCAGGGACTTCTTTCCGTTTACTGTACAAAGTGGCCGTGTCATCTGACCACAATCTGACTTCAAGGTGTTTGGAATTCATGGGATGTGATAAATATTGTATTGCCTAGTGCATCTTTTTGAGGAATAACATGGAGAATGTGGTGCTTACTGGTAAACACTGTGCCTTTTGCCCTTGCTAACGTCCAGCAGGTTTGACCTACCAAAATGTAATGAAAGTTGTTATCTTTATCGCAACTGGTAATTATTAGGTGATAAACAGCACATGACATGTTGTCATGATCTTATTAAACAAGTGTTTGCGGATGGATCGCAATTTAAAAGGCCAGTTGTAATCAGACCCTAAAGGTCTGTCTAGACCGAGAGCTCTGTCCCTGACCGTGAGTGGACACAGGACCGGGGGACCGGGTAAATAGGGTACAAATGACTCCCGAACCTTAGATGTTGGATTACAGCAGCGCATTGTGATGCTCACAGAGCGGAGAAGAAGTAGCTTAAACGTGTGACATCACTAGTAAGGGTGGCCTGTAGCTAAGCAACCGTTGTCTGGCTGCCTGTGTGAGGGGTTCGAGCAGGCCTAAATTTAGCACTCACATTGGTATTCTGCGGCTGCGCCGGCGCGGCCGGGGAGAATAGATGGCAGCGGTCAATAAGGCAAGAAGGAACATAACTTTCTGCAATCTGCCTCTGGTGAGAACACGCAGAGATGATGAGTTTGGGAAAAGGAGGATGGAGGAAGGACTTGCCTTTGGCATGGTTTACATTATATTTATAAATTGCTTGCAGATGAAGTTAGCCAATCATGTCGCAATTGTTGCTTTTCAGAAACCCAACTCAACTTTGCACAGGGTGCAGAAATCCTGACCTACAGACCCACGTGAATCTTTAAATTTAGAAGTCGAGGCATTCATCTTCCATGGCTGTAGATTTTAGGGAAGGCTGTTCAAAGTAAACATCCTGTATGCTTTTCATTTTGTTTTGTTATTGACGTTTTACATGTTATTATCTTTAACAAGCATGCACCCTGTTAGTGCACGCAAAGGACCAAGGACCACCGCAGCCGTCTCAGCCTCATCCTACAGACCGGTCACCAGTTGGCCCAGTCTGATGAAATGAGGGTGAAATCACGGAAAGCGGTGAGAGGTGGGTGATTCAAAGGCTCTGCTCTTTTCCCCTCTAATCTCTTATGCTCTGTCACTTAACAATCAACCACCTACTCACCCACCCGCCTCTCGATGCACTAATGTCTCATGTTATGTGTAGTTGTAAAGCGCACTATCACCCATGAGGGTATCCTGGTGCTGAGCATGTGTGTGTGCCTAGCCCTGCCTAAGGTAGCTTGGTTAATCGAAAAGCCACGTGTGACAAATTGGGTTGTTGTCTGAGTGGGGTGTTAACCCTACTCAAGCAACAGCCACAATCTCATGGGCGAATTTTGCAAATCTGGCGTTCGTGAATTTTGCGAATTTGCGAACTCGCAATCCGCAAAATCCGCGAATTCTCACGAATTTGCGGATTTTTTTTTTGTAATCGCAAGAGTTTCTGCCAGTTCTCGAGGGTTTGGTACCAGTTCGCAATTGCGAACTTATTTGTCGGCTCGCAACGGTCGCGACTATGTTGTTTCTACGTCTGGTTCATCATCACAGGTTCCCAGCACCCTGTGTTTCACCACTGCCACCCTCTGTTTCACCCATGCCACCCTCTGTTACATCAATGCCACCCTCTGGTTCATCATCACTGTAGATTATGGGGGGGGGGGGGAAAGCAAGCACACCTGCCCTGCTTCAACTGACATGAATTAATTTGGGGTTAGTTTATTAATGTGTCACTGTTTTAAAATTCCAGGTCTGGCACCTGCTTCCTTATCAGTAATTTGCTTTCTGTTGCAGTGCAATTTTTTTTCTCCAGGACCTTTGTGGCCTACTTGTAGCTATGCTATGAGCCTGCTGTGAGGGTCAGAGCAGGGACATACAATTGTTGCAACTAGCAACTGAACTCTGGAGAGGCCCCAGTCAGGAAGCACTACAGGGAATGGTTACTAATGATGAGTTTGAACTCTTGCACCTGCCGAGTACTTTCAGTTTTGCAAAACTCGTTTTTCTGCTATTTCGCGGGATTCGCGGGGCGCCAACACACGCGAGATCGGATTCGGAAGCCGCGAATTCGTGCGAATATGCGATTTGTTTTTTTTTGCGGCGTGTTAGTTCGCAAGGTTTTGTGCGTTTTCGCGAGCCGCTTGTAGCGCAAGGCGCGAAGTTACCCTCGCGGTCGTTCAAGGGCGCGGCCATCTTGTTTGCATGACGTATTTCCGTTTCCGGGCGCGAAGTGTAATCTCGCAAAGTGTGCGGCTCGCCAGTACAATTTCGCGAGTGTTCGCGAGGAAAATCTCGAGCGAACTTACCCGCGCGGTCGTGAACGGGCGCGGCCATCTTGTTTCTCATTCATTGCTATGGTTCTGGGCATGCTTTTTGTACCCTCTCTAAATCTCTGCCATCCTTTGCTTGTTTGAAGTTTTTTTTTAATCTATTTTACTTATTATCTATTCCTCTATTTTTCTAGCCCTATATTTTTGTGTTTACTGTTACTTTTGGTTAATTTTAAACTACTTTTTTAAACTCTTTTCTTTTCTTCTCTTCCCTATTCTATTTTCTTTATTCCTTTCTGCCCAGACCATGGTGAAGGGAGCCGGGAAGCATCCCGAGAAGGGGAAGGGTCCCGCACCCCGTGCCCGGCTCCCGTGCGGGCGTTTGAGGGGGAGCAGGTCGTACCCCGGGAGATCTTTAGCCCGGAGGAGGTGGCCGCACTCATTTTTTATGTTCAGCGCCGCCTCCCCAGGACCATCATGGCAGGCGGCAGGATCGGTGTCGGGTACGGGATTCGGGAGCGCCGGAAGCGGTGGGAGAAGGTGTGCCGGGCCATGTACCACCACTCTCGGGCCCGGCGCACCTTTAACCAGGCCACTCACCGCTGGACGGATGTCCTGACCCGTGAACGAGATCTGCTCGACCTGCTTGGCCTTGATATCCCCGGGCTTGGTGAGTAGTAGTAGCTATTTCTTTACTACTCTGTTTTCTCCTGCTGTGTTATTATATTGCAAATTTTTGTTTTTTACCAAGAGCAATAATGCTGCTCATTACATTGTAGGTAAATTATATTTCAAAATCTTCTGTGCATTTCAGGTGCACTGCTCTCCTTCTCAGTAGTGTTGCTACTATGCTTATTTGTTTTCGATTTTGTGTTCATTTCATTGGCCTGTGAAATTATGTATGAGTGTAGTTTAAAGAACTACGTAATGCTACACACTAAGGTTCAGATTTTTATTTACCGGCGCATCCCTGCAAAGTAGCAGGGATGCGCCAGTAATTATGTGCCACGCCACCATCACCCATGGTGCGCCGTATTTACAATGCGGCGCACCATGGGCCCAAAACGTCACCAAAGCGTTACGCATCTGTGCCGTAAAGGCGGCGCATTGCTGGAGTTGCGTTGCAACGATGGCGCAGCTCCATCAATGCTCTTGGGTGCCCTATCTCCCCAATGCTGCGTCAAGCCGTACGTCTGCTTCAAGCAGGCGCAGGGTTTGAGTTACGCATTATTGTCGTTATAGTGAGTGATTGAAATCTTGTAGATTTCCCTCAGCCACTTTTAGGATGCGTTCCTGCGCAGGAACGCCCTCACTTGCGCCGGAACGCCCCCTGATGGCGCAGGGCTTTACAACGTGATGCATCTCCCATATGCGTCACGTTGTTAATATACGCCGCACCATTGCGCCTCTTTGTGCTGCCGCTGCGTCACAAAAGTCACGCAACAATGGAGCAAAAGAGCCGCAAGGGGCTTCTAAATCAGCCCCTACAGACTCAAGTCCAGTCCTTCCTTTGTACACATGGTGATAAGAAGAAATAGTGGTGGTGGATTGATAGTTTGAGTATTTTAATGACTGGTTAATGTAGTAGGAAACTTTAGTGTTGTCGCTGATCTGCAATCACGATGGACTTTGTCTGTCACTTCGCGTGCTGCGGACTGCTGCCTGCCAATCCTAGGCAAACCTTTTTAGTACTTTGTTTAGTGAGTTACATAAGAAGTTTCCAATTCGACGGTCCACAAATCAAGCAATACTAATAACGTAGTAGACCACATGAGATTGGTCAATAATATATCCCGTAGAATAGTTGTCTATTTGCTATTTCGCCAAAATATTTTGTTAGTTCTTTTGAAATGTTTGATTTAGTTGACAAATATCATCCATGTTTTCTGTTTTTCTTTCTTTCATGTTGTACATCAGCTTCCCCCAGGGGCAAGAGGAGGACACAGGAGGAGGAGGAGGAGGAGGAGGAGGGTGCTGTTCAGGATGCAGGCCAGGATCGGGCCGGCGAGGGCTCCTTTGCTGGCCCCAGTAAGTTTTAATTTTAATATAGAGTACTTATTTTTTCCTAGCGTTCCTCATTCAATTTTTTCTAAATCGTCTTTGATCTTCTTGTAGACTGGATCTAAATTTTTATCCTGCCTCGACTATGACTCCGTGTGGTATTACTAGATTATTCTTATTAGTCTGTCTGTGTAGCTAACTAAGATTGCACATTTGGCAATTCCATTGGACTCCCATTCTAGTCAGCAATAGCTCTATGCACTGAGTGCAGTCCTCTGGGATTGTCCATAATGTCTTTTCAGGTCTTCTAAATGTTTATGCTTTGACAATTGCCAACAATAAAAAGGTGAATGACCACTAAGAAAGAATAAGATACTACTTTACTTTTGGTTTGGATAGGAGGACAATCCATTCTACTACTGTTGTAGGGACAAACCTGCACAAATAGAACTATGGACACTAAATAATGCATTGCTTAGCTTATCAATTATAATAGGTGCTGTTAGACTTTCCACATACCTCAGTGATAACAGACTTTGTAGTTGAACCCCCAATCTCCTTACTGACTAAATAGTGTGGCAGAGTCATTTAGCTCCCAAAGTCACCGATGATTGATCCCCAATGATGTCAGAGGCACGGACTCATGCTTGCAAAAATCGCAAAACCTTTTGCTCATCCACTCTAGTCTGGAGGACCAAAAACCACAGAGTCTATTTAAGTTTAAAAGCTTTATTAAAAGTAAACACATTTATTAAAATCAAGTTCGTCATAAAAGTAAACGTTTAACTGAAAATGGAAAAGTGCTTAGTGCTGACGATTAATTGGACACATTTCTTGTGGTCGAGCCGAGCTCTCACCTGGTTTGAACTTGATCCTGCTCGCGTTCTTAGAAGTCAAGCTTCTGTCTGTTAGGAGAAAAAGTGGTGCGTGTTAAAAATAAAAAGCAAGCATTCATCAGTTGTGCCAAAAAGTGCAGCAAGACAACAGCCTTCCCTGGAAAAAGGGACATTTTTACTTTAGAGTAGACAGTCACAAATTATTAAATTGTATACAGTTTTTTTCACATTTCTTTCTTCCTCCTAGACCAAATATTATATAGTAGTGAGTGGTGTATTCTAACATTATTAAATGTACTTTGTAGGTGGAACATCTGGAGGCGGGGCCAGCGCGGAGGTGGTGGCGGCATTGGACGAGGACAACTCTGGGGAGGAGGCGGTGGAAGTGCCGGACAATTCTGTGAGGGATAACACGGTGGTGGCGGGCAGAGGTAAGCTATATATTCCTTACTTATTGAGATTGAAGACTGGAGAGTGTGCTTTCTGCACGGGTGTATTATAAATAAACCAGGTAGTAGCCTCCTCTAAATGTACTTCGACTTAGCTGTGAAGCTTTTGGCGAGAAGAATCCCAATCAGATCTGAGATGAACTTGATGGATGGGATGAACGAAAAGCGAAAGAAGGGTGTAAGTAAGTGTGGAAGGACGAGAAATGTAATGATGACTGGCAAAGAAGAATGATATGTGTTTGCTTGGTACCCGAGGTGGCTGGGAAGGAAAGAATATGGTATGGTGCATGGCTGGGTGAATGATGAAGCAAGGATGGGTGGAAGGAGAACAGCCTGGGTGGGTGAAACAGAAACTGTATGTGTGCATATACTTTGAATGGATGGATGCCTGGATCATTCATGGTACTATCTGACTCTTAGATAGCATATGTGTATCTAGAGAGAGTAGACGGTCACTGGATGAACTAAGTGTTACTTTGAAGAGCATGTAACACCGCACCCGCACGTCTGTTCCAGTGTAGGAAAGGCAAGGAAAAGAAGTTGTAATTTTGTCCAAATACTACCATGAATAGTAGCAGTAGTTTGTATTGCAACTGCAAGCATAGCATATATCCGGTTTTTACGGTGGACACTCCCTACCTCTAGTAGTAGTACGTCATTCATGTGTGGGTGTATCACTGTTCACTCAATAATAAGCAAAGCACCTAAAGTCATCCCATATGTCATCAAATACATCCCATGTGAAGTGATAGATAATCAGATTATTTAGCTTCTTCATTTTCCTTTTCTAATACTCATTTGCCCTATAGGGTGAAAGCTAAATTAATTAAGCAGTAGCCCTTTTAACAGAGTATTCTCAGTGCCACCCGTAATAGAAAAGTAAGAGCTTCACCACCTGCATGTACTGGACCGGTACAGTAACGCAAGTCTGTCTCACTCACCATGGTGTGCGTCTGTTTTTCTCGGGTGCAAGTTCATTGCGCTGGCATTATGCCGGCTTGCATAAGATAATGTACCAATTTTCCTAAACAAGAGAGAAGAAGAAGAATAAGACTGGTGTGCTGTCATAGTCGACTGTAATGGAAGTCCATAGTGCTCGTAGAATTTGTTCCTTAAACTCCCACTAATGTTAGAGCAAGGATGAAGAAGTCGGAGGTTACATAGATACTGTCCTCAATAGTTATGTACTGTGCTTTCAATTTGCTACTTGTACTGTGACACAACTTTCTGCTCAATCATTTTGTGTTAATCTTAAGGAGCATTGGTTACAGACTATGTCTTTCTTTCTTCATATAGTTGCTCCTTCCAAATCCAAGAGACCATCAAGGAGGAGGGAGCTGGCTCGAATGGCCCGGCAACGGAGGCTGGATGCCACTGTCACTGAATATCGGCGGCTGGTGGCCCTGAAGGAGGAGGAGACGCAGTCTGGTACTACAACAACATCCACTGGGACAGCTGCATCCTCCTCCGTGCGGGCTGCCAGCCAGCGCAGTGCTCCAGCGGTACAGAGCCGTGCTACCAAAGCCAAACGCCACCGCCGAGCAGCAAAGACAGCAGCTGCCCCCCACAGGATTTGCAAGGCACGCCGGCGCCGCTTATGCCTCAGACTGTCCTACCTGGAGCAGGAGGTCCTAAGCTATAAGAACTTGGTGGAGGGCCTCCGCTTCGAACATGCCACCCTCCACAAGGAGCATGATGCCCTGGCTGCTAAAGTCAACAGCACCCTGCCGTAGTGTTCCTTGCCCCTTTTTTAGAGACTTTTGGGGGGTGGGAATTGGGAGTTGGGTTTTTTGGGGACTTTTGAAGGACAATCGTTGGTGTTAGGGAGAGTCTTGCGGGAGATTATTTTGTTAGGGCTATAAAAATATACTTTTTGAAACTTTATCTGACCATACCTTTTTTTTACTGCTTTTGAGTCTGGTGGGTGGGGGTTTAACAGTAAGTTTGTTTTCCTGAATAGTCCTAGGACTTTAGTAGTACTACCGTCAGTCTCTCGTCTCTCCTAATACTCCATTATACTACCTCCAACCAAACGCTTATCTTACCTGTAATTTGTATTTGAAAGTAGGGCTAGGCCCAGGGCTGGCTCCACGGGAAATGGCGATTAAGGTTGGCAATCCAGGGCGGATGAAATTTCCTCCTCATTGCGGTAGTACTAGTGGTGTGACACAGTGGCAGTTGCATGGCTATGGAAAAAAAGAAAATGAAACCTGGTTTGTCCTTACTGTAGCATTACAACGGTATGATAGAGAATATAGCAGGTGACAGTACACTAGACTAGAACAGTGCCACAATGTAGCCTAACAAATGGTAAAGTATTGATAGTATAACTTGTACTTGTGTAGGATTTCTTTGACATTGGCTACTACTACAAGAAATAGTACTGAAGCTGAGTAAGTCTAGAATATATCCTCGGATTCCTTCACCAGCCTGTTGCTATGACCTTATCCTCCCCAGCAAGTGTGTGGAATTATTGATGTCATTTAGTCACACATCAAGCAAAACCACACAGCCCGGGGGAAGAGGGTTAGGGTTTGTAAAATGGATGGGAATGGGGGTTTCTTTTTGGGTAGGTTTTGTTGAGAGAAAAAAAAAAGCACAGCATGGACAAACAATAATTGAACATAAAGAAATTTTTGGGTACAAAGCTAACCATAAATCTTTTACGTGACATAAAGGAAGTGCATGCACTACTGAATGCATTGTTACTGAAAAGTAGTACTTTCGACAACCGTGAATGACAGAATGCGACAGTACAGAGCTACATTAAATTAGGTTTAAAAAATAGCGAAGTAAAACCTATAGAATGGCTGTAGGGATCAATTTAGAAGCAGAGAGAGATCCAAGAAATGCAGTCACACTCATAGAAGAAAAGAATGGATACTGTATCTGTCTGTATGTTGTTGTAGTTGTCCTCCTGTTGAATTTGGTAAGTAAGTTGCATGCAGCAAACAATTCCTCTTATTAGCGGCACTCCTCCATTCCAGCTGACGCTTCGACCATCAATGTTGGTGACCAGAAGACACCCTGTCCACTGCCTGCCTGGCGGAGCTGAATTGCGGCTCGCTAATGTGAAGCCTGACTCCATCCTTTTTTCCCCATTGCACAGACTGAAACCCGGCCTGTAATTATTGAACGAAAAACAGCACTGATAAATAAATATAAGGTATGTACGCTGTGGAGTGCAAAAAGCCACACTTTGATTTTCCTAATAGACAGTACAACATTTTTGAAAGTGCGTACTCTGTCTGAGTCACCTTTTGAAGGATAAATAAGTATGGGCACATTAATTTAGCGGATCTTTCCCCTCAAGCTAGGTGTACTGTAAACTGTGTTTTAGAACAAAATTAGACCTTCCCAGCAGTGCTCCCACCCAGACCCTTACTAAAGCCAGTCGCAAAAATGTAGAAGACTCCCAATCAGATCTCAAAAAACGAGGCCTAGCAGAAAACTGGTGACAAAACTTACTTCGAAAGTAAAAATAGGCCCAAATACCCCCTTATCCACCGTGGATTGTATTCAAACCACTTGCAAGCAAGCAAAAGTATCCATAGCCAGCATCGCTCCAAGACTCGAAAACTCCCCCACCCAAACACATGCAATAGAAATACTGCTAACCCTAACAAGCCCTAAGTTAAGAATAGTGGCAGAGGCTATCTTTAACTATGCCAATCCCCCCTTTGCCACCATGGATTTTCTTCAAATGACTTGCAACCTAAATTACACATTCTCACGAGTGCTCTAAGACCCCAGAACTCAGTTGCAAAAATCTAGAACACCCCGAAACACATGCAATCCTGCTGCTAGGGCTAACCCTAACGAACCCTAAGTTACAAAAAGTGCCAAAAGGCTTTTCCTTATGGATTTTGTCCCAACCACTTCCATCCGGTATTAGACCTTCCCAGGAATGCCCCAAGACCCGCCAACCCACCCGCCAAAAAGCACAACACCCCCAAACAGCCCAAAAGGAAAATCCCATACTTACAATATGTCTCGGCCTTTGGTCCAAACGCGCTGTGCAGCTAGGCCATAACTCCCGTTTTCCAGCACGGATTTCCTGAAAAGAAAATGCAATCAAGATTAGAGTGTCCCAGCAGTGCTCCCAGACCCCAAAACTCACCCACAAACACCCGGAACCCCCCCAAAGAGCACCTCAAAGGCAAGCAAGTCAGCAAAAACACAAAAAAAGTTCTGCCTCCGATTTGGTCCAAACCACTTTTATCCGGTATTAGAGCTTCCCAGCAATGGCCCCAGAACCGTCAACCCAGGAGAAAACGAGTAGAAGACCCCCAAACAGCCAAAAAGCAAAAGTACAAAAATGTGGACTTTGTCATTTTTTTGCCAATTTCCCAAATCACTCCGCGCGCGCTCTGCAGCTAGGCCCTAACTCCCCTCTGCCACCATGGATTTGCTTCAAACCTCTTGCAAACTAAAGTATCCATAGCCAGCAGTGCTCCCAGACCCCGAAACCCACCCACAAACACCAGGAAGCCCCCCAAACAGGCCCCGGAAAACGCTACATTGAGCAAAATGTCAGAAATAGCAAAAAAACATTCAGCGTGGATTTTGTCTCAACCACTTCTATCCAGTATTAGACCTTCCCAGGAATGCCCCAAGACCCGCCAACCCACCCGCCAAAAAACACAACACCCCCAAACAGCCCAAAAGGAAAATCTCATACTTACAATATTTCTCGGCCTTCGGTCCAAACGCCCTGTGCAGCTAGGCCATAACTCCCGTTTTCCAGCACGGATTTCCTGAAAAGCAAATGCAATCAAGATTAGAGTGTCCCAGCAGTGCTCCCAGACCCCAAAACTCACCCACAAACACCCGGAACCCCCCCAAAGAGCACCTCAAAGGCAAGCAAGTCAGCAAAAACACAAAAAAAGTTCCGCCTACGATTTGGTCCAAACCACTTTTATCCGGTATTAGAGCTTCCCAGCAATGGCCCCAGAGCCGTCAACCCAGGAGAAAACGAGTAGAAGACCCCCAAACAGCCAAAAAGCAAAAGTACAAAAATGGGGACTTAGTCATTTTTTTGCCAATTTCCCAAATGACTCCGCGAGCGCTCTGCAGCTAGGCCCTAACTCCCCTCTGCCACCATGGAGCTTCCCAGCAATGGCCCCAGAGCCGTCAACTCACCCGCAAAGAAGTAGAACACCCCCACAAGTGCTGAGTCTTTCTTCATTGGGCGTAATCCAGCCCTCTGCTTTGATGGAAATAGGAGTCTGGAGGAGGAGGATAGAGGAGCATGTTGTGAGAAGGTGGTCTTATATGCAGTGCTCACTATTCTAGTGAACACTATGTATCAGTCCAACAACCCTTATTGATGATTGGTTGTAAGTCAACCTTATAGACCAGCTATCCTAGTAGCGTGGATACGAGCAGTCTAAGGCTAAAGACTCGAGAGGGCGTGTTAAGCCAGCTGTTATACCACACATATACCCCTTGAACACCAAGTGAAAGAACACCACACAAGTGTTATGAAAATAAACAGTGTATTTATTAAAATCACAACAGCCCTGTACTCTTTATGAGGACAGGGTACTAAGCACAACACAAAACTCTTATGAAAATACTTAAGTTAGCACAGTATATACAAATGCCCGAGGGGCACGGAAAACCATATACTCTGAAAGTGGAATGCGAAATTACTAGCAGGTAAGTACAGTACTAATAGGCTTTGGAATCGCTAGGACTTGACTATAGAATCGTTAGATTACTTCTAGGAGACCCAGGGGGCTCGGGTGCAGAGTGTGCACTCTCACGCGTGATGCGGGACAAAGTCTATGGTAGCTAGTAAAGACAAAGTTAGTGTTCTCGGGCGAACCCGACCTGGTAGGAGGAAAACGAAAGTGGATTCTGACCCTTGGATAGTGAGGCTATGCTGGGGCACCGAAATGCCGAAGTTACCTAGCCCAGGGGCTGCAGCTGCATAGGTCTCAAAAGACGTCGGGAATCCTCGTAGACGGACCAGGAGCCTGGAAGAAAGATGCTGGCAGGCGACCAGTGAAGAGAGTTCGAAGTGATCCAAGCCTGGATCTTGAAGAGAGATGACACCTGAAAGCAGAGGGGACCAAGTTCGTGACTACTAGCCAGTAGTCAGGTGGCACCAGGAGGGCACCGGATGGTAGTCACCTCGACTAGGTGAGTGGGCGACGCTGTGCTCTGCAGATCTCAAGGACCAGGAGGCGTTGTCGGCAACCAGGATGGAGGAGCGAGCTGTCCCACGATGGATGAAGCTGTCGGCGTCGCTGGACCCAGTATTGGGCAACAAAGCCTTGGCTAATTCAAGCCCACGCGGTGGACCTAAAATGGCATCTGGAGTGGACCAGGAGGGTCCGGGGTGCTCCTCTCTTGGAAGGGAGCACGGGCCAGTCTGGAGCAACCAGACCAGCAGCAGTGATGTCGTCGGGCGTCGTTAAGAAGGCCACAAGCCAGCGGGCTAGTAGCCAAACAACGCGGTGAGCAGCAAAAAGCAGAAGGGCCCCACGCAGATCGTGGAGATGCTGGGAGGCTGTACTTCGGTGCTGGAGCTGCTCAGGGTCGGGGCTTTTCGGACCCCAAAGCACTCACCAGAGGGTCGCTCGGCGGGCGTGCTGTAACGAAGTCGTGCAGTCTTGGCGATAGTCGGTCCCTCGAGGTCTCGTCGCACTCACGGTTCTCAGCTTGGCTGTAGAGGTGAGTAGAGGTCAGAGGTGCCAGGGAAGCCGGGTCTCGTCGAGCTGTGTCGTCGGATTCCCGAGAAAGGACTTGCAGCAGACCGCAGTGTTCTTTAGAAGGTGCCTGCGGATGCAGGGTGACTACTCCTTAGTCACAAGGGAGAATCTTGAAGAAGAAATCTTGAAGTCCTTTCGCAGAAAGTCGTGTCTTGATTCCAAAGATGATGTAATTTGAACAGGGGGCCCGCTCCTATCTTTATACTAAGAAAAGGGGCTGACCCGGTGACCAGGTCCTGCCTATGGGTGGGACTAGGAGGGGGGTGGTTACACCCCTCTCCTATGCCGGACTTTCCCCAGGCCAGGGGCTGGGGTGCCCCTGGAACTGGTTCTGACCGGCCTATGCGTAGTGAGCACCGGGGTGCCACTCAGCAGTCACCTTCCTGTAAAGCCCTGCCTACCCAGGATACACAAATCCCTGTCTGGGATGGTGCTAGCACCGCCCCGGACAGGAAACCCTTTGTCCAAGCTCTCCTCGCTTGAAGGACTCCCAGCAGCAGGAGGTCAGACTCGTGTCTGTGTTGGCAGCATCCATTTTGTGGAGCTGAGGCTTCGTTTAACTTTAACCGGGGTTCACAGTTACATACATGTCGTGTCCCTCTAGAAGGGTGGAATGCTAACCCCGTCGCCAGAATTGGCGAGGGGTTAGTATTCCAATTTGTATGACACCTTACTCGACATGTTTTGATAAAGCAATACCAAAGATAGCATTTTACCGCGAGGATTATAATGCACTTAAGAGTATATGGTATGCGTTATCATGGAACAGCTATTAGGACTTGATTCTGCAAGCTGCAGACGGGCTCAGCTCATGCCAGAGCACCATCTCACACGATTCCAAGCACTCTGCCTTCAGGATTGTCAAGGCCTGCCATAGGAGTGACTGATAGGAATCTGTGTGTCCACTTTTAGGGTTAGATATAGGTATACTATATCTACAGCAAAGGGTGATTACACGACTTTGCCCCAGCTGTCATGCAGCCAGTTGTGTCAAATTTAGGAGGCCAGCCAGGGGTGGCATAAAACATGCTTCAGCCCCTGGTAGGCCCTGGGTACACCTATGCCCTGAGTTACAGGGTCTGGTAAGGTGGCCCAGTACCAATTGGTAAATGCACCTAGGGTACATGTTGCAATTTAGAGAAAGAACAGCCAGGCTGTGGGTCTGATTGGCAGGCCCACAGCCAGAGAAAGTCGTAAACCAGTGAAACAAAAGCAAAACAAATCTGGGTGATCATAGGATTGCAGACCCTACTCTCCTACATGACCCCCCCCCCCCCAAACTTTGGGACAATAAGCTAACCTTGACCAGGTGAGTCTTCTTGTTCTAAGTGGAAATATCTGGAGAGCCCATCGGCATTGCCATGATCAGTACCAGGTCTATGTTCCACTGTAAAGTCCATCCCCTGTAGGGAAATGGACCACCCAAGCAGTTTGGGGTTTTCACCCTTCATCTGATTTAGCCATAAGAGGGGCTTATGGTCAGTCTGAATCTTGAAATGAGTGCAAAACAAGTATGGCCTCAGTTTCTTCAGGGACCAAACCACAGCAAAGGCCTCCCTCTCGATAGCTGACCAATTTTTCTCTCTGGGGGTCAGCCTTCTGCTTATAAAAGCAATGGGCTGGTCTTGACCATCAAAATTCAGTTGAGATAGAACAGCTCCCACACCCAACTCAGAAGCATCTGTTTGGACAATGAATGGTTTGGAGTAGTCTGGACTCTTGAGGATAGGTGCTGTGCACATGGCCTGCTTTAGGTCATCTAATGCTTTTTGACAGCCTGCTGTCCACTGAACCTTTTTTGGCATTTTCTTACTTGTAAGTTCATTTAATGGAGTCACAATTGATCCATAGTTCCTGACAAACTTTCTGTAGTAACCAGTCAGGCCCAAGAAAGCTCGAACCTGAGTCTGGGTGGTTGGAGGAGCCCAGTCCCTGATTGACTGTATTTTGCTCTCCAGTGGCTGAACCTGGCCTCCACCTACAAGGTGGCCCAGGTATACAACCTGTGTCTGCCCTATCTGGCACTTGGTGGCCTTGATAGTGAGGCCTGCTGCTTGCAGAGCCTCTAACACTTTCCTCAGGTGGACCAGGTGATCCTCCCAGGTGGAGCTAAAGACAGCAATATCATCAAGATATACTGCACAGAAGTCATCCAGCCCAGTGAGGACATGATTCACCAACCTTTGGAAGGTGGCAGGTGCATTTTTCAGACCAAAGGGCATTACCACAAATTGATAATGACCACCAGGGGTAGCTGTCTTGGGCTTGGCATCCTCAGCTAACCTGATTTGCCAATACCCAGCTGTCAGGTCAAATGTGCTTAAGTAGTTGGCAGAAGCCAATCTATCTATAAGCTCATCTGCCCTTGGTATTGGGTGGGCATCAGTCTTAGTGACTGCATTGAGACCCCTGTAGTCTACGCAGAACCTCATCTCTTTCTTACCACCCTGGGTGTGAGGTTTTGGCACTAGAACTACTGGACTAGCCCAAGGGCTATCTGAGGGTTCAATGACTCCCAACTCCAACATTTTCTGCACTTCAGTTTTGATGCAGTCTCTAACATGATCAGGCTGCCTGTAGATTTTACTCTTGACTGGCAGGCTGTCACCAGTGTCAATCTCATGGGTGCACCAATTGGTCTGACTGGGTGTCAGAGAGAACATATGTCTGAAAGACTGAAGAACCTGTTTACAGTCTTTCTGTTGATGCTCAGAGAGGCTGCCACAAAAGACAACACCATCTACTGACCCATCATCAGGATTCTGAGTGAGCAGGTCTGGGAGAGGGTCACTCTCTTCCTCCTGTCCCTCATCTATGGCCATGAGCAAGCTCATGTCCTTCCTGTCGACATATGCTTTGAGCCTGTTGACATGGAGCACCCTGTGGGGGCTCCTGGGAGTTCCAAGGTCCACCAGGTAGGTGACCTCTCCCTTTTGCTCAAGAATTGTGTGGGGCCCAGACCATTTGTCTTTGAGTGCTGCTGGGGCCACTGGCTCCAACACCCACACCTTCTGTCAAGGCTGATAAACAGTCAGGACAGCCTTTTGGTCATGCCAAGCTTTTTGGAGTTCTTGACTGGCCTTAAGGTTTTCAGATGCCTTCTCCATATACTCAGCCATCCTGGAGCGGAGACCAAGTACATAGTCCACTATGCTGGTTGCAGGCTTTTTGAGAGGTCTCTCCCATCCTTCCTTCACCAAGCACAGGGGTCCTCTTACAGGATGCCCATATAAAAGTTCAAAAGGGCTGTAGCCAACCCCCTTCTTTGGGACCTCTCTGTGCGCAAACAGAAGGCAGGGAATCAGGACATCCCATCTACGCCTGAGCTTTTCAGGTAGTCCATGAATCATCCCTTTTAGGGTCCTGTTGAACCTTTCAACAAGCCCATTGCATTGTGGGTGATAGGGCGTGGTGAACTTGTAGTTGACACCACATTCCTTCCACATAGCAGTTAAGTAGCTTGACATGAAGTTTGCACCTCTGTCAGAGACAACCTCCTTAGGGAAGCCCACTCTGGAGAACACTCCAACTAGGGCCCTGGCCACTACAGGTGCTGTAGTGGTCCTAAGTGGAATAGCTTCAGGATACCTGGTGGCATGATCCACTACCACCAGTATAAACTTGTGCCCTGATGCTGTCTGGGGTTCCATTGGACCAACAATGTCAATCCCCACTCTTTCAAAGGGCACCCCCACCACAGGCATTGGTATAAGGGGGGCCTTTGTTGTGCCACCTGACTTACCACTGGCTTGGCAAGTGACACAGGAGCGACAAAACTCCTTGGTATCCTCATTCATGTGAGGCCAGTGAAAGTGTGAGACAAGCCTGTCCCAAGTCTTTGTCTGGCCTAAGTGACCTGCTAAGGGAATCTCATGGGCCAAGGTAAGGAGGAAACCTCTCTGAGACAAGGGGATAACCAGCCTCCTGGCCATGCCAGGCTTGGGGTCTCTTGCCTCAGTGTACAGGAGTCCATCTTCCCAGTATACCTTGTGGGTACCTGTGGCGTTCCCAGCAGCCTCAGCAGCAGCCTGCTGTCTGAGGGGTTCAAGGGAAGGGCAGTCTAACTGGTCCTTCCCCAGGTCTTCCCTTGAGGGGCCACCTGAACCCAGAAATTCAACTTGATCAAGTTCGAACTCTTTAGGCTCAGTTTCCCTCAATTCCTGTTGGTCAGCCTCCTCTGAGACTTGATCCACAACCTGGGGCAAGGGGGAAGGCAATGCCTTAACCCTACTGCTCTTCTTCTTGGAAGGTGTCTGGTCTATTGTTCCAGGATCCAGCACCTGTTCAGTGGGGCATCTTCTGGCCTGTGACCTAGTCACAGCAAGCACATGTGCTGGCAAGCCTAACATCTCCATGTGAGTCCTGTGCTCCACTTCTGTCCACTGTGATGACTCCAAATCATTGCCCAACAAACAATCCACTGGGAGGTCTGAACTAACTACAACCTTCTTTTGGCCAGTTACCCCTCCCCAGGAGAAAGCTACAATTGCCATACTATGACTGGTAGTGACATTGCTTGCATTGGTCACCAGGAAATCTGTACCTGGCATGATCTGTCCAGGGTCCACAAAGTTAGGTGTCACCATTGTGACACTGGCACAAGTGTCCCTATAGGCCTGAGCCATTTTTCCATTAATGAAAGGTGTCTGTCTGTATTTGCCCAAAGTATTGGGACTGACATCAGGGGATATATCCACATCCCCTGTACAGACAAGGACAGCCTGAGTGAGTGTGCCAACTAAGTTG
The DNA here is from genome assembly GCF_964263255.1 of Lissotriton vulgaris. NCBI lineage: Eukaryota > Metazoa > Chordata > Amphibia > Caudata > Salamandridae > Lissotriton > Lissotriton vulgaris. Next base: position 1,040,409,207 of record NC_141698.1, read on the forward strand.
TCATACCCCTCAGACCCAAGGTTAACCCAACTAAACCCTTGGGAGGTGCACTACCACTGCTGACTGTACTAGGGGGCACAGGTGCCTTAGGGGCTGCAGTGGCAGGAGTCTGCCCTCCTCCTTTCTTGGTGCACTCACTAAACCAGTGAGTTTTACTTTTGCAGTATTGGCACCACCTTTTAGATTGGCCTTCTTGATTCTTCTTTTTCTGGGGAGCCTGACCCCCACCCTCTTTGGGTTGTTGGGGACCTGTTGAAGACTTCTGGTCATTTTGTTCCCCCCTAGAATCTTTACCCTTCTGGTCTGCTTTCTTCTGACCACCTTGATTCTGGCCCTGGTTCTGCTTAACTCTTGTTCTGACCCATCTGTCTGCCTTCTTTCCCAATTCTTGGGGAGAGGTCAGATCCGAGTCAACAAGATGCTGATGCAACAACTGGTTCTGACAATTGTTTAAAATTTGTTCTCTCATGATCAAATTGTACAATCCTGTATAATCAGTAACCTTACTGCCCAGCAACCAGCCCTCCAAAGCCTTAGTGGCACAATCTACAAAATCAGACCAATCCTGAGACTGGGTTTTCTGGGTATCCCTGAACAGCAACCTGTACTGCTCAGTGGTTAGGCCAAACCCATCAATCAGTGTATTCTTCAGGATTTGGTATTGTTAGCATCCTCCACTCTAGTAGTGAGGAGCTTATCTCTACCTTTACCTTCAAAGGAGAGCCACAAGATAGATGCCCGCTGACTCTGGGGAACACCCTGCACAGTGCAGGCCCTCTCCAAAGCAGTAATCCATTTGTGGATGTCATCCCCTTGTTTAAAGGGGGCACTATCTTATTCAGGTGCTTTGTATCAAAACTCCTTTCCCTATTGCTAGGTATATTGCTGCCACCAGTGGGTTTTGACCCACTCAATTCTTGCTCTCTAGCAAAGGCAAGTCTTTCTTTGGCCAGGGCAAGTTCTTCCCTTTCAATCCTCAGATTGACTTCCCTTTCCTTAGCTTCATAGATTCTCCTCTGAGGGGAGGTCATCCTCCTCAGAGCAGAGTTCTGAGAGCCATTGGTTTGAATGGATCTGTTAGAGCCTCTTGATAGAGACCTAACTCGTCCACTCCCAATGTTAAGCTGGCCTGAGAGGGGTCCCAGGGTTCCCCTAGTACCATTCTCATGCCTGCTTAAGTTGGACCTGGTTAGTCTGCTGACTTCTACCTGTCCCTTGTCTGCCTCATCCCCTGAGAGATCCTCATCCTCATCCCCTTCATCAGTCTCAACTGTGAGGTGGATTAGGTCAGGATCACCTCGGGTTCCCTCTAGGGGAGGCATGTTCCCATCTGGATTAGAAGGGTCTGGGTTACCAGCCCTCCTGGCATCCTAGGTCTCCAAGAGACCAATCAGAAAGGGAATTGTAGGGTTAGAACCCTGTTTTAACTTCCTGGATGTGCAGATTTGCCTCATCTCCTGGAAGCTAAGAGCAGCATATCTGGAAGTGGCCTGTGGAAGGTCCACAACCACAAGAGGGGTCTCTGAAGACTCTCCGTGGTTAGACATGCTTCTAGTGTGGTGTAAGTGATGCACCTACCTACACTATTTGTTTGCCTACTGATCCCTTGCTAAGAGTTGCAGCCAAGGTGTGCTAAGCCTTGAGGAGCTACAACAGCTGGTTCAGTAGAACTCAGAGTATTCTAAGCTAAGTTATATGTACCTGAAGTACTTATGTGATCTTTCAACAAGATATTCTTAGGATACGTGTGGTAAAACAACAGCAAGCTCAAATCCCAACCGCTGCTCACCAATGTGAGAAGGTGGTCTGATATGCAGTGCTCACTATTCTAGTGAACACTATGTATCAGTCCAACAACCGTTATTGATGATTGGTTGTAAGTCAACCTTATAGACCAGCTATCCTAGTAGCGTGGATATGAGCAGTCTAAGGCTAAAGACTCGAGAGGGCGTGTTAAGCCAGCTGTTATACCACACATATACCCCTTGAACACCAAGTGAAAGGACACCACACAAGTGTTATGAAAATAAACAGTGTATTTATTAAAATCACAACAGCCCTGTACTCTTTATGAGGACAGGGTACTAAGCACAACACAAAACTCTTACGAAAATACTTAAGTTAGCACAGTATATACAAATGCCCGAGGGGCACGGAAAACCATATACTCTGAAAGTGGAATGCGAAATTACTAGCAGGTAAGTACAGTACTAATAGGCTTTGGAATTGCTAGGACTTGACTATAGAATCGTTAGATTACTTCTAGGAGACCCAGGGGACTCGGGTGCAGAGTGTGCACTCTCACGCGTGATGCGGGACAAAGTCTATGGTAGCTAGTAAAGACAAAGTTAGTGTTCTCGGGCGAACCCGACCTGGTAGGAGGAAAACGAAAGTGGATTCTGACCCTTGGATAGTGAGGCTATGCTGGGGCACCGAAATGCCGAAGTTACCTAGCCCAGGGGCTGCAGCTGCATAGGTCTCAAAAGACGTCGGGAATCCTCGTAGACGGACCAGGAGCCTGGAAGAAAGATGCTGGCAGGCGACCAGTGAAGAGAGTTCGAAGTGATCCAAGCCTGGATCTTGAAGAGAGATGACACCTGAAAGCAGAGGGGACCAAGTTCGTGACTACTAGCCAGTAGTCAGGTGGCACCAGGAGGGCACCGGATGGTAGTCACCTCGACTAGGTGAGTGGGCGACGCTGTGCTCTGCAGATCTCACGGACCAGGAGGCGTTGTCGGCAACCAGGATGGAGGAGCGAGCTGTCCCACGATGGATGAAGCTGTCGGCGTCGCTGGACCCAGGATTGGGCAACAAAGCCTTGGCTAATTCAAGCCCACGCGGTCGACCTAAAATGGCGTCTGGAGTGGACCAGGAGGGTCCGGGGTGCTCCTCTCTTGGAAGGGAGCACGGGCCAGTCTGGAGCAACCAGACCAGCAGCAGTGATGTCGTCGGGCGTCGTTAAGAAGGCCACAAGCCAGCGGGCTAGTAGCCAAACAACGCGGTGAGCAGCAAAAAGCAGAAGGCCCCCACTCTGATCGTGGAGATGCTGGGAGGCTGTACTTCGGTGCTGGAGCTGCTCAGGGTCGGGGCTTCTCGGACCCCAAAGCACTCACCAGAGGGTCGCTCGGCGGGCGTGCTGTAACGAAGTCGTGCAGTCTTGGCGATAGTCGGTCCCTCGAGGTCTCGTCGCACTCACGGTTCTCAGCTTGGCTGTAGAGGTGAGTAGAGGTCAGAGGTGCCAGGGAAGCCGGGTCTCGTCGAGCTGTGTCGTCGGATTCCTGAGGAAGGACTTGCAGCAGACCGCAGTGTTCTTTAGATGGTGCCTGCGGATGCAGGGTGACTACTCCTTAGTCACAAGGGAGAATCTTGAAGAAGAAATCTTGAAGTCCTTTCGCAGAAAGTCGTGTCTTGATTCCAAAGATGATCTAATTTGAACAGGGGGCCCGCTCCTATCTTTATACTAAGAAAAGGGGCTGACCCGGTGACTAGGTCTTGCCTATGGGTGGGACTAGGAGGGGGGTGGTTACACCCCTCTCCTATGCCGGACTTTCCCCAGGCCAGAGGCTGGGGTGCCCCTGGAACTGGTTCTGACCGGCCTATGCGTAGTGAGCACCGGGGTGCCACTCAGCAGTCACCTTCCTGTAAAGCCCTGCCTACCCAGGATACACAAAACCCTGTCTGGGATAGTGCTAGCACCGCCCCGGACAGGAAACCCTTTGTCCAAGCTCTCCTCGCTGAAAGGACTCCCAGCAGCAGGAGGTCAGACTCGTGTCTGTGGTGGCAGCATCCATTTTGTGGAGCTGAGGCTTCGTTTAACTTTAACCGGGGTTCACAGTTACGTCCATGTCGTGTCCCTCTAGAAGGGTGGAATGCTAACCCAGTCGCCAGAATTGGCGAGGGGCTAGTATTCCAATTCGTATGACACCTTACTCGACATGTTTTGATAAAGCAATACCAAAGATAGCATTTAACCGCGAGGATTATAATGCACTTAAGAGTATATGGTATGCGTTATCATGGAACAGCTATTAGGACTTGATTCCGCAAGCTGCAGACGGGCTCAGCTCATGCCAGAGCACCATCTCACACGATTCCAAGCACTCTGCCTTCAGGATTGTCAAGGCCTGCCATAGGAGTGACTGATAGGAATCTGTGTGTCCACTTTTAGGGTTAGATATAGGTATACTATATCTACAGCAAAGGGTGATTACACGACTTTGCCCCAGCTGTCATGCAGCCAGTTGTGTGAAATTTAGGAGGCCAGCCAGGGGTGGCATAATACATGCTTCAGCCCCTGGTAGGCCCTGGGTACACCTATGCCCTGAGTTACAGGGTCTGATAAGGTGGCCCAGTACCAATTGGTAAATGCACCTAGGGTACATGTTGCAATTTAGAGAAAGAACAGCCAGGCTGTGGGTCTGATTGGCAGGCCCACAGCCAGAGAAAGTCGTAAACCAGTGAAACAAAAGCAAAAACATCTGGGTGATCATAGGATTGCAGACCCTACTCTCCTACAATGTTCTTCTGAACTTGTGAACCTGAGGAATGCAGACTGCAGCACCTTCAAATCAATAAGCAAACAAGTGAAGACAGTTCTGCTGATGGGCTTGTTTTTGTGATTAGGTGATTAAAGTTTGAATTATATTAACTGTGCACAACAAAGAAAGACAGACACACAGCAATAAAAGTGAATAAGGACGAAAAAGAAAGTTATTGATTAATTGTCTCATTTTCAGGGCTCGGTGTCAGGGTCCAGGAATAAGAATAAGGCTTCGTCATCATACTCTGCCAATTCAGGCAGGGTGAGCTCAGTGTCACCTGACAGAGAAGAAATTCCCTCATCTACATTGCTGTCCACCTCGTCTTCATCTGGCGTGCTTTCTCGTACTCTGTAATCTGGTGGTATGAGGTGCTGATTCATCTTGATTATTGTTAACCTCTCCACATTTTTTGGCGAGAGGCGGCTCCGTTTGGGAGTTACAATGCCACCAGCAGCACTGAAAACACGTTCAGAAGACACGCTTGCGAGTGGGCAAGACAAGTAGTTTAAAGCCAGGTGTGAGAGCTTCTTTTTTCCCATGCCAATACGCGAATGGTTCAGCATTAACATAGACCTCTGTTGAGTCATTCAGATAGTCCTGCACCATCGACTCAAGGTCCTCCAAGATTCCTCCACTTTGCTTAGCTTTTGCTGTGACCTTTTGAGAACCAAACCCAAGCCGATTTAGCCAATCCTCTTCAGCATCCAATGTTACTGTTGTGTCTGGTGCAGATGATCCGGTTGCCGGTGTCTTTAACGGCTGATAGGTCACTTGTGCCACAGCCACAGGTGCAGAAGTGGATTGTTTTGACTGGGGATGGCCTGCTGATGCTGATGCTGATGTACTGCCTTTTCCATCAATTTTCTGCCGTTCTCTTTCAAACCTCTTGGCTGACAAGGCTAGCCAACGTTTGTACTTCGTAACATCTTCATGAGCAAAAGGAAAGAATGCTCGGCCTGCCAGCGCCTTTTTGTAGCGTGGATCCAGAATAGTAGCACAAATGTAATGCTGGTCTGAGTGGATCATTCGAAGACGTTCATCACCTTGTAGGCGCTCTAATAATTTCTCCGCCAAAACAAAAGGGTCTTTGTTTTTTTCATCTTTTTGAAACACATAAGACACCTCCTTCAGTTGGTGCTCCAGCATGTACAACAATGGGATAGCTTTTCCCAAATTACGGTCCTCCTTGCTGACTGCACGCGTGAAGACCTCAAAAGGACGAAGCATGCGTGTCAGGCTTTTAACTATGTCCCATTGCGCCGCACCCATCCTCAGGTCCTTCTGAGCTGTACCCTGTTTTAAGAAATAGTGATCGAGTACTGTATACTGCTCCTACAGACGCTCAAGCATGTAGAAGGTTGAGTTCCAACGTGTTGCCACCTCCTGGATGAGTGCTTTCACTGGCATTCGACGTTCATGTAGCAGGCTCCTCAGATGCTTCCGGGCCTTAAAAGAATGGCTGAAATGGTTGCACATTTTTCGGCAGGTGTCCACTACCTCGTACGCTGAACTGTCTTTATCACTCAAGAATTCTTTGACAACCCGGTTTATACAGTGCGCCAAACACGGCACTCTGAAATACTGACCCAGCTCCATGGCCTTAACTACATTGGCGCCATTATCCGTGGAAACATAACCAATCTGGCGTTTTTTTGGGGACAGCCAGTCAAGGACCTTTGTGTTAAACTCATCCAAAATGTTTTGTGCTGTGTGACGTTTCTCCAAACCAAACATGGCTAGTGTTCTATGTTTCCGAGCAGCTTTAAAAACTTGGTTCGGGTCAACACCTGCGTTTAGCTTTGCTTTAACCCCTGAAAAAGAGACCTAGTGTGCAGTGATGCACATGTAATCAGCGCCTGCGCCACTGGTCCACATGTCTGTTGTCAGATGTATAGTGTGAACAGCACTCTTCTGCAAAGCTGCCCCAATCACCTCCAGCACATCTTCATGTAGTGCTGGAACTGCAACTCTGGCAAAATAGAACCGGCTAGGAACCTTCCATTTAGGGCAGAGCGCTGCCACTAATTCTAGAAAACCAACACCTTCTACAAAAGAAAAAGGGAGAAGGTCCCGAGCTAGCATTTTAGCCAGCTTAGTGTTATACAGACGCGTCAGTGGGTGGTTGCGTTCATATTGCGCTTCTGTAAACAACATCTTTTAAATGCTGCCCTGGACCAAGCATTTACGGGATGATGATGATGATGATATCTTCGACCCAGTTACGCTCGCTGATGAACTTTTTCGCATTGGTGTCTCACTCTCTCCCACACTCTTAGTGTGGCTCACATGGGGTGTGCTGCTGACAGGGGTACTGGGTGTAAGTGAAGTGTTTGACACGTCTTCTTCCTCCTCGTCATCATCAGATGAAAAATCAACGTTTTCATTACGTGCAATTCGGGCTTTCTTGATCGCCTGTAGGTGCGCAAACCATTGGACAGTGTGCTGTCTCTTAAGATGACCTCTCTGGCCTCCGGTACCATAGTTGGTACCAAACTTACCACGACTAACTGCAACCTTACAAATGCTACAAATGGCGAAGGTTTCCCTTTTTGGGCAAACACTAAAGAAGTCCCAAGCTGGGGACTTGAATTGTCTGTGGGGGCCGGAGGAGGCGGCGATACTGGTGGCGGTGGTCATGCTGCTAATGCCAGATGAAGTGGAGGATGTGGATTGCCGAACTTTAGTACGTTGTGCACTTTCACCACCACTAATTGAAGTCGAGGTGGATGGAGGTCCCTTCTTGCGAGGAAGAAATATGGAAGCGGTACGTGTTGGTGTACTAGTTAACTCCAATGATTGTTGTGTTTCCATTGCCTCCTCGTCGACATCATCATCACGCTCAGCAGCTTCTCGGGCTGGGGTCAAAATGTCTCTTTGCTGCATGCCCGCTGGGGCTGCAGTGACCTTTATGATGACTGGGTCGTCGCCATGAGAGCCTTCATCAGCAGCAGTATCCACCACTTCTTGTCGAGCCTCATCACACTCCATAACTATGAGTTTTTCGACGACCTTCCTTTTAAGTACCATTGTCAGATCATGGTGTGCCTCACTCTCAGACGGCCGTGGTGGTTCCCAATTTTCATCCAGATCATCAGAAGGAGGTGGGCTTGAAGAAGATGTAGACACCCCCCTTGATCTTTTCCTTGCTAGGGATGTGGAAGACAATGAATGATCATCAGGAGGAGTGGCTTCCTCAAATGATACCTCGGCTTGATTGTCGATTTCCTGATGTGCCCCTACTTCGGGAGGAACAACTATTGTGGGCACTTGTGACCCTCCATGCACCTCTGCTTGCGCATCTCCTTGCGCTGCCTCTCCTTCCACATGTACTTGGGCTTGTACTTGCACATGTGGTTGTTGTTGCGGCTGTGGTGGTTCAACACTCGTCAGATGAGTTACAACAACCTGTGTTGATTATGGGACATTACTGCTACTTTCTTGCGATGAGCCAACATCACTGGTCGATGGTGATTGAACAACTAGACTAAGTGCCTCTGCAGCACTCAAGGAATTGGACTTAAGTTGGCGTGGTGGTGGTGGTGGCACTGAGCCCAATGGAGCGGGGGGTGCTGCTCCCAGCTTGGTCCCGAGCAGATCCCGCTGCTGCTGCAGGCGTACTTTTTTTTTTACTCCCAAAAAACGTGGCGGGCGGCACACCAGCCTCCTTGGTAACTTGCTTCTTCTGCTCCTTACTGGCAACTTTCTTGCTAGAGGAGCTACGGGGAACTCTTTTTGGGGCCATCTTCTTCAGAGCAGGTCAGAACAGCAGGCCGCAGTTGCACGAGTTGCAGAGTTGTCTGCGGCCAGACGTGACATCGCGTGACGTTATGCTGCACACACACACCGCTGCAGGACTTCTTCCTGGCACTGGTGGTTCTCTTGAGTCTTGTGCACCTAAAAGCAATGGAAGACAGAGGAACATCAGTTCAGTTATACACCCCAAAAAAATCGAAAAAAACACAGAAAAATCAGCACAATCCCATGCCCTCCATGATGTTTAAATTCAAGACACCCCACAGAAAGACTAGGCACATGCACCACTCACTATCCCTGGTAAAAAGGCCACAACAACAGCCCAAATAAATGAAAATCACAGAAAAATCAGCACAATCCCAAGCCCTCCATGATGTTTACATTCAAGACACCCCACAGAAAGACTAGGCACATGCACCACTCACTATCCCTGGTGAAAAGGCCACAACAACAGCCCAAAAAAACGAAAATCACAGAAAAATCAGCACAATCCCAAGCCCTCCATGATGTTTAAATTCAAGACAACTCACAGAAAGACTAGGCCTATGCACCACTCAGTACCCCTGGGCATAAAGGTTGAAAGCTAGGCAAAATGGTTGCAGACCTAACAACACTTCCTGCATTCAAAATGGCCCCCTCCCTCCCAGCACATGGCCTGCCTGTACCAGCACTCAAAATGGCCCCCACCCACATGGCCTGTCCCCACGAACACCCCAAAAAATCGAAAAACACAGAAAAATCAGCACAATCCCAAGCCATCCAGGTCCTCCATGATGTTTAAATTCTAGACACCCCACAGAAAGACTAGGCCCATGCAACACTCACTACCCCTGGTGAAAAGGCCACAACAACAGGCCAAAAAAACGAAAATCACAGAAAAATCAGCACAATCCCAAGCCATCCAGGCCCTCCATGATGTTTAAATTCAAGACACCCCACAGAAAGACTAGGCCCATGCAACACTCACTACCCCTGGGCATAAAGGTTGAAAACTAGGCAAAATGGTTGCAGGCCTAACAACACTGCCTGCATTCAAAATGGCCACTTGCCTCCCAGCACATGGCCTGCCTGTACCAGCACTCAAAATGGCCCCAACCCACATGGCCTGTCCCCATGAAGACCCCAAAAAATCGAAAAACACAGAAAAATCAGCACAATCCAAAACCATCCAGGCCCTCCATGATGTTTAAATTCAAGATACCCCACAGAAAGACTAGGCCCGTGCAACACTCACTACCCCTGGTGAAAAGGCCACAACAACAGGCCCAAAAAACGAAAATCACAGAAAAATCAGCACAATCCCAAACCATCCAGAGCCTCCATGATGTTTAAATTCAAGACACCCCACAGAAAGACTAGGCCCATGCAACACTCACTACTCCTGGTGAAAAGGCCACAACAACAGGCCAAAAAAACGAAAATCACAGAAAAATCAGCACAATCCCAAGCCATCCAGCCCCTCCATGATGTTTAAATTCAAAACACCCCACAGAAAGACTCAGTCCACCCACCACTGAGTACCCCTGGGCAAAAGGCCCCAAAACAGCCCAAAAATCGAAAATTCCAAAATTGTAGTTGCAGCAACTGTAATGCCCCAAACAAACTTACTTGTGAAATTTCTAATCCAAAAGTGATCTAAAGAAAGTCAAAAAGGCCTCAAATCCAAATATCCAGCAGCATCCACAAAAAGTAATCCTTCCAGCTCCAGATCCAAATGAAAAGTGACCAGGAGATGGACAAAGCACTGGGAGGAGCCTGCTGGAATGGAACAGGAAGTTGAAGACTGTGGGGCACTTCCTTCCTCCCACCCCCCCTCCCCAAAATGGACTCCTCGCAAAAAAAGTGCAGGCAAATGTCAACCTGAGGAGTTATTCAGATAAAAATCATCATTTCCAGAAGGTTTATGCTGCTTGCTGGTGGATTTCTTGTGCAGAATTGCAAATTTTGTATTTTCGCGAGTGCGAGATTGTTGCTGCTCGCCGCATCTACAAGGTCGCAATTGCGAAGTCCCGCGATACGTGATCACGGCGTACTCGCGTTGACAAACTCTCGCTGTGCAAGTTGGCAAGCCGCGATGACGTAATCGCGCTCGCCAAATTCCAGCGGGATCCCACAGCAAGATCCAAAATGGCGCAGCACTCGCAAAATATCGAGAAAAATAACTCGGCAAACGCTGAATGACAGTACGTAAACACCGCGTGCCGCAAAATTGTATCACCAAGAAAAAAAAATCCGCTGTGTGCGAATTTGCGGATTTTCGGTAAATTCGCGAGCGTTCGCGGATTGCGAATTTACAGAAAATCCGCAAAATCCGCGAGCGTAACGGATTTTCCGCCCATGCTTAGTCAGGGTGAACCTCATAAGTCACTACATTAACCTGTGCTTAACCTTCTGGTAGCTTGGCACAAACACTGGCAGGCTTAACTTAGAGGCAATGTGGACATTAGTTATGCAGCACACACACAGTAATAAAGTGAAAACACAACACATTAAAAATCTCACACCAATTTAGAAAAATAGAATGCATTTTAATAAACTATTTAACACTACACTGACAAAATCCAGTCAGTCAAACCAGAGTTATGAGTTTTAAAAGTTTAAGATAAAAACTTGTGCCTAAAAGATCAAAGCCCCATCTGCGAACATCTAGTCATACGAGAATGGGTCAAAGTCGAAACATATCACTGACTGCAATAAAGTTCTGGTAGGGCACAAAAAGTGAATTGGGCCAAGACGGTGCTCACTGTAAGTCTTACAAGAAATTTAAAGAAAAAGTGTCTAAGAAGGTGGAAGTTCAGGCAGACAGTGGCCGAGGAGAAGGAGGAGGAGTGGTCATCAAGGAGCCGCTAAACCAAGTCACAGTGAAGATATCTGTGTTCTGACTTAATCTCTTTATTTGAAGTTGAAAATCTCCAGCGTGACGAAGCTGGATGCTGAAGCTGAAGAGAGTTCCGTGAGGCCGAATACTCCTGTGGCAAATTACGGGTGAACAGGATTAGCTACTGTGGAGAAGAACGGAGTAGGAACTGCTACGAAGTCAGGCCGACCGGTGATGCACCTTTGTTGGATAGACGGGTAGGTTGGTCCTAGTCTCTTCTCGGTTCTCAAAGCGGTTTCTAGCCAAAAGTTTTCTAAGTCCCAAGTTTTGGATTTTGGTTATCTGGTAACCTTTAACACCACAACTAAGGATCCAGGACTGGAGGGGCACCACTTTGGGGTTTAGGACTCACTCAGGATGGTTCAAGATGGTTAGCGCCTTTTCTGTCCCTAAGGCTCTGATCAGAAGGCCAGCCAACTGGTAGTCATGGGTTCAAGCAGTGGAACAGAGCTCAAGCAACAGAACATGCCTCTGAGGGCTCAAGGCAGGCTCCAGGTGCAGCAAAGCAGTTGTGTGCAGTACACAGCAGCAGGTGGTCCTCTGAGAGACCTACTGCAGGTCAAGAAAGTGAACTGAAGAGTGTGTCTGAAGGTCCTGTTTTTATACTTGATGCCTTCTTTGAAGTAGGACAAGTTTATAGAGAATTCACTTTGAAGTGCTTGAAGTTTCCTCCTTCCCCTGTCCAGGTTCCTGGCTGCCTGCATGAACCATGCAGGGGTGAAAAGTATTTTGTGTTCAGGCAGAGAACAGCCTGTTCATTTGCAAGTATGGCTGTGCCCTGCTCAGTCCCACCCCTCAATCCTGCCAGTGATGGTGTATCCAGGAACACCTAATCCCTCTATTGTGTGGCTGTCTGGGAGGAATAAACAAAGTCCAACTGCCAACTACACCCAGTCATGTGACCCAGTAAGAGGCTGCATACACCAAATAGTTAGGGCAGGAGAGTGACAACTTTCTAAACCCAGATCCTCGTGAGTGGGGGTAAATGTTTTGCAATGTTCAGCATTCCATCCATAAATTGTTCCTTTTGCTTTTGTCGTCCTAAGCGGGAAGGATATGCCCAGATGTGGGCTGTGTGCTACTGCACCACTGGATTCAGCCTGGCTGATTAGGGGTGATGCCCCGAGACCGGTCCCAGGATGCTTGTTTCTGGTCCAGGGAGGGCCTAGGTTGGCGGTTAGGGCTGGACTGTTCTCATGAGGAAAAGGGTCAAGACTGGTTTGCATATGTCTAGGTTCAAACCGTGGTGGTGTGGTGAGCAAAAGAACGATGGATTAAACCCAGATCCTTGTGACTTTTGGTGAATGTTTGTATTGTTCAGCATTTCGTCCATCAATTGTCCATCAATTGTTCCTTTAACTTTCTAAAAGTGGCATTTTCAAAACTGTAACTTAAAATCCGACTTTACTATTAAAAAGGATTTTTAATTACAATTTCTCAAACACCAAACACGAAATGTTTACCTGTTCCCAATCAAATATCCTATGGGAGAGGTAGACAATAGTGAAAAATGAATTGCGGATTTTGTCACTACCAGGACATGTACAACTTAACAGTACAAGTCAATCCTTTTAATTACAATGCATCCTGGTGCTAAGGCTACCCAGGACCTACTTTAGGAGTGACTTATATACAATAAAAGGGGAGTTTAAGGCTTTGCAAGGGGTTTTGTTTGCCAAGTCAACTGGCTGTTCAAAACTGCATTCAGGCTGCAGTGGCTGACCTTGGACATGTTGTAAGGGGCTACTTAAGTGGGTTGCATAATAAGCGCTGCAGGCCCACTCTTAGCATTTAATTTACAGGCGCTGGGTGCACAGTACACCACTTTACTAAGAACTTACAAATACATTAAATATGCCAATCAGATGTAAACCAATTGACATTTTTTTTAGGGGGGGGCGAAAAGCGCTTTAGCACTGGTTAACAGTGGTAAAATGCACAGAGTTCTATGGCCAACAGAAACAAATTCAGCAAAAACAAGTGGTGAAGGCAAAAAGTTGAGAATTGACCCTGCAGAGAGGGCCAAGTCCAACACCAAGGCTTCAGCTTCTTGCAGAATTCAAGAAGTGAGGAGGGGGCTCTGATGTGCAGTCGGATGCCATTCCTTGCTTTTGGAGTGATGCAACAGATTGCCTGTCTACTGATATCTGGTTCTGTGTATGATTGGGATGTGTGTGAGTAGAAGGCTTCGGAAGTGAAGGTGCCAGGATGGTTGGTGAAAGGAGATGCCTCTGTTCAGGCAGGTGGGCCCTAAGTGGTGTAGTGTCTTGAATGTGTTATGAAGAGTTTGAAATTAGCATGGCTGTCTATCTACAGCCAGGGGAGCTCCCTAAGATTTGGTGTGAGTTTTGTGTGGGAGGTTGAGGATGAGTCTGGCTACCGAGTTCTGGATGGTTTGTGGTCTTCTAGTGAGTCCTAAATAGATGGCATTCCTGTAGTCCACTAGTTGGAGTCCTGTGGTGAGGTGTACTTGCTAAAGATCAGTACTTCTGTCTTGTCGATATTGAGCTTGAGACAGTTTGCTTTTATCTAGTTAGTGACTTTGGTCGTACAGGCAGGGATTTTTTCTTGTGTTGGGGGTCTTGCCAGCAAGGGAGAATTGGAGTTGTGTGTTGTCAGCATAGGAAAGGATGTTGATGTAATGTGAGCGACTGACATTGGCCAGAGGAATCATGTATGCGTTAGAGGGTGGAACTGAGCGATGAACCTTGAGGCACTCCGCAGATGAGTTTATGGGTTTCTGAGGAGTAAGGTGCCAGATTGACAGATTGTATTCTCTCCATTAAGAAGGAGCAGATCCAACAGGCAGTGTGAACTTGGATGCCATTCTCATGCAGATGCCTGTTGACTATGGGGTGTGAGATCGGGTCAAATGCTGCAGAGAGGTCCAAGAGAATGGGGGCTGCCATGTATCCAATGTAAAGCATCCGTGGTGGGATGAGTGCTGTTTCTGTACTGTGGTTGGGCCTGAATCCAGACTGCATGGCATCAAGGACTGGTGGTTGTTGAGGTGGTCGGTGAGGTTTGGTTAATTTCTTACTACAAGACCTTTGCCGGGTATGTAGGAGGGGGATGAGGCTGTAGTTAGAAAGCGTGGCTGGGTCAGCAGATGGTTTCATGAGCAGGGGTGCGATGGTGGTGTACTTCTAGGTGTCTGAAAATGTGGCTGAATCAATGGAGGCATTGAGGATTGATGTTAGAGCTTCGTTGATTGGTAGAAGTCCTTTAGTGAAGGCATGATGGGAGCTCGGGTCAGATGGTGCCTCCCCAAGTGGATGGTGTTCATAGTAGCAGCAATTTAAATGTGGGTGATGGCGGCCATTAGGTTAGGGTTCATTCTTCGGTCGTGATGGGAAGTTGAGTTGTGATGGTATTGGCATGTGATTGAGGGTCAAAGTTGCTGTATATGGAGGTGATTTTGTTATAGAAAAATTCCAATTTTCTTAGTGCTGTTAGTGCCAGCGTTGATGCAATCTGCAAGAGCTATGCAATTGGTATTCTGTATCTGCTAGTGATAGCAATTCTATTGGGCTGATTTGGAGATGTCTTTATATGTGGTGTCTCGACTTGTTTTCCATTTGTGCTCTGGTTGCTTGCAGTGGCGTTTCATCAGCTTGAGTGCATCTGTGTTTAAACTGGCCCATGGCTGGTCTCTTGTAATTGGGTTGCACTTGAGGGGAGACAGGTTGTCAGTGCCTGAGTTGATCCAGCTGTTGAAGTTCTTGATGGCTTTTGGCAAGTTGCTGATGTGCTCAGGGTGATGTGTGGATGAGGGAGAAGCCCCCTCCTCTTCTGTGCTACTTTTCCAGCAGCAACCAGTGGTTCTGCCTGTAGAGCTGTGACGTGCAGGATGGGTATGCTGGAACTGACGAGGGCGTGGTTTGTCCAGGTCATAGTTGCTGGCTTATCGACTGTAATGTTGCAGACTGAGTAGAAAATCGGGTCCGATGAAGAGAGTGGGTTCTAGAACATGCTGGGTGAGGCCAAGGTTCTAAACCAACTGAAACTAGGAATACAACTCATAAACACGTTCAGTTAGTCTCTCAACTGGTTTACCTGGTCATGAAAGTAAGGAAAACAAGCACTGGCGTTGCCAATAGGTTTTGCATTTCGAAAGTTGGAGCTATTGGTTTTGTAAATGACATTTTATATTTATATATTGTTATTGACAATGCCAATAACGATATATAAATATAAAATGTCATTTACAAAACCAATAGCTCCAACTTTCCAAATGCGAAACCTATTGGCAACGCCAGTGCTTGTTAGTTCAGGTATCATTTAGAGTTACTTGACCACTTAGTAGTGGATAAGTTGTTAGGGGGAGTACTTTGTTGGTGAGTTAGGAACTTTTTTTCCCACCAGAATTTCCTGGACAGTGAATGGATGCTACAGTACAAGTACATTCTAAATAATGTCCAAAACAACAAATGTGTGACTTACACATCTTTACAATACTCAGTGACTGGTGTGACTTAAACCAAGCCAACAACACTAACTATAAACACCTTTCAGCACAAAAAATATCCGATTTACACATCCATTAAAGTTTTGGCATTCTCACAACATTGCTTTCCCATAACTCACTCACCTTGCATCAACGTGTGCATCTGTTTGTCGATCTTTGGATACAAAATCTGGTGCTAACAACCACATAGACATCTCACATGTTAACTCATTTCCACACAATTCCATCTTCACTGTGGCCCTACATGACAGAGTTGTACGAGACATCATAGGGAGGGGTATATGTAGCTGTTGGTGCATTGCTTCTCCTATTAACAAGGTGTACCCCCTCTGTAGATATTTTGTGAAATGTTTGTAGTCAGGGATTTTATTTGGCTAGGTACAACTGGTACTCAGGCCAGCAAGTAATTACATGCAGGTACTAAGACAAGTACCCATCGGCATCCTCATTTATGGGCTCACACTCCGGATGTCCATAAACAATGCACATCTCAAACAGCCACTGTTCACAGCCTCTGATGTTAACTTGTCTAGAGTTGTTAAGGTCATTTCATTGTGTCTTCATGTGACTTATGTAGTGTTTCTTTCAGAAAGGAGACCAACAAAGCCTTAGTTTGTGTTTCTTTTGCCCTGAATAACAGAAGACTTCTACAAAATCAGTAGTTCAGATTCATGGCTGGTGTTATTTGATTCCTACCATGTTTCAGGATGAAATGAAACGCTGCAAAAAAATAGTGGAACTCCACACTATTGTGGGCACTCATGTGTCTAAGTTTTTGATAAAAAAATACCTTACTCCTGTAGGCCACGCCCCTTTCAGAAATCCCCATTTTCAATCCTGCGCTTGTAGGCCTGCTTGCAGTGAATGAGACGCCTTATATTGACATTTAATTTTTGAAAAACAGCAGCCAAAATGGCAACTGCCTGGCGTCCCTTTCCGGACATAGTACATTCATAAGTCTATTCCAGAAGTTGACCTTGAGTTAGGCGGTTTCGCACATGGAAGCTGAAGCCTGTGTGTTACATTGGTCAATTTGAACCTTGCAGTCCAATGACTGTCAGTGCATGGTTAATTCTGCCTATGTGGTGTACAAGTACTTTGGGCTGTATAACAAACTTCACTTGCCTACTGGCACTGCCGCGATCTACACCTTCTCTGCTTGAGCTGCTGTTTGCCATATATGTGAGCCAGCATGTCCCATGTACAAGTTGTGAGGGTCCCAGCCTTCTATCCAGAGGAGTTGGAAACCCTGGTGGAAGAGGTCCTTCCCCATCATGGCCAACTCTATGGCTCACCAGACGAGCAGGTAAGTTCCTCACATACCTACTTCACTCTGTTGGACTGCATTGCTTACTGATTGGCAGGTTCATATGGTGCTTATGTGTACAGTGTATATTTGGTGTTAAAGTGTTTTTTAAATGTAGAAATCATACATTTATGTATTGTGTAGAGAAGGTATATTTATTCGGTAATTTACTAAATAAATGAATTTTATCAAAGTGCTTTGTGGCATTGCTTCCACTTTTCAGTTTTTGTGCACAGTATTAGGTGCTAAGAGCAGAACAGTCTCACTTGTGTTCATAGCAATATTTATATTTAACTGGTAAGGGACATGTCATTCCATGCCTCAAAGTTTCATATGCATACACATATACCAGCATTACATGACCTGTTCAAACACATAACGGCCAGTTTTCACCTTGTTTCCTCGTCCTGCTGTCTAAAAAATGTAGGTTCTCAAAAACCTAATGAATTATTAAGAGATAGGTGGGTGGGAAACAGGTGAGGCAACCATAGAGGTTACCATAAAGACATGAAAATCTGACTTTTACTTAACTATCGAAAGATTCCATTGTTGATTCACAATCAAGGCTGTCTGTAGTAATGGAGCTGGCATAACTTGTATTGAAAGTTTTATCTAACTTGAGTTGTTGCACACAAGTTAATTTAGCACCTGCCTGCACAGTTAGGGAGGTGACGCTAAGGCCTGTAAAAAAAGGTTATGAACAGCTTGGATACCCTGAAGGCCATGCTTTTTCGAAGTATTGTGGCCTTAACTTCTACCAGAGAGACATTTGAACTCTCATTCTGAAGATCTGTATCCAAGATAGAGATGGTACTCAATACTAACTTCACACAGCATTTAGGGAAGCTGGCCAATAGTATCTTGTACATGGTTGGCCCCCAGTAACACCCTTTACTGTCAAATGGAGGAAGATGAATCTGGGATCTGACTACTGTTTTTATTGCAAAAATGCACGTGAAAGTGATGAGCATGTTCGGTTTTTTCTGACCCCTCTATGCAAAAGCAAGGTCCAAATGGATTGTCCCCATGTACAGATCTCAGCCTATCAACTACAGAAGAAGCATATAGAGTATGTAAAAGCAATACCTCCTCAATTGTGGGGTTATTTTTTCACACACCAAGGATAATTCGATGTTAAGTGCTAGCCACTGTAAAATAGTTATGCTCCAGATGTCATTTCTGCTTTTATGTGATTGTCTAGTGAATTGTTTGTGCAAACATTTTAGATATTGATTGTTTTAGGATAACTTGTTTAAAATGTTTTTATGGATGCTTATTTGGATGATGAAGTGTAATGTTTAAATATATCAAGAAATGAAAGTATGTGTAAGCATATACACACATTCACACTCCCGTGCCAAGA
This sequence comes from Lissotriton vulgaris, assembly GCF_964263255.1. Taxonomy (NCBI): domain Eukaryota; kingdom Metazoa; phylum Chordata; class Amphibia; order Caudata; family Salamandridae; genus Lissotriton; species Lissotriton vulgaris. The sequence goes on from NC_141698.1 coordinate 1,040,427,516, forward strand.
ATTAAAGACAAGGCAGTAACCGTTGATGCAAAACAGGTGACAGGTATACCCATGTAATGGCTGAATGAATTAACCTTTAAATTTGTGATCAATCACGGCTTCCCAGCACAACCACATTTTGTGATCACAATCAAACAAATGTTTGATTTCAGCATGCCTCCATTTTCTTCATTACCACAAGTGACAGCAACCTGAAATACGGCTGTACAAAAACCTTGCACGTGTGTTTTAGTAGGCTATAACATTGCTCCATGTTTTAAAATAATCTAGGCCACATATAAGGTAAACAACAGCTAACTTGCCTCTTAGTTCACAAGTGGTATTGTCATCCGAGTGGTGAAATTGTGGCAGCAAGGGAAAATCTAAAACTATGACGTAATAGAGGCTTCTCAATTCAGTGATACAATATGATGTACTATGGTGAGAAACTATGGCATGTTAACAAAATACAACGTTATGATCTTTGAAAAGACTACCTTATTTTTACATGAGGTTTACTGCATGATTTACATGTCAAGCAGTCAAACATGGCTCTGTTAGTGTATAGGTTTCTAGAGCCATGCAAGACCCCTGGCTTGGCTCTCATTAATTTGTAATTTGAAACAGTTGATCAGGGGGGACCTGCCACAGTGACTTGGCCTAATCGATTTTCTCAAATTAACTGGTGTTTAAACCATATGTGATGTGGTGATGGGAACAGAGTACCCCTAAGACCATAGCTATGTGAAAGCCAGTGCGAATAAACATTGCTAATGAAACTCACGACAATCAAACAGAGCAGCCCAAAAGGAACACATTTGTTATTAGCAAAATGCTTCAAAATAGTGCACAAATATACTTCCCATTCTTTTGCCAGGGTCAACTATTTGCATCATTGTATTTCAATACCATAAAGCGTTTCACAATTGCCCCACACTATCAGCATTATAGGTGGATCGAGCTGTATCTTGTGCATCGTATGTTCAACCGTGCAGGTGACAACGGAGTGATGAAAACCTAGCACGCATCCCAACATCCTTCATAAGTCCCACCCATATTCCGGCAGCTAACGTGGAATTGTGGACGTTTCGCAGAGCCTCTCTTATGTAAACATAAAATAAAACAAACGTTCACAAGGAACAACAGTCCCAACTGTAATGAAGGCCTAGTGGACACTCGGCCAGTTTTAACCAGGAATCCTGCTCATGTCCTGTGAAATACCACCCTAGGGAACTATCTCAAACCGCATTACGCATTTGGATATGAATGTGAAGCAGGCAAACACACGCAACCACCGTAAGGCCCCTTCATATCGGACAACCAGTACATCTTCACTAAACTCCTATCCAGCACCAAGGTCCGAAGTAATTTTCGGGCAAAACCAAACACGAACATAGCGATGTAACCGACATATGGCCACAAGAATGGCGCTCGGCATACGAGTTCCATACTTTTAAAATAAAACCCTGATACGGGCCAAACGAGTCCGAACAGCAACAGCAGGTCATATTAGAATTTCGAAACAGACCGTCACCAAACGCGCCAATATTTAAAACGTCTGACGTCATTTAAATTGGACGTCACATGCGTCTTACCCTTAAAGGAGAAACCTGATTTGTTAATACGTGCAGCCAGGTGAGTCCCTGTATACGCGACTCACATCGTAAATCCAAAGCGTGTAGTAACACCCGCCAGCTTCCGTTTAGGTGATAAGGGCCTTATGACCCGATCGGCATAATAATAAATGCAGAGCCAATACATAAAAATATGGGTTTCTGCCGTATCATGGCTCACTTGTCTTGTGATGAAAACAGACAACACCAATACGTTGTTTGGCAGTGCAGTGCATCGTGTTTTTTTATCACTAATTGGGACTTCAGAAATCGTACAGTTATATGAAAGTCCCGAGCTACCTCAACAGCCGAGTCAACTTCTACGCTCCCAAGCGCCACCTCCGATCAGCCAACCACGCCCTCGCCGCCGTCCCCCGCATCCGAAGAGCGACTACAGGAGGAAGGTCCTTCTCCTACCTGGCCGCCAAGACCTGGAACTCCCTCCCGACCGACCTGCGCCTGACCCAAGACCACCTCTCCTTCAGGAAGAAGCTGAAGACCTGGCTGTTCGAGCAGTAGCGGCACCCCCCCACCCCCAGCGCCTTGAGACCCTACGGGTATGTAGCGCGCTCTATAAATGTCATTGATTGATTGATTGATTGATTGAAAGTATATTATAAGATGTATTAAAACGAGCATTACTAAGTACGCGGTCAATCTCATGAAAAAACAAGTCAGGTCCCGGGCCGGCAGCCAATCACAGCGCGGCCCGGGGAATGACGTCACGGGGGTGTCCCGGGCCGGCAGCCAATCGCAGCGTGGCCCGGGACAAAGGGGCGGGGCTTAAAAAAAGCCCGAGAAACGCCCCCGAATCGCGTTTTCTCTGAGAAAGCGTGATAGACAGCCTCTGTCTTCCAATGGCTAGCCTCCATTTATGGAGCTAGCCAATGAGAGACAGAGGCGGGTCATCAAGCCGATATTGAACTCAAGAGGTTTTTTAGCACTTGCGCACTACGTGCGCAAACCGCAGGCAAAACCTAAACAAGCATTTACAATGCAACGGTTTCGCCTTTGGAAAAGTTTGAGCTATTGGCATTATGAATGACAAACTTTTTATTTATGTGTTAGTTTTGAAAACAGATAAATAAATGGCATTGTCATTTACAATGGCAATAGCTTAATCTCTCGCAAATGCGATTTGTATTGCAACTATTTCACTTATCATTTTGCACTACAATGAAAACTGGCTTGTGCATTTACTCCTGCAGAAGAGTATCAAGAGGAGAGGCCCTGTTGCAGACCCGTGGAGTTTCAAGTATCTGTTGTGCATCACCTCATAACAAACAGCATAATTGTAAACGGGACTGAGAAAACTTTTTTTTTTTTAAGAGGAGTGCCCCTCTAAAAGAAAGGCCCCGGTCTCTACTGCTTTCTTTTACAAGGACGCACTTGGTTGTTGTGAGGCGCAGGTTGAAAAGAGAAATTGCGTTGTCAGTCCTCGCCCTGGTCCAGTCAGCAGGGCCACATTGGTGCTGCCATACCCAACCTAGCGCTGCCAACTGCATGCCCAATGAACTCAGTGCAGCAACGTGTGCCCACCCTCATGCTAAAGCAAGCCACCCTGTCCTGAAGGCAGCAGCCCTGGTTCCGCCGCGGTGTCGCCGCCCTGGTCTCCCTGGTCCAGCGGGTGTCTTCCTGCTGCGCCCGCTCTCTTATCGACCAGTCAGTCACTTTCCCTCATCCGAAGCCCTGCTCCGTGCTGCACGTGTTCCTACCCCGCTGCAGGTGCCCCTCACCCGGGGCAGCTGCCCTTCACTCCTTCTGCGGGTGCCCCATTTCTGTCTCCTCGTGCAGCTGCCCTTCACAGCCCCCCCTTGCAGGAGCCCCTTTCCCTGCTGCAGGTGCCAGTGTCTATCTCCCTTGTGCAAGTGAACACCCCCACCCTGCTCCCCACGGTGGTACACCCCTCGCCCTGGCGAAGGAGCCTCGCTGCCTGACGCATGTGTCCTGCGCCCCTCTTCCGGGTGCACCAGCCCCACTCCCAGGTGCCTCGCCCTCATCCTGCTTCCCCTCTGCATCCCCTGAGCCCTAGTGCAGAAATCTCACTCCAGGCCTCCCTCTCTCCAGCGCAGTTAGCCCTGCCCCTGGAGAATGTGCCAACTCTCCCTGTGCCCTTGGTCCATGCTGATGTAGTCCATCTCGCCAGTAAACGTGTGTCAGTCTCTGAATGCAGCTGTCCCTCATCTGCACGCGGCAGTCTCTTTTTCCCTTTCGTGCAGGCCTCCCTTCACTTGTGCAGCTCTCCCTCTCAAGGTGGTTCTCCCCATGAACGGGCCCCTCTCTCTAATGCAGCAGCCCCTACCCCACAGGTCTCCCTTTCCTGGTCGAGCGCCCCCTACCCCCTACTGGGAATGGGCCCTTCTTCTCTTATGCAACACCCTGTCCCCGGAGCGGTAGTCTCTCGTCCATGTCTAGCACTCAGTAACCCGCTGCTTTATGCCCCGAGAACAGTCGGGTCACGAGGATAATGCCCGGTGCTGAATGGCAATCGTCCGGGGGAGGCTGAGCGTGGGCGCAGCCCTATTGACTGCATTAGCTCTTCATGAAAGCAAGGAATGTTGCATCTGCAGTCAGGGCACGGGCACGCGGCAGAAGCAGACTGAAAATCCCCGCGCTCTAGAACCCTTCCGTAGGCATTACATTTACCAAGAAGGAAAGGAACAGGGCGGGAACAGACATCTTCAGAACTGATACCATCTGCATCACCGAGCATTCTAGTCGCAATATAGGCAACCCTGCCTAGTACCTTGATAAAAATAAAAAAAAATAAAAAGTGCTTTGATAAAGGGTGTAACGCTTAATGAAACCCGAATTCGAAATATAGATGGATTAAATTTGATATGCCGGAATACATTAGACGGCGCTTTAAAGCCTTACAAATCAATGTAGTAAGCACTTTACTAATGCACACTCTCTCGCCCGACAAACTGATTCAAAGATGTTACGATCTAGTTAATTTATGACATTATTTCACCCACTTGGAAAGCTAACCAGCAGCAAAAGTGGTTTTGTTATTTAAGAGCAGCGGGAATCCCTGATACATATATTTAAAAGCTCGCGAGAAAGCAAACCCCCAAGACTCAGGACCGAACCCAGAGAATTTGCAAGCAGGGGTGCCATCCGCAGCCAGCAAATAGGTGAGCCACTGCTTGCAGCCTACTGGCAGCGTGCGGTGGGAGTCAGGAGGAAGCACGCGGACACGTGGTCTGTGCCAGATCAATACAGCACTGCACACACCTGATTTCGAGCCACTTTGGGGTCTGCCGGGAAAGGGATTGTTGATACCGAAGTTCGAGAGCGTGGCCCGAATTGACCTGGTAGAGTGGGGGACGCTAGGACCATCCGTCCTTCTAAACATAGTTCGCTCTGCTATTTTGATGCACATTCTCATTAGCACATACATGCACAAATAAATTAAATGACGCTAAAATAGTAAGATGGACTGTGAAGAAACATTGACGCACACGGAAAATCTCAAACTCGAGAGCAGGCTGAGATATCATAGCACGCCGTATGGTGGGAATAAACTAAAGTAGCCAGATTTGGATGATTGGATTCTGCGACATATGGTAAACCTGCAGATGTCAACATGAGAATCAGAGACGTAAGAGGTGCAGCATCCCGTTACCATGCGTCCTCGTCGCCGCAGCCCTCCTCAGCATCCTCCAAGTCCAGTATCTCCACCTGGTCCAGCATGTATTCGAGCTCGAAATACCGAGCATTGTGAACAAAATAAACAAGTCAGGTCCCGGCCGCGCTGTGATTGGCTGACGTCACGGGGTGTCCCGGGCCGGCAGCCAATCACAGCGCGGCCCGGGAATGACGTCACGGGGGTGTCCCGGGCCGGCAGCCAATCGCAGCGCGGCCCGGGACAAAGGGGCGGGGCTTAAAAAAGCACCAGAAACGCCCCCGAATCGCGTTTTCTGGAGAAAGCGCGATTGACAGCCTCTGTCTCCCAATGGCTAGCCTCCATTTATGGAGCTAGCCAATGAGAGGCAGAGACGGGTCATCAAGCCGATATTGAACTCAAGAGGTTTTTTAGCACTTGCGCACTACGTGCGCAAACCGCAGGCAAAACCTAAAAAGCACTATGTCACTGCCAGTGATCACCACATTACAAAACTTTTTTGTTTTACTTTCAGGAATTGTGCACATGCTGTACAATAAAAAAAAACACTGACAAAGCCAGTAATTCTCACATAGGCGAGACATATTGGCTTTGCCAATGCTTGTTGTCTTGTACTTAGAGTCCCTATCACTCATATCCCCCAGTTTTTGTGTCTCATCAGGAGTGCATACACTCATTCGCCCCTTTCTGTGGGTTAGTGGGAGACAGAGATTCATATACCTTTGAAACGAGGATGTTTTAAGAGTGGGTAAGCAAACAGGCAAACAATGATGCCATTTTGACAACAAGCATTTGCAATGCAATGGTCTCGGCATCATTAAAGGTAGAGCTATTGGCATTGCGCATGACATTTTTTTTTCTTTAAATCACAAATAATCGGCATTGTCATTAACATTGCCAATACACAGCACTCTGCACTCAACAGCACACAATGCTCTGCACACAATGCTCTGCACACAATGCTCTGCACACTCACTCTGCACACTCACTCTGCACACTCACTCTGCACACTCACTCTGCACACTCACTCTGCACACTCACTCTGCACTCACTACTCTGCACACTCACTCTGCACTCACTACTCTGCACTCACTACTCTGCACTCACTACTCTGCACTCACTACTCTGCACTCACTACTCTGCACTCACTACTCACTACTCTGCACTCACTACTCACTACTCTGCACTCACTACTCACTACTCACTACTCTGCACTCACTACTCTGCACTCACTACTCTGCACTCACTACTCTGCACTCACTACTCTGCACTCACTACTCACTACTCTGCACTCACTACTCACTACTCACTACTCTGCACTCACTACTCTGCACTCACTACTCTGCACACTCACTCTGCACACTCACTCTGCACTCACTACTCTGCACTCACTACTCTGCACTCACTACTCTGCACCCACTACTCTGCACCCACTACTCTGCACTCACTACTCTGCACACTCACTACTCTGCACACTCACTACTCTGCACTCACTACTCTGCACTCACTACTCTGCACTCACTACTCTGCACTCACTACTCACTACTCTGCACTCACTACTCACTACTCTGCACTCACTACTCACTACTCTGCGCTCACTACTCACTACTCTGCGCTCACTACTCTGCACTCACTACTCTGCACTCACTACTCTGCACTCACTACTCACTACTCTGCACTCACTACTCTGCACTCACTACTCACTACTCTCCACTCACTACTCACTACTCTCCACTCACTACTCTGCGCTTCTGTGCAACACTGTAAGACCCCAATAATAGCAAAAGTTTTCGCTTGCACGAAAAACTGTTCCCGTTTTGTCAATGCTTGTTTATTTCTTTGTTTCCTTTTGTTTATGGCCCTCTGTCTGCTCACTGACACTTTCTTTCACAAAAGTAAGAGCGTGCCTGGTTCCATACACGAGGTAATGTCAAACAGCCGACAAATAGTGCCACAATTGTCCTTGACTATGCTCCTTAAAAAATTTAATTTATTTTATAGTGTTCGCTATTACAACATGTAGCCTGGAGGCTAAAGGCGGTTCGATTTTATCTATAGAAGGGCTTGAGCGAGTCTTTAAGGGCCAAAAGTCTTGAAGATAGGATGTGAAAGTTGTCACTTGTGACTCCACACACGACATTTGCTGGTAGATAGCAGTGGGTGCTGCTAGCAGCCATGAAGCCCTCAGTCCCTTCCTTGCAGGGCTTTAGCGAGCGTATGTGGCCAGGAGAGCAGGAGTGCTGCTGCATCGACTCCGGCGTGCGTGTAGCGGTTCATAAATACTGGTAATAAAGGGGAGCATTTGAAGAGGTAAAGAAGCAGCCACCTCACCTATGTGCTTGAAACAGGCAGCATTGTGGTCGAAGCAAGCATTCCCACACAGCTAACACCCACGGATCAGAGCAAAGTGTTTCAGTTATTAAACTTGCATTTCAGTAAAACACAATCAAAAGGCTTTAATGTACATTGTACAATGTCAATAGGTGTGTCACAAAATAAAATAAGGTAGAAAAAACAATTACTATTACAATTTGGTGCATTACAATTAATAGACAGCTGTATTAAAAAATAAATTAGGCAAGCTACCTTGTAAATACTGGCAATGTAACATGCATTAGTTAAATAGCAATGTCGTTAACATTTTCTGTAAAAAGTATGTGAACAGAATGTGAAACATATTATGCGACTGCTAAAAAAAAACAAGCCTACTCATTTCGCGGCCGCCCCGGAAGTCAGGCACGGTCGCCTGTGACGGGGGCGGGGCCACGTTCACACCGGAAGAGGAGGCAGGCGGAGTCGTAGCGTCTCGCGGCCCGGGGCTCCTGTGAGCGGTGTAGAGCCCCGGGGCCGCGCCAGCAGGAGGTTGTGCGCCGCGTGCTGAGGTAAGGTAAGTTCTGGAGCGCGATTGGTGCACTTGTGTGTGTGTGTATGCTCGTGTGTGTGTGTGTATGTATGTGTGCGACGGTGACGGTGACGGCAGGGGAGGGGGAGGGGGGCCTCGGTGCACTTGTGTGTGTGCGCGCGTGTGTGTATGAGTCAGGGGTGGTGTCTCTGTATGTATGTATGTGTGTGCGTGCATGGGCGCGTGTGTGTGTGTATGCGCTTCCCAGGAGACAGCGCCTGGCCACAGCGCGCGTTCCAGTTACAAATCGCCTGGAAGGATGCGCGTGGCCAGGACTGTCTCCTGGGAATGAGAGTCGCTGACAAAAGATCTCGGCGGAGACGCGCTTCTGCGCGTTGACGCCGAGACCTAAAAACAAAGGAGGTCTGTTTCCCGAATAGAAATGTGTGGGGTCTTTCCATCGGCCCAAAAGGCCAACGCAGCACCAACACAAGCTTATATGCAATAGTCATGAAATGTTCGTGTGACAGGATGGCAGCCAATTCTGGAAGAAACACTTGGTAACCCTTGGTAAAGATGAACCATTATCTTTTGTACTGTGGAGGCTGAAATAAGGGACTTGTTAAATATCTGCCAGTAGTAACTGCCCCGAACGCACTCACACACTAAAATAAAAAAAAGACAAGGTTTTTGCATCAAAAAGAAGTTTTATGTGTTAAAGTCTGATAAAAGTTTATGATGGGTCGGATGCTTGTGGCAACAAAATACATGTTATGTAAGATCTATCTAAAGGCAAAGGAGAGAATATGGCATTATGGCCAGAGCTGCCGACTTTGGAACTGGGGCACCAGGTACTCTTCTCAGCGTCAGTTCAGCATCCTGTGATTCTGGGCAAATCAGTCAATCTCAATGTGGCTAAAAACAAAATGAAGTGACCTTTTGTAATGTAGCTGGCGCTCATGTAAAGCTCTCCAATATCTTCAGATCGAGTTTGCGCTGTATATAACTGCAAAACAAAATATATCCTCTGTGTGTGAAGGGTGAGGGGGGTATCTGGTCAATATAATCCACTGAGATTCTGATTCACTACCCTCACCCCACCACCTCCCTCCCTCCAATATGCGTGCAAATGTCACCAGTACCTAGTAATATGACTGGGTACCAAGTGTAGAGACTTACCTAGCTAGATGCTGACAGCATGCCCAGGATCAAGCGTGTGTCTGCGGCTCCGCTGGCGCTTCGATACTGGTCCCCAAAGTAGGTGGCAGAGTTTTCTCTTTACTCCTGGTTCTGGCAGTCTTTATTTACATGTGTGAAATGTAATCAAGCTGCAGGCAGTCTGAGAGGTGGGGCGTAGCCTCGGGAGGTGTTTGGTGTATTGCATCCCCCTAATAAATGTATTATCTAGTAAATAGTTGAATACAGGATCTCCCAGTCGGATACAGTGAGGTCACTGTCGCATTACACCTAAGATGTTTACATATACACAGACAAAAACACACACTGTCTCTCTCTGCCCTATCTGTTTCTAATGGGGGTTATTCGACAAAATATTGTTTCCTCTGACATAGTACCGCTCACAAGCCACCCTTTCCACTACTACTCAGCCCTCCTCATGCCCTGCTTGTCGTGTAATATATTTCAACTGGGTATGCTAGTGCTGTGGTTCCCAACCTGTGGTCCGGGTACAACTTCAAAAAATGCAATAATATTTACAGATTAATAAACTTATATATATATATATATATATATATATATATATATATCCTACGATTTGGCTCAGTTTAACAATCATCTGGCGCTCTCTCCACCGGTGCTGTGACTCCTAAGCAGAGCCCCGCTTTCGGATTATTTTGTACAAATCCCTTTCATCAAGGGAATGAGTCAGCACTCACGGAACAGATTATTTCCCAAGTTCTTTATTCTTTTTGTCAATTCTCCAACACAAGCACAAAACCAACGCGTTTCGCAACAACAGTCGCTTGTTCACGGTCAATCAGCAATGTGTATACTCCTCCCTATATTTCGAGGGACCCGCCATGACTTGTGATCTCACTTCCTGTCTGTTAACAGGAAACGAGATGGGAAATGTAGTTTTTTCAAATCATAGATCGTTACTATACAATTGGTGAGATTATCCGATACAAGTTTAAACAGTATTAAGGGTGATAGCTATCTTTGTGCATATAATATATATACCAACCAAAATTATTACTCCCCTTTGTGTTGGATATTCCAATTTAACCAATTAATCCACATTGATTAAACAAAGAAAAACGCGTCTTATGTTTTAGCCCTCTAATGGGCAAGTTGAATTAGTGCACTCTTGGCAAATATATCAAAGACATTTGATCTGTATTAAAGCCCTCCAGTGGGCATACACACACGTTTTTCCATGATACGCCGTTCAAATATTGGTAAATATGAGTACATTCTGAATATCCCATTAATCTATTCTTATCACTTATAAATGATCACATTTGTTTCTATCTCCCACTAAACATGTCATTTAAACTATTTGACATGAATTCATCATGTGTCTCATACCATTGTAAATCACATTGTTATATTGTAATTCCACTACAAATTTTTATGTAAAAAAGTTTTTGTTTGTATTTGTTGCTTTCTCTATTTTGGACAAAGGATCAACTTTATATTAGACACAACACTCCATCTATCTCTTATAAATGTACATACAGTTCTTCACTCTGATTTAATCCCCAAGGTGTCATTGTTCGGAAATTCAGGATTAGTCTGGATTCCCTGCATCTTAATTGTCGTTCCTGATCTCCACCCCTTTCATGTGGCAATATGCATTCAAGTGCATAAGTTTTTAGCAGTTTCCAATCACTATTGTGTGCCATCTCCATATGTTTCGCGACTGCATTACTCCGATCTTTATTTGCAGTCGCTCTTATGTGTTCCAGGATGCGTTTTTGGAATTCCTTTTTAGTGCTTCCGATATATTTGAGCGAACACGGGCACTCAATTACGTACACTACATGTGTACTCATGCAGTCGATCAATTGTTTTATTTGCCACATCTTTTTGTTTGGTAACATCACTTCCTTTGTATTTACCGCAATCTGGCAAACCTTACAATGTTGACATTTTATAAATCCTTTGGTGTTCAGCCATTGGATTCCTTTTTTCCTTTTCGTGTGGTCTTGATGGTGACTCTGATTCTTCCTCCTCTGAACAGATTCTCCTCAATCGGAGGAATTCCCCGTATGGTATGTTCTCCTTTACACATGGTTTATGAAAACTGTCAAAATGCAAGGTGGAATCAGTGGCAGTCTCTTTTCTATGTAATGTGGTTTCAACTTTGTTGTCCCGGATATAAATCTCGGTATCAATGAAAATGGCTTTGTTACTACTGATGTTATATGTGAATCTGATGTTGGAGGTAGAGGAGTTGAGGATTTGGAAGAAACTTTCAAATTCTTGGCTTGTTCCTTCCCACACAATTAGAAGGTCATCTATGTACCTTGTCCATTTGGCAATTTTTTCCACATAGAAGTCATTGTCTGGGTGCCATGCCACTTGTTGTTCCCACCACCCCATTGTGAGGCAGGCATATGCAGGACTGAAAGAGAAATCCATGGCACATCCATGGATTTGTTGGTAAATTTCCTCTCCAAATAAGAAAACATTTTGTGTCAAACACATCTCCACCATGTCAATCAACATTTGGTTATGTCTATTAAACTGGATGCCTCGTTCTTTTAGGAAAAATGCTGCTGCATTTAGACCGATATCGTTATCAATATTTGTATACAAAGATACAACATCCATTGTCACCAATAAATAAGTAGGTTGCCACGATAAATCCTCAAGATGTTTCAGGAGGTCTGTTGTGTCTCTCAAATATGAACTCAAGTTGGTTACAAACGGCATAAGAAAAAAGTCTATATAGTTCGCCACAGGTTCCATCAGAGATCCCTTTGATGACACTATTGGTCTCCCTGGTGGTCTAAGTGGGTTCTTATGCACCTTCGATAGGAAATAGATAGTAGCTGTTACTGGATATTCCGTACTGAGGAATTTCATTTCATCTAGATCAATCAGATTTTGATTATTCCAAAGTTTGAGTTTTTGATCTAGTTTGTCCTTAAACAGCTTAGTGGGATTACTTTGCAGTTTGTTGTAGTGTTTTTTGTTGTTCAACTGCAAATGTGCCTCAGTTACATAGTCTATTGTGTTTAAGACGACGATGTTTCCACCTTTGCCTGCTGTTTTTATTGTAATAGTTTTATCATCCATCAGATTTTTTAAGGCGTTTCTCTCATCCTTGGTTAGGTTGTCTCTATAATTGGATCTTTTGATTTGATAAATGTCTTTTATGATTGCCTCTTGGAATATATCAATTTTATTCCCTTGGGGTAATTGTGGGTAATATTTTGATGGTACTTTCATTCCACTTAAACCTGCTCCTTTTTGGGGAATCACTCCTGAAGCAGAAATGGTTTCCTCATCATTGTTCGTGTCTAGGTTTGTCAATGCCACCAAGGCTGGTAGATCCGCTGATGTTAACCCTTCTCCTACTGTGGTTATATCCATACGTGTCTTCTTTTTATTTTTAGCATAATTAGCCATTTTCTCATTTTCTTCAAAGGTTTTTGCTAACTTTATTTTTCTGATATATTTGTATATATCAATTCGAGTTTGTGCCATATCCATACATTCTGTGGGGCAGAAATGTATTCCTTTTTTCAATAGGGATATTTCACTTGTGCTGATATCTCGATTGGACAGATTTACAACTAACAGTTCCCCTTCCATTGATCCATTCATTTCTGTAACAAAACCATTTTCATTGATACCGAGATTTATATCCGGGACAACAAAGTTGAAACCACATTACATAGAAAAGAGACTGCCACTGATTCCACCTTGCATTTTGACAGTTTTCATAAACCATGTGTAAAGGAGAACATACCATACGGGGAATTCCTCCGATTGAGGAGAATCTGTTCAGAGGAGGAAGAATGGGAAAAAACCAGAAAAGTCATGGCCCAGAGGTTTAAATACAGAGGATATAACAATAAGATCATAATGAAAGGATGGCAAAGAGCAAACATGAAGAATCAAAGGGATGCCTTAATATCCAAAAAAGAAACTAAAAACATCGTGGAGGATTCAAATTCTGAAAGAGAAATAAGACTAATCCTAAATTATAGTAGGGAATCCAAACAAATCATAAACATCCTAAGAAAAAACTGGAAATTATTACATCTTGACCAGACAACTGGAAAAATAATGGGCAATCACCCACTGGTCACGTTCAGGAGAGCTAGGAACTTAAAGGATAGACTAATTCAGAGTCACCATCAAGACCACATGAAAAGGATAAAAGGAATCCAATGGCTGAACACCAAAGGATTTATAAAATGTCAACATTGTAAGGTTTGCCAGATTGCGGTAAATACAAAGGAAGTGATGTTACCAAACAAAAAGATGTGGCAAATAAAACAATTGATCGACTGCATGAGTACACATGTAGTGTACGTAATTGAGTGCCCGTGTTCGCTCAAATATATCGGAAGCACTAAAAAGGAATTAAAAAAACGCATCCTGGAACACATAAGAGCGACTGCAAATAAAGATCGGAGTAATGCAGTTGCGAAACATATGGAGATGGCACACAATAGTGATTGGAAACTGCTAAAAACTTATGCACTTGAATGCATATTGCCACATGAAAGGGGTGGAGATCAGGAACGACAATTAAGATGCAGGGAATCCAGACAAATCCTGAATTTCCGAACAATGACCCCTTGGGGATTAAATCAGAGTGAAGAACTGTATGTACATTTATAAGAGATAGATGGAGTGTTGTGTCTAATATAAAGTTGATCCTTTTTCCAAAATAGAGAAAGCAACAAATACAAACAAAAACTTTTTTACATAAAAATTTGTAGTGGAATTACAATATAACAATGTGATTTACAATGGTATGAGACACATGATGAATTCATGTCAAATAGTTTAAATGACATGTTTAGTGGGTGATAGAAACAAATGTGATCATTTATAAGTGATAAGAATAGATTAATGGGATATTCAGAATGTACTCATATTTACCAATATTTGAACGGAGTATCATGGAAAAACGTGTGTGTATGCCCACTGGAGGGCTTTAATACAGATCAAATGTCTTTGATATATTTGCCAAGAGTGCACTAATTCAACTTGCCCACTAGAGGGCTAAAACATAAGACACGTTTTTCTTTGTTTAATCAATGTGGATTAATTGGTTACATTGGAATATCCAACACAAAGGGGAGTAATAATTTTGGTTGGTATATATATGATATGCACAAAGATAGCTATCACCCTTAATACTGTTTAAACTTGTATCGGATAATCTCACCAATTGTATAGTAACGATCTATGATTTGAAAAAACTACATTTCCCATCTCGTTTCCTGTTAACAGACAGGAAGTGAGATCACAAGTCATGGCGGGTCCCTCGAAATATAGGAGGAGTATACACATTGCTAATTGACCGTGAACAAGCGACTGTTGTTGCGAAACGCGTTGGTTTTGTACTTGTGTTGGAGAATTGACAAAAAGAATAAAGAACTTGGGAAATAATCTGTTCCGTGAGTGCTGACTCATTCCCTTGATGAAAGGGATTTGTACAAAATGTATATATATATATATATATATATATATATATATATATGCTAAATGTACAATTGAAATGTTAAAACTTACTGTAAATCTGAAGGGATTTGAAACTGGAGTCCAAAAGTTAAATTGGTCTCCTCAGATTGATTCGTGGGAGCAGTGCAGGTGCATCAAACAGAATATAGTAGGGACGGTGAGTGGCCTCATTTGAATTTAGAAAAGCTCTAAGCTTTCTATTAGAATTAACATTTTGTTTGTTTTTTATTTATGTGTTTTCAAATTAAAGAAAAGATGTCATCATTCATGTATTTGATTGATGAATACTTTTTTTCTGTATGTTCTGTGTATTGTTTTGCGGTTCAAGTCATCGATAATGCTTAGGCCGGGGTCCCCGGCTTCCAGTAATGGCTCGTGGGGGGGTCCCCGGATTCCAAAAATGAATCAGTGGGTGTCCACGGGTTCCAGTAATGATTAAGCGGGGACCACAGAACTCTAGAAGTTGGGAACCACTGTACTAGTGTGATTGTTAGAAAATCTGAAGGACACACCCTCACCAATCTTACAACCCAAGTTACGCCCCTGATGAGAGGATATTTTATACAGAGCCCAACAGGGCACTTTATGGTGTAACTGAAGTTTTCACAAATTTTTTTTTTTAAAGGACAGCGGACAATATGTTTAGGTTTTACTGTGCACCTGATTGTTTTCTTTGAAATCAAAAAGTATATTTTAAGCAGGCAGACATCCCCCTGGCCAAAAAAGGAAGAGTGGGCCGCATTTTACAGGGAAAATGATGAAAAATATGCAAAATTGAAACTTGGTATTTGCAAATAATCGAAAATGTTGGAATATGATACATCTATTTATTTCGGCACTAAGTGAGAAATAGGGCATTATATAAAATAGTCAGAAAATTGGATTGTGCACATGGAATCTAACAAGAAATGTATGTTTTAAGGAAGATCTATGAAGAAAGAAAAACAGGATAAAATGGCACACACTGTAGAGTATTGAACACAGACGTGTTTTAATAGAGATGGTCGGATCCAACATTAACATAACAAATTGTTCTTATTTGGCTTTTGTATAGCGAGTACACACCTGCTAACTCAAACGGGACCACCGTGTGACACACGAGATCAGCTCCCATCACATGGTCTCCTGGTGAGGTGTCGATATCACATGGTGGCAGGAAAAACAAGCCGCAAACCACTATAAATAGTGTTTGCACTGCCGCCATCCTTTAAGAGGTGTGAAAACACCCCAGGACATCGGCACCAGCCTCATCAACCTTTTTATGTTTTTAGGGAGGAGGGGGCTTGTGGGCGGGGTGGGGTTCAAAAGTGCCTCTTAGGTACTTCCCAGCGTGAGGCCCGCCCCCTTCCAGGCCCGCCCCTCCTCACACGGTGAGACTGTTCTTTAAGTTGGCAGGTATGCGAGTAATCTTCCACCAGCATGGCTTCGCAGCTCTACCTAGTTGTACTCCAGGGATGACTTTCTGAGCTGGGTCAGGGGAGGATGAAGCAACACGAAGGGGGCGAGCGGGAAGTAAGGGAAACAACATGAAAGGGGCGGTCCGCCAAGTAACACAGAGGTCAATGCAACAGAGAAGGCCAGCGGGTGGGGGCTGAAGCGACACACGGGGAGGGGGGAAATAACACAGGGCAGGGGAGGCTCTAGGCTCATGGTGGCCCTGGGCAGGGAGCATAGGTAGGGGCCCCGGAAGAGGGGGTCCGGAGCGTGGAGGCCAGTGAAGAGGAGGGGGTCAGGGTGTTTGGAAGTGGAACAGAGCCGGAGGCCGCCAAATCCCTGCCAGGTGCTGCCACGCAAATATGTATTCATCCTCAGAGTATTATTATATTAAGGATATATATTGGTGTGGTGGCCCCTGGGGTTTGGTGGCCCTGTGCAGGTGCACACCTTGCACATGCCTAAGGTCGCCCCTGCACAGGGCCCAGTTAAAGGACTTCAGAAGTCTCTTTGTGCACAAGTGTGCCCAGCTCAGACTCCATGGGACAGTGAGTTCATGCATGTGCCTGCCACTGACCCTCTGAGGGTAGAGACTGCAACTGATGTATGTGGGGGCACAAGTGGTGCTCACCTTCGCTTGAAAGTTGTATCTGTTTGCTGCCCTGGTGACTGGCATGGCATCGCAGAACTAGTTGTACTCCAGGGATGACTTTCTGAGCCGGGTCGGGGCAAGGCCGAAGCAACACAGAAGGAGGGCGAGGTGTTAGGGTCAAGCGGCATGACAAGCAGGCGGGGCAGCCAAGTAACACAGGGGCGAAGCAACAGGGTGGGTGAGCTGGTGGGGGGCACAGAAACACAGAGTGTGTGAGGGACAGGTGCAAGTAAAAAAATAGGTTGTCTAGAAGTGCGATCAGTGGAAGGACACACAATGGTACTTAGGCCATGCTCCAGGGGAGGGACAAACGCACAAAGAGGAATACAAGCCTGCGCACTGACCAATCTAAGCCTCCTGTTAGTAAACCAAATGTCTTGCAAGGCCTAATTAGGAGAGATACTACTCACAGCATGAAGTGAGGCATTTTGAAAAGCCACCTCAACCAATGCACCGACATTGAAAATAACCAGAGGGTCACTCTACCACAGCGCAGTGACGACCGGGATAACAGTGAAGGGGGCGCCGTTGGTGGCGCTGACTTGTGAGAACTGGCTCCACAACGAGGACAAAGGCGGTTGGTGGCCCTGCTATATGTGACATTCGTCCTTTTCCAGTGTAACAGCAATTGAATTTCCTGTAGTTTCATGGGGGGCGGCGGGAGGTGTCCGCGGGGAATCCTACTCCTCTTGGGGCTTTCTGTAGACTAGTTAATGGGGCGACAGGCACACTGCTGGTTGGGGGGGCTTTTTAGTCTGCTGCAGGGGTGCAGGGTGGGGGGTGTTCTGGGACAAGTTAGAATGTCTCTTGGTTTGGTATTGTTTTCTTTCTCTTGGCAATGGGTGGTGTATATTGTTGTACTTTTGATTCTGCAGGGATCTCTCGGGCCGGGTGGGGGAGGGTGCCACGATGATGGGGGGTAGGAAATTAAAAGTTATCAGTTGGAATGTCAATGGGTTGGGTGACCGAATCAAACGGGGAATTGTGCTACAAATGCTCAAGCGTCACATGCCCGATGTGGTTTTGCTACAGGAAACACATTTGATCGGTAACACATGTAAGGCGCTCAATCGCAAAGGGTACAAGATGGTGGCACACTCAGGGTTCACATCAGGCTCTCGGGGGGCGGGAGTTCTTGTCCGGGCTTCCCTTCCGCTAGAGATTGACGTCACTACGATAGATGATAGGGGACGCTACGCAGCGGTGGCTGGGCGGTGGGAGGGGAGGGCCCTCATTCTACTTTCGGTTTACGTCCCGCCTGGCCTACAGACCAGCACATTCCATGACCTTGGTGGCGCCATTTTAGCTTTGCCTGACGGCTTACTTATTGTTGGGGGTGACTTCAACCCGGTTTGTTCTGGCACCCTGGACCGACAGCCGTCCAGAGACCTTAGGCACTCTCAATTGTGGTTGCCCACGTTCATAGACTCGATGTGCCTCGTAGATAGTTGGAGACTCTTGCACCCCACGCTTCGTCAGTACTCCTTCCTGTCCAGCGCGCATGGTAGCTTGTCTAGTATAGACTATATCCTAACCTTGGCTGCTCACGCTACGGCTGTGTCGGAGGCTCGTTTTCTGGCACGAGGAGTTTCGGATCACTCGCCGCTCCTGGTCTCTTTCGACTTTGATATCGTCCTGTCGGTGCGACCGGCAACGGTCAATCCTTGGTATTTTCGTAACTCGAAGACCCGTGCCCAGCTGGCCAAGGCTATAGACCTTTATTTCTCCGAGAATGAGGGTTCGGTTAGGTCGGCCGCGACCCTGTGGGAAGCGTTCAAGACCGTCCTGAGAGGCGAGGCATTTGCGTTAATAGCGGAGGCCCGCGGGAATAGAGATGCCGAGCTTCTCTGTATCGAGGAAGAGATCCTTAACCTCGAAGCCCAACTGGATCCTGAGGCTAACCCGGGTCTCCTTCATGAGCTTTCCCTTAAGCAGTTGGAGTACCGAGATCTCGCCACGAACGCTGCCCAGACCATGGCTAGGGAACAGCAGGGCTGCATCTATGACGTGGGTGACAAGGCTGGCAAGCTGTTGGCCTGGTTGGACCGGAGGGAGTTGGCCAGTCGGGTTGTACCTGAAATCCTGGGGGCAGACGGAACCCCTGTCACTGACCCTTCTGCCATTGCTGAGTCTTTTGCCGATTATTTTAGGGGCGTCTACACCTCCACCTCCGATTACTCAGAGGCCGACTCGGCAGTGCTTCTTTCGACCGTGGACCTCCCCTGTCTCTCTGAGGCGGATCGCGATGATCTTGATAGGGATATTTCGTCTGAGGAGATTGCCCTTGCGATCCGCTCTTTGAGACCTGGCAAAGCGCCGGGTCCCAACGGAATCCCGGCTGAACTCTACAAGATACGGCCTGATGTGGTCTCCCCGCACCTCCGGACTATGTTCTTGGAGGCGTTAGACGCCGGTGTTCTCCCCCTGGACCAGAGGGTGGCCACTATTGTAGTCATCCACAAGGAAGGTAAGCCAAGGGATTTGTGTCGTTCGTATCGGCCTATTTCCCTCCTGAACACCGAACCTAAGGTCCTTGCCAAATTGATTGCCAACCGACTGGTTGGGGTAATTGGCGACTTGGTGCACCCGGACCAGTCGGGCTTTATTCCGCACCGCAACACTGCCCTCAATCTGAGACGGCTTCATGGCGCCCTGGCTAGGGCGCACACTCTCACGGAGCCTGCTGTGCTGGCATCCCTCGATGCCACCATGGCGTTCGACTCCATCGAGTGGAACTACCTCTGGGCAGTGTTAGCTAAGCTCGGTTTTGGCCCGGTCTTCGTCAGCTGGGT
The DNA here is from genome assembly GCF_964263255.1 of Lissotriton vulgaris. Lineage (NCBI taxonomy): Eukaryota > Metazoa > Chordata > Amphibia > Caudata > Salamandridae > Lissotriton > Lissotriton vulgaris. The sequence continues at coordinate 1,040,447,125 of NC_141698.1, forward strand.
GAAACTTCTATATGCCAGCCCGATGGCTAATGTATCGGTGAATGGACGCCTGTCGACGTCTTTTGCTCTTCACAGGGGTACCAGGCAGGGCTGCCCCCTGTCGCCTCTCCTCTTTGCCCTGGCTCTCGAACCCTTGGCGGCTACGCTTCGTTTTCACCCTGACCTTCATGGTATCACCTGGGCACCTGACTTCGAGGATCGTATCTCCCTGTACGCAGACGACATCCTTCTGTATTTGACGTCTCCGTACAAGTCTCTTATTGTTGCCTGTGACGTGGTCGGACATTTTGGGAGATACTCAGGCCTGATTATTAACTGGGCCAAGTCCTCCCTATACGTCTTGAAAGGGGACACGCCGCGCCTCCCCAGAGGCTGCAGCATACAGGTGGCCACGCAGGGCTTCAAGTACCTAGGGATCTATATCTCTGGGAACTCGAAGGTTCGATACGACCAGAATTTGCTCCCCCCACTGCAGCGCCTTCGACGGGACGTGGAGGGTTGGCGTAAGCTCCCGCTCTCCCTGCTTGGCCGAGCGGCCCTGTTTAAAATGGTGTCCTTGCCCAGACTCCTGTATGCCCTGCAAAACACCCAAGACCCAGTCCCGGCCCGATATTTCCGGGAGGTTGAGGGCCTTCAGCGGGTCCTACTTTGGGATGGCCGCCCTCGGGTGGCGATCTCGAAGCTCACGCTCCAGTGGTATGACGGGGGCATAGCGCTACCGGATATACGTAGATATTATTGGGCCTCCCAGCTTGCAGCCCTCAACCACGGGTTTTACGGGCCGGCGAATAATCCCGGATACGCCATGGGCAGGTGGCTTATGGGCGGTGGTAATTACTACCGAGCCCTGTACTCCAGATCTCTGGATCGACGGATGTCCGGTCCCACGAAGACGGCCGTTTCTATTTGGCGCACGATCACCAAGGTGCAGGGCTGGCAGGGCAGATTGACCAGCTTCACTCCTTTGTATGACTCCGACATGTTGGGCAGGCTATGGCACACCAAGGGCTTTGACAAATGGGACCTCATTGGTATCTCTAGGGTGGGAGACGTGATTTCCAAAGGGGCTATCAAGACCTTCCCCCAGCTACAGACTGAGTACCAACTGGGTGCCTCGGAGTTCTTCCGATATGCCCAGTTGAAGCATGCCTTGCTGTCTGTGGTCACCCCGGGGGAGGATATTCCGGAAAGCTCACCGCTGGAGGACAGAGTGCTGGACGGCCATATGCCCGATAGCGCGATCTCACTGTCTTACAAAAAGCTCATTAATGTCCGCACTGACCTTCTCCTTGGGCTGCGAGACCAGTGGGTGGCGGATGGCCTGGAGATCGATGATGAGGACTGGCAGAGTGCGGTGTCCTCCCCTAAGGAGGTTGCCATTTCGTCTCGGCTCCGACTGGTCCAATTTAAAATCCTCCACAGGGTATACGTTACTGGCCCCCGTCTTATACGCATGGGTTACTCGCCCGACGGCCAATGTCGTCGAGGATGTGGTGCCCTCGGCACCTTTTTACACATATTGTGGGAATGCCCGGCCATAGCGTCCTACTGGAGAAGGATACACAGGGTCATGAGCGAAGTGTTGGGCGTGGGGATTGCGGCGGAGGCACGCAGGTGCCTCCTTAATATCTGGGAGCCAACAGATCACAACACAGCCCAAACTCAGTGGGTGACCCTAGGCAATATGGTGGCCAAGAGAGACATCGCTCAGAGGTGGGGAGCCAATACGGCACCCCTTGTGGTACAATGGAAAGCCAACATGGATTAGTGTATGTTCCGGGAGAAGACTGTTTATGCTGCCAGGGGTAAACCTAACAAGTGGAACAGGGTGTGGGGTGCTTGGAACTCCTACCGGGGCGATGTGTGCCTGCCCCCTGCGCCTGCCTCATTGGATGAGCACCTGTCACTGTGACCTACGACACCAACTGTGCACGATCATTGAATGATCCTCTATCTCCTTCTCCCTCCTCCAACCATCCTCTACTCTTTTGTATTTCTAGCTGTTGGTCTCTTCTCCTCCCGGCCTTTTATTCCTCGCTGTACTCTTCTCCCATTGCCACTTCTTGTCGCCACTTGGCGTTCCTTATCGTTATAAAATATAAAATAAACCTATAATTTCCTGCTGTACCTGTTTTGCACTAATATGCTTTGCTTACTATGCTGCCTTGCCTCCGGGATGTTAGGCTGAATAGCTGTGTGCTCTGTGAAATAAAGGTTTTCAAAAATTAAAAAAAAAAAAAAAAAGAAAATAACCAGAGGAAAAGACTTGAACATAATTCAACACCATCAATCGCCTCTATATATGTGAAAAGGAGGTTTTCAAGAGAGGGTACAATGGTGAAAGCTACTGCCAAGAAAGGTTATCAGCAAGGTGATTGTTTCAACATTTTATGGAATTTTGTTAGAGGCACTTGACCAATGCAGCTGGTCTGTATGCAGGTTAAGAAGGCTGTTACCTAGGAAAGTGTCTTCATAGAAATAAACGTGTTTATCCAGTTATCTTGTCCACTGCCTGATTTAGCTACACCCAGACCACGGTCCTGGCAGAGTGCTGGTTTAGAATGATCAGCGCTTTGGTGGGTCCGGTATTCTCTGTGTCAGCATCACGGAGCACCCCGAAGAAGCAGAATACCACATAGACCTAGCGGACATGTTTTTAATCCCTGGACATCATAGCGAGTATACCCAAAAAGAACACTGCACGCGAGCAATGTATGCAATGTATGGAAGCACAGACGAGGTTGGCCACATTAGAGGGCATAAGAAGAGAAAGACGGATGCAAGAGGGCAAAGTAGGTATTTAGTACTAACTGTGTCAAGGTTTAGCTATGGGTTAGTTTGTCCATACTGTCTGTTTTTTTTAATGCTTTATAATACCATCCTCATTTAAATGCCTCCACGATCTAATTTAGTAGGTTAGATCTGCTGACAAGGTAAGTAGAGAAGAGGGGGAAGCAAAATTCTGAAATAATATGTCTTTAATAGAAGTAAAATAGTCACAGTGAAACAGAAGCTGCAAACCTTACATAGAATTGATAATGCTACCAAGCACGCTTTCAGTGCCCATACAAACAAGTGGCAGGGATGGGTTTTGCTGGTGGAATTTTATTTGTTTTTACCTGCATAAATAAAGTATCAATATTCCGATGAGTTAAATCAGAGACACATATTTCTCCATTCAGTTCATCTTTTTATCTACAATTATGTCAAAGAATGTGCCTTCTCAACTCAATATATGAGATACAAAGAGGTTTGAGGTGTTTCCATTTGAGGAGTGGAGTACAGGCACATTGGGCAGTCATTAATCACCTTGCACAAGATTCCCAAAGGTTTGTTGAAAAATGTTGAGTTAACACGCCTTGTCAGTTCCATCACCCTCACCATCAAATTGGAGGGTGTGGATGGGGGCAGTGGGTCAACAATGTAGGACCCCCACAGGTCAACGGGGGTACAATGCCATTTTCCCTAATATTTTGGTGGGTTGCATGCCAGAATATTGGTAACAAAAATATTGTCTGACATAGATATTATGGCTTAATATTAACCACAATAAGGTGCAATATTTTTGAAAAGGATATTTATGACACAACATTTTTGTCAGTCAATGTTTAGTCCAAGATATTCTGATATTGTGACATTTTTGTGAAAGCAGAAACAGAGATCTGAGCACAGAGGTCAGTCCGGTCATCACACTGAAGTGTAAAACAAAGTGACTTGACAGTAAAGACTGGGTGTGTCAGGATAACACAGTTCAGAGAGTGGTGTTTTCTTTCTGCTCTGCAGACATTGTTTAAACATCTAAAACCCCGTGTATAGTGATGTGACAGCCGGAATCATGCTGGTGGTAGGCACTGAGTCACAGCATGCATGACTTCCTACCACTCCCTCCTCCAGGCTGGAACAACAATCATGAAATCCAGGCCTGAGGGAGTGAGTAACCTACGAGACTCCTGAACTCCAGGGCGTGAAAAATTTGGAATATTTGCTGTACTGTCTCTAAATATTGTGATGACACGTCTTGCCTACACTTTCGAACTTGACTTGTGAGGAAGATGCATGCATATATAAGTGGGTGCCTATATATAGTAAAGATGTATTCTATCAAAAACATAATTTGAAGGCGGGTTTTGGTTACCGCGCAAAAGCTCAATAGTCCTAAATTCATTGCCTATGATCTCACGGATTTTGTCATCTGTCATGTTTTATGGAGAGTCACACACTGAGGGTGGGGGGTTATGACTGGGTACCTATACGGGAATAAGAGTGTGCAGGGCCGGATGTACGATGTTACGACACGTACCATAACAACGCGTGCTTTAACAACGCGCCCCTTACAACGCAAGTCGTTACCACGACTTGCGTTGGGGGGCGCGGATTGAGAATAGTATTCCCCGTGGACACTAGGGAAGGTGTTGGAATAGTAAATATACTATTCTTAATCCTCTAGCGCACTCCTACGCAAGTCGTGGTTACGACTTGCGTTGTAACGAACGCGTTGTGAAAGCCTTGCGGAGTAAAATCCGCGTTGGATGTTCCCCACAGGGCCATCAGAATGATAATCATAAGAACATCACTTCGGATGGCTGGATATCAGAGTCCGAAGGGGAGGGTTGGGGAAATGATGGTTCTGGGCAGGAGCTTAGCATCATGGTGCATGCATCAGGGCCTGACAAATACTAAGATTGGAACACGTCTGATGCATGATGCGTGTCACACATGCCGCAGTTTGTGTTCCCAGAACCACATAATTTCAGCAAATGTTGGCCCTGTACTTTCTTGATAACTGATAATCACATAGCGCCTGGATATCTATCAGCATTTAGTAGTAAGCTTACATAAAAAAAAATCTGTAATGATATTTCTTGAACAATAAATCACATTTGAATTTTTCATTGCACTTTGGTTTGTGCTCTTTGCACTTTCTCCAGCATTTTAATTACCTCCCTCACTCAGTGAAGTTCGAGGTTTAAACTTAACTTACATTATGTTTGTAATTCTTGGCCATGTATTTGCAAACATCATGTTTTTAATTATTTGATTCGGAATTGCACTGTCTGGTTGCACTTCTGTTAAGGTTTTAAATAACTGAACAATAAACGATTTACTTTACACGTTGATTGGTAATATCGTTAAATGTATGTTATAACAGTAAACAATAAAACAAAGATGGAAAATAAATATTGTGTTAACCTAAGCATTAAACCTCACTCTGTCTTACTCTGACACACATACTCACATAGTTTATTTTCCTTTACTTTGCTTGTGTGTGTCACCATACACATATGGATATCAAGCTTATCCGCTACGAGCTTTAATTTTTTAAATTATTATATACCTTCTGAGTATTTTAAAAGTTTTAATCATTTAAAAAATAATTAACTTTTTAATTATTTTAAAAGTTTTAATTATTTTCAATTTTTAATAAACTTTTTAAATATTATATAGTATCATCTCTATGACTCTTTTTTATACTACTTTGATTTTGCATCTTAATTTAGACCACTTCCATCCCTGTCCCTTTGCTGCACGTTGTGAGAATGAAAGGCCGGTTTGTGAAATGTATGCGTATTGTATACATTGGTTTGTACCCAGTCCAAAAATGTATTCCGCATCTGCAAATGTGATGACTCTATTCCCCAGGTACAGGTGCTCTAAAACTTATGTTGCAAAAAAGTTGCAGTACTTATGTAGGAAGTAATCAGATGCTTGTTGATGCACATTTTGGTTTCAGTCCATACACATGTACAAGGCTGGCCAAATTGGCCACTCTAGGTGCCCTCCATCTATCAGCTGAGGAATGGTATTTGTGCTCTGATTTTATCAGACCTATTGGCTGCATTCAACAATTTAGATCATAAAGTCATCCTTTCCCAATTAATATCAATTTATATTAAACACACAGTTTTCAATGGGTTTTCTTCCTTTCTTCCTTTATAGGTCTCGCCTAGTAGCGCGCATGCGCTGCAAAGGAAAGAGACCTCTTGAAATCAATGCAGCTGTACAGGCAAAAGCGTGCACGTGTTGCATCACTTTCAAAGCAACGCGTGCACGTTTGGCTATTCCCTTTCGGGAGCGAGCGGCGCCATATGTTAGCAATTATTGCGCAAGGGAAACGCTGCCTGCTCTCGGCTGCAGTCCCCCCACCCCCCCCCGCCGCCCGCCCTCTACTTGTTTTTTACAGTGCTGGTTCACAGAAGCACAAGGCATGTGTCGCTGACAGGCACCTTCTTTGTATTCTATACGGGGCTTCCGCTGGCAGTGAGTGGGCTGTTAGCAGAGTGTTTATTACAGGCTGTCAGCCTCCTTCAGCGACATGGACATTTTCATCCCGCAGTAAATTGCGTGCCTGCCTTCCTGACTGTAGCCTTCACCTAAGGGTGCCCTGTCTGCGATCTTGCCAGGGATGCGTATAAGTGTTTCTATTAGCCCGCAGTGCAGGTCTGCAGCTCTCCTGTGAGACTGCTTTCAGGCCCAGAGGCTCGTTCCTGCTGCGGCTTCCTGTGTGTGACACCAAGGGGCCACTCCAGCTCTGGAAGTAGTGCCAAGGGAGGATTAGCTGCCTGCACACCACGGAACCAACTTCTGAGTGTTTTGGACATGTTTTCCTCTCTCCACTATATCCTCGTTTTGTGAAAGACACAGAGACTGCCAAGGGTATGTCGAGTCTATCAGTCAGCAAAAGCTGTCTAGTAATGAAAGACATAATGTGGACTGAACCAGAACATGTACATGCTTGCAGCCTGGTCATTAATTACTATTGGTTGGCTTCACGGCACTCTCGTTTGCTAACTTTCTATTGGATGTTTTTCCTTGTTTCGGCATGTCCATCTTGTGTTTCCCATTCCCATGGAGCATTACCTCATTGCCTACTCTCACCCTTGTGGTTCTCTGCCTCGCCGTGCATAATGATGCTCTCTTTCAACCTTTCTTTGTTCCTCGTGGTGCCTTTCCCCACCTGCCGGCTACGTTGCTTCTGCCACTGACCACCATGTTGATGCACCACCTAACCCGCTTAGCCATTTACATAAAAAAACAGAAAATATACTTCACACTATGTTTCAAAGGAGCACTTTTAAGCTTTGTTTTTTAAACATTACCTGATCCAGCTTGGTTTGGTAAATAGAACATTTTGTAGGTGAACACATGCATTGGTTAACAAAATTATGCGGCCGGCGCATCATTGTGTGTTTTTTTAACCATATGCACAGCAACGAAGATGTTACACAGAATGGATACAAAACATTGCCAAAGACACTAGGCCTTATAGACGAGACCTATTAGCTTTCCCAGTGTTGTGCCATATTTCTTCCTGTCTACCTGTTTCTTTCATACTTCCCCCTCAACCCTTTTCTTTTACTTCCTCTCCATTCTTGTCTTCCAAGTCCCCTGTGACCAATCTTTATTTCCCCACTCCTTTTCTACCACTTTTTTTGCTGTCTATCATTCTTCAATTTTCATCTCCTGCCAAGTGACCCAGTTGTTGTCTGATGCTCAGTGGCCTGGGATCTACCACCTGATCTAACTCGAGTTAATTCTGTTGCTTGATCCTGGGTAAATCACAGTTCCTTCCTGTCCCTCGTTTGCTCCATAGGCAGGGGCCAGTGGAATTTTGCTGCAGGAGAGGGACAAATTATGAAGCAGGGTAGAGTAAATTATATGGCAAGAAGAGGCAAATTGTGCAGCACAATGCGCCAAATTTTGTATTATTATGATGTCATTATTTCGTGTTTCTAAACCTGATGACGCTGTATGGGCATTGGTTGCACCTCATAAGATCTGAGGGAGCACCAGGTCCTAATGGCCTGCCAAATGCACTATTCCAGCACGACCCTCCATTTTGGACTGGCATTCTAACTCCATTGTTTACATATGCATTAACAACCGGTTCGCTCCCGACTCTTGGCGAGGAAGTATTTTAAATCCTATATACAAAACGGGTTCACGTGCAGACCCTGCGAACTATAGATTGATTGCACTGATCGATATGGAGGCCAAGATATATGCTGCAAATCTCGTGGCAGATCTAGAGGATTGGGTCAAATGCATAAACCTGATACCAAACACCCAAACTGGATTTCGGGCCGGAATGGGTACCCTTACCAATATCTCTGCTGTAACATTACTAGCTAATCAAGCCTACGCAAAATCTCAAACCTTGTACGCATGCTTCATCGACCTTAAAGCAGCGTTCGACAAGGTTCCGAGAAAGAAGTTGTGGGCCAAAATGAAAACCTGGGGGGCACCACCCAAACTTTTGGAGGCAATAATCAATCTTTACTCAAATACGTGGGTGCAGATAAGGAAAGGAGATGGCCGCACCATAACAAACAAGATCCCAACATCAAACGGTCTAAAACAGGGGTGTGTGTTGGCCCCCTGTTTATTCAACATCTACACAGCTGATCTTGAGAAGTGCCTCCAACAAGTGCAAATCGACCCACCAAAATTAGGCAAAACACCGATCAGGAGCCTTCAATACGCAGATGATATTGTGCTCCTAGCACAAACACCAATAGGCCTGCAGCGTTCATTGACACAACTAGGATCTTATATCACCTCTGCTCAATTAATAATCATCCTTAAGAAAACAAAGGTATTATGCTTTAGCAATCACCACAAAAAAGGGTCAAAAGGAAAATTCACCTGGAAACTGGAGGAAAAAACAATTTCCCAGGTGGACTCATTCGAATACCTAGGGTTCCAACTTGACCACTCACTTAAATACAAGCTACATTTGGACCAAGGGAATACCAAAGCAAAACAACTCCTGTATGCCTTCAAAATTTTGCAGAAGAAGCTAAAAGGTAGCCCAACAGGCCAGTTGCTTAAGATAATTGCAGCCAAATTTTTACCCGCAATATCATATGGGTCGGAAATTATGAACACCAAAGATGCAGCCGCCTTAAATCTAGCCCAATCGAGTTTTTTCAAGCGCCTCTTTTTAATTCCTCGACACATTTCTCAGGCACATGTTCGATTGGAATACGGGCTGAAAAATCAGAAACCAGGAAGACAAGGGGCGATGGTAAAATATTATTGGCGGATGAGGCAAGCGGAAGACGACACTTTAGCCCACTGCTGTTGGGAAGAAATCGAAAATCAGGCGAGGCAAAAAAAATTCCATTGCATCAGTCCTAAAAGAATCACTCGCTGATTTACATCTTGAAGAGGCATGGCACACAACAACGTCATATTCCGGGTTAAAAAAAATGGTGAACAGCGCAATAAAGCGAACTTCGCTACTAACGGATAAAATTGCCTTTGCTAAGAAAAAACACGCATGGGCAGTGATTCAATCATACCAGTTTTTGAAACTCCAACCGTACTTGTCCGAACACTTCTCGCATCACAAAAAGCACTATTTGACGCTGTTACGGTTGGGTTCGTTCCCTATAAAAGATTTAACCCCGAAATGGAAGTTTACGTGGCCCACGAAAGAATGTCGCCTGTGTGATCAAGGAGAAGAGTCGTTATTACACCTTTTATGAATCTGCCCTGCGCTACTGGAACATCGAAAAACAGTTCTTCTGGAGATTTTTAGGAAGCACCAATTGAGATCGTGCAGAGCTGCAGTGATACAATGCCTTGGTGGACTGTCAATTCAGCTGTCATGTCGAGCCATCACCTTTTGGAAAATAGCAGCTAAAGAACCGGACAAAAAAGACAATAGTCCACATGGCAAAGGCATATGACTGACTGGTCACTGCCTTTCTGTACAGGTATCAAGTACTGCTCTTTTCATATCGAACTGCAATGAACTTCTTATATGGTTATCGTTTTAACTGTCGCAGTGACCAAAGCTTAGGAAAGGACATTGGCTTTACTCATCTATATTTCATAGATTTTAACCTTAGCTAATTATTATGTAATATGTGTTTTTCTCATGCTTTTACGATTTTTAACAAAATCAAATAAAAGTAATACTTACCTTACCTTACTTACCTTACCTCATTAGTACCAGTTTAACACCCAAATATATAGCTTTAAGCAAAAGAAAAGTGATCAGTCCAATTTTGCCAAGGGCCTTCCACCGCGCAGCCCTTTTGAACAAGAAACATTTTTTTTGTTAAAATCGACAGATTATGCGGCAGCTGATGAAATATGTGGCAAATGCAAAAAATCTATTATTATGGGAAACCGCCTTAAGCCGAGTTGCCGCCATATAAAACTGCAAAAATACATATATGCGTGTATCATAAATAACGCACTCTTACAAGAGCCCGGTGTGCGTTGTGTGGGTTTTGCGCATGCGCAGTCCTTCTCATATAAAAGGAGGCCAGATACCCCAGGGTGCCCACAAAGAGGGTAAATCCAGCTGTGTGCAGGAACAAGGTAACTGATGCCATGCGTTCGAGGGTACAGTCCGCCTCGTCTTTGGGTGAGTCCCTCAGGAGGAAGCTTGGGGCAGAAATCGGCCTCCATAAATGGGTATTAGAAGAGACACAGTGCGCATGCGTACGCGCACTGAAATCCCCGCTTGCTGCAGGAGCAGCCGAATTCCAAAGGGTTCCTTACATCAGTTTGTTCACAAGCCCTTCTCTGTTAAGCTCCCTCGATCTGTCCAAGCTTTCGACACATCTCCCTTTCTGCCCGAGTCCAGACCTCCCCTGGTGCCGGGGCGCGGAGCGGGTGCGACTCTCCTCCGCTACAGACGGAGATGGCAAGGCTGGGTGTCTTCTCATGCTGGCATGGAGCGCACGCGGCTCTTCGGAGCGCCATGAATTTCCAGGTTACCTGTCACCGCTGTACTAATGGGACCAGCAGTGAATTTACAGGACATTTTTCCGCGGGTCAAGTCCGGGACAGCAGGAGAATAAATAGATGACAAGTCCAGCCGGGCTGTCAGGGGGCGTTAACTGCTGCGGCCAGACTAGGAAAAGGCATTAACTGTGAGCACCAAGAACTCTGCGATGATTTCCTGGGCTTCAGGCAAGATAGCATTTTACCTCTTGGAGTGCTCTTCTTACGTTGTAAAATGCCAGTTATTCGGGTCTTCTTGGGCAGTAATCTAATTCTTCTACTTGGTGGTACGCTGAGGGTGCTGCTTTTTTTGACTTATTGAAAGCAGTGGCCGTGGTGAGTGTGTGCCACGAGCTGGCATTAGCTTGTCCATAGACAAGTTGCCAAAGTATTCACGGAGAACCCTACATTGGGAGGGCTCTTAACCTCACTACAAGGTCGCGAGAGGGCGCTAGAGGTGCGAGAAACAGACTGCACGGGGGTGTTAAGTCGTTCATAGGATTAGATGGGGTTCATAAAGTGTGCGACGCAGTCAGACCTCAAAGGGTATTTTTTTGTGGTGGGGGCTGTTAACCCATTGATTGCTTCCAGGGAGTATTGGCAATGACTGCTTTCACTGCTGCTTCATGTGTCCTGTAGTCTCTTTTTACGTTCCACAAATTCTGACATGTTTTGTTCTCGCTTCTTTCTGACATTCCGGATTCACCTCCTCTTCCGTAGACTGGACTTGCTCCTGTCATCTCACTATATGCGCCCTCCTTTTTCTATTTTCTATTTTTTTCAGGTTTTCATTCTCTCGATTACCTGTGACCGCTCGCTCTCACTCCTTTCCCTCTGTCGCTGTACAAATGCATCAATTCCCTCTGGTGCATGCTAGTACCAAACAGGTGCATGGGAAGCACGCCGTATGTGTTTGCCTGTTTGTTTCACACCAACCATGCTTCATTGTTAACCCGTAGTGCTTGGAATCTCTTGCGTTTAGGCGCTATGTGATTCCTACAAACTGCCCCTATCAGGTTTGTCTCACATCACCTCATTGCATTTTCTTTGTTCTTTTCTTGGGATCCTGTGTTTATGCAATAAATCACCTCTGTTCTTTAATTGTTAAGCTTTCTTTTCATTTCTCATCACTTTATATTATTTTATTGTCCCCCTTTTGTTTAACCTGTCTCTTTGTATCTCCTCCCTTTGAAGATATTTTATTGAGAATCTTTCAGAGAAAAGAACTTACTAAATCACACCATACACAAATTATCAATTTGCCTTTGTCTTCTCCTTCATACCCCTTCTCTCTTTCAAAGTCATCCCTTGTTTTTTCTTTTGCCTTTTAATGTGCATATAGCTTCTATCTGACACTGGTCTGTGTCTGCGGTGGGTGGCGTTCTAAAGGAGTTGTTGCATACAACCTACATGGCGGGGTGTACGGAGGTGTAAGACAATCGTGAGAAGAGTTTTGGAACACTCTGGGTTCTGTCAATCTTACAGCAAGCACTCTGGGCTCCATTTTCTCCTTCAGTCTGTAGTAGTGCAGCCCCAAGAGCTGAAGTCAGGCTCTGTAGGGACCTCTAGTAACGACCTGTGGTAGTGCACCATAGCTCACCCTACACACGGAGAAGTGTGGCTCACTGGTTAGAGCGGCAGACCCTGATGCAGAGGTCTAGCCCGGGACCAAGGTTCAATTCCCCGCCTCGGCGGGTCTTGGGCTCAAAATTCCACGGACCTCGCCTCGGTACCTATTCCAATCATGGAGTCCCACTCTGCACCTCTGGGCAATAGCTTGCTTAATCTCCACAACGGCCCCCACAACGCTAGGATGCCTGGCCGCCACCTTGGGGGTGCCCAGGAGTGGACGCCTCACAGGGAAAGCCAGGATGGGTTCCACAGCGGTATTCGTACAAGCGCCTTGAGACCCTTGCAGGTAAGTAGTGCGCTTTACAAGTATCAATTTACAATTTACACTGGCTGATAATGTGCTGCATGGTTATACACTTATAAGGCCCCAAAGGCGAGACCTATTGGCTATGCCAATGCTTGTTTGGGAATGGATCCAACAAGGTTTATTGTGCTCTTTGTGGTCTAAACCTCTTTTTTTCTGATTATGGAGAACTCCAAGCATTGGTATTGTCCTGTATCTGTATAAGATGTATATTCAGTCACTTGTGGACTCGCTCTGTCACCTGGTGTAGATGTTTCGGATGTGCTTCATTGAAAGCGAGGCTCTTGAATCCTGCTAGTTATTGTTAATATATGGATGAATTAACACTGGGTAATGATGAGTTCAGATAAATCAATCAAAGATATGTAAAGTGCGGCAAATCAGTCGAGAGGGTCTTGAGGCGAAGGGGATAAGACACAGGTTCTGGTGACTGGTACCAGTCGTCACTTATGGAATGATTCCATCTGGTCTTCCATTTTAGGGATTTGCCCTTCTCCCTAGGAAGAGGTCAAAAGCCTAGGAGGCAAAATTGACGACAACCTCCACATATTATCTCAAGTGCTTTTTGTGGTTTCATCATACACAAACCATATTAATTTCCTTAGGCATATAGTTAAATTTCCATTGGTGAACTAACGTAAACGTATTTTGGCAGCCTTTATCCGTTCCCGATTAGACTATTGTAGTCAGAATATCCAGTGATGAAAAAGTCCATAATGCATCGATTTCAACTGGTCCGGAACCAAGCAGAATGCTAGATCTTAGAAGTCCTTTACAGAAGCCACATTCAGATCCTACTAAAATATTTTAATTGCCTGCAATTATGCAAGCGGATTTTCTTTAAACACTATGGGCCAGATGTAGGTCGCCAATTACAGGTCGGTAACGGCCGATTTCGGCCGTTACCGACTGGTAATTGGTTTTTGAGATGTAGGGGCCATTATTTTACATAATCGGTAAATTTACCAAATCGGTAATTTTACCGATTCGGTAAATCCCAGATGTAGGTAGCACTGTTTACAGTGCTACAGGACTTCAGAATTCGGTATTTTATCACCCAATACAATTGGGTATTAAAATACCGAATTCAGGTGTACATGCACATCTGTGCATGTACACCTGTGACATGCCCTTAGGGCTTGTATGTGTGCCACATGGCACACAAGCCTGAAATTGGGGTGCTACAGGGTGTCAAAGTGACACCCCGTTCACCCTCGCAGGGTTCGGTATTTCCCATTGATTCCTATGGGCTTCAAGGCCATTAGGAATCAATAGGAAAGTCCGATTCAGTATTTACCGAATCGGTAAATGCCGAATCATACCGATTCATTAATTCTAAAATAAGAATTACCTACATCTGCCCCCTTCCTATTTACCTACTCTTAAATACCAAAATGGTATGATTCGGTATTTAAGAGTAGGTAAATAGGAATTACCTACATCTGGCCCCAAGTCTCATTTACTTCTAAAGCAAATTGCCAATTTTTATGTGCAAACGACTTATTAAGTATGGCTACTATTCACTCTTCGATCAACAATGTGGTCCTTCTCTTTTACCCTTTGCATCAGTGTGGCTCTTAGGATGTGCTTGGCATCTGTGGCCAAAACAGTGCACCTGTGAACATCAAGGTTGCCAAAGGAAGGCGCTTCAACAATAGTATTCTTGATCTTTACACAAATATCAGAAATGTCACTCCTTTTTTTTTTGCTGCAGGGGATCACAAATGTTACCAACATTCGCAAAAGAAATTGAGGCTAATATTCCACTTGATCCAGAATGATCTAAGTTCACCTTTGTCAACAGGTACTGGAACTTTCTCCCATGCATGTACTAAGTCGTACTAGGTTGAATGCCATTGTTTGATAAAGTGTGTCCCAGATAAGTCAACATCTCTACCCCAATATGGCTTTTATCTCTTTTGGTCGTGAGGCCAGCTTCACTTATTTCTCTAACACCCTCCTTAACATGGGATCAAGACCTGTATCAGTTTTACTGTACTGCACAATGTCATCCTGAAAACATAGCACCATTGGGAGGTCTTCCAGGATGATCTGCATCATGCACCAGAATGCAGACGCAGCGGAGGCCAACCTGAGTGGCATTCTGTCGAAATGAATGAATGTTATGAATATGGTTAGGTACCTAGAGTTGGAATGCAACTCTATCTGGTTGTAGACTGATGACAAATCTAGGATAGAAAAACAACTTGTCTCCCTTAAGACACTGAGCATTTCATTAATTCTGGGAAAGTGGTGAACCCATATATTGCAATTCAGGCCCCTGGGATCCACCCACAGTGATATCTCCTTGCCACCTGCCTTGGTAGGGGTCAGCTATATGGAACTCCCATGAACCCTAACATTTGTGTCTCGTTCTACTCTCCCTTTGGGAGTTATTTCATTAGATGAGGCTTGGGGAGAACCTTGTGAGTTACCAACAATGCCCCAGCCATGCACCCGATTTGGTGTTGGAAATTGTTAAGGAGATTCAATTTTGCTATGAAGATTTTAGGAAACTCTTTTCAGACTTCGTCTACCTTAAAGGAACTGTAAACCAGCAAGACATGATCAGTCAGTCTCACTGGGGTCTAATCAAAAATCAAATTATTTTTGTTGTATCCCCTCTAAAATCTTTTCTTGGTAGTGTACTCCTTTACTACTGTAGTTCTTCTCTTTAAAAAAATCCAATTTGATCTTATTCGGATGCCCAAATTCAGGAGAGTTCGTTGGGGAGGAAGTAGCTTTCTCGTCAACACTGTCAAACTGTGGAACACACTTCCGTTACCCGTAAAAAACTGCCCAACTTTGCTTTCCTTTAGAAAGGCTTTGAAAACCTGTTTTTTTTCGACCTAAATGTATTACTCCTCTCCGGCATTTTCCTCCGCTGCATTAACTAGACGCCCTTGGGCATTCGAGCGCTATATAAATTTTAAATTCATTCATTTATTCATTCTTTTACTGAACTGGATCATTACAGGAAAGGATTGATATCCTCCTCTTCTAGCACATACCCGTTGGGCTTCAATGTCAATCAAAGTAAATAGGGAACACAAAATAGCAAAGACGTTCACCTCCTGACCATCCTGCATGAAATTACAGCTGGGTATCTCCAAGTTGGCATTATCACTATTGATCAGAAACAATCTTTTTCATACCTTTTTTTCATGCATTTAAGCACATTTCCACTACTACTCTGTTCTTTGTAAAGTGCCCTCTTCTATTTCATCTTCGACAGGAAACCTGCTTAGATGAGTGATTAGGGTTATTAATTAGTGCCCAATAATCCCAAACAGCACTCGATTCTATTATAGTCCCCCTTGTTTATTCTTAAGATTAGCACTGTCTTTCATTTTGGTCAGTTCATCATTCTTCTTGATTTCACAAATGTGTTCTAGTGATACCTCATTTTCATTTGATAGTCATCTCATGTTCTGTTTCTTTCTCTCTGCCAAAGTCATCAATCAGATCAGGGCTGCGAGGTAAAGGTTTTTCTAGACTACGGAGATTGTTGGTGCACCTTACCAGGTGGTCCCTGATTATACGGTCACAGAGTGCACATAGTCCTCATAGGGGTGCTACATAGCTTGATACCTTTTAACTTCTTCCTTGAGCTCTTGTAAAGAATCTAATTCACTCCAACATCACATTAATTTATTCACAGAAATATTATTCCATTTTTAAAAAATGTACCTGGAATGCTCCTAGGTAGGCACCAGCTCCATCACCCCCACCTTCTGGTATGTCTGGCAAGCTTTCATAGGCTTTTCTATCCTGTACACCCAGGTTGTTAAAAATAAAATGCTGTGTTTTTAGTGGAGTGTAGGTAACACTGTAGAAACCTAATGATGCTGAATAAAATATTCCAGTGTTATTAATCATCCAGTGAGCTAGTGACTCTGCCAAGTTTGAAGCAACAGGGATGGTGACAATGACTGTTGTCCCCAGCACAGCACCATCTTCTCTTGCAAGCCGTCGAGTCCTGAGAGCTCCAAAAATGAAAAGTCTCTATGAGGAATGGTGATTTACTGTAGATAGTAGGTACAAAAGACCTTGACAGAACAATTGACATCATCTGACACAATGTTCTTATGCAATTCAAACTACCAGATTGGGCTGAGAGGTGAGTGGAAGGGATTACTGTAAAATGGTTTGCCATTTCATGATAATTTGTTGCCTTATAAACATCAATATTTATTTGTTAGCACTCATTTTGTACGCGTGCATGTTTCGTATTTCAACATTGAGTTCAATAGTACTGTTTATCACACACATCCAGGAAAATCAGGCTGTGACTGAATGTTATGGTCTGATTGTGCTGCACTGATCGTACGCCCCTTGCATCACACAGCTGTGTCAATAGTCAGTTCCGGGAAACATGCCATCACTCTTCTTGTTTACCACACATTCTGGTTACAGTGTGTTCAGTGACATGTGCTTACACCATCCCAAAAACATTGAATAAACAAGCATTTACAATGCAATGGTCTCGGCATCATTAAAGGTAGAGCTATTGGCATTGCTCATGACATTTCTTTTTTTTTCTTTAAATCATAAATAAATGGCATTGTTATTTACATTGCCAATACACACCACTCTGCACCTGCACTCACCGCTCTGCACACTCACCACTCTGCACACTCACCACTCTGCACACTCACCACTCTGCACACTCACTACTCTGCACTCTGCGCTCACTACTCTGCACTCTCTACTCTGCACTCTCTACTCTGCACTCACTACTCTGCACTCACTACTCTGCACTCTCTACTCTGCACTCTCTACTCTGCACTCACTACTCTGCACTCACTACTCTGCACTCACTACTCACTACTCTGCACTCACTACTCACTACTCTGCACTCTGCACTCACTACTCTGCACTCACTACTCACTACTCTGCACTCACTACTCTGCACTCACAAATACGTACATCAGCTGTAACTTGGAGAATAACTTTATGTACCATTAAATCGCCACATTCTGCGCTAGATGTGACTATGCTGGGCAGGACTTTTCAAGAAAAGAGACCTGATTCCTAAAGAGATATTTCCTTCATAATTAACTTACTCCCAAAAAAGTGTACTTTGCCTTTGCTTAATATGCGCACCACACCAGCGAAAAATGTGCATTTAGCTCAAGAGCATCTTAAGCGAAAAATGCACACCTACGAAAGAAGTAGTGATCATTTGGGGCATGGCATTTTTAAGAATCCGCAATAATGCTAAACTCTTGCACTCACATTGGTGCAAAATTGCCCTTAGCACGTTTGCTCTGATTCAACTGTCTTTGACAATAAGGCCAACGATGTGACAGGTAATAACACCATCTAAAAGCACTAGAATTTCTGAGGAGATAAATACTAGCACTTCTTGCCGCTGGAAGCCATCAAGGTAGACACTGCAGCCAAAGTGAGAACTGTTAAAATTATGCATTAAAAATGCCTTACACAACGTTCAGTCCACATATGGGTCTTTAAAATTCCCGAGCTGACTTTCCGCAACTAAAAGCAGCAGTCAGTCTCTTTTCTTGTTCGTCTGATCAACATTCAAGTGTAAACTCGAGAGCATTTTCATCCATACAGTCGTTTGGGGACTATTGGACTTTCAGCCCAAAGTTTCTCTTATCAGGCAAAATACGAAATCTCCCTGTGCCTTAAAAAAACCGGACTGCAATCTGGTCCACGAAGTGTTCCAATGCCCTTAAGCCAAGTTCACATTATATAAAACTGCAAATAAAATAAATAAATATGGCTGGTGTATTTGTGGTGCAGCATGATACCCGAGCTCTACAATTACGGGGAACCAGTCTTGAGAGCTTCATACACGTATCACGGGGATGTTTTAAGAAAAACAGACAGCCACACTCAGTCAAGTCATGTATTAATGCTTAGTATTGCAGCAGTAATGTACTATACTCATGACGTGGATGCCTATGTGGAATCCTCAAGATATCTATTAAGGCCAATTTTCACAGTGCAAAGGGATAGTTGCAGGCACCGAGCAGGATACAACCGCTTCATCCACATGCTATATCACATGACAAAAATATTACATCCACTACATCAACTTAATAGTTACATCACGATGTAATTCAAAGTAAGCAGATGGGAAGTCAAGAATGGTGATTATGTACTTACCTTGACGATGCAGTGGGTGCAGTATTTTTTAGGTTCATATTGTCAAGATTAATGCAGTGTAATATGTCCCATTGAGAGAGTGAGAGAGCAAACACAAACAAGCAGTGGCGTAGCATGGTCGGGTGGAATCCCGCCGCGGCCGCCCCGGAAGTCAGGCACGGTCGCCTGTGACGGGGCGGGGCCACGTCCAGACCGGAAGAGGAGGCAGGCGGAGTCAAATGCGTCTCGCGCCCGGGGTCCTGTGAGCGGTGTGGAGCCCCGGGGCCGTGCCAGCAGGAGGTTGGGCGCCGCGTGCTGAGAGCAGAGTCCCCGACATTGCCCAGGTAAGTTCCAAAAGGCTGGGGGTGTGTGTGTGTGTGTGTGTGCGCGTGTATGCTCGTGTGTGTATGTATGTGTGCGACGGTGACGGCGGGGGAGGGAGGGGAGGGGAGGGAGGGGGGGCCTCGGTGCACTTGTGTGTGTGCGCGTGTGTGTGTATGTGTCGGGGGGTGTCTCTGTATGTATGTATGTGCGTGCGTGCATGGGCGCTTGTGTGTGTGTATGCGCATGCGTGTGTGGTGCTTGGGCTTCCCAGGAGACAGCGCCTGGCCACAGCGCGCGGTCACGTTTCAAATCGGCTCTAAGGATGCGCGTGGCCGAAACTGTCTCCTGGGAAGCACAGTCGCTGACAAAAGATCTCGGCGGAGACGCGCTTCCGCGCATTGAGCCGAGACCTAAAAAAGCCATTAAAAAAAGTAATCGGAAGCACAAGAAGACTCCCGTCAAAAACGTAGGGAAAAGTTCCAGTGAAACAATATCTCACATCTCAAACAAATTTTCTTTAATCCTTTGTTTAACAACTGTAATACTTACCAACCCTCTTTTTTTATATACATATCCAATTTCTGCACACATTTCCTCATCACGTTGCTGATATAAAAGCCTTGGATTCATTTACTGTCAGGATTAGGCATTTTGATTCACCCTTCTTCAGGCGTATTTTGTTAAAACAAAACAATCAAAAGAAATATAATCAAATGAAAATTAGTAATTGTTACATGCTTTCACGTTTCATACTGTTTGGGATTGTCCCACCCCTTTGTGTTCGGTATGTGTTACGTTCACATCTTCCTAATAGTTTCTATTCTGTTCTCTATCACAATCTCAAACACACAAAAGGTGATGGGAGGAATGCTTGCAATGTGTCTAATCACTGGCAATTGCTCAGAGTAACATTCCAACCCATCTGTCTTTTGCCCACCGTGCCACCTCAGGCAGGACCCAGCAATATGCAAATCAGTCTTGACCCTGCTCCAATAGGAACAATCCAGCCCGAACTGCCGGGCCAGCTCCTCTCTGAACCGTAACACAAACAACCCAAGACCGGTTTTACCCTGATTAGGGCTCTTTAGTCGGGTGTAACTATCACAATCTCTCTTCATCACATTATGTTGTCACATCCTGTCAGTTCAAGTCTAGTTTGTAGGTCTCATTCATTTATTGCCCTCCTTAGCAACCATCTGTCCCTAATAAACCTACTTCCATTACACCCACTTTTCATGACAAACTACTTCAACTATCAATTTCACCTGGTTTTCAGATCCCTTATACATCCATATGTTTTCCAAATATTTTTTCAATTATTACTTTGATAAAAAACATTAAATTCCAAAAGACTCTTGCATTTAACCATGTACACACATCTGCATACGTTTCAGTTAATGTTTGAAGGTACTGTTTTATTTCTATATATAAGCATGCAAAACAATGGCATGATCTGTTTAAGTGGACTGATGCCTGCCCGACAGTGACTAAATAGAATGCGAACTACATAGCGGAGGGATATGGGCATACCTAAGATCGTAACATATGCATAAGACATGTTATGAAGTAGCTGAAAGTAGCAACAAGAAGTTGAACAAATGCCATATGAATCTTAAATAATATAACGTGCTGCAGTAGCACATAATGATTATAACTGTAACTGAAGCATAGAGTGTACTTGTATGTGATATGTATGCCTGCTTAATATAAAATATCAATAAAAATATGCTTTAAAAAAACATTAAATTCCTAGCTAAGGCCTGATTGGTACAGATTATCCAAGATATTTTCCAGGGTCACTCTCAAGTATGTTTCTCCTCATTTTGTGTGCAGCATGATTTCCAAAATCTAAAATCTTGTTTGCTGTAAATTGTGTCGTCCATCTTGAAACTGATAAGCAACAGGTGACTTTATATTATGCATCCAGATGTTCACTCAGTGTTCATTCCAACCGGTCTTCACTGGTCTTTTTGCATGGCGACTTGTATATATTGTAAACGTATTTCATTACATATACACAATTTAAATTGTGTTGTCTCTTCTATCAAGGTTCTTGAGCATAATTTTGTATACGGATGGTCGGTGCTCTCTCCTTTCTCTCCATAAGTGTAATTTGAACGTTGTTCCTGAGAGAGCGCAATTTGAATGAAACTTATGTATACGTCATATGTACAAGCCTGTGACGTAAAGTTAGCTAAAGTAACTAGAGAAATGAAGAAATGTATTGGTATGTACTCATGAGTGTTTTATTAGAAATAGAGAGCCCCTATAGAGTGTGGGCTATAATAGAAATGTGTGGAAATGCTTAGAAATGTTAAATGCGTTAATCAGGTTCCATGTTATGTAGCTGCTAAATGAAGAAGGATGTAAATGTAAAATGAAGAAACGTGCAGACCACATGGCACTGTGTAAGAACTAAATGTATCATTGCATCTTTCAAGTAGCATGGATCAATATTATTCAATGATTTTTGCTTACATATATGTTAAAGGCTGTATTTTATATGAGTGTTTTTATAACAAGAGTGGTGTGTTAGCATATTATTTTGAGCTAAGAAATAAGGGTTCACGGAGTGCAAACTACTGCACATAATTTAGTAAGCCAGGAGAGATAAAGGGTCGTCTTTGATCTGCACGTGTGAGCTAAAAGTCAAGCCTCGTTAAAATAAATTGCCAATGCTGGTCGAAGTTTTACCGCCTAGTCCGATAAGGGGAGCCTGGAATTTTGGGCCCTGCTTCGAAGTGTCTGTTTGCAGGTGCGAGGGGGGTACCAATCAAAAGCTTGATGAATAGAGCTCTGTTTGAGGAGATAGGCTCGGGTCCGGAGGAGTCTACTGGAATATCATGGGGGTACCGGCACGCTGGAGACGGAGCCTGGGAAGCAAGGTCAACTTAACAGAAGATCCAAAGAAACGAAACTATGGAAAAAACCAGAAACCAGACCACGTGAATTGTGTACGTGGTGGGCGTCTCAAAGGGGCGTTCCACCCATACTGTGATTTTGTATTAGGGACAGCACCCCGGGGAGGAGGTAGAGCAGATGGCCTGAGGACCCTTAGAGAGCGGATGGGTAGGCAGAAAGGGTACTGCTACGCGACATAGGTTTTCCATCTGAGACTAAGAGAGAGGTTGAACTTCTTTGGAAGTCCAACGGCTGACACCTTTTTAGGTAAAGAACTTGCTAAGTAGGGATGTCATCTAGTCTAGTGTAGGGTCAGTTTAACCTGATTTGTTTTCTCTTCTGTAAATGACGCTTAAGATTCATCTTGTGTCAATGATATTTAACCTACTGATTTTTTAACTAGTTTTGGTAGTTTTCTTCTGTCGATTGAGATCTCTCAGAGAGTTTATGTTCATCCTATTACCTGTATATCTTTTGAACCTTATACTGAGGTGTTTGTAATTACAACTGGTTATGGTTTTATAATAAACCTTTAAAACTTTTCCGTGGTAAGTGGTTCTTTAGAGTTGCGTCAGTCTTTGGGGTTGATTTGATCTATGTAAGGTTTGCCTTTTACTCAATGACAGTCAATAATCGATCCAAAGGGACTTAAGTGAGATAAGCATTAGGGTGATCAGATAATCGATCAAAATCTCACGTCCGCATTCCTTTCTTTGAAAACTTAACTCTTACTTTTTATTTCTTTATATAATCCAAAGCCCGTATTTGTTCTAGTTCCAGTTGCTTTTAAAGGACTTGCCCAATGGCGTCCAATCCTTTTGACTGGGGTATATATGTGTACAAATTAACAATATCCATTTTACGGATAAACTATCCTTGTTAATTGCTTCGAGTTTAATCAAAATAATCTGTTGTATGCTGAATATACGTGTCAGGAACATTCATTGCATGTTGCAAGAAATGTTGCATAAAAAGCACTTTGTTTTGAAACACTGAATCCCTTTAAGATATAATCAGTCTGAGGGGGTCCAACTTGGAATACGAGTCTTTTGAGTTTAATAGTGCAAAAGCAGTAACCAAAAACAGCCACCGCTTCCTCGTTTTGTAGGGCCATGGTGCTCTTCAAACAAAGTATGTTCTTCAGGAAAAGGCAAACCCTTGAACCTTGTTTAACAGCACACTGTACCACAGTCTGCAGCTTTATACCTCAATACTAGAGTTTACTTCTCATTATAATGATAATCATTCCACTGATCTAATAAACATGAAAAGTAGTGCGACTATGGTCACTGAGATACCTTTTTTTTCTTTATAGTTAAGAGGCACTACCTTTACTCAGGGCACCTGAGCACCGATTTTACACATTGTTTGGAATTTACAGACTTAGCTAAAATCACGCTTTGAAATCTCATGTGCCTGCTCCTGCCACTCAAAGAGAGGGGGGCTGCTTATAGCCCGGATTACTCACTTGTCATTTTCATTCCTAAGAGTCCAGTTCCTCTTCCTCACAGATGATACGTCACCCGGGCAATAAAACGTCAATGCTCTTCTTCGTCACAGTCCTAAAGAAGGAAAGTATGGCTAGCTGAGGGACTGTCAAACAATAGAAATCAGTGCACCCCAACGTACATGAATGATTTTAACACATCAAAATAGACTGCATATATCATGAAACAGAAATGACCATCTCTAAATCTCAATCCAGGGAGAGTAGAAAAGAAACTCCCTGTGAAGTGTGAGAAAGGACAGGATCAATGGCGGAGCCTGCCACAGCCTTCAGACCAGAAGAGCCAAATGAAGGAGAGACAATCTAAAGTCTGTAATGAGTTTAAAAAGTGTCAGGAGATGTCAAGGTTGCTGCTATACAAATTACATTTCCAAAGGTAAGCCACTTTTATTTGGCCCAGGAGGCTGCAACCACCCCCCCCCCCCCATTTAAAAAAGGGAAGAGGAAATTCAAAATATTTATAGGCCTTGGAAATGGCTACTTTGTCACATCTACTGATCCTGGAACCAGAAGGGTTACAACCCAAGGGGCCCGACTCTAAAGCAACAAATAAAGAATAAGAATTACAGAATAATTGAGTTTGGAAGAGACAGATGCACAATGTTCGCCCAACATTCAGGGAACTGTCGTCTACCCAGCAGCTGGGTCTATCAGGAAGCAAAATGGTGAGCACCATTAATTGACCAAATGAAACCTTGACAGAATCTTATGCTCGGAAAATGGAGAAGGGCGACAAAAGTATCAGGGAGAAATCTCAGATTAGGAGCATTAAATATGGGGGCACCCAACTAAGACAATGAATACCACCGAAGGGTCAACAATTATAAACACACAGATTGCAGCAGGTCACTGTCCAGCCCAGAGAGCTCAGAGGACAAGGGCTGGTTAAAGGGAGAATCACCAAGGATTTGACATTATGGCCAGAGCTGCTGACCTTGAAACCAGGAAACCAGGCTCGAGTCCCAGCGCGGCTCAACATCCTGTGATTCTGGGCAAATCACTTAACGGCAATGTGGCAATTTTTTTTTTAATCTTGTGTAATGTAAGTGGTACTCATGTAAAGCCTCCCATTGCCCTTGGGCCAAGGTCACGCTATATAAAACTGCACAAATAAATAAGAAAGAAGTACTGTGTTATCATCGTACCACCCTTAATTTCCCTAAATACCAGAACAGTAACTAACCGGGCTTCTAAGGACAACTCTGCCCAACCCTGTTTATAACCATCAGTCAACAAGCATTGGCAGAACCACTAGCCCTGGCGTTGCCCGCCAGCCTTTTAGCAATTCTTATTTTGTTTTTACAAAACATTATTTTTTGGGAAGCTGCTGGGCCCTCCTTAAATCTTAAAAAAAGGCAAAAGACAAGAATGTTTTTTCTGGTCTCAAAAAAGTACACATTATACACCTCCACTGAATGGAATTACCTTGTGTGTGGATGTGCTCCTTGTGAAAGGGCAGCTTTCTTATATTGATGTCAGACAATGGCTGAAGTGGGCTAACTTTACCCCTTAGTGCATGCTGGAGTGGGTGGAAGAAAAATGTGAATGACACAATCACAGACTTAATGGGTGAAGTCTGGCTGAACACCCTAACAGGTAACACTGCTATACATACGTTTAATAAAATGAAAAGGTCTTGGCTAACGCAAAGCTAAAAAAACAATCATTCTGGCAATGGCTGTGAGCCTTGCCTTTGAAAAAGAAGGGAAGAAGGAAGGGAAAAAAGGAAGAAAGGAAGAAAAAAGGAAGGAGGCGAAAAGGAGGACGAAGGAAGGCAAAAAGGAGTAAGACGGAGTGCAAAAAGGAGTAAGACAAAAAGAAGGAAGGAAATAAAAAGAAAGAAGGTAGTAAAGAAAAAAGAAAGACGGGTGGGAAAAAGAAAGATACGTTGAAAGAAAGAAGAAAGGAGAGAGAAAGAAAGAAAGAAGGATGGAAAGAAAGCTGAAAGAAAGCAAAAAATAAAGAAAGAAGGAAAAAAGTAAGGAAGGCAAGAAATAAAGATGTTAGAAAGATAGGAACAAAGGAAAGGAAAGGCAAAAATGAAAGAAAGGACAAAAGAAAGCAGGAAAAAGGACATAAAAAAGCAAAAAATAAAGAGAGAAGAATAGAAAAAATTAAAGAAAAAAGGAAAGACGGATAGAAGATGGAAAGAAGGAATGAAACAGGGGTTACAGTATAAACTATTGGATGCAAAAATCCAAATTACTCCCAACCATGTTTAAATAAAACTGTTACAAGTGTGCTGCAAATTAAACACCATAAAGTTTGGTTTTCTTCCTGGCTAAAGTTTATCAAAGAATCATTGGCGAAACCCAGTCAAGAAAAACAATATGGTATGCTGTGAAAAAGCAGCAGTCCGCTTCAATGGGAATTTCAACAGCACTGAAAGGAGAAAGCAATTGGTAAAGCTTGAATGTACCTTGCGCTCACTTCTATCAGTTCAGGCAGGCAACACTGGCACTAACGAAAACGTGATATGTGCAGATGTGTACATTGTGAAAGAGCAAAATGCAGTCACTCAAAGTGACATTAACCATAGACTTAAGTAGGCTGCCCCATTGCCCCATTCTGTATGCTGAAGTGGGTGGAAGTAAAATGAAAATGACAGAGGAACAGTCTAAAATATTTTAAGGACACTCATTGGGGTCACAGGACAAAGAAGACAAAGAACGAGACTCGTACAACTTACAGAAAGACCTCCAATGTCTGGAATAGGCCTTAACTGTAGCCAGTCACCTACAGTAATGTAAAGCGGCAGAGACCTCCCCAGAAATAACAAAACTCATCAAGCCAAGCATTTCAGCTTATAAGTCATCAGCTACAATCTATGAAACTGACTGATGGACAGCAGAGGCCAACAGTGTTGGTAGGTAGACAGTGGAAAATGCCACTATGGAGCCACAGCTTGGCTCTGAAGTAGCATAAAGCCCAATTTATTTATTTATTTATTTATTGAGCTTATAAAGCGCGACAGCTACCCGAAAGGGTTTTCCGGCGCTAAGAAATGACAACTAACAGTAGGCACAAGAAGAGCATAATTATTGGTTGAAAAGCCAGGTCTTAACGGCTTTACGGAAACGAGCATGACAGTTCTCAGAACGAATGCCTAAAGGTAGAGAGTTCTATAGCTTGGGCCCTAGAAAAGCAAATGATCTTCTTCCCATTCTGGACAATCTAAACTTAGGTACACTAAAAAGAATTTGAGAAGAGGACCGGAGGGGACGGGTAGGGGCGTAGACATTAACAAGGGTTTGCAAATAGCTAGGAGCAGTTCTCGTCCTGATCTTATGCATATAACTGAGCACCTTAAATTTCACTCGGCTGTCCACCTTCAGCCAGTGAAGATCACGGAGACTTCCAGTTATATGGTCAGTTTTACGACAACCACTGAGCAGACATGCTACGGCGTTCTGCACTAATTGGAGGCGTCTAGTGACTGCCTTGGTCACCCCCAGATAGAGTATATTACCATAGTCCAACCGGGAGGTGACCAAGGCGTTCACCACAGACCTCTGGATGTCGGTAGGCAGCATCCATAAAATCTTCTTCAGCCAACGCAAAATGGTAAAGCAGGTAGAAGAAACTTTGTTGGCCTGACAATGCATTGTCAGACCACTGTCAATAATCACCCCAAGGTTACGCACATGCTCAGATGGAGACGGAAGCAGGCCTAATTCAGAAGGCCAGTGCCCGGAGGTCCAGAGATCTTGCTTATGTCCAAGGACCAGGACTTCCGTCTTCCCCCCGTTCAGTTTGAGAACATTTTGATTCATCCACCTGGTGATTTCCCCAAGTCCAAACTGAAGGAGGGAAGCAGAGGCCTGGTCAGATTGTGAGAGGGAGAAGACAACCTGCAAATCGTCGGCGTAGGTAAACAAAGTTATTCCGACGCTGTTGGCGATGTGAGCCAGGGGAGTGACATAAAGATTGAAAAGTAAGGGACTCAGAATAGAACCTTGGGGGACACCATAAGGTGAGGGACAGATTTTGGAGGTAGCTGAATGGGAAAAAATTTGAAACGTTCGATCAGTTAAGAAAGAAGCCAACCAATCAAGAGCTAATCCTCCAATGCCCATAGCAGCTAGAGATTTAAGAAGAATATTATGCGAGACAGTGTCGAACGCCGCACTGAGTGGCCAAAACGTGCACTGCCAGAATCACAGAGATCCTTTCCTATTGGATTGTGAAAAGAACATTCAAGAAAAGAGGAAAAGGAGGGAAGACACATCACAGATTTTTCGGTCATGGAAAGAAGATAGCGTCCATACCACAAGTAACCCTAGACCTGCCCCTCGAGCAAAAAAGCAGGAAGCTGGGAGTTCTGCTTGAAGGCAAACGGGTCTAGCAAGAAAGGACCTCTCTGTTTTATCAATCTATACATGATCTTTTGTAGAGGTTAGAAGCACATGGAGTAGGGTAACCTAAAATCATCTGCCTAAATGTTCTGTACTCCTTGAATGGATCCACTTAGTGCTCAGTTCACAAATACCAGCATCCACATTCAACATTCACCAATATGCAGAGCATACCCAATGGTATTTGAAAGTCTCCATTGCTTCAGACATCCAACGCCTCAAATACTGCTTGCACAATTTCCGGACCTGGATGTCCAGTGCTTAACTGAAGCTCAACCCAACCAAGACAGAATTTCTGCTATTTGCCAAGAATAACAAAAAAGATACAGTACAAACCTGGTTTAATGTGATGAACCTTGATGGCTTCAAACTCCAACTTTCACCAAATGCCAAGTCACTTGGTTCACCCTTGACACCACCTTCACTCTTGAGGAACATATTGCCAACAACAAAGAGGGCCTGGTACAAGCTCTCTCTTTTCAAGAGAGTCAAACCATTTATTCCAGAAAGCGACTTCAGAATTGCTGTTCAGGACCTCATACTCTTGCATCTGGATGGTGATAATGCTCTACTCTATGGCATCCTACACTCCACATTGGCACGCCCCAGGGATATCCTACACACTGGATTACATCTCATCTAGAGCCTGAAGAAATAGGACCACATTACCCCGCTTCTGATGGCACCTAAAGCCAGGAATCATAAGACTACCAACTAAGATATGTAAAAAGGAAATAAAACAGGACAACAGGACTTTATACCTATGCACCCATAATCTGAACACTTCCTTGTATCCATCAGACCTCCCCAATGCTGCTCCAATTTAGGAAAGAGTTGAAGACTCCCTCTTCAAAGAACACTACATCACAAAGGATTAACCATCTACAACCCAGCTTCCTCCCCTATTACTTGTTGACTTAATGCTTATTTTTGACCATGGACATCACTCTGCTGCCTTTTGGCTAGGTTTGTGCTATAGAAAACAATGTACATACATACATACAATGTACCTTCCCTCTGGTGGAGGGCAGATGAGATTCTACCCAGGATAACACGAAATTAGCCTCGCCTGTCAGAAGAGATCTTGTATTCCCATATTGTTCTGTCAGGATTCAAACTTCTTAGTGCCTTCAAACATTGCCAATATAAACTACTTCCATATGAAGGTTAACATGGAGGTAACTGTGTGTTGTTGCCTGTAGAAACTAAGTTTGCATGGACTACAAGTTCCATGATGCTTAGGGAGGGCATGCAGAGTGCTGAAGGATCATGGGGATATATAGGAAGAGCTTGCACGCCGTTCGGCATGTGAAATACATTTGTGATGTGGTTGCAGAGGCTAGTAGTTTGGGAAAGACTGTTTGTCTCTCATTTGGATATTGTAGCTATTATTTGGAAAAGCTGTCTTTTCGAATGATATTTGAAGCATGTGCCGTTATTTGGAAAAACTTTCTTTTGGAAAGATAAAGATGGTATTTGAAGCATGTGGCGTTATTTGGAAAAGCTGTCTTTTGGAAAGATAAAGTTGGAAAGATAAAGACGGTATTTGAAGCATGTGCAAGAAGCGCTACCCTCGCAGATCAAAGTGAACCTTATCACAGAGTGGAAAAAGTTGTATTCTTTGGAGCTGCAGAACTGAACTGAAGGTCACATGATTTAAAAAAAAAAAGTCATAAATTCTAACTTTCTGTTAGTTGCATTCTTTGGAGATGCAGACTTGAACTAAAGGTCACATGAGTTCAAAAAATACATAATGTCTTCCTTTCTGTTGAAGCATAATTGTTATTCTGGGGAACATGAACAAAATAAAAAAGACAAAACAGAAATCTGTTCTTTTATGAAAGCTGTTAAGGTGAAAAGACTTTCGTTATCTACAGACTCATACATTCTGAGGTTGAAGTAAAGCAATTGGACTCTCTTTATTTTTCTGTCCTTTTGAATATTTTTGTTTCTGGAACAAATGCAATGAAAATTAATTGCTTAACAAGGTTAGGTAAAAGACTGAACTAGTGGTGATGATGAACCAATAAATATTAAATCAATGGTGGCAGCATTGATCGTGAAATACTTTTCTTTTACAATCTGATGAAGAACTCTTCCAAAAGATTTTCAGAACTGTACGTAAACCTTTACTTTCTTTTCTTGTTTGGGTATGTATGAGGAAAATGTGCAATTATCTTGATGAGTTGTTGTGGACCATGTAGTATGCGCTTGCAGGCTTATTTATGTTAGTATCAAATGGTTCAGAAGGGGGAATCTAAAGCTTGATAATCTCAATAGTGTAGATTATGCAGGGGTTGCAAAGGTGATTCCTCTATTAAATCTCAGGTAAATCTGATACGCTTTAGTGAGAATTTTTATGACAATAGGTGTTATTTCATTTGCTAATCTTGTTTCCTTTCATTTTCAGTTTTTTTTTCTTTTTCCCTACTGTTCCTTTCCTCATACCCTTTCCCTCACTTAATTGCTGTACAACTCTGTGCCTTTCCTGGTATTCAAAGTTAGAGATATTAAGAGGTGGACAATATTGTTCGTCACTCTGATCTTGAGGAGTTTTCTCGCACCATTGCGAGTCCTTGGCAGAATTACCCCTTCACGAAAGTATACTCCTCCCGATCAGAGTGATTGACAGTTATGGCTACCTTAGAAGATGCATTACAAGCCCTCGAGGCAGTACAACAAGAGTTAGTTATATCACGTGCAAAAACAGCACGCTAAGGGACCCTTTTGATATCTCTTCTTCTGCATCCCAGATACAGGTTACTGTACCTCCACCCAGACCCTTAGCCACCCCTGAGAGATATGCAGGAGATCCACATAAGGTACAAGTCTTCCTAACACAGGTTATGTTACATTTCTCATGTAAACCTTCTTCATTTCCTACAAATCATTCACAAGTGGAATTTGCCATCTCATACTTAGCAGGAGATGCGGCTAGTTGGGCAGTACCTTTGGTGCGAAGCAATGTTCCCTTTTGTCTGACTGGAATATTTTTTGTTCAGAATTCGAACGAGTATTTGATAGGCGCACCACGACTTTCAGTGCTGATAAAGAGCTACTGGAGTTGAGACAAGACAAAAAATAATTGATGACTTATTTGACAACCTTTAATTGCATAGAAGCAGAGACCGCTTGGCCAGAAGAGAAGAGGATGTCTCAGTATTATCAAGGGCTTAGAGATGACATGAAAGATGTGCTGGCCCAAATCGACCCACAACCAACCAATTGTATTGATTTAATGAATCTTACCGTACCATTGGATCATCGTATGACTGAAAAAACAGTTGATAAGAAAAGGGGAGATAGACCGTATGAGAGGTTTGAGGAAGGGTTTTGAAGAGCCCCTTTAGATAATGAGACCGGTACTGAACCTACGGAATTGGGTGCAGTAAGGTCTCCTCTTTCTAAAGAAGAAAGAGAAGCTCGTCGAGTGCATGGGCAAAGCATGCATTGCAGATAAAAAGGGCACTTTGTGAGAGACTGTCCCTCAAAACCAAGGAGACAGTTATCTTTTCATTTGAACAAAAAAGTGGCAGTTTCAGTGCTAGAAAAGGAATTTGAGAATGTTGAACCTTCTGACTCTACCCCTTGCATGAATAGGACACGTTACAACGCACATGTTACAATGCGTGTCATTACAACTAATTTTTTACAACGCGAAATCCATTACAACGCATGTCATTACAACACGTCATAACAATGAATAATCCATTACAACGCAATTACTATTCTAACTCCGCTAGGGCGTTACTTTGGGGAATGCCTTGTAATGGATTATGCGATATAATGACATGCTTTGTAATGGATTTCGCATTGTAAAAAAATCATTGTAAAGACACGTGTTGTAACGCTGCATTGTAAACTATGTTTCCCCCTTGCATTGCCAAAGAAAGAGAGTAGATGGTGTCTTTATTATCCATAGCAAAATCAACAGAAACCAAATCACACGTACTAGTGTCCATGACATTACAGGATAGGGAACAACAACATTCCATGAGGGTTATGATAGATTCTGGGGCCACAGGAAATTTTTATCAATCTGGGATTGGTTTGGAAGCTGAATTTAAAGAAAAGATCTAGAGTATTTCCTGAACAGGTGCTGACAGTGGACGGTAAACCTTTGAAGTCAGGCACTATAATGGAACAAACAGCACCTGTTAAATTGATGGTATTGGTAGAGAAACAAAGAAATGTAGAATTCATATCATTGAACATCATTGAAGCACCTCAATATGAGATTATTTTCGGTGTGCCTTGGCTTTGGCAACTTAAGTCTACCATTGATTGGAAAAACCAAAAGATCTGATTTCAATCGGAAGATAACATGACTTGTTGTTTGCAAGAATCTCCTTCTTATGTATTAGCTGTGGCTAGTTCTCTGCAGATAGCCACCGCAGCAGAAAAATAGGTTTTACTCCCTGATTGTTATGAACAATATCAGGACGTGTTCTGCGAAAACAAGGCAGAAACACTTCCACGTAATCTGGAATATGATTGTCAGAAAGATTTGATTGATTGGGCGACTGTACATTCCTGCATAGTGTATGCTTTGTCTGAACTGAAAACCCTACATTTGAAAAAAGATTTAGATCATTACACAGCCACTAGGTTTATCCATCCTTCCTGTTCTTCTGCTGCTTCCCCTCTTTTTGTTTATCTCCAAAGCTAATGGGGATTTGCCTGCTTGTATTGACTACCGTATGTTAAATAAAAATACCATAAAGAAGAGGTGCAGACTCCCACTCATTTCGGTCCTCCTAGACCAAGTGAAGAATGCCGAAATATATAACAAATTAGATTTGAGAGGAGCATATCATTTTGTCAGAATGAGAGAAGGTGATGTAGGGTTATGTAATGCCCCAGTGCTCTTTCAATACTTCGTTAATGATGTTTTGAGATATTTGGACCAATTTGTAGTCGTATATATAGACAATATTTTGATTTATTCAGCAGACAAGACAACACACAAATTCAGAATTATGAGTATACCAGTTTTTTAGCAAATTGACAAAGTGTGAGTTTCACATGTGCAAAGTAGAATTCTCAGGTGTGATGTTGTGTCCATCTGGTTTACACATCATGGGTGAGAGAAATATGAAAGCGGTACAAGAATGGCTTATGTGAGAGATGTACAGTGTTTTTTGGGTTTCGTTAACTATTATCACCGATGTATACAAAACTTCTCACATGTGGTAGCACCTATCACAAAACAATTGAGGAAAAGAGTTCCTTTTGTATGGACCAACGATGCCGCAGAAGTGTTCCTATTCCAGAAAAAGGCATTTAGCACTGCTCCATTATTGATTCATCCCTAGCCAGAGGTACCATTCATTGTAGAAGTAGATGCATCTGATATAGCAATCGGCGCAATCCTATCTAAAAGAAACAACAAAACTGGTCAACTTCATCCTGTGATTTATTTTTCTAAAAAGTTGAACCCGGCTGAATTGTACTGTACGATAGCCGAAAAAGAATTGCTGGCTATTAAAACATCTTTTCAAGAATGGAGGCATTTTCTGTGGGGGGCACAACCCACAGTTACAGTGTACACCAATAACTGAATTCTTCAGTTCATGAAAACAGCAAGACACTTATCATAGTGGCAGATGAGATGGATGCTTTTTTTGCAGAATATGATTTTGTGGTTACTTACGGGCCAGGAAATTAGAACAGGAAATCTGATTTCCTTTCCAAACAAGATACAGTAGTTCAAACAAAGAAGTCAAAGATTCTATTATTGATCCTTCCAAAGTCCTTTGTGTATTGAAAATCGAGGATTTCTTAGATGCAGTCAGAAAGTACAAATCCACCCCAACTTGGAAGGAATGGGCTAGACAAGATGATCAAAGAAGTGTTAAATAAGGATTACCTTTATTTAACAACAAATTGTATTTACCTTCCAAGGAATGTCAGAGGAAGACAATCAACTGGTGCCATGAGGCATCTCTTGCTGGGCATCCAGGATATATAAAACCATGCTTTTGATGCAGCATTTCTGGTGGGATTCCATGAGGAAAGATGTAAAAGACTGGATAATTAGTTGTGTGATCTGTGCCAGAGCTAAAACTGACCAAGCAAAGGTTAAAGGAAAATTAATACCTTTAACAACACCTAACCAACCTTGGAAAAACATTAGTTTGTATTTTATCAAAGGGTTGGCAGTCAATCAAGGTTTTACAGCGATACTGATGGAAGTGGATAACCTTAGCAAAATGGGGCATTTTATTCAATGCAAGAATCTACCTACAGCAGGTCAAACAGAACAGATGATACTTACTAATGTAGTACGTTTCAATGGATTTCCTGAAACTATCCTAATTGATTGAGGGCCTCAATTCACTGCACATTTCTGGCAGGCGTGGTGTGAGGCATTAAATGTAACATCAGCTTTGTTTACCAGCTTCCTTTCCCAGATGGATGGACAAACAGAAAGACTGAATCAAACTCTGAAAAAATACCTGCGATGTTATGCGTATGAAGACACGGAATCTTGGGTGTCTTTGTTATGGCTAGCGGAGTTGTCTTACAATAACACCTTGCATAGTTCTGTCACAAAGAGGGTTATATTATCAAGTGATGCGTTAGTAGTTGTAGCAGCGTGTAGGCTCGTGTTTGAAAAGAGGAGACTTTGTGGCACATGTCCGTGCATACAAAACGCTATGCGATACACACTCTTTAAAGATGGCCGCGATAGTTACCTGACCATTTAGGTTGGACATATCGGAGGTTACTGTGTTCCGATTATAATTATGTCATCTATTAATATTGTCATCTACTATTGCAAAGAGATTTATATTATAAAGTGAAGCATTAGTATTTGCAGCGCTGTGTAGGCACGTGCTTGTGGAGAGGACAATCCCTGATGTATGTCAGTGCATGTATAACGTTAGGTGTAAAATAAGTTTTAAAGATTGTCACCTTCTATTGCAAAGAGACTTATATTATAAAGTGAAGCGTTAATATTTGCGGCGTTGTGTAAACACATGCTTGTGGAGAGGATAATCCCTGATGCATGTCCGTGCGTGCATAACGTTAGGTGAAAAATAAGTTTTAAAGATGCCTGCGGAAGTCCCCTGACCCTTCAGGGTTGACACACTTGTTGGATACCGCATCCCGATTGAAACCATGACATTTGTTAATAATGTCCAATTTGTACTGTGGTAATTGTTTAGTTTACATCATTTATAGCTATTTAGCGAGCGTTTACAATTGGGATCTGTGTCTGTTACTGACATTTTCTTGAACATGAAATTACAAGGACATTCATAAACCTTTAGGATAGTTGTTAAACATTGTTTTGAAATTTAGAAGACATAACTATGGGCCTGTTTTAATTTTATAAGTGATGGAGGAAAATTGCTCCGTGATCTGGTTTGCGCATGCCTAACTATTGCATTCTTGACTTTTTTACCTATATCATGATGGCGGCGGTTGGTGTCCTGATTGCTACTATGACTGTGGTACAGCGTATTTGCTAACCCACTGTCTCCAGGCTTTAATTAGCATTGGAGTAGTGTCTCGGGAAACAACAGATAGTGGAGGGAAGATTTTTGATATATCGTAATCTCATGTCTATGATAGCACTTGCACAGAGCCATATTGGATAACACAGATAACTGGGAATTCTTTTAGGAAGAGAATTGTAACAAATATACATATATTAAATGCTTGTTCACAAGAATAGACACAGCTTTTACCAAATCAAATTTGAATAGATGGAGGAATTGATTTGTATTAGTTGCCCTGACATCTTTGGGTTTCTGTTTTTTCACCATGGAAGTCATGGGTAAACGTTTGATGTCAAATGGAAGTTTTTATGTAGATATGATCTCTCTGATCTAGGGACATAGGACTTCATCACGAAAATGTGTATTGTTTCAGAGCCCTTGATTATCATAAGAACTTGATGCCTACTGGACTTGAAACACTGCGATTATTTGAGGAATACACTGTATGCCATACGTTGAAGGTATGGTTTTTTATCATCATGATATGAATGATTGTATTGGGTTTTTTGTATATTTTTTAATGTTTTTTTTTTTTTTTTACTGTATATTAATGCCATCTGATGTCTAGCCTAATGTGTTTGACCATAGGAACTCATTTGTAGACGAATATTTGATCTTTCTTTGGTATTAACATCTGATCACTTAAATGTGTGGTTGGTTATTATCCATAGGCGTATGACTATGTAAAAATTATTGTACATAATTTTTGCAGTTTTATGATTTTGTAAATATATTTGTTTTTTATATATTCAGCTGTTGTCAATGGGTTTAGGCTCCCTTGTTGTAAACAAATGTATCTGTGTATTCTCTTAATAGCCCTGAAGAAGTCTCTCAGGTGACAAAACGTGTTGGCTATGTTCAATGGAATTCTGAAGAGAGAATTTGCTTGAGAAAAATAAAGTGAACACTGCATCAAGAAACATATACCCTGGACTTGGATGATCTTTTCCTTGTGTGCTACTTTTTTGTTGACTGCGATATGAAACGTTAATACTACTGTATAGAGTGCTGAAACCTTTTTGTATTGAAATTTGCTGTAGGACTTGTTACTAATTTTTGGAGAGTACAGGGGGAAGTACTCCCTGGTTTCGTGCACCACTAGTTATTCAGGGACACTATTCAGTTGTTGGGTGCGGATCTCTTCAGCCTCTGCCCTTAGCTTTGTGTTCTCTACCTTGCATAGTTCTATCAGAACTACCCCCTTCTTTGCAACATATGGATACCATGCCAAAGCGTTACCCATCAATATTCCCACGGAGGTTGGTAATCAACCAGTAGTGCACACAAACTTGTCGCCTTGGGAAAGGTGTGACCCAAAGCAGAGTCTGACACTGAAACGCACGTCGGCACTGCAGGTCCTGTGCTTCTTTTGCTTGCAATCGTTTTTGGGAGAAAAAAAATCTGAATTTGGACTGTGTGCTATAGAATGATAATCAACTCAAACTGGATCCTCCACAGCATCTGATATTGTTTTATGTCTTGATGCAATTCTGTTTTTGTACTATAAGATTGTGTTTTTCACTATTTATGTATTGTTCTTTGATGGAATGTCTGAGTATGTTTGAGTCAGTGTCTGCCTGTTTGTTTGCAAGTGTGTGTGTGTGTGCAACTTAGGATGTGTGCAATAGTCTATGAACTTTTTCACTCTTTAAGTATTTTCTATCATGTTGATGAAATTGTTTAACTAAATATGATATCCTTCAGCCACAAACGTTTTGTACCATTAATGTGGAAGGTATCCGATGTAAGACTGTTTTTATACATCAGTGACGTATTGCACTACATAAAGAAATCATAGGCAGAGTACTTCCTTTGATGGTTCTCTGATTGTTCCCCTGCTTTCTCTGCACTTTATCTGCTTCAGGGGCCCCCTTCCTTATGAGTTTGTTTGGAGGGCTACACCGGACGTCACTGAAACATCCTCACTTCCGGCGGATGCCAAAAGTAGCGCTCCAGTCTTTCGACTGCCCCAGTCTACAAAGGGCGGAGAGCAAGCGAAAGCACAGCGGACGCGCCGAAGGCGCTCCAAAGGCAAGCCCGTCTGCGCCCGTCCGCACCTTGACCGCGCCCAGGGCCATAAACCCTGATCCTTTGGCCTCTACTCCCATTTATACCCATCAAGCCCTCCTCGACTTACGTCCTCCATTCACATGCTTGGATTGCATCTATATTCCTCATGAGCCTCTTTATCATCTTAAAGTCTGTACTCACTGTCGATTCAAATTGGAGGCCCCCCAAACAACACGTGCCTATACTTTGTCCTCAAAAACTAGTCCCACAACTATTAAAGCTTCTCTTATAAATGCTAGATCTCTTAGTAAGCATAAAGAGGAAATTGCCGATTTCATCTGCACTGAAAAATTGGATCTACTGTTTGTAACAGAAACGTGGACCACTCCATCATCCGAACCCGATCTCCTGGTAGCTATACCTGAGGGTTACAATATCCATAGGCAGGATAGGTATTAAGAACTGGAGGAGGGATTGCTATAATATACCGAAGTCAGCTCAAAACCACTGTTAATCCCCTACTTCTCCCCACATGTGAGGCCCTGCAGTTCTCTATACTTCTCGGTCCGTCCCAACGTTTCAAAGGGGTTCTTCTTTACCGACCCCCAGGTAGCAAAAGCCAATTTCTCGCCACTTTTCTAGAAACGATGGAATCCCTTGCCATTGAAAACACCGCTACTATCTTAGGCGACTTTAACTTTCCTCTGGAAGATGGGACTAACAATGATACCAATACCCTTATCACGGACCTGGAATCACTCGGTCTAACTCAAAGGATTACAAATAGCACACACAAAGCAGGACATACCCTTGATGGGCTATTTACTAATGAAAAGAACCTACACATTACAGAAATCATTCCATTGGGATGGACCGATCACCATGCAGTCGTATTCACTATTCCATCCTTCCCCTCGTCCCATAAGGAACATAACTTTGGACCTATTAAAATGTTTAGATCTTGGAAAAATATTGATTATAAACAACTCCATGAACCACTTTCTGCTTCTGTAACTAACCTGCCTCCAGATCCTAATGAAGCAGCCACAGAATATACGAATTGGCTTACTCAGACTCTAAACAAACTGGCACCTACCAGAACTAGTTCAAAAAATCGGACTACCCCATCGGCACCCTGGTACTCAGAAGAACTAAGATTGCAGAGACAACTCTGTCGTAACAAAGAAAGACATTGGAGAAAAACCTACTCCAATCAAGATAAGGAACATTACAAGAGAGAAATGTCTATATACAAGTCCCTTATTCTTCATGCCAAAACTTCCTATTACTCGTTGCAAATCAAGCATGCCAAGAATTCAAATAAAGAACTCTACAAAGTAGTAACTAAATTATCACATTTACCTCCACAAACTACTCCCAAACTGACTCAGGCATTTTGTAACAACTTAGCCTCATTTTTCTACGATAAGGTAAATAACATCTATGCCAAATTTTCACAAGAAACTCAGTCAGACCCCTGTCCTAACCCCGCCCCCATCAATCACCCCATCTTTTCACAATTTCACAAAGTCAACCCTACTCAAGTCGTCGAAACCATGAAAAGCATCAAATCAGGATCAGCCAAGGACCCATGTCCAGTCTCCATTCTCCTCCCCATCTCAGATGTCATTGCACTCTAACTTACTAACATGTTCAACATCATGTTTAGCACTGGAGTTTACCCCGCAATCTGGAAGGATACTATTCTCAAACCCCTTCTCAAAAAATCCCATCTCGACCCGGAGGACACCAATAACTATCGTCCAATAGCCAGTCTGCCATTTCCAGCAAAAGCAGTCGAAAAATTGATGAATTTCCAACTGTCACAATACATAGAATAATACTCTCTTTTGTACGATAGTCAATTTGGCTTCCATAGATTTCATAGTACTGAGACTGCACTCATCAAATCCACCGATGAGATTAGGAAAGCACTTGATCAAGGAGGAGCGGCGGTCCTCATTTTGCTGGATCTTACTGCGGCGTTTGACACGGTCGATCACAACATCTTGATCGACCGTGTCAATGCCATTAGCATCCAAGCCAAAGCTAAAGATCTCATAAGATCCTTCCTAACACGCCGTACTCAGACAGTTCAGCTAGACACATTTTGAAGTCTGGCTTATCACGCGTTACTGCCTGGATGCACGACCATCTGCTCAAGCTCAACAGTGATAAGACCGAGGTTGTTATTTTGGGCAAAAATAAAGATCTGTGGGGCCCTCGACATTGGCCCTGCGACATGGGTCCTCTGCCAAATCCAACCCCCGTAGCCCGCAACCTCGGCTTTCTTATTGACGGTAAACTCTCAATGAGACAGCAGGTAACAAAGGTCGCTGCAATCTGTTTTTCCATCTTAAGATGGTTGCAGAAGATCTTATGGATGTTACCTTGCTCTACTCGGAGAACTGTCGTCCAGGCTCTTGTGATCTCCCGCATCGACTATGGGAATGTGCTCTATCTTGGGGCCGATAAGGCCACAATAAACAAACTCCAGGTGGTGCAAAACTCATCAGCTCGTCTATTGTGTAATGTACACCGGAGATCTTCTGCAGCCAAGGCTCTGTGTGACCTTCATTGGCTTAAGATCCCGAACCGCGTACAATTTAAAACCTTATGCCTTCTTTTCAAAATTCGGCAGGGCTCTGCTCCTAAATACCTACAGAACCTGGTTCAAGTCTATGAGCCTGGTCGTACTTTAAGATCCTCCAACAGTGGCAATCTCTTGGTTCCTAGAATTAAATTGGCCAAAATGGGCGGCCGCTCGTTTTCCTATCTTGGTCTAAGGATGTGGAATGCTCTTCCGCCAGCTCTGAAAGCTGAGACTGATCTCCTCTCATTTCGGAAAAAATTAAAGACTCTTTTGTTTAATTGATCCTTCTGCACTGTTTGTTCTGTTTGGGCTTTTTGCTTGCTTTCTTCTCTTGTCTGTCCCTGGCGCCGGGAAACCCATT
This sequence comes from Lissotriton vulgaris, assembly GCF_964263255.1. Taxonomy (NCBI): domain Eukaryota; kingdom Metazoa; phylum Chordata; class Amphibia; order Caudata; family Salamandridae; genus Lissotriton; species Lissotriton vulgaris. The sequence goes on from NC_141698.1 coordinate 1,040,487,474, forward strand.
GAGGGTAGCTGTGCGCAATACAAGTTTAGATAAATAAATAAAATAAAATCAGAACAACTGACCTTACCCTGTGGTGTTCCTCAAGGCTCATCTCTTAGTCCAACCCTATTCAATATCTACGTCACTGATCTGGCAAGGGTAATTAAGGACTGGGGGATGAGCCTAACATCCTATGCTGACGACACCCAGCTGGTTCTCACCATCAAGGAAGATGGAGGAAAAATAGCTGCCAGTTTCCAACAGGGCATGCTAGCCATCAGTCATTGGATGTCAGCTAACTGTCTTAAATTAAACTCTAACAAAACAGAGGTAATGATTTTTGGCAAACTCACTCCTTCATGGTCAGATGCATGGTGGCCTACTGATTTGGGTCCTCCCCGTCCCCCTGTCATCAAGGTTAAAAACCTTGGTATAACCCTAGATAATACACTCTCCTATTCAGCTCATGTCAATACTACTGTGTCATCTTCTTTCTTTAAACTGAAAACTATAAAAAAAGATTCTTCCTTTTCTTCCCCCCAACTCTGGTAAAACCCTGGTCACCTCATTTGTTATGTCCTCTGTAGACTATTGTAACGGACTTTTAATGAATGCCCAAAAGAAGGTCATTAAGAGGTTACAATCTATACAAAACGCTGCGGCCAGACTATTTTCCGGCACCCCCAAATTCAAATCCATTGCCAACACTATAAAAAACTATCACTGGCTCACAGTCAACAATAGGATAAAATTCAAAGCACTCTGTATAGCCTAAAAAGCCGCGAACAAACAAGGCCCGAGCTTTCTCATTGATCCATTCACGTTTCATGTCCCCAATCGATCACTTCGCTCCATGAATAATTTCACCATGACAGTCCCTCGCACCAGAACAGTTGCATGGGGAGATCGCAGCTTCCTCACTGCAACCGCTAAACTCTGGAATTCTCTTGATCTAGAGACCAGGTCAGCTCCTACTCTCATCATTTTCATGCACCTCGTGTGGTAAGAGCTTTTCATCTAAATCACCCCTCTAAACCCAGACCCAATGGGCGCATGGGAGAAGGGTGTACTTTCAGGATTCAAACATCTTAGCACCTTCAAATGTTACCAATATAAACTACTTCCATGTGAGGTTAACATGGAGTTACCTGTGTGGCCCATCAATTTCTATGTCTGTAATCATCAGTTATAACATCCCTAATTGCACAAGTCTAAGATCCATGTATCCAATACTGCTTCGGTGTTCATACTCGCCACTATACCCATTGATTTGGTCTCTACTCCAACGAGATTTCAAAGTTTTAAGGTGCTCTTATAACCTCATACTAGCCACTTATACATCCCAAGATATTGTATCACAATTTGCAAAACGCTACAATTCTATAATACGCTCACCGTGACACGTCTTTGTTTGCCTTTCATTCTCGTAGTTAACTGCTCTACGATACTCCCAGTCCTTTCTAACTTTTAACCCCACTCCGTCCCCTGGGAGGGTCCATCATGTGTCCTTGTGCACTCTCTAAATTGTGAGCCAGAATTCTACTATTGTTTGTACCAGTTGCCCCTCTCTTATTTAGGGGCATTTGTTATGCTGTCGTTTGAGTTTCAACCATATTCACGCCGGCGCTCATTGATGTATTGTGAATTAAGCTTCGGCCAAATATTACGCAGGCGCTCATTTGAACTATTTTACTTATTGTACCCGGTTTCCCAGAATCCTTTTCGAAGTTACCACCCAAGACATTTACTCCCCGCCAAGTTCATTACCAATATCCCAATAACTCCTTTAACTTAGACTGATAACCAATATATAACATAGCAAGTTTTAAACATTACATCCAGACTGCACATGTTCACAGTGTTATCTGTTGCGTCCCAAAAAATTTCAAACTGTCCATAGCATAGTCTGTGACGTTATCTATGGTACTCATCATCCATGAAAGGGAAACCTGATTCCTGTGTGATTCGTAAGGTTCACCAAATGTCTATATTCACTGTTAATCCCTTGAAAGTGCTCCGTTTTCTTCACGGGTGTAATCCCACAGTTTGTGGACGGAACATTCATATAAATGTGGGGCAATGGTGGTGAGGTGCACTCCTTGCTGTACTCTGTTTATGCTTGGTATTTCATTGAGTTCACTAGTTTCAACTGTTTATCCGCGCGTGCGCATGCCTTGCTCCACGCGCTGTATTTATTGAAACGAACACGACGGAACCATTTCAGAACACTTCCCCATCCTAGAGTCGGTCTAAATCTCCGAGTGCAGTCCCTAAAAACCCTATCCTTAACTGCAAAACTTGTAATACAAAGGAACAATAGACCATTTCTAGTGGTGTTTATGAAGGCATTAAGCTGAGATTTCCATATACCAGTTAACAAGTTATATATTACATGGTGACCATTATCTCGGCCAAAAATTCTGCGTGATATTGCCAGTCAATAGTGTAGCATCCGTGGGGCAGTACACCCAGGTGCAGCAGGCAAAACCAGGCATATCCACTGGTATCAGCACGGTCCAAGCTTGTCAACTAGCCATGTAAGCAGCGCTGGGACGGTTGATATGACAAGCCAGTACATTGTCATTCAACTTCCTGATAGGATGACCTGCTGTCAGAGTTCTGATGTTGCGAGGCAGCCCCTCGGGTTGCAGTGTGCTCCAGAGGATGGTTAGGACATTCTTCGGGTTAGTGTGCACCTGTGTTTGACCTTTCCATGTGAAGCGGATCTATGTCGGATATAGCATGCCATATTGTATGCTTGGAGTTTCTTGGCTGGGGTAAATTTCCTGTACAGTTTGCCTAAAGTCAGGGAAGAATGAAATGTTCATGCCTTTATATTGGAGCTCATTTGCTTCCCTGGCCCATTGCAGGATCTGATCTTTATCTCTATAATTGAGAATATAAGAAATTATAGGACGAGGGCTGGTCCCGGGATAGGTATAGGGGCCAATGATCAATGGGCCCTCTCGATCACCAACATTTTTGAGAAGGTATCGAATCCGAAAAGAGATAGTAGCGTTTTTAAGATGTAATCTTCGGTACAGCCCATGGCCATGGTTTCCAATATTCCTGTGATGCGGATGTTACTTCTATGTGAATGGGCCTCCAAGCCCTCATTTTTGTGCTTAATGCAATGGAGTTCGTCCTGCATCTCCTTTTCTGTTTTAGGTTGCCTCAGATGTTCGTCTTCTATATCGGAATTCTTCATTCAATGGAACCAATTCAAGTAAGTTGTTTATCTAACCTCTCTGTCATGCAATCCATTTTTGCCTAAGAGAGTCAAGTTTAGAGTCTATAGAGGTTAGACTCAACTTCATTTCGGTAGGAGGGACTATATGTTGCCTGAGGATAATGAATCACTGTCCGGTGAGTCCTCCCGCTCCGGCAGAGGGAAATGTGGGCCCTGGAGGCTTGGCGCTTTTTTTGCTCTTAAAAACAAGCTCTGCTGTCTGGATTCTGTTTTGCCCGTGATGCATCCTGAGGCCATGTGTCTCTGGCCCTAATCAAGCCGGCCCCCACAGCAGGCACCGGCCCAGTCCACAAGTTTGTTGCGCTGCACCCACCAGGATCACAGTGGACAGACCAGGCAGGTGAGCCAGGGAGTCCAGTAGGTGATGCCCCACTGGAGCCCTTAGCTGACTCACTTGGTATGTGGAGGCCCTTTCACTCAGAGTGGAATGAGTGGTCCGCCCACTCTGTACCCCGCCAACCTGCGCCGGGTTGCTTTTATCCCACCAGGCCACAGTACCTGGTTTGCAGAAGGCTTGAATGCTCCTAAGCAGAAGAGCTCCCCCTAACGCCGCAGGCAGAGTAAGAATTTCAGCCAAATATTAAGACAGATAGTTTCCTATGGTGAGCCGGGACCGCCCCCGTTTGTGCTATGCACCAGCGGCAGCCGACCTCCCTCCCGGGACGTAGCAGACTTACCAAATATCAATGATTCACATCTGTGCTGCTGTTTTCCGGTGGGCCTCTGCCTGCCTGCGCATCCTGGATGAATGCCCTTATAGTATTGTATACGAAAATTCCTAGGCACAGAAACAAGCGGTGGAGAGGAGGGGGCATATATTAAAACGTGGCTGAAAATCAGAGATGCCGACCACGGATCCCTAAACGCCCATCTCTGGAGTGAATTATCCACCAGAGGCAACTCACCCGCAAGGAAATATCTCCATGACTCATTGGAGATCCTGGACCTAACAAACCTCTGGGAGTCGTCAACAGATCTTAAAACCTTCCAAAAAGTGGTAACAAAAGTAACCAAGTTGATCTCATCTATAGAGGATAAAGCCACCCTGACTAAGAGGGCCGATGGATGGGCCGTGTTGAAAGACTACAGCGCCCTGAAACCACAAGAATATCTAAAAATGGGCCTCACGCAGTCAACTAAAAACAAGTTCTTAAACATGCGCCTTGGCATTATACCCATACTACCGCACCTGGCACCTTGGAAAATGGGAAGCTCAGCAAGCTGCTGCCGACTCTGCCTATCAGGAAAAGAGGACCTTATCCATATAATCTACATCTGTTCAAAACTTATGGACATAAGACGATCCCTACTCCGGGCCCTATGGAACCAGAAGGGCATAACAGTTGCAGGCAGGCTGTGATGCTGTGCTTTAACCCTGAGGAGACTCAGTTAAACTGTAGACTAACTAAATTCTTTGACATAGTGGCCAGAAGGCTTACGATCCAGACACCTGGCTCACACTAAGCACTAGCCAACTTCTGTTATGTTATGGTAGGTTTTATAGCTACTCTAGCAGAGTGTCCCGGCGCTAACAGACCAGACACAGCATAACTCATCCATCAAAGGGGAAATTAGAGGCAGAACAGCCACTATTTAAGGTCTTTCCTGAAAGATGCCAAATTCTCGCTCTTTCTCAGAGCTAGAGGCAGATCATTCCAGGCCTGTGACGCTAGATGTTGAAAGGATCGGCCCCCAGTCCGTGCACGCCTGATTACAGGGATCCTCGCCAGTGACATGGCAGCCGATCGTAAGGCTCTGGTTGGATGGTGAAAGACAACTCTCTTCTGCAAATAAAGAGCCCCAATGCCATGAAGGGCTTTAAACGCCATGGTAAGGACCTTGGACTTGATGCGTTTCCTAATTGGAAGCCAGTGAAGGGACTCCAGAAGGCCAGTGGCATGAGAACGGCGACCAAGGCCAAAAATGGCCCGAGCCGCCGCGTTCTGCACTACCTGTTGTGGAATTCTAGTTTGTGAGCTAAACATTATCTGCGCCAGCTTGTCACCCGCGTACAACGTGCACGATCACCATTTTAGGCATCATGGTCTCCCTGTCCACGATCGATCGCCAGCGCGCCCCTCTGACCCAGCAAGCATCCTCCGCGCACCCTGGCTCCCCCTCCCTCCCCTCATGAACATAACCCTTCTGCATGACCCTGTCCTTGGGAGTCACGCCAGCGCCTGACCAACACCTCCTCTCCTCCGATGAATGCCCCTCTGTTGATCAACCTTCCCTCCGCACTGGATTGTCCACGAGGCATGAATACCACTCCTTTGATGACCCCTCACCCCGTGTCCAGCTGTCCACACAGGTCCGAGGCCATCGCCTAAGCCGGGAGATATCATTTACTGCCCCTTATTGTATGAGGTCGCTCTCCTTCAAAGGACCCTCTATTGATCCAGGCCTCCCCACCCCCTGTGATATGATCAGGCGCATACATCCTAAGACTCGGCAGAACACTCAGCTGCGTGATGACCCCCCTCCTCTTATCAGCAGGTTGAGGACCTCTATTGTGAAGGTATATGGGGGTGGGATTGACACGAGGATTGCGGGGATGTCTTTTTCCGGGCTTCACAATGTTCTGATTATAATAAAGAAAGGTCACATGCCATAAACCAGTGTATAAGAGGCCAGGCCTCCGAGAGGCTGTTAGAGCACCTCGAGATGATACCTTGTTGTCTGATCTGATGTGTTCTGCTCCGTCGGAATAAAACCTCTGTTTCCTGCCTTCTGGTCTCCGGCGCCTGCCTCATTGCTTGGTAAATTTGAATGGTACAAGGGCGGTTAGCGCCGGGCAAATCTTGAGAAAGGTCCTAGCCCTACCTTTTTCCACAATTGGCGTCCCAAAGCGTGGGGCCCATCAGCGACATGTGGATCCAGTGGGAGAGGTCCCGATGACAGAGTGAACGACTGCAACGATCGGGAAGAGCTCGTGTCCGATAGACCCTCGTCTGACAGCCGATCATCCGACCTTCACTAGTTCTGAACAGACCTCTCTCGAGTGATCTACGGTCCTGACTGGGAACCATCAGGAGTGCCACGGGCATCACGAAGAAGAGAGGACGATCGGGCGCTGGATCCAGAGGACAGGAAACCGTCCATGCGGTCCGGGTAAGGTCGTGTAAACACGACAAATTGGGAAAAATATTGTTTTGTTTGGATAATACTAGTATTACGCTTTGTTGAAACCCTCTGGAGATTCACTGTCTGCAAACGGGGAAAAACAAACAGGCTCTCTCTTTGCAAGCAGTGAAGGATAGGTAACGCAGACTTTTGTCCCCGTTGTAATCCGTCGTGCCTATCTTCCTCCCCCACTGTTTCCCGAACTGTCGTTCGTGGATTATTGTCTGGAGATTCTTTGTCTGCAAACAGGGAAGAACAAGGTCTCTCTTTGCAGGTAGAGAAAGAGTGGGTAACGATAACTTTTCGTGCCCACTTATTCTCCCCACTGGATTGTTTGATTGACCGATTATTCGGTATTGGTTCTTTTGAGGTATTCACGGCCTCCAAACAACGTAGAATAGAAATATTCTGTCTAGTCTTTGTCCGCCGTGATAAGATAGGTAGTGCAGACTTTTGTCCCCGTTGTAATCCGTCATGCCTGTCTTCTCCCCACTGGTTGGTAGCCTGTTTAGCCCGGACCGCTTATTAGAGATGAACCATCCAGCTCCACTGGAGGGCACCCCTAATAAGGACATGTTTACTAAGTATGGACTAGTCGCTATAGCTTACACTAAACTATGGCATAAATATACGAAAAAGAACCCTGAAAGTCAGTGGCCACTGATAGGTTCCTTTGACGAAAATAAAATAAAAACATTAGAAATAGCGCTCCAGAAGAATAAGACCACGCCCACTATGCTCGACAGTATCGGCATGTGGCGCAAAGAAACGGAACAACGAAAGAAAAGAGAAGAAGCAAAAATAGGGAAAGAATTACGAAAGGCAGCCCACCTAGCCGCAAAGCAACTAGAAGAAGAAATAAAAGAAAGAAAAGATACTATGCGAAACCAAGAATCAGGGTCGACAGGCCAACGTCCTGTTAGGACCCCCTCTGCGCTCTACCCTGAATTGCCCTCCAAACAACGGGCGAACGATGAGTTACTGCTAGGTCCCCCAATCATCTACATGCCCCCTCCATATGCCCCCTGCCGACAAAGCTTTCACGCTCCGAGTGTGAGCGAAAGCGATCTCAGTGCTAGTGCACCAGCCCTCACGGCCTTTGCACCAGCCACATTAACAACCTCATCAGACGACCCCGAGTCTAGCAAACAATCACCAGCCAGACTAAATAGGTTGAGCAAAGATGAGCGGGATGGGATCGACAAAATAGCAAAGACATTAGTAGAACGAAGGGAGAGCGAAGATTATACAATGAGCGTATATAATTCACATGCCGACAGCCACAGACGGCATTTCATCTTGCGATTCAGCTACTACACCCTGAACGCGTATGAAGATAGGTATCAAAGTAAGGGTCCCGCTAAACTAACAACACTGTATAGGAAAATTGATGTTGGAGATGGGACTGAACGTGAGGCGACGGAGCTCTTCATGCAGATGCTTGAGGTCTTCCGCCACCTCACGGAACAGAAACCAGAAGCCAAGGCTACAGTCCCTGAAACGACCTCGGTAGAAGTAGCCAATACTATGATGCCTATCAGAGAAGCGGCCCCTTACTGGATCCCGCCACGGGGCCAGGGAACGAGCGATGATATTAATAATGAAAATGCAAAGGGAAGGGTTGTGTACAATTGGGTTTACCAACCATGGGACCGACAAGATATCCTAACCTTTAAGCAAACCCTGCCCGACTTAAGAAAGAACCCGACAGCATTTTATACCGAATTAGGCACAGCCTTGGGTTCGGCGATAATGACTTTAGCGGACATTGACTTGTTCTTCGGGTTATGCCTGCCAGCTGACGTGTGGAAGCAAATCCGGAAGGCTGACCACACGGATCTGTTTGGACATACCTGGGACCAACTCGGTAAATTAGATAGACAACGAGAACCTGGAAGGAAACCAGTGAAAGACATACTAGAACTCCCAGACAAAATAGTTCAAAAATTAAAGACACTGATCCCAGAAAGAAAGGTAGACTGGTCGATAGTCACGGCCTGTCGACAGAAACCGCAGGAAGATGTGTCAGAATACTTCTCCCGATTCGAGACAGTGTTCTCCGACTACAGTGGCCAAGACATGACCACCGCAACCGGACAGCACCTGTTTGTACAAAATTACGTAAAGGGTCTAACGCAAGAGGTCTCCCAAAAGCTGCAGACGAGTGAGAGTAGTTGGGGGGCCTCCAAACCTGCAGCTATCCTTCAGATGGCTCAGTATTACGAGCACCAAAAGAATGAGAATGATAGGGCGTCCGAGAAAAAGAAGAAAGATTTAAAAGAAAGGGTAATGATAGCCCAGATACAAGGTATAACGGTAGGACGGGAACATCAAAGGGGGAACTACCAACCAGCCGCCCCCAGAGATCTACCTCCTAAAGATCACACTCCCACACCCCACACTGGACGTAGGGACATCAGCGACGACCAATGCGCCTTCTGCAAAGGGTTCGGCCATTGGAAATACCAGTGTCCGGTTATGCTAGAGATGAATAGAAATAGGGACTCCAGGGATGTAGCAAGTGGTCCAAGAAATGGGGTACAAGGACGAGGGCACGCCAACGGCACCAACAATGACAGATCAGGGAGACTGAACACATTTGACCGTCCCCGGCAGAACCAATATCAGCTGTCCGAAGGTGAACATGCCCCCGACTTTGCATAGGACTGCCAGGGGCAAGGGAGGGATCCAGTCGAGCTCTGTGTTGACCAGCAAGGTCCTTATGTCACCGCTAAGGTCCTGGGTACAGAGTCTCCATTCTTGGTAGACACTGGGGCGACACGTAGTGTGTTATCAAAACGACTGATTCCAAGGGCACCCTTGTCTGGCTCACACATAACGTCGATAGGTTTCGATGGAACGCCCTCCACTAACCCCCTGTCCGTACCTATTTCCTTTGATCTAGAAAACAACACCACTGACGCGACATTCCTGCTTTCCTCCAACTCCCCTGACGCCATTATGGGCATTGACTTACTGAAACATTTTCGAGCTACCATTAGGTGTTCCCCAGATGGAATACGAGTCATCCTATACGACAACCCAGACATGCCCAGATCCCGTCCCCCACGACACATGTGCCCCATAACTGACGCTGACATGTCCTTGCTTGACACCCTGCCCCCGTACCTGTGGGCCAAAAACGACTCTGATGTGGGGCGAATGATGATTGATCCTATCCACATAACTGTACGACAGGACGCTATGCTCCCGAAACTCCCGCAATATCGGATATCCCCAGAGGGTGAGAAGGCACTGGTAGCGATCATTCAGTCTCTGGTAGATGCAGGAGTGGTTGAAGAGGTGGTTAGCAACGTCTGCAACAGCCCAATCCTACCTATTGTTAAGAAGCAAGGTGAAGGAGATGAGAAAGCGTACCGCTTCATCATCGACTTACGAGAGATTAACAAAGTGGTTGTACCCCAATATCCCGTAGTCTCTGATATCACCACCATTTTGACCCTCATCCCGTCCACCGCCACCACCTTCACTGTTATCGACCTTAAGAACGCGTTTTTCTCTATCCCCATCCATCCAGACAGCCGTTATCTCTTCGGCTTCACTTTAAAATCCCGCTCGTACCGATTTTGTAGAGCTCCCCAGGGATACACTGAAAGTCCCCAGGGGCGTAACAAACACCCCTGCAGCCCCCGCCGTGCGGGGGGGCCACACTCTCTTCAGTAAATGAAGGGGGCCCCCCTGACCTCAGCTCTTCGGTGAGAGCTGTGAGAGAGGCTTGCGCTGAAGCAAGCCTCTCTCCCTCCAAAGCAGATGCAGGCTGTCTGCAGCCTGCTCCTCTGAGCCCCTCGCCCCCTCCCTCTGACTGAAGAGAAACAAAGTATCAACATACATTGTTTCTCTTCCGTCAGAGCCCGGCCGGAAAAGGGAGGGGGTGGGGGCCCTGGTGCCAATGTGCAGCCCAGGTTTTGTTCGTTGGTTTCAGAGGAAATATGCGTGAGACCGGAAATGGGTCTTCTTACTACATACATCACAGGAGGACTTCGCCATAGAAACCATGTCTGCAGGGTTCCTTTCTGTAGAGAAGTGACACGTGTGGATACGTGTGTGACACGCTACTTGCACACATCTCTGATCTCTGTGTCTGCTCCACCCACCTCTGTAGGCCATGGATCTGGGGGTGCCTGTGCTTGCGAGGAACATCCCCGGAAACGCTGCAGTGGTATCCCACGAGGACACAGGGCTGCTCTTTTCAGACCGCAGGTAAGCAGTGAAAAGCCACTTTAATCATCCGACATATTTGAGGCTTATTGTAGTAATGCTGTAGCATTATACGTTGTTTTTATCATTTACAACGTCACTGGTGTGTTGAAACACGATACTCAGTGCAATAGCACTTACCTTTCACCAGTAGGCTGACGTTTGAGTAAACACAAAACAGCTAAAAGGTAAACATAAAACTATTTTCCCATACCATCTCATCTGCCAGACAGCAAGCTGCCAAGAAACCTGTGAGTTTGAAGTCCGATTCTTCAACAAGTTATGATAACTATTGCAGTTCTCTAGGAGTAGGTCAGGTGACAGGTCTGCAGAAAGTGTTAGAAAACCGGACATGTTAGCAAGTTTGAGAGGTTCAGTCCAGCAGGTGCCTGAGCCCAGCGAGGTATCTGCAAAGTTTGGCTGCAGTAGAGACACGTGTGGAGCCTGAGAAGAAATCTAGTAAGCTACGAGGAAGCATGTGCAAAGAATGTTTTTCATCTGAATGTCGTGTCAGGCTGGTATCATCCTGATTTCAAAGTTTAGAGGCCTCAATTGGCAGAGGGTTGACAAACATTAGTACCTGCAATTAGAATATGAACACAAGAAAGTCCGTGAAGGGTACTGGAGGGATACAAGGGGAGGCAGTGTTCATCAGGAGTACTGACGAGATGCAAGTAGTGGTTGTAGTCATCAGGGGTACTGGCAGGGTGCAAGGGGTGGTTGTATTCATTAGGAGTATTGGCAGGGTGCAAGGGGTGGTTGTGTTCACCAGGAGTACTGGCAGGGTGCCAGGGGTGGTTGATTTCACCAGGAGTACTGGCAGGGTGCAAGGGGTGGTTGAATTAATCAGGAGTACTGGCAGGGTGCAAGGGGTGGTTGTATTCATCAGGAGTACTGGCAGGGTGCAAGGGGTGGTTGAATTCATCAGGACCACTGGCAGGGTGCAAGGGGTGGTTGTATTCACCAGGAGTACTGGCAGGGTGCAAGGGGTGGTTGAATTCATCAGGAGTACTGGCAGGGTGCAAGGGGTGGTTGTATTAATCAGGAGTACTGGCAGGGTGCAAGGGGTGGTTGTATTCATCAGGAGTACTGGCAGGGTGCAAGGGGTGGTTGTATTCATCAGGAGTACTGGCAGGGTGCAAAGGGTGGTTGAATTCATCAGGAGTACTGGCAGGGTGCAAGGGGTGGTTGAATTCATCAGGAGTACTGGCAGGGTGCAAGGGGTGGTTGTATTCACCAGGAGTACTGGCAGGGTGCAAGGGGTGGTTGAATTCATCAGGAGTACTGGCAGGGTGCAAGGGGTGGTTGTATTCATCAGGAGTACTGGCAGGGTGCAAGGGGTGGTTGTATTCATCAGGAGTACTGGCAGGGTGCAACGGGTGGTTGAATTCATCAGGAGTACTGGCAGGGTGTAAGGGGTGGTTGTATTCATCAGGAGTACTGGCAGGGTGCAAGGGGTGGTTGTATGCATCAGGAGTACTGGCAGGGTGCAAGGGGTGGTTGTATTCTTCAGGGGTACTGGCAGGGTGCAAGGGACGGTTGTATTCACCAGGGGTACTGGCTGGGTGCAAGGGGTGGTTGTATTCTTTAGGAGTGCTGGCAGGGTGCAAGGGGTGGTTGTATTCATCAGGAGTACTTGCAGGGTGCAAGGGGTGGTTGTATTCATCAGGAGTACTGGCAGGGTGCAAGGGGTGGTTGTATTCTTTAGGAGTGCTGTCAGGGTGCAAGGGGTGGTTGTATTCATCAGGAGTACTGGCAGGGTGCAAGGGGTGGTTGTATTAATCAGGGGTACTGGCAGGGTGCAAGGTGTGGTTGTATTCATCAGGAGTTCTGGCAGGGTGCAAGGGGTGGTTGTATTCATCAGGGGTACTGGCAGGGTGCAAGGGGTGGTTGTATTCATCAGGGGTACTGGCAGGGTGCAAGGGGTGGTTGTCAGGGCCGGACTGGCTACCGGGCATTTAGCCATTCTACAGAGCAGGGGGCTGATTTCGTTGATGGGGACCTGCGTATGCAAAACGAAATTCGTTTTGCATTGTTGATTTCAAAGCACACTCAGGTCTCCATCTACGAACTTAACCACCACCGCAGTGACATCAGCCCCCAGCTCTGTAGAATGTCAAAATGCCCGGTAGCCAGTCCGGCCCTGGTGGTTGTATTCATCAGAGGTACTGGCAGGGTGCAAGGGATGGTTGTATTAATGATGAGTACTGGCAGGGTGCAAGGGGTGGTTATATTCATCAGGAGTACTGGCAGGGTGCAAGGGGTGGTTGTATTCTTTAGGAGTGCTGGCAGGGTGCAAGGGGTGGTTGTATTCATCAGGAGTACTGGCAGGGTGCAAGGGGTGGTTGTATTCTTTAGGAGTGCTGGCAGGGTGCAAGGGGTGGTTGTATTCATCAGGAGTACTGGCAGGGTGCAAGGGGTGGTTGTATTAATGATGAGTACTGGCAGGGTGCAAGGGGTGGTTGTATTCATCAGGAGTACTGGCAGGGTCCAAGGGGTGGTTGCATTCTTTAGGAGAACTGGCAGGGTGCAAGGGGTGGTTGTATTAATGATGAGTACTGGCAGGGTGCAAGGGGTGGTTGTATTCTTTAGGAGTGCTGGCAGGGTGCAAGGGGTGGTTGTATTAATGATGAGTCCTGGCAGGGTGCAAGGGGTGCTTTTATTCATAAAGAGTACTGGCAGGGTGCAAGGGGTGGTTGTATTTATCAGGGGTACCTGGAGGCAGGCCTGCTGCAGAGTGTCCTTGTGGGGTACTGCTTTAGAGGGGGGAGGGGTGCAGGCAGGATGACGCATAAGAGGTCTGGGTGTGCACAGAAATGCAGACTCTCTCATTAGGGATGTAGTTTTGTTCTTCACGAAGAAGGTGTTTGGCGAGAAGGAAATACGAGAACCCGGCCCTACTTACTCACTATCATGAGTCCTAAGTACTGCTGGGTGGCGCACACATAACCGCCGTTGTTCGGATGCTCCCGGGGTGTAATGAAGATGGGCGAACAAGATGGGGGGGTCGGTACATGGGGTTTAATGTCAAGAACTGTACAGGGGCATCATGGGCGCGAGGCGGGGGCAGGCTGAGCCCGAAGGCCTAGGGATGTTTAAACCAGCAGAATGTCACTCATTGGTGACGCTCACATCCGGTGCTGCCCGGTGAGCCTCATCCTTGACGAATAGCTCCAGCCCTACAGCACAGTGACATAAGGACCCACACTTGCTGCACTCAGGGCTACTCACTTAGGTTACTAGGACTTCATGCCAGTCATAAAGCGGTGAGCCCAAATACAGTGGCTACTGAGTGGCATGTGCTGGCACCAGGGCCAACTTTAAGGCAGAGCCACTGGTGCAGCTGCACCTGGCACTGAGCTGTGGATGGGGGCCTGTGTTAAGAAATAAAATGGGTTTAAATGCACCTGCTGCAGAGTTCATTGTGTATGGAGCAGTTTTCAGGCAAATTTCAAAATAAGTCTGGTAATTAGAGAGATCCAGATTTTTACTCTAGTGGCAGTTTTGACTCATCATAAAGTAGAGAAGAGGGTTAATTTGCCTGCTGGAAAGAACACGTCCTTTGCAGACAACAGAGCTGTATTTGATGTGGATAGCTCAGTGGGCTACTGCTTTTGTCACTGAGATCCTTTTGTTATTTTCAGTTCATAAGTTGCAGTCCTAATATAGCACAGTGACCTATTAACTGTCATAACATAGCTGCATGCAAACTGGATGGCGTGGGTTAAAATGTTATGTTTTTCCCCAGTCTTTAATTATCGTAATGTAGCTAAAAATGGTTAGTTTGGGTAGAAATAAATTCTTATTAGTAAAGCCAACCCCAAGCAATGTGGTAGATTATAAATCCTGAGTTTGTGCTTTTCCAGACCAAACAATCTTAAAATATACTGCTTTCTAGTATAGATGATGTGAGTCTTACACTTTTTAATGCTCATTGTTTTATTTACCATTTCCTATAGACTGATTTACACACGTATGATTCATTGTCACTGTACATATATGTGATGTAAAGTGTTGAGACACCCTACACTGGTATGAGTATTGATATTAAAAAATTGAAATGCATGTGAGAGAGGCATGGGCGTAGCAAACACCCCCGCAGCCCCGGCGGTGAGGCGGGTCCCCAGTCTTCAGTACATGAAGGGGGCCTCCTCAGCTCACCTGCAGAGAGCTGTGAGAAGTTTGCTCTAAGGGATCTCTGTAAATAGGCGTGTTAACCCAGGGATCTTTCTGCGTGGGGTGGAGGGGCTTGGGGGGACCAGGATTATGTTGCAGTGGAAGATTGATTATGCGGAAGGTTTCACTCCGTTCTGCGTCAACACAGGGCAAGTTATTCTGCACGATGCCAGGCATTACTCTCTGCCCTCTCTTCCCCTGTGGGAGAGCACCTGTGCGCTCAGTCCTGTACTCCGCTCCATAGCAGGACAGAGGGGCTTGGGCCAAGGAGGATTCACACTGCCTGCCTGTGAGTACCCAAAGCAGACCTACATTGGCTCTGACGCAGTTACTGACAGAAGCTTTGCCCGGGCTGGGGGGCTGGAGACGGGGGCCATGTGAGTGCGGCCCAAACAGGGGATAAAGGAAGGTGTCCTGTGGGTCTCCTGTGGGCGCAGCTTACGCTAGGGGGCAGGGAGGGAATGGGTGCTGTTTGCAGCCTGTGAGTACCCCAATGGCCAGGGGACAGTGCTAGCGGCAACCTGTGAGAACAGCCACTGGGTCCTGAAGATTGATTTTAGCAGCTGTGACAAACAGCACCGAATACAAGTTCTCCCCCCAAAACCAACTGTGGATTGTGAAGCTTTCTGCTCCAAAATCTGCACATTTGGTTATTCACTGTGTTGTTTCCACCTGCTGCATTTCCACAAGTCTTATTTGCTGAAACATAACGAAGGCAAATTTCTTGTATGTTCAATGTTTGCAAACAGGTGTTTGCGCAGGAATCCCAAAATAATGACGCATTCGTATTCAAGGCCAAAATGTTGAAAGTTCGGAAACTACACATACAAACCCAGGGTGAAAACGCTTGTTTGTCATATTTCCGAGGCATTGT
The DNA here is from genome assembly GCF_964263255.1 of Lissotriton vulgaris. Lineage (NCBI taxonomy): Eukaryota > Metazoa > Chordata > Amphibia > Caudata > Salamandridae > Lissotriton > Lissotriton vulgaris. The sequence goes on from NC_141698.1 coordinate 1,040,503,094, forward strand.
CCATTTTTTTTTGCTTTCTTTTTTTTATTAAAAGATCATAGAGCCGATTACGGTATACGATTATTAAATATGTATTCCACATAGAAAAAGGAATATTCAAGATTTACAAGTTCAAAAATAATTATAAAGTATCAATTTTTATAACAAAGTTTTATTATATCTACTTTTAAAAGAACTTTCTCAATGGTACTTCAGTGACCTGCAGTTCATAGCCTGAATCCTTGCGAGACCGACTTGTCTCTACATCCTTCCGAGGCCGGTAAATTGAGAATCATGACATTGGATAATGCCATCGCCCATTATTTACAGCGTTTAGAAACACATAAAGTAAGGCAGGAAGAGCTGTATTGTCATGCCGCCTGATAATGCAATTCTGGTCAAATTGGAACTTTTCATTAAACGGCTTTTGTCGGGCTGGATGTAAACACAGGAATAAGCAGTTGGTCCTGAAACGAGGGTCACTAGAGAGGGATGAGCGAGGGGTGTCTCAGTAAGGCCTCTCCTGCAGGGCTCATGGACCAAAGGGCACATCTCTGTGCCAGGGCCGGTGACTCCCTCTCACTAGTGGACCAAGAGGCCAGGAGGGCGGGGAACAGAAGATGCAAGAGACCTGATGGAAGGGAAGGGGTCAGGCAGAGGGGAGAAACTGAAAAGTGGGGATGGAAGGACTGTGTAGAGAAATAGAAGAAGGACAAGAGGGGGACAAACCATCGAGCAGGCAGGGTTCTGGCTCCTACTAGTCAAATTAGATGTTCGACCAGTTAGCTTTTTTTAAATTCAGTTTTCAATATATGTTTATAAATAGAACTAAAAGCTTATTTCACACCACGTTAAAAACCCACTCCTATAAACGATTTACAAAAGAAATAATAAAAGCAGGAACTCTTTTAAACGTCATTGCCCTCTGGTCAGCAATGAAAGCGTGTAAGCAAGTGTTAAAGAGCAATTTCACTAACAAGACCTCGTGCCACTCGTGAGTCAATCCCCTGTGACGTCTATCTCAGCACGCGCCAGAGGGACTCGTCAAACATGATTGGATGAGCTCACTGTCACCAGATGATCCTAAGATCGTTGTGCACTTCTGCTTTGGCTAACCACGTGCTGGTGACATCATGGATGCATGAGTTTGTTTCAGACTTGAGGAGTCCACAGGGTCCAAGTTTGGACAATATTATCAATAAGGTTTTATTGACCGCTTCTGCAGATACATGGCAGATTTCAGCAACAGAATAGCTCCCACATACAATGTGCTCTATTGGCTTTTCCTTTACTAATGTCTTGGTACTCAAAGCTCTGATTCAGACTTTGTCAGAGGGTCCAGTTCTTTTGATTCAACTTGGTCAGCTTGAAAGCAGCACATGGGCACTTAATTTAAGTGTTATCAGGTGCACAGCCGGAGACAGCTGAGGGTATCAATGACCATAAAACAAGGAAGGGATTGCAGTCGTGTGCAAACCACGTAGGTCCTCATTGCCCAGAATGAAAACACACCCTCTTATGTGCATCTGTGTGCTTGTTCTTGTTGCTCATCTCAAGGTTATGCACTTATTTCACCTAGAAATGCCAACACTGTAACAAAAGAGTTAAAAAAATAAATAAATAATACTGGCATTGAGTTGTAACCTTAATAACAGTGCTTAGAAACTGTATGCGTGTACCCCTCTCTCTCATGCTTGTGTTCTTTTTCTACCTTTTCCACTTTCTTGTTCTTTAACCCAGGCTCACTTTCATGCTCTGTTTTGCCCTCTCTGTCTTTCCATATATATATTCCTCTATCTCTCTCATACTCTCTCTTGCTCTCTGTTTAGTCGTCTGACTCACTTTCTCTTTCTCCTCAATATCCCTCTATATGTCAATTTTTTTCTCTTTGCCAGTCTATTCCATTTGTTGTCCTTCTGTCTCTGTCTCACTCAGCTTCGCCCTTATGCTCTTTATTTGCTGTGTGTTTGCCCTCTTCCTTCCCTCACTGTCTCCTCATTGTCTTTTCCTACCTGTGAAGCATAGTAGCCTAGCCTCAAGCCCGAGTAGGCATCCTTTGACTCCGCAAATCAGAGTCATGAGGTTCCAAATGACCAGGCTGTGCGTGTGCGTACTCTAGAGAGAAACAGGGAGTGAATATATACATCTATGTGAGATTGATATATAGCAAGTGTGATACCCTCAGCCATTTACAGCTCTTCAGCTAAGCACACTGAATGGTGGGATTTCCAACCTCATACGTGAGGGAGATTCATAACATCTCCAAAAATGCAACATGCTATTGGCTCGAAGGTCAGGACTGTCTGGAGTTCGTCAAACCTGGCATAGCTGACTTGGCAGGGGTGTCACATCATTTTTTTTGTAAAGTTTTTATAATTGCAAAATTTGGCTCTGTTCTCAATATCTATCAGATATGCAATCTCCTCTTCATCAGACCCTTAGGCTGTTATTAATGTATAGTAAGTTTACCAGATAAGCCATGTCACCAGGGGCACACCTATTCAGGGCCATCTATTCATTTTACAAAGCATTGTAATTTGTAATCTATCTATCTGGCCAGAATAGAGGAATAAGGCTTTACATTTTAAGGATTGTATATTGTATTAATCTTTGCAATCAAGACAACTAAGGAAAGTTTTTTCCCATTGCTGGGATGAATATATTTATTTCACAAAACAGAAAGCGGCTGACACAAGAAGTTTCTGAAAGTAAACAGTTCTTATCGGCATCCTATTTCCCTTCTGCTCTTCATTTTGATCTACCTGCCATGGGTTGCAAGGGGAGTGCCATGGGTCGCAAGGGGAGGGCCATTGGTAGCAAGGTGTCGCAGGTGCGATCCCTGGCGACTTCTAAATGATAGTCCATGGGTGCATCCTTCCTCTTGGTACCTTTCATTGGCTCCTGCCTCTGCTGCAGTGCCTCACTAGGAGCCACTGCCTCGAAGCTAGCACTGACTACTAGAGAAGAGCACAGGCCACCAACCTCTGGAGGGCCTAGGATGACTAGGTGTCCTGGATTCGCCAGGACACTCCAGGTTTTTCACGAGCTGTCCCATTAGATTTCGACAATTTTAGCACATGTCCTGGATTTCAGAGAGGGTCGACTAAAGACATAGGGAGGCATGTTTTTGTGTGTTTCATGGGCAGTATGGCGGGTCGCCGGCTTGAGAGCTATTGACGGACGCGGAGAATGGGGGGCCCCCTCCATGTACTTCGCAGGGGGGCCCCCTCAAGTTTCGTTACGCCACTGAAAGTCCCAGCATTTACAGCCAGGCCCTCAAAAGACAGCTGGATGCCTTCCAGCTACCAGAGGGAGTGGTGTTGATCCAATATGTCGATGATATCCTTTTGGCGGCCGACACCACCCCGCTTGCAACGACAGCCACCGTCCAACTCCTACACTTTCTTGCAGAAAATGGCCATAAAGTCTCCAAAAAGAAGTTACAGTTCTGCCAGCCACAAGTGACTTAACTAGGCCATCTTCTGTCCAAAGAAGGGAGGAAACTTACCCCTGACCGAATCCAAACCATCCTAGACACCCCCATCCCGAAAACACAAAAACAGGTCCGCTCTTTGGTTGGCCTAACCTCTTTTTGCAGACAGTGGTTGCCTAATTACAGCCTCATTGTGAAACCATTACTTGCCCTGCTGACCAAAGATGTCCCCTCCCCGCTTCCTTGGACCACTGAGTGTCAAGCCTCCTTTAAGGAATTACGGGATGCACTCTGCTCAGCACCCGTCCTCGGAACGCCGGATTACTCCAAACCCTTCTCCCTCTTCACCCACGAAAGGGAGGGATGCGCATTGTCTGTCCTGACTCAATCGATTGGTCCTAAGCAGCGCCCTTGTGCCTACTTCTCCGCCACTCTTGATCCTGTAGCCAGAGCTTTACCTGCCTGCCTTCGAGCAGTAGCTGCCGCTGCTGTCTCTATCCGTCAGAGCGAGGGAATCGTACTTTCCAACTCCCTCACTGTATTAGTGCCCCATGCAGTTGACACCCTTTTGAACCAGACAAAGACCCAACACCTGACTAGCGCACGACTGACAGGGTACGAGTTGACTCTGCTTGCACCCCACATCACACTAAAGAGATGCACGACTTTGAATCCTGCCACATTGTTACCCCTGCCTGAAAACGACCCCGACGTTCCTCCCATACACGACTGTGTGACCCTCACAGACGAACAGACTAGGAGTAGGGTTGACCTCCGAGACACTGCTTTTCCTGACCCCGATGGAGAGCTATGGGTAGACGGCTCATGCATCAAACTCCCAGATGGCACCACTTCAGCTGCCTATGCAGTAACGACAGCCCGAACAGTAGTTGAGACAGCCTGCATCACACAACGATCTGCCCAGGCAGCAGAGCTGATAGCCCTCACCCGAGCATGCATCATAGCCGCAGGGACCACCGCGAACGTATATACGGACAGCCAGTATGCCTTCGGAGTGGTCCACCATTTTGGGCTCCTGTGGAGGGAGAGGGGATTCCTGACGTCCCACGGCACCCCAATCCTCCACGGAGATTTAGTGTCCGCTCTGATTGAGGCAGTTCTCCTCCCCAAACGATTAGCGGTGATCAAATGTCAGGCACACAAAAGGGTGACAGACTTAGTCGGACAAGGGAATGCATTAGCCGACATCACTGCACGAACCACAGCTGAGAATGGGACGGTGACACGCATATATGTGACCAGGTCACAAGCAGAAAAATGGAGTGACACAAGGGAAATGATCAGAGACATACAGTCGGCCAGCACCCCTCACGAACTGACTAAGTGGGCAAGGGTGGGTTTGAAGGACGAAGAGGGTTGCTGGCGAACGAAGGATGCAAACAAGTGGTTGCTGCCCGACTCATATCTGATCCCCATACTGACAATGGCACATTCCCCCGCACACATAGGATCTGCACCCATGATCGAACTCATTTCCAAAGTCTGGCACAATGACAAAATCCCCGACTCAGCCAGACGCCTAGTTCAGCAGTGCCTTATCTGTCTGCAACACAACCCCGGGAAAGGAACTGTAGTACCCCGGGGAGGGTTTGGGACCCCCAATCACCCCTTTGAGGTCCTTCAGATGGACTACATCCAACTAGAGAGATGCCCAAACCTGAAGTATGTACTAGTCATCGTATGTGCCTTCAGCAAATGGGTGGAGGCCTATCCAACCCGTGACAACACTGCCATGACTACTGCCAAAGTACTACTGAAGGAATTCTTCCCTCGCTATGGCCTTTGTCGAATTTTATGGAGCGACAATGGCCCCCACTTCATAGCTGAGGTTATCCAACTAATCCTAAAGGGGTTGGGGGTGAAGCAACGGTTTCATGCGGTCTTCCACCCCCAATCCGCCGGTCTAGTGGAACGCCATAATGCCACACTGAAGCTGAAACTGGCAAAAATAGTGGCCACCACTGGACTTAACTGGCCGGATGCCCTCCCACTGGCTTTGTTATCGATGCGCTCCACTCCCACCAAGCACCATTTGACCCCCTACGAGGTCGTGTTTGGGCGACCGATGAATCTCTGGACTGCTCCCAAACCGACCTCCATTCATGACGTCCCAGACGTCCTACTATCTGATTATTTGTGCAAGTTAACCAAAACGTTGTCTGTCATTCATCAACAGGTGCAGCAAGCCATCCCCGATGCTTCCAGGGGCCCCGGCCATGACATCCAACCGGGAGATTTCGTGTTGATACGAAATTTCCAGCGAACCAAGAGTCTGGAACCTCGGTGGACGGGCCCCTGGCAAGTGCTGATCACCACCCGAACGGCGCTCCGAGTGGAGGGGAAGAAGCACTGGCTGCACGCGCATCATTGCCGGAAGGTCTCTGCAAACCTAACCACGACAGAAAACGTCAGCGCCCAAGAAGAGCTCCTGAGCAAAGACCGACCGATATTGGACTGTTATCCCGATACTGAGGCACTCGAACTTGCAAAATTCTCTGATCCCACTGTGCCATCCAGAGAAGGGTATTTCCTGCGTCGAAAGGAGGGAGTTCCGGCTAAGTAGGCCACGGACTAAGTTAAAATCTCAGAACGGTAACCTAAACACAATCAAGGGTTACCGGGAGAGAAGCTAAACGAAGTCTGTGGTTCTGCCCACTACCGAGCCCCTTGAAGGTGATGGAAGCGCCAGATAAGAAGATGATGGAAGCGCCAGATAAGAAGATGATGGAAGCAACAGGAAATACCCAGTATAGAAATCCAAAGACTGACAACTTGCACAAATCAAAGACAATCGCACTCTTCAATGTCTTCCTCTTCTGCCTCCTCCTCATGACCTCCTTCTGGATTCTGGAGGAAAGCACACCGGCTCATGAGGCATTGCTACCTACTGCACCACCGACACCCCTGAAAGAGCATCACCTAATCTCTCTGTCGCCTCAGCTCCGAGAAAGGCGCAGGGAATTTTGGAACAATTCCTTCGTGCAACTGTTGCACCAACACAACCTTGCTGCAAATGCTACGAACTGCTGGATCTGCGGGTTGCTCCCGCATGCTACAGGACACTCCATCCCCTTCATCCCTTCTCCTTTCTCAGTTCACGGCTCCTGCCTCGCCTGGCTGATCCTCATGCAAGAGAGCCACAAGGACAACGCCACCTCCAGCCGGACAGTGTCGCACTTCTACTCTGGGTTCTGGCTGAACAAAACCGAAAAGACCTCTGTTGCTCTGTGTCCTGCGCTCACGGGCGCCACCTTCCTTAAAGACATTCCTGCCAAAGAACGAGTCGAAGTACAGGTGCTCCACAATCCAGCCAGGACCACCTTCTCTCATCTGCAAAAACAAACTACCGCTACTCTGACTGTGGCCCTGTCTGTTATCAATGTCACAGGTCTTGTGTGTCTCGAAGGCCATGGAACGCAGCTGGTGGGTCACAGTGCCTGCCGAATCACCAGAACATTGGACTCAGTTGACCCCCCTTCCTTTGTTGCTTCTCCGAATATGTACTTTGTGTGTGGCACCAAAGCTTACACCTGGCTCCCGAGAGGTTGGAAGGGCGCATGTTACATTGCCTTCGTTCTTCCACCCACATATGTAGCCCCTGCCAACCATCACCGACAGAGGCGTGCAGATGACATTGGACAAGCCGACTCCACCGGAGCACAGTTCCTAGATGCAGCAAAGGGACTTGTTCCTCTGTGGGGCCCAATGGCAAACAGCTGCGCTATCCGACACCTGACCCAGGCAGTAGAAACAACGATCAACATCACGGCTGGCATCCTCGCCAACAACACTGCGGAGCTTCAGGCGGTCCGCCTTGTGACCCTTCAAAATCGCCTTGTCCTGGATGTGGTCCTAGCCGACCGAGGAGGAGCATGCCGCATCATCGGATCTAGCTGCTGCACCTACGTGCCAGACAACTCGCCTTCAGTCTACAAAGCCATTGAACACCTCCACAGACTCTCCTCGGAGGTTCACCAGGAGCAGGAAGGATGGTCGCTTGGGAGCTGGTTTTGGGACACTTTGAGGAACTGGGGTTGGAGGTTGTTTTCCTTCGTGCTGATACCTGTTGTGATCTTATGTGGGTGTTGCTTAGGTATCCAATGTCTACCATCTTTGTGCGGCCTTGTTTCCAACTGTATATGCCCAAAGACTTTGGACTTCCGAAATGAGCACATGAGTCCCCTCTATGAAGTAGAAATACGTGGCCTTATGGGGATAAATCCAAACTGACAAGTTGGCGAGATATGTTAAAAGGGAGGACTGTGGAATTCTAGTTTGTGAGCTAAACATTATCTGCGCCAGCTTGTCACCCGCGTACAACGTGCACGATCACCATTTTAGGCATCATGGTCTCCCTGTCCACGATCGATCGCCAGCGCGCCCCTCTGACCCAGCAAGCATCCTCCGCGCACCCTGGCTCCCCCTCCCTCCCCTCATGAACATAACCCTTCTGCATGACCCTGTCCTTGGGAGTCACGCCAGCGCCTGACCAACACCTCCTCTCCTCCGATGAATGCCCCTCTGTTGATCAACCTTCCCTCCGCACTGGATTGTCCACGAGGCATGAATACCACTCCTTTGATGACCCCTCACCCCGTGTCCAGCTGTCCACACAGGTCCGAGGCCATCGCCTAAGCCGGGAGATATCATTTACTGCCCCTTATTGTATGAGGTCGCTCTCCTTCAAAGGACCCTCTATTGATCCAGGCCTCCCCACCCCCTGTGATATGATCAGGCGCATACATCCTAAGACTCGGCAGAACACTCAGCTGCGTGATGACCCCCCTCCTCTTATCAGCAGGTTGAGGACCTCTATTGTGAAGGTATATGGGGGTGGGATTGACACGAGGATTGCGGGGATGTCTTTTTCCGGGCTTCACAATGTTCTGATTATAATAAAGAAAGGTCACATGCCATAAACCAGTGTATAAGAGGCCAGGCCTCCGAGAGGCTGTTAGAGCACCTCGAGATGATACCTTGTTGTCTGATCTGATGTGTTCTGCTCCGTCGGAATAAAACCTCTGTTTCCTGCCTTCTGGTCTCTGGCGCCTGCCTCATTGCTTGGTAAATTTGAATGGTACAAGGGCAGTTAGCGCCGGGCAAATCTTGAGAAAGGTCCTAGCCCTACCTTTTTCCACACTGTAACCGTGACAAAAGATATTCAGGCAGACCGAGGTAGAGTACGTTCACATAGTCCAACCTCGATCCAATCAGGGCTTGCACCGTTAATTTCCTATGGGCGATAGAGAGAAGGGGGAGGAATTTCCTCAACATTTTGAGTATTCCAAAACACTGCCCCACCAGGCCAAGAATCTGAGATTTCAATGAAAGGCAGTTGTCCATCTTGATTCTCAGGTTCTTAGCTACCTTGAAGTCAGTAGCAGGGGGAAACATTCCTGGAGGCCACCAGGTCTTCCATCCGGGATCAGGGGGGCAACCGAAGAAGAGGAGCTCGGACTTGTCGGAGTTGCATTTCAACTGGTTAAGTTGAAACCAAGTAAATATTGCGCCCAAGCAGTTCTTAATGCTCTCGCCATCAAAGTCCATGTTCTTACCACAGGTGAAGAGAAGCTGGGTATTGTCGGCGTACCATATAATCTGGGCGCCAAAAGACTCTGCCAGTGCCGCAAGGGGGGACATATAGATATTAAAAAGAGTGGGGCTCAAAATCGACCCCTGAGGAACTCCCACCTCCAGAGGCGGCACTGTAGCAGAGTACGGAGGAGCCCAGACTGTCTGTTGTCGGTTGGAAAGAAACAACTCAAACCATCTGAACACCGTTCCCCGAACCCCGATCTCCAAGAGTCTCGCCAGGAGCCGGTCATGGGGAACGGTGTCAAACGCCGCCGAAAGATCTAATAATACCAACACTGCTTTCCCTCCATTATCTAGGACTTCCTTGATGTCATCTGACACCTCCAACAGTGCCGACTCTGTGCTCATATTAGCCCTGAAACCGGACTGGGTGTAGTGCAAGATCTCATTTGACTCTACAAAGTCGGCCAGGACTGAGTGCACATGCTTTTCAGTCACCTTGTCCAGGGCCGGGAGCAGCGATATAGGCCTATAATTGGCATGGTTACTGGGGTCCAGGGACGGCTTCTTTAAGAGAGGGAGAACCATCGCCTGTTTCCATGCTTGTGGTACAGTTCCGGTTTCCAATGACCTATTTAGGATCAGATTGACAGTCGGATTGATGACATGTGCAATTTTAGCTAAGAACTTAGCGGGGCATGGATCAAGCCGGGAGCCAGATCTCAATTTAGACAGAATTTCCAAAGAGGATTGCAACTCAATGGAAGGAAAAGTCATCAAAGTGGGCTGTCCAGCGATCACCTTAGGAGAGCCCAGTGCTGGGTCAAGCGGATCCACTCCCGCCGCAGCAGGAAAAGTATCCTGAATGCTAATGATCTTATTAGAGAAGAAGCTAGCCAGTTGGACCACCCGAGGTTCCGAAAAGGAGCATTTAGGTGTGATGGCGGCCGGGGAAGTAAATTCCTTCTTCTACCAGGAAAACTTCTTTACTGGTGTTACTGGCCTCCTCAATCCATCTGGCAAAATAGGCATTTTTCTCTAAATAGATTTCCCTGTGGTAAGCCTTGATCCTGCTCTTATACGCTTCCTTCAGAGGCTCCAGATAGCTTACTCTCCATGCTCTTTCTGCTTTGTTACAAAGCCTGCGGCTGGAGTTAAGCGCTGAAGTAAACCATGGAGCGGATGCGCGGGACGAGGCCTTAAAGGAACACTCGTGCGGCGCCAGCTCCTCCAAACAGCGCGTAAGCCAACTTTGAAAGAGATAAATATCTGTCTCCACGTCACCTGACAGACGACACGGATGATTCATCAGATATTGGTCGATCATGTCTGATGACACTTTATGAAAGGCACGAGGGAGCTGGGATAAATGACCTTTATCCCTAATAGTGGAGCTAGATTTATGCATAATATCAAAGGACACCAACAAATGATAAGTCCAAAGTACTAGCAAAGGAGGGGAGACTCTGATAAGGGCAGTAGAGAAGATTTGATCCAACGTATGACCTTTGTTGTGTGTAGGTGACATCAGGTAAGGTAGTAAGCCCAGTGGCTCCGTGGAATCTAAGAGCTTGATCGTATCTACAGCATCCACTTCATCAAAGTGGATGTTGAAGTCGCCAAGGAGTATACAGTGTTTAAACTGTACGCACAGTGCCGACATCACTGAGGAAAGTCCCTCATAGAAAGATCCAATAGGACCTGGAGGTCTGTAGACCAACAGTCCAGCACAGGATTGGACTGGTGATAGTGACAGGCAGAAACCCAACGCTTCTGCTCCCTGAATGCTTAATGCTAAGCCCCTTGGAGCACCTTGTTTCCTTAATCCCTATGGTTTCGAACAATACACATTGTGACTTTTTATGATCTCAACAAGCAAGCCCACTTGCTTTTTATATTTTAACTGTAACCATGATTGCTTTTTTTTACACATTTGTATGTTTTATATTGAGTTTTTATTAACTGTACAATACTGTCTGTCCCCATCTGCTCTTCCACATGACGTTGATGTTCCACTGCTGCTGCCTGGTAGGCGTTGTGCTGGTCGATGCCTAGGTCGTTGTGTAGGTTGTCTTTCTCCGGTCCACGGCCTTCTGGCCAAGCACTGAGCCCGTTGTTTTTATGCCAGCTGCCGTAGAGATATGGGATTGTGATTGTATGCATGGTTTCCGTAAAATGATGAGCACTCTGGATAGATGAATATTACAGATTTGTGCTCCAGCCTTCAGAGCTCACTCAGAACGCCGCCATCTTGCTTCTCTGATTGGCCAAACCCCTAAGATGTATATCTTTAATGCTGTTTATCTTTACAGAATCATATAACACTTGCTATAAAAAATGATATACCTCCAAAATATCTTTATTTCTCAGACTCTCTGAGATATTGGTGGAACTCTAACATTTCATGAACTGAATATAAACAATACCTATGTACACATTCTGAGGTTGGGATTGATAATCAACAAACAAACATTCATCAGGATTATATATTTCGTACAGACACCAAGGAAAAACAAGCATTTGCATTGCAATAGGTCTCGCATTATGAAAGTTTGAGCTATTGGTCTTGTAAATGACAATTTTTTTATGTATGTGTTGGTTTTGAAAATAGCTAAATTAATAGCTTTGTCATTTACAATGGTAATAATTATAACTTTCGCAAATGTGACACCTATAGCATTTGTAATGCAACATGTTTTGTATTTACGTGACTTAGATGTATTGATATTACAAATAACAATAGCTTTTAATTTTTTTAAATAATTAATACTTAAATAAAAGTGATTCTAATTTATAATGGCAATAGCTTAAAATTTTGTGAATAACTTTTTTGAAGATTATGGTCAGTGTATTTTATTGTGATGAAAATCCAAGAACAGAAGTGAAATATTAACATCTTTTTGTGACATTTGTAATAAAGTTTGAAACATTGAGAGAACATATTTGAACCAGTTGTTGTTGAATGGTTGCAGAGATTGATTTTGTGATGGCGCAGAGTGATGCTGGGGTTGCGCTGAGTGATGCATGGGTGGCGCTGAGTGATGCTGGGGTTGCGTTAAGTGATGCTGGGGTTGCGCTGAGTGATGCTGGGGTTGCGCTGAGTTATGCTGGGGTTGCGCTGAGTGATGCTGGGGTTGCGCTGAGTGATGCAGGGGTTGCACTGAGTGATGCATGGGTTGTGCTGAGTGATGCAGGGGTTGGGATGAGTGATGCAGGGGTTGCGCTGAGTGATACATGGGTGGCGCTGAGTGATGCTGGGGTTGTGCTGAGTGATGCTGGGGTTGCTCTGAGTGAGGCAGGGGTTGGGCTGAGTGATGCTGGGGTTGCGCTGAGTGATGCTGGGGTTGCGCTGAGTGATGCTGGGGTTGCGCTGATTGATGCAGGGGTTGCGCTGAGTGATGCAGGGGTTGCGCTGAGTGATGCAGGGGTTGCGCTGAGTGATGCAGGCGTTGCGCTGAGTGATGCTGGGGTTGCGCTGAGTGATGCAGGGGTTGCACTGAGTGATGCAGGGGTTGCGCTGAGTGATGCAGGGGTTGGGATGAGTGATGCAGGGGTTGCAAGGGGGAAAAACGAGTCTAACAGAGGACAGAAGGGCACAAAAAGCGAGTCTAACAGAGGGCAGAAGGGAAGAAAAACAAGGGAAAAACAAGTCTAACAGAGGGCAGAAGGGCAGAAAAACAAGGTAAAAACGAGTCTAACGGGGGCAGAAGGGCACAAAAAACGAGTCTAACAGGGGCAGAAGGGCACAAAAAACAAGTCTAACAAAGGGCAGAAGGGCAGAAAAACAAGGGACAAACGAGATTAGCAGAGGGCAGAAGGGCACAAAAAACGAGTCTAACAGGAGCAGAAGGGCACAAAAAAAACGAGTCTAATAGGGGCAGAAGGGCAGAAAAACAAGGGGAAAAAAACGAGTCTAATAGGGGCAGATGGGCACAAAAAACGAGTCTAACAGAGGGCAGAAGGGCAGAAAAACAAGGGAAAAACGAGTCTAACAGAAGGCAGAGGGGCACACAAAACGAGTCTAACAGAGGGCAGAAGGACAGAAAAACAAGGTAAAAACGAGTCTAACGGAGGCAGAAGGGCACAAAAAATGAGTCTAACAGGGGCAGAAGGGCACAAAAAGCAAGTCTAACAAAGGGCAGAAGGGCAGAAAAACAAGAGAAAAACGAGTCTAACAGAGGGTAGAAGGGCACAAAAAACGAGTCTACCAGGGGCAGAAGGGCACAAAAAACGAGTCTAATAGGGGCAGAAGGGCAGAAAAACAAGGGGAAAAAACGAGTCTAATAGGGGCAAAAGGGCACAAAAAACGAGTCTAACAGAGGGCAGAAGGGCAGAAAAACAAGGGAAAAACGAGTCTAACTGGGGGCAGAAGGGCACAACAAGCATTTGCAATGCAATAGGTTTCGCATTAGGAAAGTTTGAGCTATTGGTCTTTTAAATGAATTTTTTTTATTTATGTGTTGGTTTTGAAAATAGCTAAATTAATAGCTTTGTTATTTACAATGCAAATAGTTATAACTTTCACAAATGTGACACCTATAACCTGGGGTTGCGCTGAGTGAAGCTGTGGTGGTGCTGAGTGGTGTTTTGGTGGTGCTGAGTGATGCTGTGGTGGTGCTGAGTGGTGCTGTGGTGGTGCTGAGTGATGCTGTGGTGGTGCTGAGTAGTGCTGTGGTGGTGCTGAGTGGTGCTGTGGTGGTGCTGAGTGATGCTGTGGTGGTGCTGAGTGATGCTGTGGTGGTGCTGAGTGGTGCTGTAGTGGTGCTGAGTGGTGCTGTGGTGGTGCTCAGTGATAATGTGGTGGTGCTGAGTGATAATGTGGTGGTGCTGAGTGATGCTGTGGTGGCGCTGAGTGGTGCTGTGGCGGTGCTGAGTGATGCTGTGGTGGTACTGAGTGGTGCTGTGGTGGTGCTGAGTGGTGCTGTGGTGGTGCTGAGTGATGCTGTGGTGGTGCTGAGTGGTGCTGTGGTGGTGCTGAGTGGTGCTGTGGTGGTGCTGAGTGGTGCTGTGGTGGTGCTGAGTGATAATGTGGTGGTGCTGAGTGATAATGTGGTGGTGCAGAGTGATGCTGGGGATGCTTGAGTGATGATGTGGTGATGCAGAGGGCAGAAAGGCACAAAAAACGAGTCTAACAGAGGACAGAAGGGCAGAAAAACCAGGGAAAAACGAGTCTAACAGAGGGCACAAGGGCACAAAAAAGAGTCTAACAGGGGACAGAAAGGCACAAAAAACGTGTCTAACAGAGGGCAGAAAGGCACAAAAACCGAGACTGACAGAGGGCACAAAGGCACAAAAAACGAGTCTAACAGAGGGCAGAAGGGCAGAAAAACAAGGGAAACAAGTATATAAATAAACACATTTTGGATTATTAGGACAAGGCCTAAAAACTAGCCTGTAAGAAGCTCGGGCCGAGGTCACTGTGACAGCACACCGCACAGGTAGTTTTAACAAACACAGCTGGTATGGTTCGTCAACCTTTGCATGACAAATCACATCCTCACGTTACTTTTAACACCACCCTTCCAAAAGCTGTATCCAACACCCACTAATCTGCTTTCTGCATCACATACATTTGTATCCCGGGACATTTATAAGCATGCCCCGCTCAAACTCCTGTCTCCTAGTTCCAATCCCTTGCAATTTGCAAGGCACGAGGGAAGGCCGTGTCAATTATGAAGAGTATAAGAAAACATTTAAATTATTTACATAAATAACGGAAACAAATATAAAAACAAAAACATATTAATATGTATGGGGTTAGAATTGCACTTCTCTTTACTTTTGCTTCCACCCACTAACTACCCATTTGATGTCCTCCATTTATTTAACATCTTACCATCCCTTGTCCAGTTAATATTTCTAGAGCAGAGCAGTACCGTGGGAGCCTCATCCCCAAAACAGTTATGTATGTTAATCAACTGTCTGTTACGTTGAGTTCAACCTTATGCAAAATACATCGAATTCGTTGTTTTTATTGCTTTTATTTCAATTCGAATTGCAAATGGCGCAGGTGAAATGACCTTCCATTAGACGTGCCTGATGGGGAAATGAGCCCAAAAGAGCCACACGCATATTTCCCCTGCTCCCCAACTCTCACTCCCCCACACCCCGAATCCCTTCCTAAAAGAAAAGGCACACAATTGCACAGAAAGAAAAAGGTAACCTCACAGTTCGAGTTGTGGTAAACGGGGTGTGAGTGTGACAAACGAATGACGTGCCCGCCGTGGAAATGTGAGACACACCCACTGAGGGTACCTGGCTTTGAATCAGTTCATTTGGAAAATGTTCTGGTCCTACCCACAAGATGGCACTGTTGGAACAAGTTGAGAACCGAGAGGTCTGGGCATCAGGAGTGCTATGTGAATAGTATCGTGAAGCGCTACATACAAATGAAATAGATTCAAAGATGTGGCCCTTTTGGTAACAGGCAGAGGTCGGAATTTTTTTTTTTTTAATCCTAGCATCGCACTGTTCACAGTAAACCTTTACAATTCAGTATTCTTCAGTTCCTTTACCTCTCTGCCTAAAAGAGGGGCGCGTAGACTAACTAGTATTGTATTTACACGGATTTTCATATCCCTACACAGTGCCAAATAAGATGTGTGGGAGGGTAGCAGCTACTATGTGAAAGTGCATCAAATGGAAGCGCGGCTGTTAACTGCATATAGAGGTAGTGTTTTTATTTTAAGTGCATGAGGGCAATAGTTGTGCTTTTGTAGCATTTTGTCTAACTGACTTTGAAGCAGAAAGGTGTGATGGAGGACGTTTAAGCATTAGATGCTAGTGTATGGATGGAAGGAAAGTGTGCAAGTGAACTCCGGTGCACGAGGGTAGTGTTTTTGTGTTGTGTATTTATGGTGAAAAAAGACTGTGCAAGGTATTTTGCAACAATTATATAGATTTTTTTGTTGTTGTTTCCGGTCCCAACCTGAAGGAGAATATGAGGTTACGACAAGAGATACAGATTCAGGTGTTGAGATTGGGGAACAATTATCTAACCCAGGTTTAACTCAATGAAAATGGTGCAACAGCAGGGGTGAAGAGGAGAAATGCGAGACACGGCCTGGCGGCCGTGAAAAGTGTGAAGCAGGGGGCAGGGGAGAGGATCCCTTTGAAGTGAAGCTCTCGGAGGCAGGCGGCTTGGGGAGCAAATGATAAGCGCGTCCACGAGCACATGCACTCCATGTAATCCGCCTGGTGGTTTCAGAGCTTGGTTTGCCCTCAATACTCTCGTCCAATTACCGCTTGCGCGATTAATAGGACGAGACCTAAAAAACGACTCTAAGAGGGGCAGAAGGGCACAAAAAATGAGTCTATTCCACTGGGCAAGAATGTAGATATTGCCTTATTGCATCACTGTATTCCTGGCAGTTTAAGCATCTGTGTAGTGTCCGCAATCATGGCATTTCTATGCAGATTGAACTGAGCAGCTCAGAACATAGTGGGTGTTTCATTTACGGGGGTTTTAATGATCACAAAGCATATATTTAAATAATTGTCACAAAGCGCATATTTAAAAAAAAAGTCACTAGGTGGAGCTGCAAGCATAGATAGACAAACAAAGTTAATTTTAAAACACCCTTTGCACGCAGGGTCTGATGAAAAAGGAAAGAAACCAAGTTGTGAACAAGAACTTCCCCGAAAGAAGCTTTTAGGGGCGGGGGAGCGGATCCCTTTGAAGCACGGCCTCGCGGCCGTGAAAGAAGTGTGAAACAGCAGGGATGTTAATTAGGGGGGAGGAGAAGTGAGGCAGAGTGCGCGGGGGAAGCAACAGATGGCTTTGATGTGGACAAGCTTTCCGCTCCACTAGTTCACAGGAACTGTTCAAAATCCGCAATTGTTTCAGGCCTTGAATTGCCTACTATAATTCTCGACAACAAGCATTGCTAAAAGCAATGCTTTGAAGTCGAGACCTAACAACAAGCATTGCTAAAAGCAATGCTTTTAGGTTGAGACCTAAAGATGGTGAGTGTCCTTCAGACGGGAAACGTTGCATCTGTGTGATGCAATGCATGTGGTTGAATCTGCATGGTTGGCAAAGAAGTTGAAAGTTAAAGGCAGATGTTGCTCCAGGTGTTCATGTAAAGAATCTACTACTTTGGGACAAACACTTTTTAAACCTTTTAGAGTTCATCTCTCCAACAAGTACCACAATTAGGACTAAAAGGACTGGAGCAATAGAGCGTGAAGGGTGCGGTTAGCTCATTGTGGTAGTTCCTGAGAGGAAGCCAAATTGACAGGCGTTTGGCAGCTGCAGTGGTGTCTATTGCATTAACAGCGTTATGGGAAATAGGAAAACAAATGAATCTCAAGAATCTCAAGCATGATGAACTTGAGTGCGTTGAGCATGCACATTGTGCACTTGGCTTGGTATATTGTGCACATTCTATTGGATCAGTCAGCATGCAATGCAGATAAGTGCTGAGTGGCACTCAGCATGAACCTTGGTATGTGTATAGGCCGCAGAAAAGGCTCAGAGAGGTTGTAGGATTTTATTCATTAAACGTTGGAAAGTGGCTGGGGCGCCATGAAGTCCAAAAGGTAAGACAGTAAACTCAAAGAGGCCCTCGGGGGTAGTGAAGGCTGTCTTCTCCTGATCACCTTGACGCAAGGGCACCTGCCAATAACCTTTTGTTAGGTCAAGGGTAGATATGTACTGTGTGTGAGAAGTTGGCCTGATATTCAGTGTTCACTATTCTAGTGATCACTATGTATCAGTCCAAACAACCCTTATGGTGATTGGTTGTAAGCCAACCTTATAGACCAGCTATCCTAGTAGCATGGATACGAGCGGTCTTCGGGCTAAACTCTAGAGGGCGTGTTAAGCCAGCTGTTATACCATCACATATACCCCTTGAACACCAAGTGAGAGGACACCACACAAGTGTTATGAAAATAAACAGTGTATTTATTTAGATCACAACAGCCCTGTACTCTTTATGAGGACAGGGTACTAAGCACACAACAAAACTCTTACGAAAATACTTTAAGTTGCACAATTTACACAAATGCCCGAGGGGCACAAAAAACCATATACTCTAAAAGTGGAATGCGAAATTACTAGCAGGTAAGTACTGTACTAATAGGTTTTGGAATCGCTAGGTCTACGTTACTGAACCTTCAGATTACTAGTAGGAGGCCTAGGGGACTCGGGTGCAGAGTGTGCACTCTCACGCGGGATGCGGGACAAAGTGTATGGGAGCTAGTAAAAGCAAAGTTAGTGTTCTCGGGCGAACCCGACTAGATAGGCTGAAAAACGAAAAGGATCTGGACCCTTGGATAGTGAGGCTATGCTAGGGCACCGAAATGCCGAAGTTACCTAGCCCAGGGGCTGCGGCTGCATAGGTCTGAAAAGACGTCGGGAATCCTCGTTGACGAACCAGGAGCCTGAAGAAAGAAGTTGCTGGCAGGCGACCAGTGAAGATTGTTCGATGGATCCAAGCCTGGATCGAAGATGGATGACACCTGAAAGCAGAGGGGACCAAGTTCTTAATCACTAGCCAGTGATTGTGTGGGCACCAGGATGGCACCGGGCGAAGTCACCTCGACCAGGTGAGTGAGCGACGCTGGGCTCTGCAGTCTCACGGACCAGGAGGTGTTGTCGGCGACCAGGATGGAGGTGCGAGCTGTCCCATGATGGTTGATGCTGTCGACGTCGCTGGACCCAGGATTGGGGCAACAAGTCTTGGCAAATTCAAGCCCACGCGGTGGACCTAAAATGGCGTCTGGAGTGGACCAGGAGGGTCCGGGGTGCTCCTCTTTTGGAAGGGAGCAAGGGCCAGTCTGGAGCAACTAGACCAGCAGTGGTGATGTCGTCGGTCGTCGTCGGGAAGGCCACAAGCCAGCAGGCTAGTAGCCAGACAACGCGGTGAGCAGCCAAAAAGCAGAAGGGCCCCACGCCGATCTCGTGGATGTTGGGGGGCTGGACTTCGGTGCTGGAGCTGCTCAGGGTCGGGGCTTCTAGGACCCCAAAGCACTCACCAGAGGATCCCTCGGCGGTCGTGCTGAATAGAAGTCGTGCAGTTCTGATGATGGCCGGTCCCTCGAGGTCTCGTCGCACCTACGGTTCTCAGCTTAGCTGTAGAGGTAGGTAGAGGTCAGAGGTGCCAGGGAAGCTGGGTCTCGTCGAGCTGGTCAGTCGGATTCCGGAGGAAGGACGTGCAGCAAACCGCAGAGTTCTTAGATGGTGCCTGCGGATGCAGGGTGACTACTCCTTAGTCACAAGGGAGAAATCTTGAGAAGAGTCGAGAGTTCCTTTCGTGGAAAGTAGTTTCTTGATTCAAAGATGATCTAATTTGGAAGGGTCCCCGCTCCTGCCTTTATCCTAAAGAAAGGGGTGGGTACGCGACTAGGTCCTGCCCTAGGGGTGGGACAAGGAAGGGGGGTGGTTACACCCCTATCCCATGCCGGACTTTCCCCAGGCCAGGGGCTGGTGTGCCCCTGGAACTGGTTCTAGCCAGCAGATGCGTAGTGAGCACCGGGGTGCCACTTGCAGTTACCTTCCTGTAAAGCCCTGCCTACCCAGGATACACAAAACCCTGTCTGGGATGGTGCTAGCACCCCCCCTGACAGGAAACCCTTTGTCCAAGCTCCCCTCGCTGGAAGGACTCCCAGCTGCAGGGGGTCAGACTCGTGTCTGTGGTGGCAGCATCCATTTTGTGATGCTGAGGCTTGAGTTAACTTTAACCGGGGTTCACAGTTACATACATGTTGTGTCCCTCTAGAAGGGTGGAATGCTAACCCCGTCGCCAGAATTGGCGAGGGGTTAGTATTCCAATTCGTATGACACCTTACTCGACATGTTTTGATAAAGCAATACCAAAGATAGCATTTAACCGCGAGGATTATAATGCACTTAAGAGTATATGGTATGCGTTGTCATGGAACAGCTATGAGGACTTGGTTCCGCAAGCTGCAAACGGGCTCAGCTCATGCCAGAGCACCATCTCACACGATTCCAAGCACTCTGCC
This sequence comes from Lissotriton vulgaris, assembly GCF_964263255.1. Lineage (NCBI taxonomy): Eukaryota > Metazoa > Chordata > Amphibia > Caudata > Salamandridae > Lissotriton > Lissotriton vulgaris. The sequence continues at coordinate 1,040,523,033 of NC_141698.1, forward strand.
TTCAGGATTGTCAAGGCCTGCCATAGGAGTGACTGATAGGAATCTGTGTGTCCATTTTAGGGTTAGATATAGGTATACTATATCTAAAGCAAAGGGTGATTACACCACCTTGCCCCAGCTGTCGTGCAGCCAGTTGTGTCAGATTTAGATGGCCATCCAGGGGTGGCATAATACATGCTTCAGCCCCTGGTAGGCCCTGGGTACACCTATGCCCTGAGTGACAGGGTCTGATAAGGTGGCCCAGTACCAATTGGAAATGTACCTAAGGTACATGGAATCCATTTTAGAGAGAGAGCAGTAGGCCTGGGGTCCTGATTGGCAGGGTCCCAGGCCAACTAAGTCGGAAAACCAGCAAAACACCAGGCAAAAAGTTGGGGGCAACCATAGTCAGGTAGCCACCTTCCTACACTGTGCATCACCCAATCATTCTATAAGTCCATCCACCCGTGGCAAGGGATAGGCATCTAGTTTGAAAATGGAGTTCACCTGTCTGAAGTCAATACAAACCTGATACTACCGTGGGGTTTTGGAACCAGAACTATAGGCGAAGACCAGTTACTGTGGGAAGGCTGAATCACTCCCATCTCCAACATGCTCTTTATCTCGGTGGACACAGCTTTTCTCCTCCCTAAGGGTATGCGATAGGGTTTTAACCTCACCGTGCGACTAGGGAGGGTCTCTATGCAGTGTTCAACTAAGGAGGTACGTCTGGGGAGATCTAAAAAGAGAGGTGCATATGGTTCCAAAACGGTAAACAGGGAAGCCTGTTGTCCTGTGGTTAGAGCCTCATTTACTACCAGATGTTCCAGGGTGGTTGTATTTGTGTTTTGGGGTAGAGTCAGGTGATTAGAGGAGGGAGGCAGTCCTATCCACTTTTTAAAATGGTTTATGTGATAGGTTGGGTGCGACTAGGGGTTATCTGTAGCCGATAGGATGTGTTTCCTATAGTTTCCACCACCCTGTAGGGTCTCTTCCACTCATTTTTGCCTTGCTAATAGCTGTGGGTAATAGCACTAGGGCCCAGTCACCTATTTTGAGGGATCTCCATTTTTTCCCTTTATCATATTGAAGTTTTTGTTGATGTTGGGCCTTTTCTCGGTTTGTCATGGCTAGTTCCCACAGCTTGCTTAGCCTTGTTTTCAGATGCTGGGCGTACTCAAGGAGTTCACTGGTATCATTGGACTCGTTTTCCCAGGCCTCTGTTATCATTTCCAATAAGGTCCTGGGTTGCCTCCCATACAGCATCTCAAAGGAGGAGCACCCCAGGCTGCTTTGAACCTGTCCCCGTATGACAAAAAGAGCCACGGGCAAGAGCCGATCCCAATGTTTTCCCTCGTCTGACAACATCTTTTTCAACGTTAACTTTAAGGTCCCATTGTATCTCTCGACCAGGCTATTGGCCTGAGGATGATAGACCGATGTGCGTAGATGCCGCATGTCCAACATCTCACAGACCTGGGTCATCAATCTCGAGACAATAGGAGTCCCTTGATCGGTTAGGATCTGTTTTGGAAAACCTACGCGAGAAAAGTACTCTACAAGCTTGTCGGATATGCTGGCCTGGTGAGTGGGGGCAGGGTTTGTGGCACCGGGGAGCCGTATAGGAAGCCTTGAATCTGCGTAAAGTCTAGGGTTGTAAGCTCCACCCGGTAAGCTGGGTCGGACTGTTGTAACGTACCTAGGGCTCTAGTGTAATTTTCCCGATATATGCCCTTATATAGATATAACTTATCATATCCTTATATAGGCATAAGAATCATAACCATATTTAGACACAGCCAATGCAGTCCAAATACGGCATGGCTACTTCCACTAAGCTCCCAGAGTACAACAAGTTCTTGAAGACAACCAGCCTTCAGCAGTATGGGAAATCCCCCTGCTTCAGTATTGATTTGTCCCAGAACTCCTGGAGTCTGTTAAGAACTTCGAGTTCTTAGTGACGTTATTATGTCCACCCTTACGTCAAACTCGGCACCTTCCAGGTATAAATATGCCCACATCTGCCCTAGCAAAAAACACAGTGGTTTTGGAGCAGATTGACTAACTACTTGCCCGACGCCCTGCTGTATGTGAGTGCCGAAGGAAGCTGACCCTCTCTGCAGATGCACTGAGAGAGACGCTGTCTTTTCTCCTGCCGAGAAATCCAGCTCCAGTGTTTCCCTTCTACCCTTGCGGGTTACTGGGAGATCGAGCCCTGAGAGAGAGATACAAGACCTCCTTTATTCTATAACCAAGGTACGGAGCTGATTAGACCCGTAGAGAATTCTTGGATAGATTCTTGGCAGAAACTATTTAACTCAAGCTACACCTCACTTACTTCTTCCCTTGTACTAGGCTTAGGTTAGGTACACCAGGGTAGGCGTATTTTAGATGCACCAGTTGAGTACTTTTAGTCATTATTTATCATTGTATGTATTTTATCTATTTTGTGTATCTTATGGCTTAGAAACCATATTATGCTTTTACAGTACTATTTCATAATACTCATTTTACTGTACGCACTTTACTTCATAGCAAGTATTACAATTGTAGCAATTCCCTTATCTTTCATGATAAAGCAGACTGCTCAATAAATAACCTTTTTATTGAAAACGCCCGTCTCTCTATTTCTCTGCACTTCTGGTGAAACTAGGCATGCACGATTGACTAAGTGAAATAGCCATCTATTGTTTCCGCGACTCTGGAGATATATTCCTTATTTCAGGGGGAACAAAGTTGTCATGTTATATGGTTGTCAGAAGCTAATCCCTTCTTGTGTATTCGAGAAAGTTTCTAGTGACCTCTGAGCTAGCTGGCACACACAATTAAGTCTAACATAGTCAATAGAGACCTAGTCGACCTAAGTCCTACGTCTAAACTATCGTTTATGTTATTCCAATGCGCAGAGCCTATTGGGAACATAGGAACTACATCACTGGACCAGCCGCCCGCGAACCAATCATGGATCACTATGAGTTTTGGAGCTCAGTAGTAAAAATAGAGGTTGGTGACTCCCAAACCACAGTCGAACGGGGGGATCCGTCAATGGGATAGGGACATACGCGACCTTCCACCACCCCACAGAAACCGAATGAGTGTGCCCTCGAGTTCTCTAAACCAGCTACTGGAGAGGGGTTCTGTAGGACGTAGAGAAAGAGGGGGAGGATCATCATTTTGAAAAGAGCACTTCTGCCCAGCTGGTTAAGTGGGAGAGATTGCCAATTTCTACGGTCAGTTTTCATCCGGGTGACCAGGGGGGTGATGTTAAGGGCCCACTCCAACTCCGGCAGAAGGGTCACCCACACTCCCAGATACTTAAATGACTGCCTCCGAAGGGGGATCACTTCCTGCCAATCAAAACACTCCTGGGAGGGGTGAAGGGGACCAGGATAGACTTCGCCAGAGGCCTGAAACCTGTTCAAACTCGGAGAGGGCCAGTAAAGATCTAGGACCAGAGTGTTCCGGGTTGGCCAAGTAAAGCAGAACATCGTCGCGTTCAAGGCGATTTTATCCACCTGGCTCTTATCCCACATCCACCCCTGAATAAGGGAGTCCTGCCGGATCAGCGCTGCCAGAGGCTCCATCGCCAGGGCGAATAGGAGTGGGCGGAGGGGGCAGCCCTGTCAGGTGCCTCTCCGGATCGGGAATGCTTCAGAGATTGCACCGTTGACCAGGACACGGGCGCTAGGGCGGTTATAAAGGACCTGGATCAGATGTGTGGAAGGGAAGGCCGAAACCCATGCGTTCCAGAACATCCCTTAAATATCCCCAATCCACCGTGTCGAAGGCCTTTTCAAAGTCCACAAGGAGAAGCGCCAAGTACGGGGATAGTCGGTGTCGATTGGCCAGCGCCAGGTGGAGGCGACGAATGCAATGACGGGTGCCTCTGGCTGGCATGAACCCGCATTGGTCAGGGTGGACCAGGTCGGATAGAAGGGGCCGAAGTCTTTGGGCTATCGCTGTAGCAAAGATTTTCATTTCAGTGTTTATCAGCGAGATTGGGCGGTATTCAGAGCAGTTTAGGGAAGGTGGCTGTGTCAGATTAGGATGGGAAGGACCCGTTTTCAACCACCTGGCGGAAGAGCTCCGTTAAGTGGGGGACCAGGTCATCACGGAATGTAGAGTAGTATTCTTGGGGAATCCATCGGGTCCGGGCGTCTTGCCGGAGTGCAGCAGGGTGATAGCCCCATGGATTTCCTCCTGGGTAAGAGGGCCATTCAGGGAGTCCGCAATTTCACGGGGGAGGCAGGGAAGGCAGGAAAGGCAAGTCCCAAATTTCTCCGACAAAGCAGCGAGGGAGGCTCTGGGTGGGGGGGGCGTGTCGTGTACAGGGCCGCGTAATAGTGGCGAAGGTTTTTGCAATAGCCACAGATGACACTCGGTGAGCTCCATCCACTGTTTGGATCTCTGGAATGATGCAATGTGCCCTAGGGTAGGATATCAGGTGGTGGAGCAGTTTGTATGTATGTATGTATGTATTGGCATTTATATAGCGCACTACTTACCCGTGGGTCCCAAGGCGCTTCGACTGCTGCGAAACCCTTCCTGGCTTCCCTGAGAGATGGTCCCTTAATGGGTATCTCCAGGGTGAGACCAGGCATCCCCGGCGGTCTGGTGGGGCCGTTAGTGAAGATGAGGCAAGCTAATGCCCAGAGTTGCCGAGTGTGATCGCTGATCAGAGAGGGCACCGAGGCGAGAGAATTATCGAGTCCGCTGACCCTGGTCCAGAAACCTGCCGCGCCGGGAATCAAACCCTGGTCCCGGGCCGTCCTCTGCTCTCGGGTCTGCCGCCTCTAACCAGTGAGCCACACTACTTCACAGTTTGCCATTCTTGTCACCCCATCCGTAAATACGGGCCACGGAGGAGCGCCATAGCATTTTGGCCGACTCTAGGGAGAGCCGCCGGATCTCGTCTCGGACCAATGCCAGCTACCTAGAGGAATGGGAGTTGTTCTCGGCCAGTTGAGCCCGTTCCAAATGAACAGCTCGGGACACCAGCTGCGCCAGTTAGGTGGCCTGGGCTGTGCGTTTGGCATGTATTAACCCCCTGGCCACCCCTCGAACCACCGCCTTGCCCGCTTCCCACAGTGTACCCTGCGAAGGGACCGAACCTGCGTTGGCGGAGAAGTAATGGCGGAGTTCTTGGCCAAGAGCTTCCACCAGTGCGGAATCTTGGAGGAACCAGGCGTTTAAGCGCCAGGTCGTCTTGGGGCCTGTAGAGGGGGACCCGATACGGAGAAAGATGGGGGCATGATCGGAGATTCCCCTGGGAAGGATCTTAGCCCCGGACACCAGCTAGCAATCGGTGGGGGCCATCAGAATGAGGTCTATGCGGGAGTGGGTATGGTGTGAGGCCGACGTGTGTGTGTATTATCCTTTTCGGGGGTTCCACACCCTCCATACATCACAGAGACTCATAGCCGAGGTCCAGCCCACGACGCTCTTCGCAGAGGTTAACCGGTGTACCGAGGGAGGACCCGTCACGTTCCGGGAGGGCTGTAGGACAGCATTAAAATCACCCCCGATGACAGTGAGGCCCTGGGCAGGGAGGAAATCACCTGTCTAAGACGCCGAAGGGTGGATGACAGGAGCACCGGGGAAACATAAGCGCAAAGGAGATTCACTGGGTTACCTTCCACCATTCCCGACACGGCCACAAACGTCCCCTGCGGATCGGTGACGACATCGACTACAGTGAAGGGGAGCCCACGCCTCAGAAGAATGGCCACCCCCTTGAGCCTCTAGCGAAGCCAGAGTGCCAGAACAGGTCGAACCCGTAGCGGGCCAGGAAGTGGCAGTGGGAGCCAAGAAGATGTGTCTCTTGGAGGAGTAGGGCATCAGGCATGTGTCGGGAGGCTGCGCAAAGCACTGCAGTGCGCTTAATGCGATCAAGGAGGCCGTTCACATTCCAAGAAAGGATGTGTAGGGTTGTGCTAAGCATGTGGGTCATTTGTGAAGTTGGGGTTTAGCGTAGGGCAAGCGGGAAGAAAGAACCCCTCGCGGTCAGGGGGTGGGTTGCGGCCTGATCTGGGGCACCGGGCGCAGTTCATTGGGACAGGGGTATATGTGAAAGCAGAGGAAGACAATAGGACATGTGACCACCAATGAGAACAACAGACGGCGGCCCGTAGGCGGCCAAAAACAACAAACTCTTGAGGGACAACGGTCCCTCCCCCCTCCCTCTCCCCCCAACTCCCCCCACCCTACACTTCAAAACAGGAAGCATCTGTCGCCCTTAAACAAGTCACAAACACCTCACAGGGAGGCAAACAGCTAAACTAAAACGGTTAGCAACCACAAGATTGGGACATGGCTGAGTCGGACCCCCCCTCCATATGTTAGAATGAAATGCTAACTGCCGGATAGAGGAAAAGATAACAAACCTGCATCTGCGGGTTAAGGTATTTGAACTCAGGAGTGCATCATTGGGAGGACCCCGACAGACCAGGTTAGTGAGCTCCGTGTGAGCTGGGGCGCAGAGTTAGAGACGTGATCATTAACGATGCGCCTCGGGTTAGAGCCGCAGGCGCTGGTGGTAGCCTCATTCATGACCCGGTGTTCCCGTCCGAGCCGCGGAACACAGGGCTCCCGGACAGGTCAGAGTCAGACATGGCGTGTCGCAAAGTTTCCCTGGGTCCGGGGACGCTGCCCAGGTCGATCAGAGAGGAGGCCAATGGCGGAGGAGCGGGTCCCTCTCCTGGGTTTGGGTCAAGGAGCGCTGGTTCCATGCCTTGGGCGATTGGGAGCCACCACCTCGGCGACGGGTTCTCCTCCGGGATCCGGTTCTACGGTGCCTGGCCTTCGGCGTGGTATGGTTCGCGCGCTCCGGGGGCACGCTGGGAAAGGGAGAGAGCCGTCTTCGGCCGGAGGGGCCGCTCCTCCGTGAGCCAGGTCCACGCAGCTTGAGGGGAGTCAAAAAAGAAGGTCTTGTTCTGAAACATCACTTTTAGCTGGGCCGGAAAGAGGAGCCCAGAGCGTAGGCCCAGCGCCCTAAGTTTCTGTTTGACTTCATCGTATGAGCGACGTTGAGACTGAACCTCCCTGGAGTAGTCAGGAAACACCATTATCTTAGAGTCTTGGTGATGCAGCTGCCCCAGCTCCCTGGCCATCCCCAGTATGGCGTCCCTGTCACAGAAGTTGAGGGACGCGGAGGATGATGGGACGGGCAGGGGCTCCAGGTGGCGGCTTAGGGGCAAGGGAGCGATGAGCTCGTTCCACCACGCACCATGGGGAGATCTTCTCCTTGGGCATCCAGGAGCGGATCGAGGTCTCCATAAAGGTGGCAGTGTTCTCCTTCTCCACCCCTTCAGGGAAGCCCAGTAGGTACAGGTTGTTTGGGTGCGCCTTGTTTTCAGCATCCTCGGCCCTACGGTGGAGCTCCGCGGTCTGCGATTGGAGACAGGCCATTTGAGACTTGAGGGTACTGACATCGTCCTACACAGTGGAGATCCGGGATTCGGCCTCCGTGGCTTTGCGGAGGTCCTGGCGGATGAGGGCCACATCAATCCGCACCTCCCCTATCTTGCTTTCAACTGACGTCTGGGACGCGGAGATCGCTTGAAGGATGGTCGATAGGTCCCCCCCAGATGGGCCAGAACCGGCCTTCGCTCCGCCACTGAGCCCTCGATCCGGTTTCGCAAACTGTTCCATTGTCGTTTGGGTTGTGGGGCCAGGGGCCGGGAGGGCATGGGGTTTGCGCATAGGTGCAGACAGGCAACTAACACGTGGTAGAGGGGACGGGGAGCAGGTCCAACGGCACCGGGCTCTCTGGTATGATGAACGGATCTCTCCGCAACCCCCAGCCCACGTATGCCAGAGTCTTTTAGGCGGGGAGCTCGGAGCAAGGGCAGGGTGAAGGCCGCCTGTAATGCGTTGGTCAGTCTTCCTGGGGCCGGGGTGTTTCACAATGGTGTACTTGGGGCACGGTGATGCTCATAAACGAGGCTCAGATAGGCCGGTCATAGGGTCGCCCCGCCCTCGGGCTCCGCACCCCTCCTCGGTCACACAGCTCCAGGCAGGCCAAATCCCTGATAGTCCTCTCCAGGGGTCCCTTTATGGCACAGATTCATGTGGTCGGGTGCAGGTGGTCATAGTCACCCCAGAGGAGGAGGGGTCGCAGGGCCGCCTCCACGGCCGCACGGTGTTAGTCCAGTCTATCTGCAGAGCGACCCTTCGGGGCACAGGCACTCCCGCCAGTGGTAGGGGGCCGGAGGGCTGCCTCGTGGGGGGCGCCGGAGTGGGTCAAGCGCAGGGTCCAAGTCTCGGGGCAGGTCGCGTGGGTCCAGTCTCTTCCCCCACGGACACTCCTGGCTGTCGTGGCTCTTCCGGGCAACAGGCCCACTCTCTGGAGGGACGGCGGCCCCCCGTGGAAGCCCGACCCCCGCCGAGAATTCCACCTCACTGGCGGTGCCCCGGGGAAGCTAGCCGTCGCCGCCTTTAACCGCCGTCCTCACACAGGCGGTAGGGGGGCCAGCGGTGTCCTTGCACAAGGAGGGGGGTGGGTTACGAGGCCGCCGCCCACCGGTCTGGCAGCGGGGCACAGTCCTCCATTGGGAGGGTTTCAGGGCCAGAGCAGGCCGCGTCAACACGCGCAGGCTGAGGGCCGCCTCACAGGGTCTCACCAGCAGGCCAACAACAGTTCAGGGTCCCAGAGGCAGAAAGCGCGGGCTCGGCCGACTCCAACCCCCCTGGAACTCCTCACCGTGACAACGCCGGTTTGCAGGCCGTCACCTCTGTGCCTCACCCCAGTCCGGCACTTCGGGATGGGCCCGCGGCCCAACAGCTCCTCGCTGCAGCCCCGGCCTTGGGGGTCGCTGGCGATGCCTCCCAGCTCAGCCGCACTGCACTCCGGCAGCACCCGGGATGGCAGGCAGCCCTCCGAATCTGCCATCACGGACCCGGATCGTGGGGGTCCAGGGCCCCGGGCAGACACCTGCTCGTGCACAGGCCCACACTACATGGGAGCCCCCATTTTGACCGCGCCGGGCCTCCGGGAGCAGGGGGAGAGAAAGGGAGCACCGGAACTGCTCCCAAGGGCATCAGCAGAGAGGGGACCCCACAGGGATCCTCGCCAGGCAGGCAGATGGCCGAAAGGTAGGCAGATAGCGGCGGATGACGGAGGGGGTCCAGGAGCACTCTCAGAGTGCGACCGCCATCTTCACATCGCAGGCCACCGAACCCCCATGAACACATCTTATGTGCACTTTTTTCTCAAGGAGAAGCTGGGCTGACTTTACCAAATCCCCCTGAACTACTGATTGTCTATAGCCAGAGTCAAGAAGAGCATGAACGAGAACATCGTTCAAACGAAGACTTACATAAAAACATGCCCCCATCTCTTCGGTGTATAGTAGGGAACGGGGCGCGCAGCTCACATCCATGGGTTCCTTTGCCCGTTTCTAGGACAGATGCGGGAAATATGCCCTATTCCCCGCACTCAAAACACTGGAGGCCTTGGTTTAAAGGAGCTTCTGGCCTTGGACATCTGGCTCTTTCGGGCTCTCTTATGGGCCGCAGGGTTTCCTTGGGGCGGGCAAGGGCCTAGAGGCTTTCTCCGGATCCAAGGAGGGACCCCGGTTCTGGGCCTGTGAAAAGGAGGCAGCCAGTTCAACTGCTTGTTCCGGAGTCAAATTAGAATGCTGTTGAAGCCAACGTTGGGTAGGATAGGGTAAGGCTTCAACAAACTGTTCTAAGTATATAGCGTGCATGACCTGTTCCTTGGTGTTTACTTCAGGTTTCAACCATTTATCTGCCGCCATTTTCAGTTTGATGTACAAGGTTTTTTCCGTATCCCCAGGGGCTCCCTTCTCCTTATGGAATCTCATCCTGTATGTTTCGGAGTCTAACCCAAGATGATCAAGGATAGTTGCCTTAATCGCTTCATGAGGAGTCACACCGGCTGGATTTGCCACCTGATAGGCGGCCTGGGCATCGCCTGTTAATAAGGGTGCAAGAAAAAAAGGCCACTTTGCCACAGGCCAACCCGAAGCCCTTGCTGCCCTCTTAAAGTTCAATAAAAAGGCGTTCGGGTCTTCTCCTGCTACATTTTTCTGCAGTGCCACTGTTGGAACAGAGGCCATTGATTTGCTCATTTTCTGTCCGCTGGATGTATGGGCTGCTTCCTCCCCGACGCGTAGTATAGCGTGCATCTGACACTTCATAAGATCCTTGAACATCTCTCTATCCGCCTGGGCCGAGGAGAGTGTCTCTCTACCAGCCATTCAAGCTTCTTTTGGCCCTTGATTATGTGCTGTTTCAGATTCTCCATTTTTGGCTCCCAATGGAATTCGGTGACCGGGCAGAAACGCCACTTGTCGGTGTTTGCCAATGAGAGACAAAAGAGCTGGGGGTAGAATGCTTTAAACCCGATTTATTTAGGTAATTTAGACAAAGAAAACAGCACAGGTCCCGAATGGTTTGAGCGTCACTCTTCTTGTGTCTCCTCCCTTCTCTCTGGTCTGTGCGGGTCTTGGTGTCTTTACAGCTCAAAAATAAAGAAAAAACAGGCACTACCGTTGCTCGGGATCCAAAACCAATAGGGAAAAGGGTGTGAGGACAAGGCACCGCCGTAGGGAAATAGTGGGGGAAATGGGGCATCCGCCACCAGAGGGAAAAGACTGGGAGAGTAGCGGGGTGAACGCCCAGCCGGTCTAAGAGATTCACGGACGCGGCGTTGGGCGAAGGTCCCCAGTTACCACTGATGGCAGCACCCACCCGATGCCCGAAGCCCCACAAACGGCTACGCATCTGTTTCCGCCACGTCCCTCCTGGGCTGTGGCAGGGCGCTGCGTCCTCCTCCTCAGTTGTTGGCCTTCTTCGGTAGGCAGGCGTCCTCCGCTCCGCTTCTCCGGTCAGCCACGGGTCCTCCGGCGTCTTCGGGAACTCGAGTGAAGGCTCCTTCCGGTGTTGGACCCTCCCTTTCGTACTCCCTGGGCAATTATCGCTCTCGTCCTCTAGTTCGTCCCGCCTCCAAGGGGTGTGTCTCAATTCCTTTGGTGCTTCGTTAAAGGGCCAGCTGAAGATATGTACCGGCTCTTCCCTGTGCACAAAAGCCGGGGGCTGTGGGGGAAAAAAGAGAACGCTCTGTGTATTTTCTTCGAGTCTCTGGGTTGGGGGCCTGGCCCCTGACACCCATGTATATCACTAGTTGGCTCCATTAGGAAGAAATGGGGATCCATTTTGAACAAGAGAAGATCTAGCTGTTTATACTGTAGGATATGGGAAGGAGTATACCAATATCTTATGTTATACTGTTATGTTATACTGTTTTGTAAAGTGCACAGCTACTAAGCAGAGTGTCCCGGCGCTAGGCAGTGGGAGATCATACAGGCAGCTAGATAAAGCTGTTAAAGAGGCAGGTTTTTAGTTTCCTCTTGAAAATATCCAGGCTGTGTACTTGACAAAGGTCCAGTGGGAGTCTATTCCAGAAGTGCGGTCTAAAATAGGAAAAGGATCTCCCACCTATTCTGAGGCGACTGATGTGGGTACCATTGCCAGGTACGCCGAGGAAGAGCGAAGGGTGCGTGCAGGGATGTATGCACTGATTCTCTTGCTGAGATAGGCCGCACCCATCCCGACAAGAGCCTTGTGCATAAGGACCATGGCCTTAAAGACTGCCCTTTTTATTACCGGGAGCCAGTGAAGGGCCCTCCGGTGCAAGGCCATGTGGGACCTAGGTGGGAGCCTGAGTAGCAATCTCACCGCCGAATTCTGTACCATCTGCAGTCTCTTCAGAAGATAGTCTGGGAGACCGAGGTAGAGCATTCCCATAGTCAAGTATTGATGTAATCAGGTGCTGCACCACCTTTCTGCCAGCAGACTCAGGTAACAGAGGTAAAAAGAATTTCAGCATGCGAAGCACCCTGAAACAGGATCTGACTAAGGCTTGAATCTGAGGTTGGAAGGAGAGGGTTTTGTCTATTTTAATCCCTAAATTCTTTACGCAGTTTTGAGGAGAACTAGGGTGCGGCAAGTCGCTCGGCCAGCAGGTTTACACGAAATTGTGGGGCATGTCTCCAAAAGTCACGATCTGTTTTGTCTGGGTTGCATCTCAAATGGTGCACATCCAGCCAGTGAAACACCTTCGTAAGCAAAGGTGCAGGGAAACAATCAAAGGACCATGTCCAAAATCATCAGGCTAAATTGTGTACACTTTTTAGTGAAAGCTTACGAACGCTCAAAGGGTTCAAATAATGCATACTTTTAAACAAGCTTGTTGTAACAATAAAGCGTCATATATGGAATGTGCCATTAACTTAAAGGGAGAAGTTAAAGGTGAGGTTGAATGATGTATTCAAAAAGAAAACAACAGAACCTATTGAATCATCTTGAAGGGTGCCTCCAGTTGTAATCTCATTGAAAGGCACAGGGCAAGTGGGACGGTGCTTACATTTGTGCATTTAAACAAAGCAATGTGGGTAGATTCCCATCCACCATCAAGTTTGCATGAAATGTTTTTTTTTTAATCAAATTTATTTTTATTTTCATTTTCAAATAGGTACAACATTGCAGCAATCAGACGGTCATAGCCCTAGATGCATCTGTAGCCCCATGATCCGCGATTAGCATCTGGAGGCCGATCTCTGGAGCAGAGTGCCATGAGTCCATGCAAGAGGGCGTAAGCCCTGCCCAGCAACCGACTGTCTCTAAGAGCTCTCGTACCCAAACTCCCAACTAGACCCTCCCTAACCCCAACCACCCCTTCCATGGAACCGCCCCCCTCCCTCCCTCCCCTCCTGCCCAGTGTGTTCCGCTGTGTAGGTGTGTGGCATACGAGTGGACCCTCATCAGACCTTTCGTGTCTTGTCTTCTGGTGGTCTATGGAACTCATCAACTAGTCTAAGGACTTTGAGATACTTTGGGCAAGTGAGCTCACGGAATTCGTGTGACAACAGAGAGATTAAGGGTGCCCATGTTTCCCTAAAGGTGTCGGAAGTCTGTGTTAGGGACGCCTGTATCTGCTCCATTCCCATTATGTACCATAGTCTGTGGAGCCACCCTGTGTGTGTGGGTTTCCTCGGGGTGCCCCAGAGTGAAAGAATATGTTGCGTCGCCGCCCCTAGTGCTAGCCCCATTTGGCGCCCCCTAATGGACTTAAGTGGAAAGGTGAGTTTGTTGGACAGGCCCATCTACGTCCCGAAGGACCTCCTCCCAGTATTCCTGCACCGTCTGGCATTCCCAGAGCAGATGAAGCATGGTCCCTATGTGTCCGCAGCCCCTCCAGCACAGGGGGTCCTGGCGAGGATTGCTTTTGTGTAGCCTCTCTGGCGTTAAGTGCCAGTAGTATGCCACCTTAACCGCTGCTTCCCGACTGGCTACGTTACGAGCTGTGTGATGTGCCCGGTAGTAGACGTCCTGCCATTCCTTGTGCGAGAGCGCGCGACCAAACTCTCGCTCCCACCGTTGTTGTCCTGCAGATTTAGCTGTTGGCAGGGGGGGGGGGGAACAATATCTTATACAGTTCCGTAATCGCCCGTTTATCCGAGGATTTGGCGAGGAGCCACTTCCCGTATGGCTTAAGAGCGCGGCCTACGTGTGGTATGACATCCTTACTGGTAAGCCAGTGCCGCAATATTGAAAGTTTTGCGGTTTGTTAATGGAGTACCCGTCTTGTATAGCCTTCAGTGCCATAAAGCCTTGCGGGTCAATCAAGTGACCAGCTGAGTTGCACTCAGTCTGTCTCCATTGCGGGAAGGAGCCAGGGACCATTCCCGGCGGGAACGCCGGATTGTCAAATAGCGGCGTCATTGGTGAGGGAAAGGACGTGAGGTCCCTTGCTACCGCTGCCGCATCCCAGACCTGTAGAAGTGTCCTGGTGATTTTTTAATGTAAGCTAGTCTATCTGTTTGCGCCAGAAATGGGATCTTCCAGAGCGGCATCCCAGCCATGGCCCTGTCCTGGAATAGCCATCGCTTCTCTGACGTCGGCCTGGACCACTCCAGGAGATATCGCATCTGTGTAGCCTGAAAGTACCGCCGTAGGTCAGAGACCCCCAAACCCCCCTCCGCAGGGACACGCGCTATCAGGTCGCGTCGCATCCTAGGGCGTTTACCAGCCCATATGTAGTGCTGTATCGTGTCTTGCAGCTTCTTGATCATGCCTATCGGAGGGGTGACTGGAATGGTTTGAAACAGGTATAGCACTTTTGGCAGCAGGGACATTTTGACCGCAGCTACCCGACCAAGCCACGAGAGCGGTTGTTGGTTCCATCTCCGAATATCCTCTTTGATGTGTGTGAGAAGGTTGGTATAGTTCAGCTCCACTGTTTGAGCCGTTGTGGGCGTTAGTTCGATCCCTAGGTATGGAAGTGCAGTTTGTGTGGACAGTCCTCTAAGTTTTAACGAGCCTCTGTTGGCCTGGTGGGTGTTGCACCCCAGGGGGAGAACTACTGATTTACCAACATTCATTTTAAAGCCTGACTCCTTCCCGAATCGTTTCATTTCCTCCAGGAACGCTGGTATTGAGACCCTGGGGTTGTCCACGGCGACCAGGATGTCGTCCGCATACAGGCTTATCGTGTGTTCCTCGCCCCCGAACGTAATGCCCGTGATGGCCTGGCTGTCCCGTACGCGCTGAGCGAAAGGTTCTATATAGAGGGCGAACAGCAGGGGCGAGAGCGGGCAGCCCTGCCTCGTGCCGCGGCGTATGGCGAATGGCTTGGAGCTCGTTCCGTTCACTTTAACCGTCGCCTGAGGAGATGTGTAGCAGCTCGCCACCCAAGCCCTAAACCTTTTGCCTGCTCCAAATCTCGCCAACGTCCGGCCGAGGTGGATCCAATCAACCCGGTCGAACGCTTTTTCGGCGTCGACTGACAGAAGGGCTGCATCTGTGGCGTTGTAATGTGCCTTATCAATCACGTGTAGCAGGCGCTTGGTGTTGTCTGCGCTTTGGCGGGTGGGAATCAAGCCCGCCTGATCCGGCTCTATTATACCCGGGAGACATGGGCCCAGCCTCGTGGCTAGGATCCCCGTAAAAAAATTTAAGTCTAGGTTGAGGAGGGAGATTGGCCGGTATGCCGCGCATTGGGTCTTGTCTTTGCCTGGCTTCGGTAGGACAATAATGTCGGCCTCTAGCATCTCTGGAGGGATCGATCCTGGCCCCTGAAAAGAATTGAACAGTTTCGTTAGTACAGGGGGCCAGGAGGGGGCAGAAGGATTTATAAAAGCCCACGGAGAATCTGTCCGGGCCGGGCGCCATAAGCGGTTTGAGGCGCGCAATAAAGGAGACCACTTCGTCTAATCGTATGGGGGCATCGAGCGCTAGGGCGTTTACCTCATTGAGGGCTGTTACCTTAGCTCCTTCTAGGTATGCTGCTCCCGCTTCAGCATCAGAGGCTGGATCAGCTTTGTAGAGCGTGGCATAGAATGTCTAAAATTCCTCCGCTATACGATCGTCTTCCCGAAGCTCTCGGCCCCCCTCATCGCGGATGATCGGGATTTTGGCTCGGACGGTTTTCGCTTTGAGTTTGTTGGCGAGTAAGCGGCCCATCCTATCCCGCCCACGTAGTACGTGTGCTTGAGGCGCAGTGCCGCATATTCCGCCCGGTCCAGGTCAAGGCTCGCCAGCTGTGCCCTGGCTGCCTTCAACTTACGCCAGATCCTGGGGGCCCCTGTTCGGCTGTGCGCCTGTTCCAATTCTAGCACTTGCGCTGTCAGCTCCTGGCGCCGTTCCTTCCTTTCCCTATTGTCTGCAGCAGAAATTGCAATCAGCTCTCCTCTGATAACCGCCTTGAGCGCCCCCAGACCGCTGTCATTGCCACCTCCCCGTGTCGTTCTGGCCTAAATAGTCTGTGATGCTCTGGCAGATCTGCTGTGTGACCCCTTTGCGGGAGAGCAGAGTTTCCCGGAGGCGCCAACTACCCTTGTGTGTTTGCAGTTGTGGAACCTGTAAGCGCATTACTACTGCATCATGTTCTGATAGGGCCGCTGGGGTAACTTCCATATCCCGCAACATGGGGGCCAGGTAACCATGGGCAAATTTTGCGGATCTCGCGTTCGCGAATTTTGCGGATTTGCGAACTCGCAATCCGCAAAATCCGCGAATTCCCGCGAATTTGCGGATTTTTTTTTTTTGTGTGTTCGCAATTGTTTCTGCCAGTTCGCGAGGATTTGGTAGTAGTTCGCAATTGCGAACTTACTTGTCGGCTCGCAACGGTCGCGACTATGTTGTTTCTACGTCTGGTTCATCATCACAGCCTCCCAGCACCCTCTGTTTCACCACTGGCACCCTCTCTTTGACCCATGCCACCCTCTGTTACATCAATGCCACCCTCTGGTTCATCATCAATGTAGAAAATGGGGGGAAAAGCAAGCCCACCTGCCCTGCTTGAACTGACATGAATTAATTTGGGGTTAGTTTATTAACAACACCTGCCCTGCCCCAACTGACAATAATGAATTAGGGGCTAATTAATGTGTCACTGAAAGAATTTCAAGTTCCAGCCTGGCACCTGCTTGTCTGCTCCTTTAGCTGTAAATCAGGACCTTTGTGGCATACAGTTAAGGTCAGAGCAGGGTCACACAATAGTTGCAAGCAGGCAACCGAATTCTGGAGGGCCCCCTCAGGAAGCACTACAAAGAATCGTTACAAATCATGAGGTTGACCTTTTGCACCTGCTCATTGCTTTTGCTTTTGCTGAAATCGTTTTTCGTTTTTTTTCGCGCTATTCGCGGGGCGCGGCGTCGTGCGAAACCGACCGCGGAAGCCGCCAATTCGTGCGAATGAGGTTTTTATTTTTTTGCGGCTTGTTGTTTCGCGAGTTTTTTGCAGTATTCGCGAGCCGCTTGCAGCGCAACACGCGAATTTACCCCAAGGTCGAGTACGGGCGCGGCCATTTTGTTTGCGTGACGTATTTCCGTTTCCGCCCGCTATGTATAATCTCGCACAGTAAGCGCATTGCGAGTAGAGGTTCGCACGAGATCGCGCGGGAAATCTAGAGGTTCGCACGAGATCGCGAGGAAAATCTCGCGCAAACTTACTTTCGCGCTCGTGAACGGGCGCCGGCCATCTTGTTTTTCATTCATTTCCTGTGTCTGGGCATGGTGTTTAATCCTCTTGGTATCTTTGCCATCCTTTGCTTGTTTTCAGTTTTTTTTTTACGATTTTGCTTCTTATCTATCCCTCTCTTTTCCTAGCTGTATATTTTTGTCTTTTCTGCTATTTTTCTTTACTTTTAAACTACTTTTTTTAACTCTTTTCTTTTCTTCTTCCCTATCCTATTCTTTCTTAATTTTCTACTTCTTCCTACCTTACCTGCCCAGACCATGGTCAAGCCAGGCGCCGTGAAGCTGCCCGGGCACTTGAGGGCCGCAGCGGCGGCGGGGAGTAGTGCTGGACCCAGTGCCAGGACAGCATGCGGGAGATTGAGGGGGGAGCAGGTGACGCGACGGGAGATATTCAGCCCGGAGGAAGTGGGCGCGCTGGTCTACTTCGTCCAGCGCCGCCTGCCCAGGACCATCGCGGGAGGCGGCAGGATCGCGGCCGGCGGCTACAACATGCGGGAGCGCCGGAAGCGGTGGGAGAAGGTGTGCTGGGCCATATCCCACCTCTACGGGGTCCAGCGCACCTACAGCCAGGTCACCCATCGCTGGACGGACCTCCTGGACCGCGAGCGCGACCTGCTGGACCAGCTCGGCTTGGAGATCCCCGGGCTTGGTGAGTAGTAGTAGCCATTTAATCACTCACTACTATGATGTTTTCTCCTGCTCTGTGTTGTTGTATTGCAAATATTTGTTTTTTACATGGAGCAAGCCAATAATGCCGCTGATGACGATTACATTGTAGTTAAATTATATTTCAAAATCTTCTGTGCATTTCAGGTGCACTGCTCTCCTTCTCAGTGGCGTTGCTACTATGCTTATTTGTTTTCTATTTCGTGGTCTCATTGGCCTGAGTAACTATTATGTATGAGTGTACTTTACAGAACTGCGTAATGCTAGACACTAGGGGGCAGATTACATTTACAAGCCCCTTGCGCCACGTTTACGTTGCCTTGCGTGACGCAACAGCGGCGTAAACGTGCCGCATCCCTGCAAGTCATTTACAGCATGACGCATCTAGGGAGATGCGTCACGTTATAAAGCCATGGGCCTGCACCACAATGGGTGCGTTCCTAGTACGCAGGGTGGGCGGTCCGGCGGCTGTGCGCCTCGCAAAATTGCCTGCGTGAAATCTACAAGATTTAACGCAGGCACTTCTGCGACGCTGCTACGTCAATTCAATTCCTTATGTCTGCTCGAAGCAGGCTAAAGGACTGACACAGCATGTTAAGTATTGGGTGGCCCTGAGCATTACTGGAGTTGCATTGCGTTGGCGACGTGACTCCAGCGATGCGCTGCTCTTACGTGACGAGATGCGTCACGCAAGTGCCTACCCTTGCGCCAGGGCGCGCCGCATTGTAAATGAGGCGCATCTGCCGTGTCGCAAGGGTAGTTTTGCGTGACGCATTTGATCTGGCGCATCTCTGGAGATGCGCCAGAACGCGTAAGTAAGTATGCCCCTAAGGGGCAGAATTGCAATTACCGTCGCATCCCTGCAAAGTAGCAGGGATGCGCCATTAATTGTGCGGCCCGCTACCACCACCAAACATGGTGCGCCGTATTTGCAATGCGGCGCACCATGGGCCCAAAACGTCACCGAAGATTTACTGCTGGAGTTGCGTCACAACGATGGCGCAGCTCCAGCAATGCTCTGGGGTACCCTATCTCCCCAAGGCTGGGTCAAGCCGTACGTCTGCTTCAAGCAGGTGCAGGGTTTGTGTGACGCATCATTGTCCTAAAGGTGACTGATTGAAATTTTGTAGATTTCCCTCAGCCACTATTAGGATGTGTTCCAGCGCAGGAATGCCCTCCCTTGCGCCGGAACGCCCCCTGATGGCGCAGGGCTTTATAACGGGGTGCATCTCCCAAATGCGTCACGTTGTTATAATATTATACGCCGCACCATGGCGCCCTTTTTTGTTTAGCTGCTGCGTCACAAAAGTCACGCAAGAACGGCGCAAAAGAGCCGCAAGGGGCTTAAATCTGCCCCTTCCTTTGTACCCCTGACAATAAGAAAAATAGTGGCGGTGGATTGATAGTTTGACTATTTCAATGACTGGTAATGTAGCAGGCAACTGTTAGTGTTGTCACTGATCTGACTGACATCACAATGGAGTTTGTCTGTCACTTTGCGTCTTGCCTGCGGACTGCTGCCTGCCAGTCCTAGGTGAACGTTTCAGTACTTTGTTTAGTGAGTTACGTGACTTTCGAAGTCACAGGTCCGCAAATAAATGAAAACTAACCCTAATCAATATAATTTCGCGGAAATATTTTGTTATTGTTCTTTTGAAATGTTTGATTTGGTTGACATTGACAAGCAACAATCATCCATGTTTTCTGTTCTTTCTTTCATGTTGTACGTCAGCTCCCCCCAGGGGCGAGAGGAGGACACAGGAGCAGCAGGCGGCGGATGCTGTTCAACAGGGCCAGGATCGGGCAGGCGAGGGCTCCTCTGCTGGCCCCAGTAAGTTTTCATTTTAGACTAATACCTATTTTTCCTAGCGTTCCTCATTTGACTTTTTTCAAAATTGTCTTTGCTCTTCTTGTAGACTGTATCTAAATTCTTATCCTGCCTCTACTATGACTCCCTGTGGTATTACTAGATTATTCTTATTAGTCTGTCTGTGTAGCTAACTAAGATTGCACGGTTGGCGAAACTCCCATGATTCTAGTCAGCAATAGCTCTATCAACTTAGTGCAGTCCTCTGGGATTGTCCATAATGTCTTTTGAAGTGTTCTATCTGGACTCATGCTTGCAAAAATTGCAAAACCTTTCGCTCAGTCACTCTAGTCTGGACCAAAATACACAGATTGTATTTAAGTTTAAAAGCTTTATTAAAAGTAAACACATTTATTAAAATGAAGTCATAATAAAACTAAACGTTTAACTGATAATGGAAAAGTGGTTAGTGCTGACGATTAATTGAAGACATTTCTTGTGGTCGAGCCGAGCTCTCACCTGGTTTCAACTTGATCTTGTTGTTAGAAGTCCATCTTCTGTCTGTGTGGAGAAAAATGGTGCGTGTTAAAAAAACAGCCTTCATCAGTTGTGCCAAAAAGTGCAGCAAGACAACCTTCCCTGGAAAACGGGACATTTTTTTTAACTTTAACGTAGACAGTCACAAATTACATTGTTTTCACATGTCTTCATTCCTAGACCAAAGACTAGTGAGTGCTTTATTCTAACATTCTTAAATGTACTTTGTAGGTGGAACATCTGGTGGCGGGGCCAGTGTGGAGGTGGTGGTGCTCGACACGGAGGCGGAGGGCGATTCTTCAGGGGAGGAGGCGGCGGCTGTGAGAGTTGAGACGGTGGTGGTGGCGGCCAGAGGTAAGCTCTTATATATTCCTTACTTATTGAGATTGAAGACTAGCTGGGAAGGCAAGAATATGAGATGCATGGCTGGGTGAATGATGAAGCAATGATGGGTGGAAGGACAACAGCCTGGGTGGGTGGCACAGAAACTGTATGTGTCCATATACCTGGATCATGCTACTATCTGACTCTTAGATAGCATATGTGTATCTAGAGCAGGGGTACTCATAGTACGGCCCGCGGGCCGGTAGTGGCCCGGCAAGCCTTCCTTGGCGGTGCGCAGACCTTGCAGACAATCACTGCTCCCCCGGCCCCCACAGAGCAGAGGCTTTTTTGTATTTCACCTGTTAGCGCCCCTGCATCTCCACTCTGACAATCACTGCTCCCCCGGCCCCCTCAGAGCAGAGTGGAGATGCAAGGCCACAAAGAGGTGAAATAGAACAAAGCCTCTGTGGGGCCGGGCAAGCAGTGATTGTCAGGGTGGAGAAGCAGGGGTGCTACAACAAACAAAGCCTCAATAATATGTTAATGGTCTTTTAAAGACCTGTTAAGTACTTTGGTGTTGTTGTCTGTGTGTGCGCGTTGAGGAAGCGGTCTCAACCCGGGCTGAAGGCTGACACAGATAGACACACACACAGTGAGATGACAGAGGGGGAGGTAGAGGGAGGGCAGGAGGGAGAGAGAGATGGAGAGGGAGGGCAGGAGGGAGAGCAGGAGGGAGAGAGATGTATGTAAATGCTGGGTCTGGTGGCTCAGTGGGTGAGGGCATCTGCTGCAGGGACCTGTGTGCAACCTCATGGTCACAAGTTATCGTTTTGCTTTAGCCCCGCCCCCTCTGACTCCGCCCCCACCAGTGCGGCCCTCGGCCCCAAACTACACTGTAAATGTAGCCCCTGAGAGAAAGTTTGTGAGTACCCATGATCTAGAGAGAGTAGACGGTCAGTGGATGAACTAAGTGTGTATTTTGAAGAGCATGTAACACTGCACCCGCACGTCCGTTCCAGTGTAGGAAAGGCAAGGAAAAGAACTTTTAATTTTGTCCAAATACTACCATCAATAGTAGCAGTAGTTTGTATTGCAAGCACTGCATAGATCCGGTTATTACGGTGGCCACTCCCTACCTCTCTTAATAAGTTTAGTAGTACTCAGTCATTCATGTGTGGATGTATCACTGGTCACTCAATAAAAAGCAAAGCACCTAAAGTCATCCCATATATAAGCAAAAACATCCCATGTGAAGTGATAGATAATCAGATTATTTATCTTCTTCAATTTTCCATTTCTAGTACTCATTTCCACTGTAGGGTGAAAGTTAAATTAATTAAGCAGTAGCCCTTGAGTTGTAACAGAGTATTCTCAGTGCCACCCGTAATAGAAAAGTAAGAGCTTCACCACCTGCATGTACTGGATGGGTACAGTAACGCAACGCAAGTCTAGGTCACTCCTCATGGCGTGCGTCTCTTTTTCTCGGGTGCAAGTTTACTGCGCTGGCATTATGCCGGCTTGCAGAAGATAACGTACCAATTTTCCAAAACAAGAGACAAGAAGAAGAATAAGACTGGTGTACTTTCATAGTCGACTCCAATGGAAGTCCATAGTGCTCGTAGAATTTGTTCCTTAAACTCCCACTAATGTTAGAGCAAGGATGAAGAAGTGTGAGGTTAGATAGATACTGGCCTCAATAGTTATGTAATGCGTTTGCAAGTTGCTAGTTGTAGTGCAACACAAATTTCTGCTGAATGATTGAGTTAATCTTAAGGAGCATTGGTTACAGACTATGTCTTTCTTTCTTCATATAGGTTCTCCTTCCAAACGAACAAGGAGGAAGGAGCTGGCTAGAGCGGCCCGGCAACGGAGGATCGATACCACTGTGGCCGAATATCGGCGGCTGGTGGCCCTGGAGGACGAAGAAAGCGTGCAGTCGACCACAACAACTACGTCGTCTGCATCGGCCTCCGTTCCCCCACGGGCTGCCAGTGCCACCCAGCACAGTGGTCACCCAGACTGAGCCGGGCTGCCAAAGCCAAACGCCACCGCCGAGTAGCAAGGACAACAGCTACAGCTTCCTCTCACAGCCGTTGCACCTACAAGGCATTGAAGGCACGCCTGCGCCGCAGTACCCTGATGGTGTCCCGCCTCCAGCAGGAGCTCCACCACTTTTCCAACCAGTTGGAGGGGCTCCGCGTAGAGCACGCCTTGCTCCGCCAGGAGCATGATGCCCTGGCCCAAAAAGTTGACAGCATCCGCCCATAGTGTCCCTTGCCCCTTTTTTAGAGACTTTTGGGGGGTGGGAATTGGGAGTTGGGTTTTTGGGGACTTTTGAAGGACAATCGTTGGGGTTAGGGAGGGTCTTGCGGGAGATTATTTTGTTAGGGATATAAATATACTTTTTCAAACTTTATCTGAGCATACCCGTTTCTTACTGCTTGCCTGGTGGGTGGGGGTTTAACGTTGACTTTATTTTCCTGAAAGTTTAGTTCCATTTTCTTCCTTTAAGTGTAAATGCCCAAATGTTTTCAACACTAAGTGCCTCTCACAGACGAAGTGAATCCAAGAGTCCTAGGACTTTAGTAGTACTACCTTCAGTCTCTCGTCTCTCGTACTAATACTCCATTATACCCCCAAACCACCAAACGCTTATCTTACCTGTAATTTGTGTTTGAAAGTAGGGCTAGACCCAGGGCTGGCTCCACGGGAAACAGGGAATATGGTTGGCAATCTTGGTCGGATAAAATTTCCTCATAGCGGTGGTACTAGTGGTGTGACACAGTGGCAGTTGCATGCCTATGAAAAAAAAGAAAATGAAATCTGGTTTGTCCTCCTGAGCAATTCAACGGTACAACTGAGAATATAGCAGGTGACAGAAGTACAGTAGAACAGTGCCACATTGTAGCCTAACAAATGGTAAAGTATAACTACTAATTCGGTTGAAGTTCTTTCACATTAGCAATGGTTCTTTGTCAAGCAGAGTAAGAATATATCCTCGGATTTCTTCACCAGCCTGTTGCCTGCTATCACCTTATCCTTCCCAGCAAGTGTGTGGATTTATTGCTGTCATTTAGTCACACATCAATCAAAACCACACAGCCCGGGGAAGAGGGTTAGGGTTTGAAAAATGGATGGGTACGGGGGTTTTTGGGAAAGGTTTTGGGAGACAAGAAAAAATAGCACAGCATAGACAAACAATTGTGAACATAAACAAATCTTTGGGTACAAACCTATCCATCAATCTTTGAAAGTGCATGCACTACTGCATACATGTCAGTGAAAGTAAGTAGTACATTCGACAACTGTGGAAGAAAGAATGCGACAGTACAGGGCCTGTGTGGAATTATTGATAACGATATTCAGCATAAGGTCTCTGTACTTAGCCAGATACCCGAGAGCCTTGCTGGTCACTATAAATCCATTCACAACAACACTCAGTGGGGTTGGTCTGGAAGGTATAGTAGATAGAAAAGGAGAAATTGCTTGTTTTCTAGGTGTCCCCTCACTCACCAGGGTTGCCCCTTGGTGACATGCTTCATCATTGGGGCCATCCCAGTCCTCTACGGCCTGGGGCGTGCTGCGACTTGCGAATTACGTAGGAGCACTTACAAATGACTATGTGTGGTGCAGATGTGATAGTGGAGTGGACTAAGTGATGTGTTAAGGGATCAATTTAGAAGCAGAGAGAGATCCAAGAAATGCAGTCACAGTCAGAGAAAAAGGCAAGGGATACTGTATCTATGTGGTTGTAGTGGTCCTGTTGGAAGTGGTAAGTAAGTTGCCTGCAGAAAAAAAATCCTCCTTTTAGCGGCACTCCTCCATTGCAGCCGACGCTTCGTCCATCGATGTTGGTCACCAGAAGACACCCTGTAAAAAAAAGCACAGCATAGACAAACAATGGAACATAAACAATTCTTTGGGTACAAACCTATCCATCAATCTTTGAAAGTGCATGCACTACTGCATGCATGTCAGTGAAAAGTAAGTAGTACATTCGACAACTGTGGAAGAAAGAATGTGACAGTACAGGGCCTGTGTGGAATTATTGATAACGATATTCAACATAAGGTCTCTGTACTTAGACAGATACCCGAGAGCCTTGCTGGTCACTATAAATCCATTCACAACAACACTCAGTGGGGTTGGTCTGGAAGGTATAGTAGATAGAAAAGGAGAAATTGCTTGTTTTCTAGGTGTCCCCTCACTCACCAGGGTTGCCCCTTGGTGACATGCTTCATCATTGGGGCCATCCCAGTCCTCTACGGCCAGGGGCGTGCTGCGACTTGCGAATTACGTAGGAGCACTTACAAATGACTATGTGTGGTGCAGATGTGATAGTGGAGTGGACTAAGTGATGTGTTAAGGGATCAATTTAGAAGCAGAGAGAGATCCAAGAAATGCAGTCACAGTCAGAGAAAAAGGCAAGGGATACTGTATCTATGTGGTTGTAGTGGTCCTGTTGGAAGTGGTAAGTAAGTTGCCTGCAGAAAAAAAATCCTCCTTTTAGCGGCACTCCTCCATTGCAGCCGACGCTTCGTCCATCGATGTTGGTCACCAGAAGACACCCTGTAAAAAAAAGCACAGCATAGACAAACAATGGAACATAAACAATTCTTTGGGTACAAACCTATCCATCAATCTTTGAAAGTGCATGCACTACTGCATGCATGTCAGTGAAAAGTAAGTAGTACATTCGACAACTGTGGAAGAAAGAATGCGACAGTACAGGGCCTGTGTGGAATTATTGATAACGATATTCAACATAAGGTCTCTGTACTTAGACAGATACCCGAGAGCCTTGCTGGTCACTATAAATCCATTCACAACAACACTCAGTGGGGTTGGTCTGGAAGGTATAGTAGATAGAAAAGGAGAAATTGCTTGTTTTCTAGGTGTCCCCTCACTCACCAGGGTTGCCCCTTGGTGACATGCTTCATCATTGGGGCCATCCCAGTCCTCTACGGCCTGGGGCGTGCTGCGACTTGCGAGTTACGTAGGAGCACTTACAAATGACTATGTGTGGTGCAGATGTGATAGTGGAGTGGACTAAGTGATGTGTTAAGGGATCAATTTAGAAGCAGAGAGAGATCCAAGAAATGCAGTCACAGTCAGAGAAAAAGGCAAGGGATACTGTATCTATGTGGTTGTAGTGGTCCTGTTGGAAGTGGTAAGTAAGTTGCCTGCAGAAAAAAAATCCTCCTATTAGCGGCACTCCTCCATTGCAGCCGACGCTTCGTCCATCGATGTTGGTCACCAGAAGACACCCTGGCCACTGCCTGCCTGATGCTGAATTGTGGCTCGCTACTGTGAAGCCTGACTCCATCCTTTTTTCCCCATTGCAGAGACTGAAACCCGGCCTGTAATTATTCAACGAAAAACAGGAAGTGATATAATATTACAACACCACTGATAAATAAATATAAGGTATGTAGGCTGTGGAGTGCAAAAAGTCACAATTTGATTTTCCTAGTAGACAGTACAATATTTTTGAAAGTGCGTACTCTGAGTCACCTGTTGAAGGATAAATAAGTATGGGCAAATTAATGTAGCGGATCTTGCCCCTCAAGCTAGGTGTACTGTAAACTGTGTTTTAGAACAAAATTAGATCTTCCTAGCAGTGCTCCCACCCAGACCCTTACTAAAGCCAGTCGCAAAAATGTAGAAGACCCCCAATCAAATCTCAAAAAACGAGGCCTAGCAGAAAACTGGTGACAAAACTTACTTTGAAAGTAAAAGTAGGCCGAAGTACCCCCTTCCTAATTACCCATTACCCACCGTGGATTGCATTGAAACCACTTGCAAGCAACCAAGCAAAAGTAGCCATAGCCAGCATCGCTCCAAGACTCGAAATCCCCCCCACTCAAACACATGCAATAGAAATACTGCTAACCCTAACGAACCCTAAGTTAAGAATAGTGGCAAAGGCTTTCTTTAACTATGCCAAATCCCCCCTTTCCCACCTTGGATTTTCTTCAAATGACTTGCAACCAAAATTACACATTCTCACGAGTGCTCTAAGACCCCAGAACTCAGTTGGAATAATCTAGAACACCCCGAAACACATGCAATCCTGCTGCTAGGGCTAACCCTAACGAACCCTAAGTTACAAAAAGTGCCAAAAGGCTTTTCCGCGAGGATTTTGTCCCAACCACTTCTACCCGGTATTAGACCTTCCCAGGAATGCCCGAAGACCCGCCAACCCACCCGCCAAGAAGCATAACACCCCCAAACAGGCCAAAAGCAAAATCTCATACTTGCAATATTTCTGGGCCTTCGGTCCAAACGCGCTGCGTAGCTAGGCCATAAGTCGGGGTTGGCACGACGGATTTCCTGAAAAGCAAATGCAATCAAGATTAGAGTGTCGCAGCAGTGCTCCCAGATCACGAAACTCACCCACAAACACCAGGAAGCCCCCCAAACAGGCCCCCGAAAACGCTACATAGAGCAAAATGTCAGAAATAGCCAAAAAAAAATCGGCCTGGATTTTGTCCCAACCACTTCTACCCGGTATTAGACCTTCCCAGGAATGCCCCAAGACCCGCCAACCCACCCGCCAAGAAGCATAACACCCCCAAACAGGCCAAAAGCAAAATCTCATACTTGCAATATTTCTGGGCCTTCGGTCCAAACGCGCTGCGTAGCTAGGCCATAAGTCGGGGTTGGCACAACGGATTTCCTGAAAAGCAAATGCAATCAAGATTAGAGTGTCCCAGCAATGCTCCCAGACCACGAAACTCACCCACAAACAGACGGAACCCCCCCTAAGAGCACCTCAAAGGCAAGCAAGTCATCAAAAACACAAAAAATTTTCCGCCTGGGATTTGGTCCAAAACACTTTTATCCGGTATTAGAGCTTCCCAGCAATGGCCCCAGAGCCGTCAACCCAGGAGAAAACGAGTAGAAGACCCCCAAACAGCCAAAGAGCAAAAGTACAAAAATGGGGACTTAGTCAATTTTTCACAAATTTCCCAAATCACTCCGCGCGCGCTCTGCAGCTAGGCCCTAACTCCCCTCTGCCACCATGGATTTGCTTCAAACCTCTTGCAAAGTAAAGTATATATAGCCAGCAGTGCTCCCAGACCACGAAACTCACCCACAAACACCGGGAAGCCCCCCAAACAGGCCCCCGAAAACGCTACATAGAGCAAAATGTCAGAAATAGCCCCAAAAAAAAATCGGCCTGGATTTTGTCCCAACCACTTCTACCCGGTATTAGACCTTCCCAGGAATGCCCCAAGACCCGCCAACCCACCCGCCAAGAAGCATAACACCCCCAAACAGGCCAAAAGCAAAATCTCATACTTGCAATATTTCTGGGCCTTCGGTCCAAACGCGCTGCGTAGCTAGGCCATAAGTCGGGGTTGGCACGACGGATTTCCTGAAAAGCAAATGCAATCAAGATTAGAGTGTCCCAGCAATGCTCCCAGACCACGAAACTCACCCACAAACAGACGGAACCCCCCCTAAGAGCACCTCAAAGGCAAGCAAGTCATCAAAAACACAAAAAAATTTCCGCCTCGGATTTGGTCCAAACCACTTTTAGTGCTTCCCAGCAATGGCCCCAGACCCGTCAACTCACCTGCAAAGAGGTAGAACAACACCCCCACAAGTGCTGAGTCTTTCTTCATTGGGCGTAAACCAGCCCTCTGCTTTGATGGAAATAGGAGTCTGGAGGAGGAGGATAGAGGAGCATGTTCTTCTGAACTTGTGAACCTGAGGAATGCAGACTGCGGCACCTTCAAATCAATTAGCAAACAAGTGAAGACAGTTCTGCTGATGGGCTTGTTTTTGTGATTATCTGATTAAAGTTTGAATTATATTAACTGTGCACAACAAAGAAAGACAGACACACAGGAATAAAAGTGAATAAGGATGAAAAAGAAAGTTATTGATTTGTTGTCTCATTTTCAGGGCTCGGTATCACGGTCCAGGAATAAGAATAAGGCTTCGTCATCATACTCTGCGAATTCAGGCAGGGTGAGCTCAGTGTCACCTGACAGAGTAGAAATTCCCTCATCTATGTTGCTGGCCACCTCCTCTTCATCCGGCACGCTCTCTCGTACTCTGAAATCTGGTGGTATGAGGTGCTGATTCATCTTGATCATTGTTAACCTCTCCACATTTTTGGGCGAGAGGCGGCTCCGTTTGGGAGTTACAATCCCACCAGCCGCACTGAAAACCCGTTCAGAAGACACGCTTGCGAGTGGGCAAGACAAGTAGTTTAAAGCCAGGTTGGTGAGCTGTGGCCACAATTCTTTTTTCCCATGCCAATACGCCAATGGGTCAGAATTAACATAGACCTCTGTTGAGTCATTCAGATAGTCCTTCACCATCGACTCAAGGTCCTCATCCAAGGTTCCTCCACTTTGCTTAGCTCTTGCTGTGCCTCTGACCTTTTGAGAACCAAACCCACGCAGAGCTAGCCAATCCTCTTCAGCCTCCAATGTTTCTGTTGTCTTTCGTGCAGATGATCCGGTTGCCGGTGTCTTTAACGGCTGAGAGGTCACTTGTGCCACAGCCACAGGTGCAGCAGTGGATTGTTTTGACTGGGGATGGCCTGCTGATGTACTGCCATTTCCTTCAATTTCCAGCCGTTCTGTTTCAAACCTCTTGGCTGACAAGGCTAGCCAACGTTTGTACTTTGGAACATGTTCATCATCAAAAGGAAAGAATGCTTGGCCTGCCAGCGCCTTTTTGTAGCGTGGATCCAGAATAGTAGCACAAATGTAATGCTGTTCTGAGTGGATCTTTTTAAGACGTTCATCACCTTGTAGGAGCTCTAATAATTGCTCAGCCAGAAGCAAAGAGTCTTGGTTTTTGTCATCTTTTTCAAACACAGAACACACCTCCTTCAGTTGGTCCTCCAGCATGTACAACAATGGGATAGCTTTTCCCAAATTAGAGTCCTCCTTGCTGACTGCACGCGTGAAGAACTCAAAAGGACGAAGCATGCGTGTCAGGCTTTCAACTATGTTCCATTGCGGCCCACCCATCCTCAGCTCCTCTGTACCCTCTTTAAGGAAATATTGATCGAGTTCCGTATACTGCTCATACAGATGCTCAAGCATGTAGAAGGTTGAGTTCCAACGTGTTACCACCTCCTGGATGAGTGCTTTCACTGGCATTTGACGTTGATATAGCAGGCTCCTCAGCTGCTTCCGGGCCTTAAAAGAATGCCTGAAATGCTTGCACATTTTTCGGCAGGTCTCCAATACACTGTACGCTGCACTGCCTTTATTACCCAAGAATTTTTGGACAACCAGGTTTATACAGTGCGCCAAACACGGCACTCTGAAATAGTAACCGTCCCTCATGGCCTTAACTATATTGGCGCCATTGTCCGTGGAAACATAACCAACCTTGCGTTTTAGTGGGGACAGCCAGTTAAGGACCTTTGTGTTAAAGACATCCAAAATGTTTTCTGCTGTGTGACGTTTCTCCAAACCAAACATGGCTAGTGTTGCATGTTTCCGAGCACCTTTAAAAACAATGTTCGTGTCAACACCTGTGTTTAGCTTTGCTTTAGCCCCTGAAAAAGAGACCCAGTGTGCAGTGATGCACATGTAATCAGCGCC
The DNA here is from genome assembly GCF_964263255.1 of Lissotriton vulgaris. Classification (NCBI taxonomy): domain Eukaryota; kingdom Metazoa; phylum Chordata; class Amphibia; order Caudata; family Salamandridae; genus Lissotriton; species Lissotriton vulgaris. The sequence goes on from NC_141698.1 coordinate 1,040,552,927, forward strand.
TGCGCCACTGGTCCACATGTCTGTTGTCAGATGTATAGTGTGAACAGCACTCTTCTGCAAAGCTGCCCCAATCACCTTCAGAACATCTTCATGTAGTGCTGGAACCGCAACTCGGGCAAAATAGAACCGGCTAGGAACCTTCCATTTAGGGCAGAGCGCTGTCACTAATTCTAGAAAACCAACCCCTTCTACAAAAGAAAAAGGGAGAAGGTCCAGAGCTAGCATTTTAGCCAGCTTAGTGTTATACAGACGGGTCATTGGGTGGTTGCGTTCATATTGCGCTTCTGTAAACAACATCTTTTTAATGTTGCCCTGGACCAAGGATTTACGGGATGATGATCTCTTCCACCCAGTTACGCTCGCTGATGAACTTTTCCGCATTGATGTCTCACTCTCTCCCACACTCTTAGTGTGGCTCCCATGGGGTGTGCTGCTGACAGGGGAACTGGGTGTAAGTGAAGTGTTTGAATCGTCTTCTTCCTCCTCGTCATCATCAGATGAAAAATCAACGTTTTCATTGCGTGCAATTCGGGCTTCCTTGATCGCGTGTAGGTGCGCAAACCATTGGACATCGTGCGTTCTCCTAAGATGACCTCTCTGGCCTCCGGTACCATAGTTGGTACCAAACTTACCACGACTAACTCGAAGCTTACAAATGCTACAAATGGCTACGTTTTCCTTTTTTGGGCAAACACTAAAGAAGTCCCAAACTGGAGACTTGAAATGTCTTCGGGGGCCGGAGGAGGCGGCGATACTGGTGGTGGTGGTCCTGCTGCTAATGCCAGATGAAGTGGAGGATGTGGATTGCCGAACTTCAGTACGTTTTGCACTTTCACCACCACGAATTGAGGTCGAGGACGAGGTGGGTACCTTCTTGCGAGGAAGAAATATGGAAGCGGTAGGTTTTGGTGTACTACTTAACTCCAAATCTAATGATTCCATTTCCATTGCCTCCTCGCCGACATCATCATCACGCTCAGCAGCTTCTCGGGATAGGGTCAAAATGTCTCTTTGCTGCATGCCCGGTGGGGCTGCAGTGACCTTTGTGATGACTGGCTCGTCGTCATCGTGAGAGGCTTCATCACCAGCAGTATCTGTCACTTCTTGTTGAGCCTCATCACACTCCATAGGTTTGAGTTTTTGGACGACCTTCCTTTTACGCTTAGGTACCGGTGTCAGATCATGGTGTGCCTCACTGTCAGACCGCAGTTGTGGTTCCCAAGCTGGATCTGTATCATCAGAAGGAGGTGGGCTTGAAGAAGATGTAGACACCCCCCTTGATCTTTTCCTTGCTAGGGATGTGGAAGACAATGAATGATCATCAGGAGGAGTGGCTTCCAATGATACCTCGGCTTCATTGTCGATTTCCTGATGTGCCCCTACTTCGGGAGGAACAACTATTGTGGGCACTTGTGACCCTCCATGCACCTTTGCTTGCGCATCTCCTTTTGCTGCCTCTCCTTCCACATGTACTTGGGCGTGTACTTGCACATGGTGTTGTTGTTGCGGCTGTGGTTGTTCAACACTTGTCAGATGAGTTACAACAACCTGTGTTGATTCAGGGACATTGCTGCTACTTTCTTGCGATGAGCCAACATCGCTGGTCGATGGTGATTGGAGAAGTACACTGACTGCCTCTGAAGCACTCAAGGGATTTGACTTAAGTTGGCGTGGTGGTGGGGGCACTGAACCCAATGGAGCAGGGGTGCTGCTCCCAGCTTGGTCCCCAGCAGATCCTGCTGCTGCAGGCGTACTTGTTTTTTTTCTCCCAAAAAACGTGGCGGGTGGCACACCAGCCTCCTTGGTAACTTGCTTCTTCTGCTCCTTACTAGCAACTTTCTTGCTAGAGGAGCTACGGAGAACTTTCTTTGGGGCCATGTTCTTCAGAGCAGGTCAGACAGCAGGCCGCAGTTGCGCGAATTGTAGAGTTGTCTGAGGCCAGACGTGACGTCGCGTGACGTTATGCTGCACACACACACCGCTGCAGGACTTCTTCCTGGCACTGGTGGTTCTCTTGAGTCTTGTGCACCTAAAAAAAATGGAAGACAGAGGAACATCAGTTCAGTTATAGAGCACAAAAAAATCGAAAAACACTGCAAAATCAGCACAATCCCAATCCATCCATGCCCTCCATAATGTTTAAATTCAAGACAACCCACAGAAAGACTAGGCCCATGCAAGACTCACTACCCCTGGGCATAAATAAAGGTTGAAAAGTAGGCAAAATGGTTGGAGGCCTAACAACAAAGCCTGCATTCAAAATGGCCACTTGCCTCCTAGCACATGGCCAGGGCCTGCCTGTACCAGCACGCAAAATGGCCCCCACCCACATGGCCTGTCCCCATGAACACCCCCAAAAATCGAAAAACACTGCAAAATCAGCACAATCCCATTCCATCCATGCCCTCCATGATGTTTAAATTCAAGACACCCCACAGAAAGACTAGGCCCATGCACCACTCACTACCCCTGGTCAAGGCCCCAACAACAGGTCAAAAATCGAAAAACACAGAAAAATCAGCACAATCCCATTCCATCCATGCCCTCCATGATGTTTAAGTTCAAGACAGCCCACAGAAAGACTAGGCCCATGCTAGACTCAAATACCCCTGGTGAAAAGGCCACAAGTACAGGCCCAAAAAACGAAAATCACTGAAAAATCTGCACAATCCCATTCCATCCATGGCCTCCATGATGTTTAAATTCAAGACAACCCACAGAAAGACTAGGCCCATGCAAGACTCACTACCCCTGGGCATAAATAAAGGTTGAAAAGTAGGCAAAATGGTTGGAGGCCTAACAACAAAGCCTGCATTCAAAATGGCCACTTGCCTCCTAGCACATGGCCAGGGCCTGCCTGTACCAGCACTCAAAATGGCCCCCACCCACATGGCCTGTCCCCATGAACACCCCCAAAAATCGAAAAACACTGCAAAATCAGCACAATCCCATTCCATCCATGGCCTCCATGATGTTTAAATTCAAGACAACCCACAGAAAGACTAGGCCCATGCAAGACTCACTACCCCTGGGCATAAATAAAGGTTGAAAAGTAGGCAAAATGGTTGGAGGCCTAACAACAAAGCCTGCATTCAAAATGGCCACTTGCCTCCTAGCACATGGCCAGGGCCTGCCTGTACCAGCACTCAAAATGGCCCCCACCCACATGGCCTGTCCCCATGAACACCCCCAAAAATCGAAAAACACTGCAAAATCAGCACAATCCCATTCCATCCATGCCCTCCATGATGTTTAAATTCAAGACACCCCACAGAAAGACTAGGCCCATGCACCACTCACTACCCCTGGTCAAGGCCCCAACAACAGGTCAAAAATCGAAAAACACAGAAAAATCAGCACAATCCCATTCCATCCATGCCCTCCATGATGTTTAAGTTCAAGACAGCCCACAGAAAGACTAGGCCCATGCTAGACTCAAATACCCCTGGTGAAAAGGCCACAAGTACAGGCCCAAAAAACGAAAATCACTGAAAAATCTGCACAATCCCATTCCATCCATGGCCTCCATGATGTTTAAATTCAAGACAACCCACAGAAAGACTAGGCCCATGCAAGACTCACTACCCCTGGGCATAAATAAAGGTTGAAAAGTAGGCAAAATGGTTGGAGGCCTAACAACAAAGCCTGCATTCAAAATGGCCACTTGCCTGCCAGCACATGGCCAGTGCCTGTAGCTGCACTCAAAATGGCCACCAGCCACATGGCATGTCCCTCCCCAGGAACACCCACAAAAATCGAAAAACACTGCAAAATCAGCACAATCCCATTCCATCCATGCCCTCCATGATGTTTAAGTTCAAGACAGCCCACAGAAAGACTAGGCCCATGCTAGACTCAAATACCCCTGGTGAAAAGGCCACAAGTACAGGCCCAAAAAACGAAAATCACTGAAAAATCTGCACAATCCCATTCCATCCATGGCCTCCATGATGTTTAAATTCAAGACAACCCACAGAAAGACTACGCCCATGCAAGACTCACTACCCCTGGGCATAAATAAAGGTTGAAAAGTAGGCAAAATGGTTGGAGGCCTAACAACAAAGCCTGCATTCAAAATGGCCACTTGCCTCCTAGCACATGGCCAGGGCCTGCCTGTACCAGCACTCAAAATGGCCCCCACCCACATGGCCTGTCCCCATGAACACCCCCAAAAATCGAAAAACACTGCAAAATCAGCACAATCCCATTCCATCCATGCCCTCCATGATGTTTAAATTCAAGACACCCCACAGAAAGACTAGGCCCATGCACCACTCACTACCCCTGGTCAAGGCCCCAACAACAGGTCAAAAATCGAAAAACACAGAAAAATCAGCACAATCCCATTCCATCCATGCCCTCCATGATGTTTAAGTTCAAGACAGCCCACAGAAAGACTAGGCCCATGCTAGACTCAAATACCCCTGGTGAAAAGGCCACAAGTACAGGCCCAAAAAACGAAAATCACTGAAAAATCTGCACAATCCCATTCCATCCATGGCCTCCATGATGTTTAAATTCAAGACAACCCACAGAAAGACTAGGCCCATGCAAGACTCACTACCCCTGGGCATAAATAAAGGTTGAAAAGTAGGCAAAATGGTTGGAGGCCTAACAACAAAGCCTGCATTCAAAATGGCCACTTGCCTCCTAGCACATGGCCAGGGCCTGCCTGTACCAGCACTCAAAATGGCCCCCACCCACATGGCCTGTCCCCATGAACACCCCCAAAAATCGAAAAACACTGCAAAATCAGCACAATCCCATTCCATCCATGGCCTCCATGATGTTTAAATTCAAGACAACCCACAGAAAGACTAGGCCCATGCAAGACTCACTACCCCTGGGCATAAATAAAGGTTGAAAAGTAGGCAAAATGGTTGGAGGCCTAACAACAAAGCCTGCATTCAAAATGGCCACTTGCCTCCTAGCACATGGCCAGGGCCTGCCTGTACCAGCACTCAAAATGGCCCCCACCCACATGGCCTGTCCCCATGAACACCCCCAAAAATCGAAAAACACTGCAAAATCAGCACAATCCCATTCCATCCATGCCCTCCATGATGTTTAAATTCAAGACACCCCACAGAAAGACTAGGCCCATGCACCACTCACTACCCCTGGTCAAGGCCCCAACAACAGGTCAAAAATCGAAAAACACAGAAAAATCAGCACAATCCCATTCCATCCATGCCCTCCATGATGTTTAAGTTCAAGACAGCCCACAGAAAGACTAGGCCCATGCTAGACTCAAATACCCCTGGTGAAAAGGCCACAAGTACAGGCCCAAAAAACGAAAATCACTGAAAAATCTGCACAATCCCATTCCATCCATGGCCTCCATGATGTTTAAATTCAAGACAACCCACAGAAAGACTAGGCCCATGCAAGACTCACTACCCCTGGGCATAAATAAAGGTTGAAAAGTAGGCAAAATGGTTGGAGGCCTAACAACAAAGCCTGCATTCAAAATGGCCACTTGCCTGCCAGCACATGGCCAGTGCCTGTAGCTGCACTCAAAATGGCCACCAGCCACATGGCATGTCCCTCCCCATGAACACCCACAAAAATCGAAAAACACTGCAAAATCAGCACAATCCCATTCCATCCATGGCCTCCATGATGTTTAAATTCAAGACAACCCACAGAAAGACTAGGCCCATGCAAGACTCACTACCCCTGGGCATAAATAAAGGTTGAAAAGTAGGCAAAATGGTTGGAGGCCTAACAACAAAGCCTGCATTCAAAATGGCCACTTGCCTCCTAGCACATGGCCAGGGCCTGCCTGTACCAGCACTCAAAATGGCCCCCACCCACATGGCCTGTCCCCATGAACACCCCCAAAAATCGAAAAACACTGCAAAATCAGCACAATCCCATTCCATCCATGCCCTCCATGATGTTTAAATTCAAGACACCCCACAGAAAGACTAGGCCCATGCACCACTCACTACCCCTGGTCAAGGCCCCAACAACAGGTCAAAAATCGAAAAACACAGAAAAATCAGCACAATCCCATTCCATCCATGCCCTCCATGATGTTTAAGTTCAAGACAGCCCACAGAAAGACTAGGCCCATGCACCACTCACTACCCCTGGTCAAGGCCCCAACAACAGGTCAAAAATCGAAAAACACAGAAAAATCAGCACAATCCCAATTCATCCATGGCCTCCATGATGTTTAAGTTCAAGACAACCCACAGAAAGACTCAGTCCACCCACTGTAAAAAGGGGTTCAAAGACAACCAGTAACCAAAGACCCTTTTATGTTGCCCGGCGGTGTCGCCTCTATGACCCACCAATATTAGTCAACGAAGAAGCAGGCGCTGGGGACTGGAAGGCAGGAAACTAGGATTTTATTCTCTCCGGAGGAGAACACATCAGTTCAGACAGCAAGTATCATCACGAGGTGCTCTCTCCACATTTCTGAGGCCTGGCCTCTTATACTAGGGTTTATGACCTTTATTGCACGTAACACATTCTCGCCACATTTTGATATTTGAAAGAACATCCTCGGAATCTCCCCTACAGGCCCGTTCCCACATACATTTACAGTTGAATTCCCCACCCCGGTCACAACAGGTGATGATTGTCATGCAGCAGGGCATTCCGCCGATTCACGGAATGCATGGGGTTGATCGGATCTCATAGGGTGGGGGCTTTGATCGGCTCGAGGGTCTTTTGATGGGGAGGGGAAGCTTTCTACTGTACGGGGTAATAAACAGTATCCGCAGGGCCAGGTGGTGGCCTGGGAATAAGGAAGACAAACGGGGACGCAGGAAAAGGGGGTTTGCATCAAAGGGATCTGAGACCATGAAAGGAATGAAGGGAGGTGTCGCGCTGGGAACAGGATGGGATTCTGTGGCGGAGCTGCGCTGAAGAGGGGTCTATGACCCAAGGCATGAGAGAGTGGGGGGGTTGTCAGCGTGCGGGGGATGCTTGCGAGGTTAGGAGAGAGAGAGAGAGAGAGAGAGAGAGAGAGAGAGAGAGAGAGAGAGAGAGAGAGAGAGACGCGCTGGCTATCAGCGAGGGGCAGGGAGGCCATGGTGTTTAAAATGGCTGCTGCTTACGCGCAAGGCATGTGAGAGTGGAAATGACCGGTGCGTGGGGGTCTTTCGTGAGGGTGATTCTGATCGTAACGGCTAAAATATGGCGGATGTGCATGACGAAAAGTGTGGCATCGGAAAAAGGCAAGATGGCGTAGATAATGTTCACTAAACTATATTAATTTTCCACAGTCCTCCCTTTAACATTTCCAAGACATCTTGCTGGCCTATTTCCTATCTATACCTATTGCAGCGGTCATAAGTAAAGGAGAGGGGACTTAGGCAAATGAACTGTACATAAACATCACATTATAAACATCACATTGAATAATCTCATCATCTAGTAGGCGGGTTCATCGTTAAGTTGGTTGCAGAAAAGGTCATAGTATTGCAATATCAGACTAGAATTATGTAGCGAGGGCGTTGGGTACAGATCATAGATACTTATAGTCATTTGGGATAGGAACTGGTAAGTTATCATATAAGTAAGTCCTTTTTGTACTCGGCGAGAGCATAGTCAGTTCAATGGTGGTTGGGAGAGAAATGAGATATAATAAAAATAAAAATCAGAGTTCACAGTGTCTTCGTCGTCTTCTGTTGGCACTGTTAAGCACCCGGATTACAATTCGTTCTGTCAACAGGAATGTTCATGTGGATTGAGCCGTTGGAGGTCTGCGGGCAGGGGTACACTTTGTTTTGTTTCGCCAGACCTCATAGGAGAAATGCGTTACGGTTTTGGAGCAGGTGCATTTTCTTCCGTGACCCAGAGCATAGTTATTAGGAGGCAGAGGAAGGATTGTGATGAAAAGTGCGACAGTCTTTGAGTTGTGGGGTCTGTTTGTTTCTTGAGTCTCTGTGGTGGGTATTTCCTGTTGCTTCCATCATCATCGAGGCGTTCAGCAGTGGGTAGAACCACATACTTCGTTCATCTTCTCTTTAGGGGCGACCCTTGGTGGAGTTCTAGGTCACCGTTCTGAGATTAACATAGTTCGTGGTCTACTTAGTCGGAGCTCCCTCCCTTTTGACGCAGGGAATACCCTTCTCTGGATAGCTCAGCAGGATTTTGGTGGAACTTGGAAGTTCAGGTGGAAAGGTGTGTGTGTGAACAGTCCTTATGGTAGGTCGGAGGAGGAGGGGATGGAGCAGGGCCAAGTTGGGAACAGATCAGGAGGACGGAGAATTTGAGACAGGCGGGTCCATAACCAGGTTCAGAGAGCGGGGACTTTTTGGCACACGTTGATCATAGAGCAGGGGCTTCAGGTCAGCCCTTTCCTTAGCTTTGTCTGACACAGTGCCTCGTCCTGCGACTCCTTACTGTTGTGGTCTCGCCTTGGCCTCCGTCGCTGAGGTTCCACGATCCGCAGTCAGGCCGCGTGCTCCCACATCCGGTCTCTTTCTCCTCCGACAGTGGTACCCTTAAATGAGTTCGAAAAGACAGTCTTTAGAGATTTTGCAGAAGAAGGTAATTACGTAAACCTATTTCTCTCCCAACACCAAGCAACTGGGGTAAACATCCGCTACATTGAGATTTGCAGCCAACATATAAACAATTGATGATGGATTAGCTGGATTTTCTACAACTTCCCTTTGTGGCTAATTCTTTGGTGTTTTTGTTGGTTATTACATTCATTTGTCGTGGTACGAGGTCTGGTACCCATTCATTGCATTCGTCTATTACAGTAGATGTCAGTTCTTCTGGTAGAGACCCATTTCCCTAGTACGAGTCTTGCAAGGCTAGGCCGGTCTTCAGGGCTTTGTTACCTTACAAAAAGTGCAACGTGCTATTCACCATAGTCTGATAGGCATCCTTCTGAGGGATGAACATAGGCTAAACGACTCTCCATTACATCAAAACATCCTATTTTCAACAAGGTTTACTGCAACAAGTTCTTTCGGTTTTCGATCTAATTTTAACCTTGCACACATCTTTCTAACTTTCTATATAAATTCTCGCAACTTGGTCACTACAAAGAAACTCGGGGGGGGGGCTTGCGATCATTATTAAACTTATCCTTGGGGCGGGTGGGATCTTATGGGAAACAATAGGAACACGGCGAATTGGAGCAAGGGGCGTTTTTCAGATTCACGTTCAGGGCAGCTGATACCAAACTGGGGGCATTTTGGGAAGACGGGGGTGTCTCGATTATTTCTTACTGCTTGGGGTATGGAGACAATTTGGAATGGGAAGGTCGCATTACTACAGACACATTTTTATCATAGAAGCCACTGACAAATAGCTCCCTGACTGTGGGTCAAATTCAGGGAACCGTAGTCGTCTTACCTGTCCCTTTTCTTTTGGCCAATTTAAATTTCATCCATATTTAGCAGAAAAGGAGAGGTAGTAACGTGGCATCGATACAGTTTTATTTAGGACGAATTTGTGCAAATACTTGTGGTATTTGGGGCCAATCAGGAGGTGCACCAGGTTCGCCAATTAGGTGCCAGTCGCTAGGAAGAGGGAAAGTGTGGAGGGGTGAAAGAGAGAGAGAGAGAGAGAGAGAGAGAGAGAGAGAGAGAGAGAGAGAGAGGGAAAGAGAGAGGGAGAAAGAGAGAGAGAGTAACAATAGGCCAGACAGTACACGTGTGACATGGAGAATGACCGTGTATTGTTTGGGCTATTCAGTGCGTTACCCAACTTAGTCGTTTCGGGTCTGTGTTAGGATGTAGAAAGCATGCAGTTTTGGGACGGAAGAGCATTAGGTCAGGTACAAAAAAGGTCGCGCATTGGGTAGGGCGTCTTTTTGTGTCGTCTTGCAGCGTTAGTCCGTTTTCATGCATCGGACGTGACGCGGCTCCAGATCCCTTATGATGCCCTAATCGGGACTCCAATGTAACCTGCAGAGGAAAAAAAAAGGGAAGGAAAAGGAAGGGGGGAACAACATTCGAGCACATCAAATGTACGGGCAAGAAAGTCCTTTACTTACCACATACTCGTACTTATCTCCTCGGGATATAATCCTTAGGGTCTTGGTTTCTGAAGTCAAGGGGGCGGGCAGTGTGATAGGTGGTTCATGGGGGGGTTCGAGGGTGGCACCATGGATCGTGTGTAGGGAAACGCCAAAAAAGGAATCAGAGGTGCCTAGCGAGAGGTACCCGGTTTTGGAGATGTATCTGGTCATCAGGATCCTTAAATCATTCCCAAAGCTGTGATGTTCTAAGGCATATCAGTTCTTCGGTCAACCCTGTCCCTTAGTATTTTCGACCACCATACCTTTATAACATTTTAACAATCATACTGCATTACTTTACCCATTCTCAGAAGTCGAGGTCCTTCTTCATACGTTAGTTCACACATCTTAGTTGCATATTTTGGAGGCAGCGTATCATACCTTTTGATTCGATCATCAATTCAGGGCCGAACAACCATTTTCCAGATAACCTTAAAAAAAGAGCAGAACGGTTGCGCACAGAGAAAACCCTCCCACCAATTCCCACATTCACAAAAGCATGTGATGCCTATTCATAGTTTGGAAAACCTTTATTTGCATAATCGTTCAGTACGTAAAATGTGAGAGTGCAATCATATTCTGGTCGGACATGTCGACGATGGAAGCACATGCAGTAGGGAGGTTATTTCGCGGCACAAGAACATGTTAAAAAGGCCCAATTAATTATTTGCAAGTAACTAAAAACGTTTCATTGCGTGATGAGGGATCAGGGGCATTTCAGTCCATAAATGGAAACACAGTCAAGCTCATTGTAATCACATTTCCTAGATGTATACCATGGGTGTGCATCATAAGCGACGTTATGTACCAGTTACAATAAATATCAAAATAAATCGTTCATTGAAATCAACATTTTTACGGGACCCCTTTCATATGTTCGTCAAGCGAACCCTCCTCCCTTTTTCATCAAGTGCGCAAAGGTTCGTATATAAATCTTAGTACATCAAGTTTCATTAGCTAAGGAACACCACAAGGCATCCGTTAGTTCCTATTGATACCGGCGCCATTTTGGGCGAGGCCGGTTTAGTCCGGAAGTAGCATCAGGGGCAAAAAAATGTCTCCGACGATTTGGCGGTTGGACCAGGGTCCCTTTCGGCAGTTCAAAAAAACTGTGCTAACAGAGGGGCTGGTGGTGTGGGCCGTCAATCAAGAGAGGGAGGGGGATAGAGTCTTTCTTACCGGGTCATGTTGATGTTCAGCCGGAACTTACTCGAGTTCGTTAGCCCATAATGTTCCTGGGTGGTTCAGACGGAAGCTGATGCAGACACGAGAGCACCGCCATCTTGTTGCTGTGCCGCGGTTATTTCATTAGTGATCAATGCAGCTGTTCCCCACTGGAAGCCTGAAGGGGCTGAGGGCTCTTGGGACTTTGGTAGAATCTTCAAAGTCGAGGGGATGGTTGTCGATGGTGGGGGCTTACGCCCAGGTGGGCAAGCGCCCGAGTTGCAATTTCGGACAAAGTTACTCCAGAGGCCTAGACCCGCCTCCCGAGGGCCCAGACGCCATTTTGAGATCCTGCGGCAGCCGCCCTCCGTCGTATCTTTCAGGAGTGGAAGAAACTTCTTGTGGCGAAAATGACAGAGCATCATGCTGCTGGAGCAGGACATTTTGGTTCGGGGCGCCAGGATGCAGCAGTGGAGCCTTCATCTGGGGAGGTGAGGGAGGCTCGTCCGTGCCGCCTCCCTCTCCCGGCGCATCCTACGCCGTCCCTTTGAATCAGGGGTGCACATGATGACCACCCTACACCCCTGATTCCGACTCTTGGGGGATCATTGGACGTCCGGTGTTATTCAGGTATGCCCGTCGGACATTGTATGTCCTGTGCTGCGAAAATATACCAACCGGACATTGTAATGTTCTGGGCAGCGCAGGTATATGGCCGTCGTCCGGCTGGAGGACATCGGCGCCGGACTAGGGCAGGGAGGCCTCCTACCTGCGGAGGCGGGAGAGGGCTCGTCCGTGTCGCCTCTCCCTCCCCGCCCACCCTGCATCCGTTCGATGGAGGAATTCGTGATGGCCGGACCAGGAGATACGAGGGAGGGGGCCATTTGCATCCGCCCCCTCCCTACTCGCGGCCCGGGGGACGCCATCCCTGGAAGGGCAGTATGGGGAGACCATTTCATTGCCTGCTTTGTGGAGCCTCCGGTACCTTCCCGCCGGTGATCTCCTTTGGTCCATGGCTGCTGGCAGGCCCCGCCCCACACGTGCTATGTGTTTCAGGTGGGCGGGACCATCGAACTGTTACATTTCGAGGACTTCCGGAGTGAGCATAATATGTTTTGTATTTTTCCTATTAGTACAGTTTGTTTTAGAGTGAGTTCTACTAGTTATTCTATTTACCGTTGGTTGTGTGTTTTCTTTACCGTAATTAAATCCTAAGTTATATAATAGACGTTTTTGGCTTCCTTGAGTCCTTTCTCTAACGGGGGTTGTTTACACTGGCCTGTAATTGTGTTTGTTTTTCAGAGTGGGGGGGGGGCAACAGAGAGCAATCAGTCCCAGAACTCTAACATGTCGTTAAAATTGGTCTGACGAAACCTATGCCATCGAGCATAATCAAATGGGGTGGTCCTATCTGTTCCGTCTGCACTAGTCTGATTGGTTTTTATCTCGCGCCTTTTCCCTTTCTGCCGGCCTGTTCTTTCTGTCGACCCTTCGTTCTTACCTATGCTTTGTAGAGTCGGGCATTGGGCTTTCCAGTGCCCGAGACGTCTACAGAAAGCACATTGGTTTTGTTTTAAATCTGTTCGTCCTGTGCATAGTGTCGGGGGATTACTTTCGGGTCGTCGCGTCCCGGGTTTGTCCTGTCGACACATCCCTTTATACCGTTCCCTTTTCATGTCTACTCCTCGGAGCTGTGCCATCGCTGGCCCTTCCATTTGCCTACTAGACGTTTGGAGGGTCGTCCGCCGTGTCCCTTCACCTTTTCTGGATTCGTCGCTTTCCCTTCGTCGTGTGGCTTCTTTGCGCCACATACCGAGACTATCGAGCATAATAGGTGTTGTTTCATTCCTACGAAGGGCTATTTCTACCGTTTCTATTTTGTCAAGATCGAAGGATCCTCTCAGTGGCCACTGACTTTCTCGATCCCTTTTCGTATATTTATGCCACAGCTCACTATAGGCTATAGCGATCAATCCATGCTTCATGAACATGTCCTTATTAGGGGTGCCTTCCAGCGGAGCCGGATGGTTCACCTCTAATAAGCGGTCCGGGCTAAACAGGCTACTAACCAGCGGGGAGAAGACAGGCATGACGGATCACAATGGGATAATAGTCAGCACTACCTATCTTATCACTGCTTGCAAAGACTAGACAGAATATTTCTATTCTACGTTGTTTGCAGGTAGTGAATACCTCATGAACCAATCTTGAGCAATCAATGTTAGGTCAAAAAATAAAAAATCAATATGGTCAATGGGGAGAATAAGTAGGCTCGCAAAGGTCCGCGTCACCTACCCTTTCACTATCTGCAAAGAGGGGACCTAATCTTCCCTGTTTGCAGACAGAGAATCTCCAGAAAACAATCTATAACAGTTAATCAATGGGGGAGGGGCAATTGTTCAGTGGGGGAGAAAGATAGGTCCGACGGATGCGTACCTATCCTTCGCGGTTTATAAAGGGAGAGCCTGTTGTTTCTCCGTTTGCAGACAGCGAATCTCCAAATAAATTAACAAAAAGTAATACTAGTATTTTCTCATCAATTATCAATCACTTTCAATTATCAATCACTTTCGCAATTCGTCGTGTTTACACGACCTTACCCGGACCGCATGGACAGTTTCTTGTCTTCCGAATCCAGCGCCCGATCGTCCTCTTCTCTTCGTAATCCACGTGGCACTCCTGATGGTTCCCAGTCAGGACCGCAGATCACTCGAGAGAGGTCTGTTCGGAACCAGTGAAGTTCGGATGATCGGCTGTCAGACGAGGGTCTATCGGACAGGGTACCTTCCGATCGTTGCAGTTGTTCACTCTGTCGTCAGGACCTCTCCCACTGGATCCACGAGTCGCTGATGGGCCCCACGTTTGGGACGCCAATTGTAAAAAGGGGTTCAAAGACAACCAGTAACCAAAGACCCTTTTATGTTGCCCGGCGGTGTCGCCTCTATGACCCACCAATATTAGTCAACGAAGAAGCAGGCGCTGGGGACTGGAAGGCAGGAAACTAGGATTTTATTCTCTCCGGAGGAGAACACATCAGTTCAGACAGCAAGTATCATCACGAGGTGCTCTCTCCACATTTCTGAGGCCTGGCCTCTTATACTAGGGTTTATGACCTTTATTGCACGTAACACATTCTCGCCACATTTTGATATTTGAAAGAACATCCTCGGAATCTCCCCTACAGGCCCGTTCCCACATACATTTACAGTTGAATTCCCCACCCCGGTCACAACAGGTGATGATTGTCACGCAGCAGGGCATTCCGCCGATTCACGGAATGCATGGGGTTGATCGGATCTCATAGGGTGGGGGCTTTGATCGGCTCGAGGGTCTTTTGATGGGGAGGGGAAGCTTTCTACTGTACGGGGTAATAAACAGTATCCGCAGGGCCAGGTGGTGGCCTGGGAATAAGGAAGACAAACGGGGACGCAGGAAAAGGGGGTTTGCATCAAAGGGATCTGAGACCATGAAAGGAATGAAGGGAGGTGTCGCGCTGGGAACAGGATGGGATTCTGTGGCAGAGCTGCGCTGAAGAGGGGTCTATGACCCAAGGCATGAGAGAGTGGGGGGGTTGTCAGCGTGCGGGGGATGCTTGCGAGGTTAGGAGAGAGAGAGAGAGAGAGAGAGAGAGAGAGAGAGAGAGAGAGAGAGAGACGCGCTGGCTATCAGCGAGGGGCAGGGAGGCCATGGTGTTTAAAATGGCTGCTGCTTACGCGCAAGGCATGTGAGAGTGGAAATGACCGGTGCGTGGGGGTCTTTCGTGAGGGTGATTCTGATCGTAACGGCTAAAATATGGCGGATGTGCATGACGAAAAGTGTGGCATCGGAAAAAGGCAAGATGGCGTAGATAATGTTCACTAAACTATATTAATTTTCCACACCACCACTGAGTACCCCTGGGCAAAAGGCCCCAAAACAGCCCAAAAATCGAAAATTCCAAAATTTTAATTGCAGCAACTGTAATGCCCCAAACAAACTTACTTGTAAAATTTCTAATCCAACAGTGATCCAAAGAAAGTCAAAAAGGCCTCAAATCCAAATATCCAGCAGCATCCACAAAAAGTAATCCTTCCAGCTCCAGACCCAAATGAAAAGTGACCAGGAGATGGACAAAGCACTGGGAGGAGCCTGCTGAACAGGAACAGGAAGTTGAAGACTGTGGGGCACTTCCTTTCTCCCACCCCCCTGCCCCCCTCCCCAAAATGGACTCCTCGCTAAAAAAGTGCAGGCAAATGTCAAACTAAGGAGTTATTCAGATAAAAATCATCATTTCTAGAAGGTTTATGCTGCTTGCAGGTGGATTTCTTGTGCAGAATTGCAAATTTATATTTTCGCTCGCTGCATCTCAAATCTCGCAATTGCGAAGTACCGCGAGACGTGATCTCGCCGTACTCGCGTTGACAAACTATCGCTGGCAAGCCGCGATGACGTAATCGCGCTCGCCAATTCCCGCGGGATCACACAGCAAGATCCAAAATGGCGCAGCACTCGCAAACTATCGAAAAAAACAACTCGGCAAACGATGATAAACGCCGCGCGCCGCAAAAATTGTATCACCAACGCCGCGCGCCGCCAAAAAAATCCGCTGCGTGCGAATTTGCGGATTTTGCGGGAAATTCGCAAATCTCGCGGATTGCGGATTTCCCGAAAATCCGCAAAATCCGCGAGCGTAACGGATTTTCCGCCCATGCTTAGGGCCAGGTCAGCGGAGCTAAGAAAATGGTCAATTCTGGCATATGTACGGTGCACATGAGAGTAAAAGGTGTATCCTGGGGCTGTGTGATGGGCTTCCCTCCATGTGTCTAAGAACCCCCTGTTGGCGAGCCAGCACCTCCCTTCAATGGAGAGAGCCCCGGAATCACCGAACCTCCAACCTGACCGATCCATTTCATTGTCCATGACCAAATTTATGTCCCCGCCAATCAATATGTGCCTTGAACTAGTGCTCATAACTTCAGAGAGTGCCCCTGTAAGAAACACCTCCTGCTTGGTGTTGGGGGCATAGATGGACCCCACTGTGATCGACAGGCTCCCGATGTGAACCGTGTGGGCTAAGAGCCTGCCTTTGATCTCCGCCACTTTGTCCCCCACCCGGCCTTTGAAATGTTTAGCAAAGAGCAGGGCCACTCCTGCTTTTTTCTCTGTGTTGGAGGAGTAGAATTGGGTTGGGAACGCCCTGGACCTCATGCGGTGCCAATCCTTAGCTAGTAAATGCGTCTCCTGTAGGAGGCACACTGCCGCCCCGGAGTTTTCTAGGTAGGAGAGCACCGTTCTCCTCTTGATTGGGTTGTTTAGCCCTTTAACATTAAGGGTGAGAACCTGGATAGACTCTTCAGCTATGAGGAGGTATGTATCTACTCACTCTCTTCCAACGTTCTAACGTAAAATCACTCACCCCTCCTGACCTCGCTGCCTGAATGGATGGAACACACCTGGGCACACCCCCGGAACCCCCTCCTCCCCCATCCCGCTCCCTCCCCTCCCTCACCCCCCCCTTCCAAACATGGAACCCCAACTGGTGAACATTGTCCCAGGCCTATGTAATGTCTGTCCAGGCCTGTGGTAGATGAGTAAATGTATGAGTTATGTGGCAGTGGCGGCCTGAGACCCCCGTCCCTTCCCCCAATCGTGTCGCCACAACTTAGCTGAGTATGACCATCGCCTCAGTCTCTCAGGAGTCGGCGCCGGTGTCTTTGGAGACCTCTTGAATCGCTGCAGCCTTTTCTTGTGCCATTGTCTCTGGATTCGGCTTGAGGCCTTTCCTGGAGGGGCGTCCACATCGCACCTTCTGCCAGCCGTCACCTGTCGTTCGCGGGGATCTGGATGGGCCCTCGGATGATCGCCTCTCTTCGTCGTCGTCTGGCTGGTCCCCTTCGTGTGGAATGCCCAGTAGGGCGCAGGTGTCCCGCAGGGATCTTAGCTGATGGAGGGCTCCGTTCCATTTGAAGATCAGCCGAAAGGGGTGCCCTCAGGAGTATGGGACCCCCTCGTTGCGGAGGAAGGTGATTGGCTATTTTGAATGCCCTCCGCTTTTGTAGGGTAATTACCGATAGGTCCTGAAATAGTTCCACAGTGCGGCCTTGAAAGCGTAGGGGCTGTTTGAGGCGTGCCGCCTTCAGTATGCGTTCCTTGAGGGGGTAGTCGGGCAGGAAAGCTAGGATGTCAGGCGGGGGACCTTGAGCTCGGCGAGCTGGGCCCACCCGATGGGCTCTATCAATACGAATCACAAAGTCCTCGCTTTCGTCGAGCACCGTTCATAATAGGCTTTGTAGGTATCCTGCCATGTCGTCCCCCTCTGCTTTGGAAGGCACATTGCGGACCCGAATGTTGTTGCGCCTTGAACGGTTTTTGAGGTCCTCCGTGTGGGATTGGAGGTCCGTTTGTTGCTCATTGAGCCTAATGATTTCCTGCCGCAAGAGTTCTACTTCTTCGCTTCTGGCCTGCCCTGCGAGCTCGGTCACGGCCACCCGCTCCCCAAGGTCATCGACGTCGCAGCGGAGTTCTTTATAGTCCCCTGCCATTTCTTGTCTGAGGGTTTGAATGTCTTCCTTAAGAGAGGTGAAGAGGGCCTCCATGAACACTTTGGTCGCCGTGGCTTCCCCCTCCTTCCGATCCTTTCCTTTCGGAGGAGGCGCCTGAGCCGGTTTGTCAGGGCTTTTGTCGATCTTAGAAGTCCCTTTGGCCAGCATTTCGGGGATGGTGCGGCCCCCTTTGCGGTTGGAGGAAGCCATAGTCCCTTCCCTTGCGGGTCCGGCTGTCTCCCGGTTGTGTCGCGCTTCCCAATCTATGGTGGGTGTGCGATGGGAGGAGGGGGAGTAGTGCCTTGGGATGGCGCTACGTCTCAGCGAGGGTCGTGTGCCCCTCGTGGCTCTCCGGAGCAATCTACTCCTTCGTATCTCTGTGGCCGCGTCTCTTTCTCGCAGCCCCAGGCCTCTGCCCAACACCGCGGGCCCGTGTTGTGCCCCCCGAGCCGCTTCCCCTGCGGTATGGTCTGTTCCCACCTCGTGTTCCGCTGGCGGGTCTCAGGGGCTCCCTCTATTTCCAGCCCCTAGGTGCGGTGGTCTGCCCAGGTACACTCTCCGGGGGCCCGTTTGCTGCCCCCCGATCTCTCTCCCTTTAATGGTGGTTCCAGGTGCTCCCTTTATCCTCTTCTCCCCGATTGTGGACCCAGGGCGGCAGTGGTGGCGTGTGGCCAGTGCTCGCGGTGCTGGGGCCACCCGCTGCGTTGCAGCTAGTGGCCCGGGGCATCCCCCAGAGGCTTGATTAGTGCCCCCCGATCTCTCCTTTCTGCCTTTAGGGCCGCCTCTTTTGCGCTCCTGTGTAGGCGAATCCACTGCCCTCTGTTTTGCGGCCTAGCTGCGGTAGGCCTTGTGGTGCCGCTAGTCCAAACGTGGCCGCGTGTCCCAGGGCCCCTCAGGCATCCTTCCAGGCTCGCCGGGCGCCGGAGGCTCGATTGTCCGCCCCCCGGGGTGGTGCCCTCTGGTCCGCTGCGCCGCACTCCTCACCTTCCCATGCAGTGGCGGTCTAGTATGGCTCCGCCCGTGGCCGTTGTATCTCCGCCAGGTAGGTCCAAGCCGGGGCCTCAGGTGAATCTCCGCGCCGTCTCCGTAGGCGCCTCCTTTCGCGGGCCGCACCCCGGGGGCCCGCGGATGAATTTCGGCGGTCGCCGCTTGTGGACTGCAGCACCAGTTGGGGAAACCTCCGGCGTGGCAGCACAGTCTCCCAGCTGCTGTGTGGGGCCCGCCGCTCCCTTCACTTCAGGAGCCGGGCCGTCGCTTTCGCGCCTACGGTTGGCCTCGGCCGGCGCCGCCGTCTCGTGGGTCGCTCCTCCGCCCTCGAGCTTCACCGGGGCTCCTGGTTGCCCAGCTGATGTCCCGCTCGCCGTTGGCTGTCGGCACAGGGGCTTAGTGGCGAGGTGGCCTGCTTTTAGGCCCGGTCCGGGGATCGAGGACGGGGAGCCTCCGCAGGACAGGTCTTCCTAAGCCGCCATCTTAGCCACGCCCCCGTATGAAATGGTTTTGACCTTACTTGGAACTATGTTAGTGTGTATCACCTGGATATCTTAGATGAAGTACCTAACTTTAATTCATGAATCCAGAAGGAAGGAGTCTCTGGGCTGGGAAGGTGGTATTTCAGGATAATATATTTGTGTATGGGTAATACTAACACAACCTGGAAAACATTCTAGATGTGCTCTCCAGGTAAGAGATGACTGAAATTGAGCAAATATAAGTTCAGTGTAGAAGATGTGGAGTGCCATAGACATCATATTTGCAGAAAATGCATTCAACCCCCAAAATAACCCTTTCAAAGCTAATGAAGTGCTAGATCCTGAAACAATAGAAGCAAAGGAGATTCTTCCAGGGGAATTGTACACGTTCTCTTTTGTAGGAAGAACATACCTAGGTAGCCTCGATTTTGACCTTCTCAAACACTCTGTCCTCCTGCAGATGGCCAACTAAACAAACTAAAGATTGGAATTTGGTTCTGCTTACTTTATCTGGCTGGACATTTTTCAGCTCATTAACTGACAACTATTTTCTGGTACACTTGTTCCTGATACTGTACATTTGGTGAAATAATCTTCACGTAATATAGTGGGATTGGAGCCAGATTCAAATGCTCGCATTTATCCTCAACGTGATAGATTGAGAATCACACAACAGAAAGAGGTTACCATGGATTCTTGACAATACCAGTCACAGTTTTCCAGCAGAAGTTGGGAGCCTTGGAATTACATAATGAAATATTGATTTGTAAATCAAGGTACACACCAACCTTTAACTCGGGTTAACCTCAACTCAACAGAGATCCCAAGATTACCAAATATTTGCAAACCAGAGTCGGCTACATTTCATATTTAAAGGGGATGCATTTCCAAATCGCCAGTCCAAACCTCATTCATAGTGAGTAATTTCAATACAGAACCTCCACTTTGAGCAACCCTCATTCGCTGTATCGGAAAAAGAGTTAAGATTAACCTGTCCAAAGCTTGAAACCTAATTTATCTCAAAATTGAACTACTGGAATTAGGACATGGAACGCAAACCTTTACTGGTTAACCAGTTTTAAGCATTTTGCAGTGAATTTCGAGAGAAACGTCTAGGCATTAGCTGCGCATTTCAGGCAGGGATCAGAGATGACATATAATGATGAGCCCGCTAAAGGAACTATGGGCCAGATATACGACCATTATATTTTGCGAGTCTATAATTGTGATTGTTGCGACTCGCTATTAGGGACTCACAAAATAAAATGTACTACGACTCAGACACATTTAGTGATTCCCAATGTTGTCGCTAATTACCTATTTCATCAATAATAATGTGGTAGGTCGCAATTTGCGACCCGTTGAGAATGGCCAGTAATAACAAGGATGGTGGCCTGTTGGGGTCAGCACACCACCATGTCTGTAATTGCTTTTTAAGTAAAGTAATGTTTGAGTCTCGCGAACTGCGTAGCACTGCGCAGCAGTGCTCGCGCCGGTCGTGAGACCTTTAGTAAGTGAAAAACGGGGAATGTGAGCTAACCTAGGAATCGCACACGCTTGTGTGTTTCCTTCTGAGTTCCCCCCTTGGCCTTTGCGTGCGTCTTATTCTAAAAGACTGCTTGCAATTGGCCAGAGGCGAGCGCATTGCTCCTCTCATGGCCTATTGGTGTCTATTATGCGCACCGAGCGCATAATAGACACCAATAGGCCATGGGAGGAGCTATGATCGCGCCTAGACACAGGCGTGACGCGTGCGCCACTTTTTTCAATAGCAATCACTTTCGCTTTCAGTCCTGCTTTTCAGAAACGCCGTTTCTACATTGCTTGTAACGCCCCTATTGGTTTTCATTATTGTCGGTTTACAGTCGCCTAAATGCCTTGTTTTTCTCCAGTGAGCAGCTGTGTTAGTTCGTCATAGCTTTCCGACTGCCTGGTCTACTCAATACCATTACGGCCCTCTTTCTGAGCGATAGTGGTGCTGTCGTTTCTAATGCTTCCCAGTTAATGGCTGTGGAAGTTTTGACCCGCAGCCAGCCAGTGCCTGCTGACCTCAGATGGAATGGCTATTGATGTTCTGACCCACTGTCAGTGCTTATGCCCCTCAGTTTAATGAATGTAGCGCTTTGAAATTATGCTAGTTCTTGCTGCCCTGGGTAGAACTGCCAAGATATCTAGTGCCTCCTTAAAGCAACAACCTCTAAACACCAGATTGTGGGTTCGACGTGAATCAGGAATTTTCGTTTCAAAATGATACAGAACTTAATGGATCATTCTAAGGCCTGTTTTTATGCACTTTAACATTGGTAGAGAAATAAACCAAGACACAAGAAAATGCTGATTTGCCCAAGATCACATGTGGTCGATGTAGGAAGGTAGATCCTGACTATGGTTGCCCCCAACTTTTTGCCCTGTGTTTTAGCTGGTTTTTGACATAGTTGGCCTGGGACCCTGCCAATCAGGACCCCAGGCCTACTGCTCTCTCTGTAAAATGGATTCCATGTACCTTAGGTACATATCCAATTGGTACTGGGCCACCTTATCAGACCCTGTAACTCAGGGCATAGGTGTACCCAGGGCCTACCAGGGGCTGCAGCATGTATTATGCCACCCCTGGCTGGCCATCTAAATCTGACACAACTGGCTGCACGACAGCTGGGGCAAGGTGGTGTAAACACCCCTTGCTGTAGATATAGTATACCTATATCTAACCCTAAAATGGACACCCTTATTCCTATCAGTCACTCCTATGGCAGGCCTTGACAATCCTGAAGGCAGAGTGCTTGGAATCGTGTGAGATGGTGCTCTGGCATGAGCTGAGCCCGTTTGCAGCTTGCGGAACCAAGTCCTAATAGCTGTTCCATGATAACGCATACCATATACTCTTAAGTGCATTATAATCCTCGCGGTTATATGCCAACTCTGGTATCGCTTTATCAAAACATGTTGAGTAAGGTGTCATACGAATTGGAATACTAACCCCTCGCCAATTCTGGTGACGGGGTTAGCATTCCACCCTTCTAGAGGGACACGACATGTATGTAACTGTGAACCCCGGTTAAAGTTAACTCGAGCCTCAGCATCACAAAATGGATGCTGCCACCACAGACACAAGTCTGACCTCCTGCTGCTGGGAGTCCTTCCAGCGAGGAGAGCTTGGACAAAGGGTTTCCTGTCAGGGGCGGTGCTAGCACCATCTCAGACAGGGTTTTGTGTATCCTGGGTAGGCAGGGCTTTAGAGGAAGGTGACTGCAAGTGGCACCCCGGTGCTCACTATGCATCTGCCGGCTAGAACCAGTTCCAGGGGCACACCAGCCCCTGAGCTGGGGAAAGTCCGGCATGGGAGAGGGGTGTAACCACCCCCCTTCCTGGTCCCACCCATGGGCAGGACCTAGTCGCGTGCCAGCCCCTTTTTTTAGTATAAAGATAGGAGCGGGCCCTCTTCCAAATTAGATCATCTTTGAATCCTGAAACTACTTTCTACGAAAGGAACTCAAGACTTCTTCCTAAGATTTCTCCCTTGTGACTAAGGAGTAGTCACCCTGCATCTGCGGGCACCAACTAAGTAACCTGCGGTTTGCTGCACGTCCTTCCTCCGGAATCCGACAGACCAGCACGACGAGACCTGGCTTCCCTGGCACCTCTGACCTCTACCAGCATCATCAGCCACGCTGAGATTCGTGGGTGTGACGAGATCTTGAGGGACCGGCCATCTTCAGAACTGCACTAAGCTTATCCAGCACGACCGCCGAGGGATCCTCGAGTGAGTGCTTTGGGGTTCGAGAAGCCCTAACCCTGAGCAGCTCCAGCACCGAAGTCCAGCCCCCCAGCATCCACCAGATCTGCGTGGGGCCCTTCTGCTCTTTGCTGCTCACCGCGTTGTCCGGCTACTTGCCTGCAGGCTTGTGGCCCTCCTGACGATGCACCACGACGACAACACCACTGGTCTGGTTGCTCCAGACTGGCCCTTGCTCCCCTCCAACAGAGGAGCACCCCGGACCCTCCTGGTCCACTCCAGACGCCATTTTGAGTCCACCGTGTGGGCTTGCATTTGCCAAGACTTGTTGCCCCAATCCTGGGTCCAGTGATGTCGACAGCAGATACCTTCGTGGGACAGCTCGCACCTCCATCCTGGTCACCGACAACGCCTCCTGGTCCGAGAGACTGCAGAGCCCAGCGTCGCCCACTCACCTGGTCGAGGTGACTCCATCCGGTGCCATCCTAGTGCCCATCTAATCAGTTGCTAGTGATTCAGAACTTGGTCCCCTCTGCTTACAGGTATCCTCCATCACCGATCCAGGCTTGGATCCCATCGAACTTCAACACTGGTCGCCTGCCAGCAACTTCTTCTTTCAGGCTCCATAGACTGCAACAAGGATTCCCGACGTCTTTTCAGACCTATGCAGCCGCAGCCCCTGGGCTAGGTAATCTCAGCATTTTGGTGCTCCAGCATAGCTTAACTATCCAAGGGTCCAGATCCTTTTTCGTTTCAGCTCTACCTAGTCGGATTCGTCCGATAACACTAACTTTACGAAATCTAGCATCCATAGACTTTGTCCCGCATCCCGCGTGAGAGTGCACACTCTGCACCCGATCTCCCTAGGCCTCCTGCTAGTAATCTGAAGGTTCAGTAGTCCAGTCCTAGCGATCCTAAAGCCTATTAGAGTAGTACTTACCTGCTAGTAATTTCGCATTCCACTTTTAGAGTATATGGTTTTTCGTGCCCCTCGGGCATTTGTGTAAATTGTGCGACTTTCAGTATTTTCCGAAGAGCTTTGTATTGTGCTTAGCGCTCTGTCCTCATAAAGAGTCCAGGGCTGTTGTGTTCTAAATAAATATACTTTTATTTTCATAACAACTTGTGTGGTGTCCTTTCACTTGGTCTTCAAGGGGTATATGTGATGGTATAACAGCTGGCTTAACACGCCCTCTAGAGTCTAGCCTAAAGACTGCTCTTGTCCATGCTACTAGGATAGCTGGTCTACGGTTGACTTACAACCAATCATCAATAAGGGTTGTTTGGACTGATACAAAGTGCTCACTGGAATAGTGAGCACTGCATATCAGGCCAACTTCTCACAATCGAGTTCGAAGCAATTGTTTCCACAACCAGTAGACCAGATTAGATTCTTTGATGAAAATAAAACCATTTGCCCATTAGTTTCCGCCTCACTGAGGGTCTGAAGGATTTCAATGTTATGTATACATGTATTTATTTATATTGTTGGCTCCCTCTAGCAGAGGAATGGGGCAGTGAGCAGCTGTGTTAGTTAGTCATAGCTTTCCGAATGCCTGGTATACTCAAAACAATTACGGCCCTCTTTTTGAGAGATAGTGGTGCTGTCCTTGCTAATGCTCCCCAGTTAACGGCTGTGGAAGTTTTGACCCGCAGCCTGCCAGTGCCTGCCGACCTCAGATGTAATGGCTATCGATGTTCTGGCCCACTGTCAGCGCTTAAGCCCCTCAGTTTAATGAATGTAGTGCTTTGAAATTATGCTAGTGCTTGCTGCCCTGGGAAGAACTGCCAAGAGTCGCACCACCCACCTTGATCTACAGAAAGTCATATAAAAACCGTCGTTTACAGTTCAGGTAGAAATGCGATCCGATAAAACTAGTTTTTAGGTCGAGCAGACCTACCCTCAATGCGTGAGCATTGAAGGTGTCTGCTTCAGACCTATTGTGGCCCGTATTTAGGAATGTGGACAGCAACCAGATGCGCACTTTGACGAGGTCAGATTTCACCTCGGGAGCGAGCGTCTGGTAGCTGCGCATGCGCAGTGCAAAGCCCTTGCTCACACACAGACACAGGCAGCCCCCACCCCTCTGCATGCACGCACGCACACACACACAGGCGCGCGCATGCACACGCAGGCATACGGCACACATATAGGCACACTATCCCCTACCTCGCATTCTCTCTCAATCACACACAGTCACGCATGCGCACACACATTCCCTCGCGCACACACGCACACACGCGCGCACACACTCCCCCCCCCGGCATACACACAGGCACGCACGCACTTCACATCAGCCCTGGGCCCCACTCACCGACTGCGCTCTTCCGGCGGGGCTCCTCACGGCGCGGCGCGTCTCCTCATGTAAATCGGGGCTCCCTCAGGTCAGAGGAGCCCCGCAACAGGCGCCACACTCCTCCTTCTCCCCGGCCCCCTCCTGGGGACCCGGGCTACCCCGGACGGCAGGGCGCACCATGCGCCGGCAGCTCGTGGACCTCGGGAGGCGGGACTTCCGGTCGGCCGCGAGCGGATTCGCCGGCCGGCCAAGAGCTTCCGGGTCGCCGCGGGCAGCGCGGCGGCACCTATTTAGATTAAGGTCGTTAACACACCACACACAGCCTGAACCCGTAGCACATTTTTTTCACCACAATGTTTTAGCAGGGGTGCCCAAACCTAAACTTAAAGCCTCAATCATCTTAAAATAAGTCTGGGGTCTTCGACCACAAAAATGTTTTTTTAAAGAAGGCTTACTGATTGCAAAAATCTGCAGAGCGAGGTTCATGGTTTTGCCCAGGGTCACGGGGGAAGCGGCAGTCAGCGCCGTGCTTGCTCAGGCGATAACACTTGGGTGACATGAAAGAATGAACTACTGACCACACAAATGTAAAAGGAATATAAAATGTACTTTTTAATTTCTGAACATGAATGCATTTTAGGTAACTAGCATCTGTAAAAGAAAACACAGGATCTGAAATAATGTGCTTTGTGTGTTTACGATTCAAGGGACTTGTGTCTGCCTTAACAAGTGCCTTGTTAGCTTGTGTGTAGCGTCGAGGCACTTAAAAGATCAGTCAAGCGACATTTTCGGCTCTCACAGTGCGCCTGAATGATTCATCACAGCGCAACCCGCGTTATTTACACAAAGCAGCGCCTGCTCAGGGGTGAGCCGCAGGGACAGTAATGCATAGATGGGTGGACACCCGGCCGCAGGCCTACAGGGGGGACCCTGCCGGGGCTGAAGAAAGGCGACACTCGGCCCGGTGCTGTCCTGGTAACAGGATCCGACGCAGCTCAGGGGCAGGAGGCGGGCAGGGGGCCGGGCCCTGGCAGGGGAGCGGGGCAGGCCGGTCTAGCAGGTGAGGCCACCCCGCCCTCCGCACTGCTCCCTCCAGGCTGCATGACTGCTGCAGGACGAGCCTTCCAGCCCCAGCTCGCCTAGGGCCAGTGACCCGGGCGGCAGGTGGACACGATGCGCGTGGCCCTTTCACAAAAGAGGGGGGTCAAACGGAGCTGTGCTCTTAATCAGACATTTATGCTGTTTTTAAGCGTCCTTCCCTCCAACATGCATATCATGAAAGGACACCCCATTCTCACGATTACCCATAATAATATTCATCCTTCAGATGGCCGTCTCCGACCACAATGATACTGCCCAACATGTAACCTCAAAGCGCGCATGATTCCCACCAGCGTCTTCTACAGGTCAAGATTTCCTAGAAGAGGTCTCTATCTGTGGATACTCCGAAACTGTGTATTCAGCCATCCCTACACCAAAGAACTCACCCATCTCTTAATAAAGACCCCATCTCTCCATTTAAGCATCTTGACCTGTACCTAAAGGTGATTAGGTTTATAGCGGGTGCCTTATACGATTCATAAATAAAATATGCAATCTCCTTATCAACCAAGAACAAATTAGTGATTTTTTTTAATGAAGAGTAACCACTAATATGATGCCTGGAACCAGTGAACTCGGGAAAGTTCTATGCAAGACGATGTACCACAGGCCGGATGCAAGAAGTGCCTATACAGGTCAAAGGTCACATGATTCAGATCAAGTCAGTGACGTTATTCCACCAAAATCACAGGGAGAGCGAGAGATTGGTAACACCCGCTCCTTGACCACTCATAATCTCATGCATCACATCACATGACCTTTGTCCCTGATGGCATTTACAGAAAGTGACATCACAGAGGTCATTGACTATGATGAAATTGCAGAGGTTATAAATCACATTATGCCTGGGCCCTGGGGTACGGGATGGTGTGGAAAAGTGAACATACCTCGGGAACTGTGGGCAAGGCATACTGGGAAGATGGCTACCTCAATGCTGGAAGTGCCTGGTGCACTAGGGCCACTAACACAGTGTACTTGTGACCACGTGATGTCAAGGGCCGTCTACACAGTAGAACAAGCATTTGCAATGCAATAGGTCTCACATTTGCTAGAGTTTAAGCAATTGGCATGATAAATGACAATGCAATTTATTTATGTTTTAAAATCTAACACATAATTAAAAGGCATTGTCATTTACAATGGTAATTGGCGAAACTCTTGCAAATACGAGACCTACTGCATTGCAAATGTCACACACACACACAGACACACACACAGGCAGACACGCACACAGACTCATTAAAGAGTTAATAAACAATCCCACATGAAATGGAAAGGCAAGAAAGTATTCGCTCGCAGGAAACGGTGGTACTCGGAAACTGTGCAACCATTGAACAGTAGCACTCTCTGACTTGCATATAATCCATATATAATATACAGCAATGGGTATTTTATCCATTATTTGCAGGTCATAAAGCCCAAATCCACATTCAAATGAACAGCTATCATGGGAGCCATTTTCTAACATCAGATGGTGACACCACAGTCCCTCGCTGGGGGGTGGAAAGCTCCCCACCCGTTAGAGGCAAACCTGAGACGTCAGACAAGGGGATGGGTGAAGCAGACCTCCCCACACTCCAATCTACTCATGTATCAGTGATGTTCCTATTGTGAGGCGCTCTGACACCTTCGGGTAAAGTCCGCGCTATATAAAACGCATAAATAAATAAATAAATAAATAAATAAATAAATACCTGCCCGATACTCAGGGATCGACACGCGCTAACTCACAAGGACCTGCAAACCCATTTTGAAGGAAATATCATATTCCCTCCTCAAATCTAGGCCCGGTCAAGCCTGGGTTTAAGAAGGCAACTCTCTGCGTTCTGTAGAATGTTTTACTCCTAGACACTGGTCATAAGGGAAAGAGGTCGAAATTATTACAGCCACCCCACACTCACCACCGATTCAAGCACATCCTGAAAACAGATGTGTTGTGCCTTTTAAACGAGGCTGGTGAACCTTTGCACGTGCCTGAACTACTACAAGCACGAGCACTTGAGGCCGCCCCTGGAAACTCCCAGCTGAGTCTCAGATCACATTTAAAACACAGCGCATCGAGCACAAGCCCTAAGGATAAAAACCCCGGAATAACTGCAGAGGGCCCTCAACATCTGGAGCGTCCAGTGTCCGTCTCGAGACACTTTTCAAAGCAGAGCTGTCCAGTCGGTGTTATTGGATGGAAGGGACGAGCAAGGGATGTCGACGGATGACGTCAGTGTCACCCGCCTGGAAGTCAGCTGCGTGAAAGCTTGCACGGTGCTTTGATAAATCACGTAAATACAAAACATGTTGCATTACAAATGCTATAGGTGTCACATTTGCAAAAGGTAAAAAAAAATATTGGCATTGTAAATGACAAAGCTAATTATTTGGCTATTTTCAAAACCAACACATAAATAAAAAGAATGTCATTTACAATACCAATAGCTCAAACTTTCCTAATGCGAGACCTATTGCATTGCAAATGCTTGTTTTAATGTTTGTTGACATGCTCATTCTGTTCCTCCTTATGCCCGCACTGACATAAAACGTGTGGTGGGCAGATGTCTAGTGCCGCCTTAAAGCAACAACCTCTAAACACCAGATTGTGGGTTTGACGTGAATCAGGAATTGTCGTTTCAAAATGATACAGAACTTAATGGATAGGATCATTCTAAGGCCTGTTTCTAAGCGGTTTCACATTGGTAGAGAAATAAACCAAGACACAAGAAAATGCTGATTTGCCCAATATCACGGAATGTGGTCGATTTCGAAGCAACTGTTTCCACAACCAGTAGACCAGAGCAGATTCTTTGAAGAAAAAAAAACAATTTGCCTGTTAGTTTCTGCCTCACTGAGGGTCCGAAGGATTTCAATGTTGAATACATTTATTTATTTAGATCGTTGGCTCCCTCTAACGGTGGAATGGGGCTATACGCGTACCCCTAAAGGGATTAGCTGTAAAACGTCCCACAGTATGTACTATTCCGCCCAGCGTAATTTCTTAGGAATTCCGCGATATAACCATAGCGCGGAATGACTAAATTCCGCCCTCATCGTCCATTCAAGTAACATGAGCCCCGTCATGGGTCAGCCTGGGCGGCCCTCAGCTGTGACTAGGAGGAAAGGGTGAAATCTGCTACTGTGCCAAGTCTGGCCAGCTTAAACGGCTTCCCAACTATTTCCCTTTCACCCAGAAGCAATGCTCACAAGTTGCAACACGGATAGTGTGGGTGGCGGTTTGACGGCACGAGCTGAAAACAATTGTAACAAGCATTAACAATGCAATAGGTCTTGCATTATTAAAGTTTAAGCTATTGGTGTTGCATTCTTTAGCAATGCCAATAGCTCAAACTTTAATAATGCGAGACCTATTACATTGTAAATGCTTATTGTTATTGAAATGAAGCCAGTTTTCCTTAAAGGAAAAAGGGATGCATTTCAAAAATAACAATGAAGAGCTGCCTTTTCATTTTTTAAGACTAGGCAGTCACTGCCTGCTCTTAAAAACGGTTGGCGTCCATATTCACAAAGGGGAATGGGACCCCTTCCCGATTGAGAATTGTTTACCACCTCCTTCACGGAGTCAGTAAAATATTAATGTTTTACAACTGCATTCTGGTCGCAAAACATTCATACATGCCGCTGTGACTCGCTATTGGGAAAGGATGCCCTTGGCAGGCCCTTCCTAATAGCGACTCGCAAACTCTATTTTGCAAATCAGTAATTAGTTACTGAATCGCAAAATAGGGTTGGAACTTGTTGACAGCTGTTTTAGCAGTCGCAAACGGCACGATTCTTCGAAATGTCACTCATAATTAAACTGAAATTGAAAATGTCACACATAAGCAATCTGAAACCTTGGCAGCTATGCCCTGAGCAGCCGCCTTTTTCCAGCCCTCGCTGGCGTTTGTTGCACCGGTTAGTTGCTCATAACAGTCCTACCTCATAAATTAAATGGTGCGTGCCGTGTGCGGTGGGTGCAGGAGACATCAGCTACCAGGCCCAGAAGCAAGGGGGTATAAGGCAACTGCCACGAGGCCAGAGGCCAGAGACCATTTGCATATTTACATACCTTTGTAAACTGATTACTAAGGCTTTGTTTTTTTCTGGATCCAGTACCCCCTGGGCCCGCACTCTTTCTATTCGGTACCTTTGTATTTCACATTTACTGCCATAGTGTGAGGATGCATTTCACGAAAAGGAATATAAAGTCAGGTTACCAAAAGAAAAATGCCAGCAATGTGTTGTTTAAAGAGATTGGAAAGACCTCATGTTGACACTAAATAGGGTTATAAATAAAGTATGTATTGATTTGTAATGTGACTTTTCTGTCTTTGTTCACTTTAATTATCAGTCATGGACCATTCGGGCAGCCCTTGTGCTTTCTGGTCTAAAGAAAAAAACAATTTTATTCGATTCAAACAAAGAATCATAAAAGCTTACAGTTCAGTACAGGTTTAAAAATGAGAGGAGTTAATCAAATCAATTCATTAAAAAACAGGTACAGTAAAAACGCTTGCCAATTTAAAATACAGCAGTTAAAAACTTCCTTTTAGTGATGACAGACCTCAAGAATCTTGCCACTACCACACATGTAAACAAGTCCGGAAGCAATTGTAGGTATAAGTAGGCTGGTCTGCGTTGTCTAAAATTTAACGATTTCATTAGAGGCTTTATAAAATTAATCCTTAGGTCTGTAAAAAATTTGCAGAAAAACAGTACATGAATAGTTGATTGTTAAGAGATCTGATCGCAAGGACAGTATATTAATTGACAAGACCAATTGTTGGTAGAGGGAAAGGTGATCAAACGAAAAATATCTAGCCTAAAACGTGTCAATACAAATCTATGTTGAGCATTTAAAACACCAATTAAATATGGTTGCATCGTATAACAGGTCAGTACCATTTGGTTATATTGTATGGTGGGCTTCACAAGTTCCGTTGTTAATCTCTTTTCCTCTAAGTGGTTCAGGCATATTTTCTTTAAGGATGCTCTTGATAAGTGCAACAAAGATTCAGGATTTTCTTGGTATTCAGAATGACAAAAATCCTGCATAAAATTCTTTATGTACTTCAGCCATGGAATTTTCAATGCATGGTCGGCACCACAACAGTCCTGTACGATGGCTCTGTTAAAGCCTGTGTGGTCCGATGTCCAAAGCTTGTGCCATAGGAGCACTGGCTGCACCCTTATTAAATCTTCTAAATAAGTTGCCCCAAATCTGCATGACACTTGAAGTTTGAGCAACTGGTTGGGAGCCCCAAAAGATTTTCAAGAAACACATTTTCTACCAGCTGTAAGGAATCGACATCTATGTGATCCACAATTCAGAGCCGTACATCGCTACTGATCAGCATTTGGCGTTATAAATGGTCATCATATCCCTGGGAGATTTACGTCCCATTTTCCTGGAAAAATTCTTCAGACCCGCAATTGATCTGAGGAGCTGCATTCTTCTCGATTTCACTGCACTTTTCCAGTTACCATTACTATCAAACAGGATTCCCAAATATGAAAAAGTTGATGTTTCGGGAAAAATCTCATTTCCTATTAAAATCTTGCGTCCCTTGGCTAGCTTTCGACCAGCATTTATAATGTATGTTTTACCTATATTGATTAAAAGACCTAGGTTCTCCATAAAATTTACAAATTAAAAGATGCTGAAGGGCATTGGGGGTGCGGGCCATAAGTACAGCGTCATCCGCATACAATAATATTGGTACTGATCTATTGCCGATTTGGGGCAGATGGACTCAGGAGTCCGCAAGGGTGCTGCCCAAACCATTGATATATAAGTTAAATAAGAATGGCGCGAGCACACACCCCTGACGGACCCCCTTCCTAATGTCAACAGGGCTTGTGCATTCACCATTCATACCATATCAGATCTTGGCAGAGCTCATTAAATACAAATATCGGAGGAAGTTGACGATAGCACGGTCAACGCCCATCGAGGCCATAATAGACCAAAGTTTATCATGGGCAACACAGTCGAATGCAGAGGTCAAATCCACAAATAACAGGAACAGGTTGCCCCTTTTATTTGTGTGTACTTGCTCACTAGCAAGTTCTAGTTGATGCCCTGCTCTGTGGGGAGGGGCGTCACTCCGTTCAAGCCCTGTCTCTCTCTTTTTTTTAAAATCTTTTAGACAAGAACAAATACAATGATTCCGACATAGTTATAAGCTCCGCATTCTGGTATGCTCACATACCCACAGTATCTAGTTCAATAATTAGACATTTTATTTTTATATATCCCAATAATTTCCATACTAAACTCCCCCCCACCCCTACCCTCCCTCCCCCGGCACTCATATTTAATCACATTCGATATTTATGGTACATGGCTCTACCTAGCACAGCTGATTCACAGTTCTTGACTCATCACAGACCTTTCGGGGACTACGTACAGTATGGTGTGCATAAGGTCTCCATTCTTTTCACCTAGATCTGTCCTCTCCCATCGGAGTGTAAGTCAGCGCCAGCTATAGGGGAAGCTTCGCACATTCCAAGCATAACACTCTGCATTCTAACTGGCGGTAGATGATGAATCAGATGCAGTGTCCCCACCCGCCTCAAAAGCCCCAAGTGTAGCATTCCAATCTAGGGACGTTAGGGTCTTCCTGAGTCCCCTGCGCTCTTCACGCTGCAATGTCTCGTCCTCTGCCTTTCCCCAACACACCACCTCTGCCCTCCACACCTCTAGGTCTGGCGGCCTACCCGACTTCCAGCGCATTGTTATTGTGCGTTTTGCAAGTAGCAGAGCTACATCAGTAAATCGTGTAGCTACGCTTTTTTACGCTCCACAGGCCCCAACCCTAATATGGCATATTCTATAGTGGTGTATGGTTTGGAAGGAGCCAATTTAAGTAGAGCCTCATGGACCGTCTTCCAGTAGTACCCTACTTTTGGGCAGTCCCATATCATATGTATTAGTCGCGCGTCGTCCGCACCGCATCGGGGGCAATTATCAGCTGTGTTAGGGAACATTGCGTGTAAGCGGTGGGGTGTTAGGTACGCCCTTTGCCGGACCATAAGTTGGATGAATTTAAATTTCGGGTTCCTTGACACTTTCTTTGGGAATTTGAGGATTCGCTCCCATTCCTTATCCCCGACCGGTCTCCCTCTATCTCCTTCCCATTTGTCTCTTAGAGGCTGTAACGAGGTCGCCCTCCCCGCACTTATTCCATTCGTTATCCATTTTGTCAGGTGGCTGCCCGTTCCCATGAGGTATTGCATTGTTAGTAGCGTGTTCGTAGGTGGCTCCTCCCCGTTCGGTGCCCATGTCTTTGCTATGTACCGACGCGCCCCGGCGTGTAAGAGAAACATTCCTCCCGGGGTATGATGCGTGTCACGAAAGTCCTCAAAAGACATTACTTGGCCATCTGCAATTAGATCTCCCACTTGTGTCACTCCCGCTTCGTGCCATGTAGTGAGTGGTTGGTTCGACAGCGGTCCCGCCCCCAGTGGGATTCCTAGTAGTGGTATCCTGAGGGCATAGGAGGACGCAGGGGACGTGTATTTCACCGCCTTCCTCCAGTAGGTAATCGCGAGTCGAAGCAGTGGAGGCGTCGACCCAGGAACCTCCGACCTAGGTAGTAACAGTGTGTGAACATTCCCCCTTGACCAGTCCGCCTCTGACATGCCAATTTCATGCAAGTTGCATCCTGCCAGCCAGTAGGCCAGCCACTGCAGTTGGCAAGCATAGTTGTATGCCTGGAAGTCCGGGACCCCCATACCGCCTGTTGCAGTGGTAAGCTGCAGTTTAGACAGTCTGATACGTCTCCGTCCCCCACACTAGTTCCGAACATCTTGAACGTTGTAGCAGGGACCACGAATGGCAGACTCGTAAAGTAGTAAATTAGGCAGGGTAGTACTACCATCTTGGAGATGGCCACTCTGCCCGCCACCGACAATGGCAATGCGGTCCAAAAATGTACCTGCGATTTTAGCGCTGCGGTCGCCCTTCCCAGGTTTCCATCAATCATATCCTTTGCCCCTCTATATACCTGTATCCCCAGGTATCGGGAGGTTGTCTCCGCCACCTGAAAAGTGTGTGGTGTAAAGGACAGCGGGGCAGTCGCACCAGTGGCGTTAAAGCAGAACCCATAAGACTTAGGCTCGCTAATAGTGAAGCCCGACAAAGCTCGGAAGTCCTCAAAAATTTCGGGGATGGGATCTAGTTCACCTCTCAAATCCCGCAAGTATAGAATGATATCGTCTGCATATGCAGACACCACATGGACTGTTTTGGCTCTCTTTATGCCCCGGTGGTGCGCCAATTTCCAAAGTTTACAGAGCAATGGCTCAAGTGCCAGAATGAACAAGAGCGGGGACAGCGGGCATCCCTGTCTGGTTCCCTTCGCTATGTCCAGCTGTGCCGAGATGCACCTGTTCGTGCGTACCCGGGCTGTCGGTTGGGTGTACAACAACTTGACCCAGGCAACATACTCGGGCGGTATCCCAAACTTCGCAAACGTCGCAAACATGAAGTCCCATCTGAGGGAGTTAAATGCCTGCTTCAGGTCTAGGGAAATACAGCCCTCCTTTCCCTCATGTGCCTGTTCGCATAGCATGAGTTGGCTGAGCCTTCGCAGGTTCATAGCCGTACTCCTGCCAGGTACAAAACCGCACTGGTCGGGGTGTATTAGTTGTGGGATGTATTGAGTCAGTCTCGTCGCAAGGATCTTACTCAGTATTTTATAATCCGTATTTAGTAAGGACAGGGGCTTGTAGTTGGCTAAGTACATTCCGTCTCTGCCCGATTTCAGGAGTGAAACTATCAGCGCCTGTAGGGACGACCATGGCAGTTTCTGGGTTTGTAGCGCTTCTTGGTACACTGCATGGAGGCGTGGGGCAAGTAGGTCAATATATGCCCCGTAGAACTCGGCTGGGAGGCCGTCCGTCCCAGGGGTTTTATTCCGTTGGAGCGCGCGTATGGCCTGCCGAACCTCCGCAACCGTGATAGGGCCTCCCCTTGATGGTCCTCAAGTCGCGGCAAGTCCAGCCCGACCATAAACTCCTCAAACGCCGTTTCTGAGAGTTGCCGTGTGGGCCATACAGCATCCCTTAGTAGTCCCTAAAGGCAGTGTTAATGTCTATTTGTGTCGTGGCTGGGGACCCCCCTTGGTCAGTAACCTCTAGTATGGGCATGTGTGCTGGGACATCTCGCACTATACGGGCCAATAAGGGCCCTGATCTTTCTGCTTGTGCGTATTGCCTGCATGTGTACTCCCTATAATCCAGCACCCGCAGTTCCTCCAGGAGTTCAGCGTGACGTATGTGTGCTTCCTGTAACGGCCTGAAGGGTAAGTTCGTACCTGCAGCTTCACTTTCCAACATGGCCAGGCGGCCCTCCACCTCCCGGAGCCTTTCTATTACATCACGTCTCATGCACACCCGTGTGTCCATTGCCTCGCATCTGATTGACACCTTAAAGGCGTCCCATTCTACTTGCCG
The DNA here is from genome assembly GCF_964263255.1 of Lissotriton vulgaris. Classification (NCBI taxonomy): domain Eukaryota; kingdom Metazoa; phylum Chordata; class Amphibia; order Caudata; family Salamandridae; genus Lissotriton; species Lissotriton vulgaris. The sequence continues at coordinate 1,040,588,653 of NC_141698.1, forward strand.
GGAGCTAGCAGTACCTGTGTTTATGCTGAAGTAAGTCGTAATGGCATCTGCAATTGATGTCTTAAAGACAGTGTCTTCCAGGATTTCCGTGGTGAGGCGCCATGTCGGTATAGGTGTCGGGACCCTACCCCATTGCAGTGTGACTTCCACTGGGTTATGGTCAGAGAGGGTCTTACCCATATGTTCCGCTGTGATAACCGCTTCCAGCAATGGCTTGGCACAGAAAACCCGGTCTATTCTAGTGTGTAGCCTATGGGGCGGGGAGTAGAAAGTGTATTCTCTGTTTAACAAGTTTTTGCAATACCATGTGTCAGCTAAATCCCATTCCTCTGCCCACTGCACGAGTGTGTCCGCCTGTCTCCTACTTTCAGTGGCTTGTAGAGGTGGGTGTGACCTGTCTAGTGCTATATCCAATACTGCATTAAAATCCCCGCCTATAATCCACTGGTATTCTGCCCAGTCTGCTAACACTACATTTATGCTAGTTAAGAAGTCCGATTGGCCTGAGTTCGGTGCATACACACTGCCAAGCACAACAGGGGAACCATCCAACAATCCACGGACAAATACGTATCTACCTCCTGTGTCCAGTCTCTTTTCCACCATCTTAAAGGGCACTGAGTTCCTGAACCATATAGCCGCCCCTATTGAGAATGCAGAATAAGAGGTAGCAAACAGCTGTCCCTTCCATTTCTTGAGCAGTTTTACGCTCTCTGCACTGTTCAGATGAGTTTCTTGGAGACAAGCTATCATGACACCTCTCCGGTTAAGTTGTGCCAAAAGTCTATGTCTCGTTCCAGGTGCATATTTTGTAGGTGTTAAGAGTCCCCATTTCTGTCTGTGGTAGGTGTGTCCATCAGTCTTTGTGCCAGTAAGGCCATGTGTAGAATATGCAGTGACTCAAGTGCCATCAGAACGTGTAACCCCCTAACTTTAAGGTCCCCAAGTGAAAAAACCTGAGGTCCAAACATTATTGCCCAATGTGGGCAAGAGTTAAACCAGAACATGTCTATACGTTGGGGGGGTGGTGTCCACGTACACCTGCCCGGGACCTGTTGGTGGTACTACAGCGTGCCCTGAGCTAGTGTGTCCCCATTCCCCGTCAACCCACTCTCGCCCCTGCGGGAATTTCATACATTACCAGCTTGAGTCTTCTAAGGACGCACTCAAAATTCGTTTGGCACTTGTGCCGTGATTTTGGGAAAGAGCTGCAAGCTATCTGCAGAGCCCGACACCTCCGTGTGTGTGCCCGAGTTGCTGCCCAGGTCCGATTTGCCTCTTGCGTCGCGTGCAGCCAGCGCAGCCTTCGTCAGCTGGACTACTTTCATCTTCTTTCCAGATCGGTCCGACATTGTCACTCCGCTTGCCGCTGATTCTTTCGCGTGTTCTTCTCCCGTGTCAGTCCGCTGGTGTTCCTCCTGGTGTGAAGGCCCTCCACCTTGGTCCTCTTCAAACGGGTCCTGCGTATTCGGCGGTGTCAGAGCCACCTCCATCCACTCTGCTGCCTCCTCAGGGGTATCAAAAAAATGTGACTTGTTTTCGTATATTATTTTGATGCGGGCAGGGAACAGTAGGGCATACTTCAAGTTTCTGTCCCGCAGTTTGCGCTTCACTCCTAGGAATATCGATCTGGCTCTCTGCACCGCCGGAGTTAAATCTGGATATACTGAGATGGTCTTATCCTCATACCTTAGTGGTGCTTTTTCTCTTGCCACTCTCAGCACTGAGTCTCTGTCCTTGTAGTGTAGGAGGCGTGCTATCAATGGTCGCGGTGGCGCACCGGGCCTGGGCGGCCTTGCTGGCATTCTGTGTGCCCTTTCCACACTGTACAACGGGGTTAGGACTTGCGGACCGACAATCTTCTTCAGCCAGTCCTCGACGAACTGCGTTGGGTTCCTCCCTTCGCTTCGCTCCGGAATTCCCAAAATTCTCACGTTATTGCGGCGGGCCCGCCCTTCCGCGTCGTCCATCTTGTTCCAGAGCAATTTAATCTGTTTCTCCATGTTCTCAATTTTTGTGGAGTGGTTCTCAATTTTTGTGGAGTGGTCCGTCTGCTGCGGTAACAGGTCGTCGAGCGCGAGCTTATGTTCTGAGACCTTTTCGGCTAGCTTGTTGTGGTCTGCCCTGAGGAGCGACAAGCCAGTGGCCATATTGTCCATACGTAGCTCCAGTACCTCCCTTGAGGCCTTTATTTCGGCCAATATGAGGTCCAGCTTAGCGTCATGCGTGCACTTGCCCGTCGGTGGTATGATTTCCATGTTGGAGGAGGTCAGCAATTTTGGAACTTGAACTTGAACTTCTGATCCAGTGGACTGAACGTCCGCATTTGTGCCCTGGTCTTGCACTTTGGCCCTGTGTTTCCCCATGGCTCTCGTCTGCAGGGTGGCGGTGGCAGCATCCCACTTGCACACTAGATGCCTAGGCGGGAATTGCGTGTCTTCGGTTACCGTTTGCTCCTTAGTCTCAGCCTCTCCCACTAGTACACTTATCTGCGTGGAGGCATATGCCCCTCAAGTCCAGGGGCACGTCTAGTTCAGCTACCAGGTCCCACTAGTGTTACAGTCCAGTACTCACTGAGTGTGTCGCAGCTCTCCCCGTTGGGGCTCGGCACGTCACAACGGTCGGTGGGTTGGGTGACCGCTAAGCACAGCACTCCAGGGATTTGTATTGTGTACAGGCAGGGGTTGCTGCTCCACTTTTCGCCTCTGGTGCTTTGTCTCGGGAAGGGAGTATCAACAATTATTTCGGAGGCACGTGGTGGATCCTTTCTGCTGTGTTGTACTCTGTGTGACACTACGACGGTGCTCACCGCTGCGTTGTGGCCTCAATGCATTCACCCATGCCCCGGCCTTAGACTCTGCTTCGGGCGCTGCGAGGCCGCCTCAGTCCCAGTAGCGCAATGAAGGCTTTTGCGTTAGTCACAAAATGGCGCCTTCTGCCTCGGTCCGGCTGTGGAAGCGAGCACCCCCTCTGACTTGGCCCCGGGGCTCACTCAGGTTCTGTACGCACCCTGCGGCGTCTGGTGGAGCACTCAGGTCAGTCCTCGATGCACAGCGGTTCACACAAGGTGTCTGCACTGCCGCGATTCCTTCGGTGGTGGCGGTCCGGGTGCCGCGCCTGTCTGCCTTCAGGGAGTCTCCAGCTCCGGCCCAAGGGACACTCCCGTGCCGCCCTGCTCGTGTACAGATTGTGCAAGTATGCACTGTGCCGACGCGGTCACTCCGGTCTCTTCGGCTTGTCAGGGCAGTGCTCCCCTCCGCCGGTTCCCTCGCGCCGTAGCGCCGGCCGCCCTCGTCTAGCCCGGCTCACCTTCCAAATTTAGGCCGCGGCTCGTCACGGGAACCTAGGCCTCACCAGTGCCGTCCTTCGCTCTCGGCCCCAGATAATTTGCGGGACTCGTGGCTGGTCGTCGCTAGTTTGCCACTTTCACTGCGTCTTTAGGGGGCTGAAGTGGGTGATTGGAGGATTCAGGGTATCAGGATAATTAGCTAGTGTTCCGGGCAAAGGACGGAGCTAGTTCACAACGCGTCCGCCATGCTCGGCTCGTGGCCACGCCCCCTCAAGCCCCGTCTCTTTCGGATTCGGGGCGTGTTTTTAGAGTTCTTTGTACCTGTGACGTCATCCGTCACTCAGAACGCAAAAAACACGCCCCCGATTCCAAAAATTTCGGACGTTTGTGGCCGCCATTTTTGGTTCTCGGCTAGCAACGAGCGAAGCGCGTTCTCGCCAGAGAACTATTGTCAGCGTTTCAGGCAAAAATCTCCGGAAAAACGAGACAAGAGCTGTGCACGTGCACAGCATTGTGAATGGGAGAGCTGGCCACACGCCGATTTGCTCTTGCGCACGGCGCCAGCGTCTCCTGGTAAGTTTCGTTTTCGCTTTTTCTACTTCCTTGTTCCCGAGCAGTCATTCGTTCCCTGGCATGCCGTTTTCAGTCATCCGTGGCACCCACCGCTCTCCTCAGTAAAATGCACATGGTATGGGGAGAGGAGAAGGAACAAATCCAATTAGTCCTAACGCAGTTAATGCTGTTGAAGGGAATTCTGAGGCAAGTAATGAGCCGAGGTGGGAGGCTTAAGGGCTATTGACGCAGGACGAACGATGTGCTGATCATCAGAGTGTAGTTTGCTGATCTGGTGATAACGGTCTATTGGTAAAGTTGAGGCGTTTTGCGATGCTGACGCGTTTTTAGGAGCTGTGGGTACACACACAAGTGATTGGTGGTCACAATTTCCCAGATGGTGGTGGGGACCAGGGGGCGGGGAGGTGATGTGCATTTAGGTTGTTTTTCCATGAATTACTGTTTAATAAAACAACGTACTTTTGTAAAAATGAATGAAGAGACTTTTATTCAAACAACTCAGTCCTACTTGACAGCCTGCCATATTTTTTTAAAGTTCATACCTTCCTAATCACTTTCTAAATAAAATACATAGGGCATCTCTGGCAAAACCAAATGCTTGTGACTCTTTACAACTCTAGTGGTGTCTAAATGTTTCTTAGGGCACAAGCTCCAGGCTGTGCTGGTAACAGAGCGAGATTGGCATTGCAAAGTTACGAGTTACTAAACTGGAGGAGAACAGAGTCACTGAGTGTTTCAGTAGCTGCAGGGTAGTGCTGAAGGGCTATTGACGCAGGATGAACGATGTGCTGATCATCAGAGTGTAGTTTGCTGATCTGGTGATAACGGTCTATTGGTAAAGTTGAGGCGTTTTGCGATGCTGACGCATTTTTAGGAGCTGTGGGTACACAAGAGATTGGTGGTCACAATTTCCCAGATGGTGGTGGGGATCAGGGGGCGGGGCGGTGATGTGCGTTTAGGTTGTTTTTCCATGAATTACTGTTTAATAAAACAACATACTTTTGTAAAAATGAATGAAGAGACTTTTATTCTAACAACTCAGTCCTACTTGACAGCCTGCCATATTTTTTTTAAGTTCATACCTTCCTAATCACTTTCTAAATAAAATACATAGGGCATCTCTGGCAAAACCAAATGCTTGTGACTCTTTCCAACTCTAGTGGTGTCTAAATGTTTCTTAGGGCACAAGCTCCAGGCTGTGCTGGTAACAGAGCGAGATTGGCATTGCAAAGTTACGAGTTACTAAACTGGAGGAGAACAGAGTCACTGAGTGTTTCAGTAGCTGCAGGGTTGTCAGAACACTGGACGGCCAGCTGAGCTCTGGAGACTTTGTTAAGAGTTACTTCTGGGCTTCACAGGGACATGTAGTGAAAGATCAAGGATTGTTTTTGCTTTATGCGCATTAGCCTGTCTAAAACATTTGATATAGTTAAGGGGTTAATAGAACTGGACATAAAAAAAGCGAGGAAATGGGTATCCATTTCTTCCGAGTCCTCAGCAAATGATGTAGCACTGCACCTCTGGACTGTTCAAATTGGGATAAAGAGACGATGGCCAGAAAAATCAAAACCTTTTTTTTTTAAAACATTTTTTTTATTGAAGATTGTACACAATATGCAGGCCTCTGTACCCCAGAGGTAGCTGCAGGACATTAAGGCTTCAGAAAATAGAGCACAATCCAATTTTCTACTTAAAGAACCATTCAACAAATACAGAAGTAAGGGTAAACATTGGACTGCCCAAACTCCCCCCCTCCTCCAGCCCCGATCTCCCCCCCCCCCCCCTCACCCCCCATCGCACGGTCATCATTCTTGTCATTTTTGACATCAAGTCTTCAAGGTTGCCGTTGTTTGACTTTTCATTCTTGGCTTTGGAATCAAATTGAAATTATCATAAAGTATGCTAACATCTTCCTTGGTAGCCGGTGTTGCCCGTACCACCTCTTTGCACCAGATGTTTGTCTAATTCTTCCAGGTGCAGTCTACCTCCGCCCCTTCCATAAAAAGCTGAAATGTCATATTGTGGGTTCTCATAAGTTCTGTGGGCTAGAAGGAAACAGCGCTTACAAATTGCGTACGGTTGCATAGTTCAGATTTCACCATGGACTTTATATTTGCTTCAGTCTAGTGGCAATAAAGCTAGTTCAACAGCCGTCAGAAACCATTGTGTGACATCTAGGTGGTTGTCCTCAGAGTAGCTTACTCATGAACAGTTAAAACCAGGGGTGTGGGATTTTATGAAATACCTGCTTGTGCAAGAGACGGAATGTTCAGAAATCTGCTTTTCTGTAAACAAAAAAGTCCACTTATCCCTTTTGTTATGACTTCCATATGTCTCAACTACATAACTGATGTGTAGTTGAGACATATGGCAGTGTTCTCATCTATGAGCCCCGATAGCCTTTCTGATTATGCGTGAGGTAACTTTTTTTGTACATTTTATGAATGGATAGCAATTCAGTTATTTAGACACCTTTCAGACAGTTTACATATAAGGGCTGGAAGCAGGGTTGGAACGTCCTGTGGGTCTGTGCACATCCACAAAATAGCATGTTCAATAGTATTCACCATTTTCTCTCCAGTCTGTTGGCGCCCTGAAAGGGAGTTGGCGCTACCTCACTCTCTCTCTGCTAATGCAATATGTCTAATGCAATATATAATACATATGCAAACACTTAAGCTATTGACAATAGAAATGACAATAACATTTACTTAGGGAAAAAAAAAAGAAAAAAAAAGCAATGCCAATAGCTCTATCTATAATATTGCCGAGAACATTGCATTGTAAATGCTTGTTTGTTGTTGTTGTTGGCAGCCTGCAGGAACAGCCTCGCTGCCACTACAGGCACGTTTCCTTCTGCCCCCTGTTCCCTCGTGCTTTCATCGGCAGGAAGGAGCTCTCCGAGTGCTAGATCTGGAGTGTAGGTGCTATACCTGCTGAGAGGTTAGTGTGCTCACTACAGCCGCTGTGTAGCGGGGGCCCGCATGACGTTTCTGGAGGAACGAGCTACTTAAACGCTATTCCCGGAGTGTGGGCGCTATATCGCTGTAGCGACCCCTGCACCTGTATCAGGAAGGAGCCGCGTGAGCGCTATACTGCAGGAAGGCGCTGTACACAAGCTACAGCGCCGCTTTGTTGCTGTGGTAAGGAGCTATGTGAGCGCTACATTCGGCATGTGGGCGCTATACTGTAGTGCTGGGTTCCACCCGCAGATACAGTGGCTTCTTCCCTCTGTATCTCCGCCGGGGCTCAGGTAGGTGCCACTTCCTGCTGTGTGTGGCTGAGTCTGGCTTGAACCCGACGTTTCAAGAGTTTTCCAGTTGTTTTAAGCTTTGCTCTGTTTGGTTTGGCACCGCCGCCGCCTGGTTCGGTCGGCTGCATGCGCTGGAGCCGGTGGTGCCTGCAGGGAGGGGGCCTGAAGCACCCCACCCTCTCTCAACCAGTCACCCTGCCCAATGGAGCCTGGGGTACTTTGAGATGCTGCTAGCAGCTGAACTACAGCATCCAGCATGCACTGGAGGTTTCCACAGTCTACCACTAAACGTAGATTCCAATGTTTCCCAGCAGGTATAGACAGTTCTTGCAGGATCTTTTATGCTGTACTTTCTGGTACTTGGAGCATTAACGGAGGCCCACGTTTGCAGTAAATACAACAGGACACCTTGAATGGTTCCAGGTGGCGCGAGGCCCTTTCATGGACACACAGTGGGGTGAACACGCCTAGGAAGTCAGGCCCGGAGATACAGAGAAAGCATGCGGGTGAGCCAGCTCAGAGGGTTAATGCACTGGCAGAACATGGGAAGAAAGTGGCTCTGTGTCATAGGGCACATTTTCCAGTGCTGCAGGTTCAGTTACACACCAGACTATTGTAAAACCTCTTTTAGTTCCGCGCCCTAAATGCAGACAGTTGGGTCTGGTCCCTGGTGAGGTCCCACCACAGCTGTGCCAGGCTCTTGTGCATCTGTTGAGAACCGGTGTCCCAAGCTGCCCACGTGCCCTCTATCCTGTTCGTCAGCCGCAAGAATGGCACGGGGGCCCCTCTCTGTCTCTTTCTGGGCTCTCTCCATCCCTCCTCTGTGTGTCTCTCTCTCTGTCTACCTCTTCTACAAGTCTGTCTCTCTCTCTCTCTGCGGTGTCTCCCTCTTCTGCATGTCTGTTTCTCTCTTTTGCATGTCTCTCCCTCTGTGACGCTTCCCTTTCTCTCCTCAATCTCCCCCTTCTATGTGTCTGTGTCTCGGGGGTGTCTCTCTCCTCTCTCTTTGTCTCCCACTGAGCTGCTTCTCTTCCTCACCTGTCTCTCTCTTCTCTGTGTGTTTGTCTCCCTCTCTATTTCCCTTGCTGTTGTGTGTGTTCGTGTCTCCCTCTGGGCTGTTTCTCTCCTTGTTCTGTGCGCGTATGTCTCCCTCTGTGACCCTCCCCTTCCTGTTCTCTCTCTCGTTTCCCTCCTTGTTCTATGTGTTTCTGTCTCCCTCCCCTTCCGGGTCTCTCTCTCTCTCTCTGGGTTGTTGTCCTTCCTGTCCTGTGTGTCTTTCTCTCTTTTTCTCTCTCTCAGGGGTGTTTCCCTCCTCGTTCTGTGTGTTTCTGTCTCCCTCCTCTTCTGCGTCTCTCTCTCGCTCTCTGGGTTTTGTCCTTCCTGTCCTGTGTGTCTTTCACTCTCTCTCTCTCTCTCTCGTTTCTCTCCTTGTTCTGTGTGTTTCTGTCTCCCTCCATGACCCTCCCCTTCCTGTTCTGGGTCGCTCTCTCTCTGGGCTGTTGTCCTTCCGTTCTGTGTGTCCTTGTTTCCCTCTGGTTTCGTTGTAGTTGTCTCCGCATAAAAGGCTCTTGTTAAGTCCCTTCCGCTGAGAGTAGTTTGAATTGTACGGATTACCCCTGCCCCCCCCCCCCCCTACTCCTCTTGAAGCATCTCCATCTGGGGCTCACATCGGGGTAAAAAGTGCAAAAGTGCATGAGCTCGCTTTACTTGCCGCCCTAGAAAACTCCTGCGCACATCAAAGGTGTGAGATCTGACATGATAAAGTTTCACACCCTGTGGGAAGTGCTGGTACTGCCCCAGGAAATGTACAGCATCTCTGCTGTGAAGTGCCGGTACTGCCCTATTTAATGTACAGCATCCCTGCTGTGAAGTGCCGGTACTGCCCTATTAAATGTACAGCATCCCTGCTGTGAAGTGCCGGTACTGCCCCATTACATTTAGTGCATACCTGCTGTGAAGTGCTGGTACTGCCCCATTAAATGTACATAATCCCTGCTGTAAAGTGCCGGTACTGCCCCAGAAAATGTACATTTAATGGGGCAGTACCAGCTCTTCACAGCAGGGATGCTGTACATCATCCCTGCTGTGAAGTGCCGGTATTGCCCCAGGAAATGTACAACATCCCTGCTGTGAAGTGCCGGTACTGCCCCATTAAATGTACAGCATCCTTGCTGTGAAGTGCCGGTACTGCCTCATTACATGTACAGCATACCCGCTGTGAAGTGCCGGTACTGCCCCATTAAATGTACAGCATCCCTGCTGTAAAGTGCCGGTACTGCCCTAGGAAATGTACATCATCCCTCCTGTGAAGTGCTGGTACTGCCCCATTACATGTACAGCACCGCTCTTCAGCTCTCCATCCTAGGCAGGGATTCCTCTTGATTCCAGAAGTAATCCTAATTTCAGGGCTTTTAGGTCTAATACTTTTTAGGTCGAGGGTGGCTCTGTGTGTGTGTGGGTGGCTCTATGTGAATGACTGTGTGAATGACTCTGTGTGGGTGGCTCTGTGTGTGTGTGTGTGGGTGGGTGGCTTTGTGTGGGTGGCTCTGTGTGTGGGGCGCGCTGTGTGTGTGGCTCGCTGTGTGTGTGTGTGGCTCACTGTGTGTGTGTGGCTCGCTGTGTGTGTGTGTGTGTGGCTCGGTGTGTGTGTGTGTGGAGCTCGCTGTGTGTGTGGGGGGGGCTCGCTGTGTGTGTGGCTCTCTGTGTGTGTGGCTCTGTGTCCGCGAATACTCTCTACTACTCTCTAATACTCACCTATTGCCATAGTAAATGACAATATCATTTATTTATGTTTTTTTTTTAAATGAGGTGGCACAACAAAGGCCCCCCTTATACCAATGCCTGTGGTGGGGGTGCCCTTTGAAAGAGTGGGGAATGACATTGTTGGTCCAATGGAACCCCAGACAGCATCAGGGCACAAGTTTATACTGGTGGTAGTGGATCATGCCACCAGGTATCCTGAAGCTATTCCCCTTAGGACCACTACAGCACCTGTTGTGGCAAGAGCCCTAGTTGGAGTGTTCTCCAGAGTGGGCTTCCCTAAGGAGGTTGTCTCTGACAGAGGTGCAAACTTCATGTCAAGCTACTTAACTGCTATGTGGAAGGAATGTGGTGTCAACTACAAGTTCACTACACCCTATCATCCACAATGCAATGGGCTTGTTGAAAGGTTCAACAGGACCCTAAAAGGGATGATTCATGGACTACCCAAAGTTTGGGGGGGGGTGGGGTCATGTAGGAGAGTAGGGTCTGCAATCCTATGATCACCCAGATTTTTTGCTTTTGTTTCACTGGTTTACGACTTTCTCTGGCTGTGGGCCTGCCAATCAGACCCACAGCCTAGCTGTCCTCTCACTAAATTGACATGTGTACCTTAGGTGCATTATCCAATTGGAACTGGGCCACCTTATCAGACCCTGTAACTCAGGGCATAGGTGTACCCAGGGCCTACCAGGGGCGAAAGCATGTATTATGCCACCCCCGGATGGCCATCTAAATCTGACAGAACTGGCTGCACGACAGCTGGGGCAAGGTGGTGTAATCACCCTTTGCTATGGACCTAGGGTGGTGTGGAGTGCAAAAAAACCCGATGGATTTAGGCCCAGATCGTTGTACTGGGGTGAATGTCAGACATTGTGCTGCATTCTGTCCATCAACTGTGTTTTTTGCAATTTTCACCCCAAGTGTGCTGGGTGTACTCAGATGTGAGTCCCAGGCTCTCCACACCACTGGAGTCAAGCTATCCAGACTGATGAAGGCTGATAGCCAGAAACCGGTCCTTGGATGCTTGATTCCGGTCTGGGAAAGACATGGCTTGGTAGTTCGGACTGGACTGTTCCCATGAGGCACAGGGTCAGAGCTGATTTGCATATAGCCAGTGTCTAACCCAGGGTGGTGTGGAGTGCAAAAAAACGATGGATTTAGGCCCAGATCCTTGTACTGGGGTGAATGTATGACATTGTTCTACAATCTGTCTATCAACTGTGTTTTTTGCAATTTCCACTTTAACAGCACCAGTGCTTAATTGTAGATCGACAGATTTTCCGAGGACACCGCCAGCACTGTCGAATGCCACAATACCAAATATCAAGGTTGCCTGATCGTGTTCTCGCCTCCTGCTTCCTCTTCCCCACTCTACACTTCCTCTCTCTTTGTATCTATCTCTTGTCAGCTTTGTCATCTCTGTTTTCTCCTTCTGTCACAGTTTCCTCTTATTCCTTCTTTCTACCTTTTCGTCATTTCTGTATCTTGTACCCAGTCACATTTTAATTAGAAAATGAAGTCCGGCCCCCGAAAAATGAGTGCCGATTCCCCGCACTGGCAGCACCCCGAGCGCGCGCTCACCTCGATTCTAGCAGATCACGGCGAGGCAAACTTCCTTGTTTTACCATCAGAAACCCTTTGTCTGAAAAGTCAAAAAGATGCTGCTAAAGAGCTCATGCACTCCATGAGTGTGTGTGTGTGTGGGGGGGGGGGGGCGGCGAGGGGGTGGGGGAGAAGGCGGATAGTGTGAAGAAGTTCCTTCCAGGGTTTGTGTCTGCTAGTCAACGCAGCTAGTGGTGCTAGTAATGAGCGCTGCAGACGTCAGGCTTTGGAGTGCCCGGTCCGGCGAGTGAGTGAAAATACTTGCACAGTACCACCCGCCAAACCCAAGCGCCTAGAGGAATGACGTGCACTTCTGAAAACAATGTTATGCACCGGGTCAGAAACAAACGCATCATACCGGCGCTAGACCGCTAAATTCGGAACGTTGGCAATGCTCTCAGAGTTTGCCAATCACTGAACGTTCCCTAATGAAAATGCACATGGCCTGCGTCGAGAAAGAAGTGATCGGAGGAATGCTTGAATGAACCTCAGAAAGTGGTAATTCCTCTGGGCTGTACTCCAGTCCACAGTTTTTCAGTTCACTATTTGATGGAGTTCTGCTTCTAGGTGCTTGGTGTTTGAAATTCATTGGCAAGGACTTTTCACCCCTGGTCCTATAGAACCCACGCTGTGCCCAGCACAGCCGAGTGCTCAGTGTCTCCCTACTCCAAAGCGAACTTCAGTCTGCCCGAGCCTCCCTGGCATTGGTAGGCGCATGTCCCCCCACGTGTTGACTTTATCCCTGATGCTGAATCTTGAAACTGATGCACTTTCATCTAAATAGCTATGAAAAGCATCACAACTCTAAGCCCTTGGGCGTCGCATTGGGGGGGGGGGGGGGGGGTCTATGCAAATACCAATAAAATATATACAAAGAAATCCCTGTGACTCGCTGTCGTTTGAAGTACCAGTCGTCGTTGCTGAGTGTGAGTATGCACAGGAGCACAATCCGCGCGTGTCTGAGCACACTCCCGACTTTAAGAACAAGGTGCCGGAACAAACAAGGAAAGGCACGGACAGCGGGAGGGGGGGGGCGGGAAAGGCACAGACAGCGGGAGGGGGGGCGGGAAAGGCACGGACAGCGGGAGGGGGGGCGGGAAAGGCACGGACAGCGGGAGGGGGCGGGAAAGGCACGGACAGCGGGAGGGGGGCGGGAAAGGCACGGACAGCAGGAGGGGGGCGGGAAAGGCACGGACAGCGGGAGGGGGGGCAGGAAAGGCACGGACAGCGGGAGGGGGGGCGGGAAAGGCACGGACAGCGGGAGGGGGGCGGGAAAGGCACGGACAGCGGGAGGGGGCGGGAACGGCAAACGGCAAGAAAGGCACTCACCTGGACTTCCTCAGGCGGCGGTCAGCCGCGGAATGACCAAATGAAACCTCGACGACCAAAAAAATAAACCCCGCCCACCGCCGCACTGACGTAGGCAAAAATTCTACGGAACGCCCACGAGTCGCCTCGCAGAATGACAGACGCCTCTCTCTTCCAATGGCAAGCCTCCATTTATGGAGCTAGCCAATGGAAGACAGAGGCAGAACTGAGGCCACACTGTTTCTAACAATAGATTTCGCCTGCGCCGAAAAGCTGCTCAGTGCGCAGCTTTCGACTAGGCGAAACCTAAAAAGCAGAGCGGGCAGCATGTGAACATAAAGGACAGATTGCAGAGTGTGTGCAAAGTGGGTAGGAGCTGAGATTTGGTAATGATATGAAAGGCATACATTTTACAAGTGGATAAGCCCGACAGACACACACATGCAATTCTTCAAAACATATACTCAAAATTGGGTGATGTGATCTGGGCCCCACCAGTAATTGTAGAAGCCCAGCTTCAATGAAAATGAAGTAAGGTAAGAAGAAGCTCTCAAAAGCTGAGACACATAGTAACAGAAAAATATATTGGGGAAAATATAAACTAGAAAAAGCCTTTGTAAAACATGACCAGATAAATACAATTAAGAATTGGAAGCGGTCACATAGTTGCAGACGTTCACTTTTTGTACATCAGAAGCAATGGACAAGATCCCATGCATTTTAATATTTGCAGCCAAAATTATTTGAGATCGTTCTACCAGTATGTCTTTCTGGACTAAGCATTCCTGGACAATGTTCCCAACTGGGTTAAAAAAGTATTTATGGGAAAGGAAGTAGGCTAGTCAGAAGTTAAATGGGTGTCTTGTTCAAAATCAGGGAAGACAGTTTCCAAGTGCTCAAACGTGTGTCCCAAGAAATCCCTGAAACATGTTCCGTTGACGTTCCCCACATGGGAAATCAAGCAAGACTGGTAAGGTTGGCCTCGCCTCTCCCCTTATTCCGACACACATCCTTTTATGCAATATGGAAGCTGGCCTTAATGCTGGGTGTCGAATTCGCCTTAGAGTGTATACGTTTGCTTCTTTAATTAATCACTAGCAGCCCGCCCCGGCGTTGCCCGGGGGCAGAAGGGGGATGGGGGCTGCATTTTCAGTATTTGTGTAGTCCCGGCCGGGCCCTCCGCCCGCCCCGACATTGCTTGTACGGCTGCCCGCCTGCCTGCCTCCCGCCCGCCTCCAGCCCGCCCCGGCGTTGCCCGGGGGCAGAAGGGGGCTGTGGGATGCATTCTGAGCATTTCTTTAGTCCCGGCCGGGTCCCCCGCCCGCCTGCCTCCCTTCCGCCTCAGGCCTTACCTTAGCGGCGCATTCGACTTAGCCCCGCCCGCCCCGACATTGCCCGGGCAGCCTCTCGCCTTAGCTGAGCCGCCGTGCCACTCCTCACCGCACATCACCGCTCCTCCCCACGCGTCATCACACAGGTGTAGGTCGCGGTCAGTGCTACGTCGCGGCCGGCGCTTGTTTTAGGGGACTACTTTTTTTTTAAACTTAATTTTTTTAATTCACGTTTATTTTATGCAGCCTATGTCCATCTACACATCCTGTGGTTTACAACAATGTATTGGGTGTGTGGATTGGCGCTGTGGTTCCCGAGTTTACCTTGCCAAAAGGTGCAAGATCTCTCTTTATAATAGTAGTATAGATAGATGATTATACTCTTCTTATTACTTTTCTTAATACATAGAATGAGTTAATTGTTATTATTCATTCTCCTATTCGTACTGATCTTCCTTTACGCCTTCCCCTCTTCTTCCCTTCCCCCCTATATCTCTCTCATGATTATCTTACTGTATTTTGTATTATTATCTTTTATTATGATTAATAAACTTTTCTTGAACTCAAAAAGAAAAGAGGCAAACCAATTATACACCGTGCCCCCAATACCACACTCCGCTGACCTGCACAAGAGCCGGTCATGGGGCACGGTGTCAAAAGCTGCGGATAAATCCAGTAGTATCAGCACCGCATTACCCCCTTTGTCCATCTGTATTTTAATAGTTTCTGAAACCTCCAGAAGCTCTGTTTCTGAAACTATCGAAACACTTGGAAAATAAACCTTTATTGTTGAATACCATCCTCTCTGTCGTTATTGTGAATCCACACTGGTTTCCCGGTATCTGAAACGTATTTTCGATGTTGGCTCCCTCTCAACGCTTCAAGTCGACAACCAAAGGTCCATATGACTAGTGGGGCATTCTGTTGGATGATTTTACCAATAAATTGAGAATGAAATCCATCACACTAATGACCTTGGCACACCAGCTACGCCACTGCTGGGGTAAGCCTACTGTTATGCTGGAGCATTCCATGTTTGGAATGCTAGGGACATCATGAATAGAATAGGAATGTACGGGATATTCTTGGGAGGGACAGTTGATGAGGAATCTATGTGATGTAGATCTTGTTGTATGATCTTTGGTAGCCGAGTTGCCAATAAAGAAGATTTGAACATTATTGAAGAAGTAGTCGACTTTACACCTACTCTCTGGCCTACTCCCTTTGGAGAGTCACACTCCGCGACTTCACTTCATTTCACTCTAATCTCCTCCGGATTCAGAAACGTGCTGAGCATAAGTTCAACTCATTTCAATGCATGCTTGCTAAGCTGCAGCCCTTCACTGCAGCCCGTGCCTGCGCAGAGGATAAATAACTTGTCAACTTCTGAATCCACAGATTTACTCTGTCAAGCCTAGGAGTAAACCCCTTCCCAGCAGGAACCTGGCCACAGATTTACTCTGTCAAGGCAGGAGTAAACCCCTTCCCAGCAGGAACCTGGCCACAGATTTACTCTGTCAAGGCAGGAGTAAACCCTTTCCCAGCAGGGGCCTGGCCACAGATTTACTCTGTCAAGGCAGGAGTAAACCCTTTCCCAGCAGGGACCTGGGCACAGATTTACTCTATCAAGGCAGGAGTAAACCCTTTACCAGCAGGAACCTGGCCACAGATTTACTCTGTCAAGGCAGGAGTAAATCCCTCCTCCACCCATCCTGGGAGGGTTTGGAAAGGAACCCTGCTGGTGGGGATGGAGAGGGTCTCCCTTTCTCCGTGGAAGCCCAAAGGTGAAAGATGTTAGAGGTGCACCGCACTTGTCTTGCACTTATGCTTGTCACCAAGAATACACCTGTTTATACTTTAACATAAGCATGCGAGGTTTCTAAATGTGGTGATGGATCGCGTCTGGAACCAGCGACTGTGGTGGATTTCCAGCAGGGGCACAGCTGAGTCAGTAAGATTGGGGGGACGCAGGGGGGGGGCTTCAGATTTCCCAACAGTCAGGCTGACAGAATACATTATACAAAAGCAGGACAAGAGGGGCCCTTAGGGGGCAGTAGGAAGGGAGAGGAGTGCTGGATTGAGGGGTACTGGTAATAATATTTTGTAAAATATCCATTTTTAAGACCAGTAAAGCAGAGACAGGCATGTGCGTGTAAATGTGCGTGCATTTTTGTTTGTGTGTGTGTGTAAAACCCCAAGTGAAGTCCGACAGACATCTGACCATACCCGACTTGAGATTGGGGGGACACGGGGGGGGGCTTCAGATTTCCCAACAATCAGGCTGACAGAATACATTATACAAAAGCAGGGCAAGAGGGGCCCTTAGGGGGCAGTAGGAAGGGAGAGGAGTGCTGGATTGAGGGGTACTGGTGGTAATATTTTGTAAAATATCCATTTTTAAGACCAGTAAAGCAGAGACAGGCATGTGCGTGCATTTTTGTTTGTGTGTGTGTGTAAAACCCCAAGTGAAGTCCGACAGACATCTGACCATGCCCGACTTAGAGCACCTGTGCCCAACTATTTACTACAGAATACATTCATCAGGGGGGTGTAACACCTCAAACACCCCTCTGAAGCCCCTCAGGCATAACCTGGAAAACAACGTGTGAATTGTAAAAACTGCAAAAGCCCCCCATGCAAAACAGACCGCCGGGGCAGATTTCTGATTTCTTTTTAGTACTGGAGCCAAACCGATCGATGTCCAAGCGCCTCTTTTGCTCCAAGAGGGTGAGATACAAACCATTTATAGCGCCCCACGGAGTTTGGAAGAGGTCAGACACCAGCTCTGCTTCGAGCAGACACCCAGGCTGTCAGACATCTGTACGGGCTGCCCTTGGACAAGCATAATGCTATCAAACGCTCTCCTCGCGCGTAATTCAATTAATCAGAAGAAAACCAGAGATATTCTGTCACCGGGGAGCTGCCAGCCTCAGAAGGGCAGAAGGACTGGGGGGGGGAGATGTCCTCTGATTGTAAAGGGCCCCTCTTCAGAGCGGAACCCCGGCTGTCTGCCCCAGTCTCACTGACAACAGAAAATGCTGCCGTCAATTTCACGAGCCACTCTGAAAGCTTTTTATTTTACAGTAGCAGCCCGCCCCGGCGTTGCCCGGGGGCAGAAGGGGGCTGCATTCTGAGCATTTCTTTAGTCCCGGCCGGGTCCCCCGCCCGCCCGCCCGCCCGCCTGCCTCCCTTCCGCCTCAGGCCTTACCTTAGCCGCGCATTCGACTTAGCCCCCGCCCGCCCCGACATTGCCCGGGCTGCCTCTCGCCTTACCTGAGCCGCCGCGCCACTCCTCACCGCACATCACCGCTCCTCCCCACGCGTCATCACGCAGGTGTAGGTCGCGGTCAGCACTACGTCGCGGCCGGCGCTTGTTTTAGGGGACTACTTTTTTTTTAAACTTTATTTTTTTAATTTACGTTTATTTTTTATTTTATGCAGCCTATGTCCTTCTACACACCCTGTGGTATACAACAATGTACTGGGTGTGTGGATTGGCGCTGTGGTTCCCGAGTTTACCTTGCCAAAAGGTGCAAGTTCTCTCTTTATAATAGTAGTATAGATTAAATAAGTAGAGCAACCTGTGAGTATTTGATTACTATAGCGAAGCACTGTACAAACCAGCTAACGTAAAACGATTTATACTCACAGCTGGCTGTTTACCTGCTTTATATTATTGGGTCACCGCCTCAGATGGTTCTGTAAATGTTTCTTTTGCCCTGAATTTTAAACTGCTAGCCTGAAACTTTAGCGATTGTGCCTAAACCTATAGGTTGGTGTTAGTTGGAGCGGCTCCAAGCCCGTGATGCGCCCTGCCCAGTGCTTAATTTGTGCCGGTGCTTTCCGGTGCTTAGCACCGGCACTTAAATGTCAGGGCCGGGTCTACTGCGCGCAAACCCACATAGATGAAAGTTTTGTAAAAATAAATATATGGGATCGGTATATACCTTTATTCTCTTGTACTTTACTATCTGCAGCCCCAGGCCTGGCCGGCGGCCGCAGAGTGCTTCTTTTTTCATGTCATCATAGCAGTGTGTGAGTCTCAGAGTCTGTCATCACCAGCGTCACGTCACTCAGGATGTTTATTTTCAGTTTTGCGAGTGCAAGCGAGTAAAGTGAGTGCCCAGGCCCCCCGCCCCCCTCCGCCACCGCCGAACTCACATTTCTTCTGTACATGAGCCGTGAGGTGGTGGTAGTAGCACTGCTGCCCAGTCCTGCCCAGGCTAAGAGAGTCGAATATTAGTATTTATTATTCAGTTAGGCGATAAATATAAAATATGTGCCAGGCAGCAAGTTTTGTTTCATCATGGCGACTTGTTGACGGTTTCTGTTTGAGTTCAGTTTGCCAGTGGGTGGGCGGGCCGCGGAACTTCAGAACGCGCACAAATGTATTTGGGCGGGCTGGAGGTTCTGATGGGGCCGGGCCGGGGGTAACTGGGCAGGGCCCAGGGCTGTGCGCGCGGGAGCGCGCAGATTTTTTTTCACTTCTTTGGCTCAGGCAGGCTGCCACCAGTTGCCACGTCCCAGCATACACTGCGCATTCGGCAAATCGGCCGGCAGCTCCCCACGTCACGGACAGACCCACGCCACGAGTCATCCACTGCTGGGGCAGTGCACATTAAGTTAGCCCGGTGAGGCCTCGGCCCGACTTGACCAACAACAACGACGACGAGAGCCGCCTGGGCTGTCCTGGCTGTAACTGTGTCTGGTCACTGGTGCAGTACTGGTCTGGTGGCGCACTGCAGACTGCAGTGAGGCGGTGGCCTGGTAGTGGTAGCAACCGTAGCAGGCAGCACGACACGCAGAAGTACTACTGAGCGTGAGCAGCAGTCGGTGTGCACTGCAGTGAGCCAGTGAGACAGTGCGCCAGCAGCGCTAGCTAAGCTAGAAGCAGTGTGTGTCCTGCCGATCGGCCCACCACAAATAAAGGTAAGAACGAAGTGAAGATAGAAATTAAGTTAAACAAAGCACGGTCGTAAGCACCTAAAATTTAGTTAAGAGTACCCGCCCAGCCCCTGGGCTCCCTGACTCCCACGAATTAGGTTCCCCGGGGCCGATCTCGACTGTTGGGGCCAGGGTCAGAGGGACAGAACTGGTGCCTCGCAACCTAACACTTAGGGGGCAGACAGCACGCAGAGAGAAATCCCTGGGGGGTCGCAGAGAGTGCTAGACTCAAGGGGCAGATCAACTCTTTCAATTAACGCCTGACTCATTCTTGCAGTCACACGTTCCCCGTTCTCAATAACACACGCCTATATACTTTCCAATCAGTGAAGAGTCAGCCACACCTTCCGACTTTGCTGCTAGTTTGTGAGAATGCTTCTGGTGGTGACTACTAGTCTGTGAGTGTGCTGTTGGTAATGTGTGACTGCTCATATGTGATTGGTGTGTCAGCCCTGTTGGTAGTCTGAGATTGCTAATCTGCGAGAAGGTGCAAGTGCTTCTAGTACTGTGTGACTGCTACCTTGATTGATGTGAGAGTGTTGTTGGTAATACGAGACTGTTAGTATGGATTGGTTTGAGAATATTATGTGTATTTAGGGTGTTCTACTTTTCCACAAAAGGCCTTTTATGGTTCCCCTTGTGTTTTTCTTGAGGGAGTTTTTGACCTGGTTTACTTTTTTAATTATAGAAGCGTCTTAGCCTTGAAACCTTGCTGCAGCAGTCGTTCTTCAACAGAGTCCCCTTCCTCTGCTTGCATGCCTTGATTGTCACTTTCTTAAATGTGACTGGTCAGTGTTTTTGAGGGGGCATTAACGACCCTCTGTCTAATTATTAATTTTCAAGTACACATTTTTGGACACTATAACTGGTCTCCTCCTGTCCCCCACCTACGAGTGTGAATCACTTTATATCACATCACGTGCACAAGTAGTTGTTTCCTGGCATCACCAAGTACTACTTACACCAGTGGAAAAACTATCAGGCCCCTCCTACTGGACCCCTTAGTGCTCAGAGGCACTAACCCGCTACTCCGGGACTCTGTGGCTGCAAGGAGAAAGATTAGAGCCCAAGTGAGGAACAAAAGTTAAGCTGGCCCCAAGACAAGTGAGGGAGTATTAGGGAATCGGTGGGGGAAGAAGGATCTTTGGGATATCCACCCAAAGCTTAAAAGGAATGTCAGGGAAGTGCACTTGAGGGACGTGTGTTCTAAATGAATGCTCATGGGCACAATCTGGCTAGTGACAAATTCGCATAGTCTTGGGGCGGGGGTGGCGGGTTCTCTGTGTAATTTGCAGGGTGTGTCACCACCAAGATTAAAATGAGCAGGATATGCAGGTGCCTGTGTACCTAGTTGACGATCTAAAGCGATGCTTTACCCACTTAAACTGATATTAAATATGATTTCTACTAAACACAATGTGGAGCAAAATGTGAAAGAACCATCTGTCTTTTACAAGTGCAGTGTATCAGCACAATTAATGACGTGTAGAAGTATGCATTGTAAACATGGGATGTGTTAAAATGCAGCATTTTTGTACAACATGGTTGAAATAACAGAAACCGTAGACCGGGAGGGACAGCCTGGGCTTGTGGAGAGAGCAGTACTGAGAGAGAGGTTCTTATCTTAGAAATCTTCAGCTCAGGGAGGGACAGGCACAGGCTGGGGCTGTGGATGACGTGCAAATACTACATTAGGTATTTTTAAGTGCAGTTTCCTATGACGTACAGTTAATTATTTGAGCACAATGCACTCAGTGCATTTTACACTACCTGGGTGCTGCTTCAGGACTTAGAAGGAGTACTTCTGTGGTATCTCTTTTAGTGAGTTTCTTGTGACAAAAAGAGCCCATTTAGAGTGCTGTATTTGAACATCGTGCTTGTCTAACCTGCCTGCAGCTAGGCAATGTTTTTTTAAGACAGACTGCATGTGTGATTTGAGGCTGATGAAATAGTGAGCGCTGGACACTAGCCTGGATGTACCTGGAAGTAGAAGTTTTTTTTTTTTTTATCGATTTATTAAGCGCAGTTGCTGCCCAGGGGCGTCCAAGCGCTGAGTTTAGACAGAGATGTGACGGAACACAGGAGGAGCTAGAAGGGCTTCCTGAATAGTATGGTTTTCAGTTTTCTGCGGAATGGGAGTAGGTCGGGTGTGGATCGAAGATCAAGGGGGAGTGCATTCCACAGCCTGGCGGCGTTCAGTGAGAACATCCTGCCCCCGGACCTAGCTCTCTTTACTCTGGGTACCGCTGCCAGAAAAGCACCGGTAGACCGGAGGTTCCTATTAGGGTGGTAAGGGGTGACAAGGCTGGTGTTGATTGCTGATCCAGTCTTCCAAAAAGCCCGATGTGTGATGCACAGAGCCTTGAATGCCACTCTCTGTCTCACAGGCAGCCAATGTAGGCTTTTCAGTCCCTGTCTAACGGACTGAGACCGTGGAAGTTGGAGTATGGTACGTGCTGCGCAGTTTTGTACCACCTGCAGCTTTCGGAGAGTCATCTCAGGCGCCCCCAGATATAGGGCGTTGTTTGAGTCTAAACGGGACTGGATGAGGCCTTGTACCGCCACCTTCTTGGCATCTAGAGGTAAAAGTGGAAGGACCTTCCTCAGCGTTCTTAATAGGCCAAAACAGGTGGCAGACAACTTGGTGGCCTGAGTGGAGAAGGAGAGTTTGTGGTCTAACCAAACTCCCAAGCTCTTAACACTGTCCTTGGGGGTAGGAGGTGCTCCTAGACCGGCGGGCCATAGGGAAGAGAAGGGTAGTGGTGAGGCTGGGCCTAGGAGCATAAGTTCAGTTTTTCCCCCGTTCAGTTTGAGGGAGGAGTTGGTCATCCACTCCCTCACGCTCTCCAAGCAGTTCAGCAGGCCGGCCGAGGCTAGCCCACCGTTCTCTTGGGCCAGTGAAACCACTAGCTGGGTATCGTTGGCGTACGACACGATTTTAATGCCGTACGGTTCTACTACCCCAGCCAGCGGTTTCATGTAGGCGTTGAACAGTACAGGGCTCAACGATGAGCCCTGCGGAACTCCACAGCTAAGAGGCTTGATGGTAGATGTTGTGTTGCCATCAAAGATCTGTCAGCCAGGAAGGAACTGAACCACCTTAGTGTGTTTCCCGAGACTCCGATGTTCTGGAGACGGTTCAGCAGAGTGGCATGGCTGACCGTATCGAAGGCAGCACTTAGATCAAGGAGGATCACTGCCACTGATCCCCCCTGATCCAGTATCCTTCGAGACTCTTCGGTAACTGCTAGCAAGGCGGTTTCAGTCCCGTGGCCAGGTCTGGAGCCTGTCTGGGAGGTGTGCAGTAGGGAGTGATTCTCCAAAAACTGGACCAAGAGGGTATTTATGTGTTTTTCCAGCACCTTGCCAGTCCATGGGGAGCAATGAGATGGGGCGATAGTTGGAGTGATCGTTAGGGTCCAAATTAGGTTTTTTTAAGAGCGCCCGTACAGAGGCTTGCTTCCAGGCAGTGGGAACTGTGCAAGTGGACAGAGATGAGTTTAGCAGTTCCAGGACTACGGGGAGGATGGCATCGCCTGCCTGCATCAGGATTTCTGGGGGGGCTGGGTCGCGAGGGGAGCCCGACTTAACCTGGCGAGCCACTTTCTCTAAGGTGACAAGGTCCAGGGGAGGGAAATGATCAAGAGTCGGCTCAGTAGTAGACAGGCCTGAACAGGGGAGATTTTCCGAGTTGGGTGAGTCGGGCACCTCATGATTCAGGGCCATGGCTGGAAAGGTGGAATATATGTTCAACACCTTGTTGTGAAAAAATTCCGCCAGTTCATTACATTGCTCCTTGGTCTTGGTTAGAGGGGGAGCAGTGAGGACATTCGTGCATTGCTTTACTATGTTAAAAATTTATTTAGGCTTTGATCTGGCTTCCAAGATTTTATCGGAATAATAAGTTGCCTGGGCTGCCTTGACCCCTTCTTTATAGCTTCTGATCGCCTCTCTATAGGCGGCCTTTTTTTCCGGAAGGAAGTCTACGCGCCAGGCTCTCTCCCGTTGCCTACATCGACGTTTTAACTCTCTCAGCGAGTCAGAGAACCAGGGGGCTGATGTCTGCGCTCGCTTAGAGGACGATTTGCGAAGAGGCAGGAGAGAGTCTAAGGAATTTGTGATCCAGCTAACATAGTTTCCATATGCCAGATTGGGGTCTGAGCAGGATGGCGGACGGGTAGCGTCTAGCTCAAGCCTCCAAAGGTCGCCGGGGAGTTTTTTCCAGTTTCTTCTCATCAAGGTTTGGGGGGATAGTTGGGGGATTTTATGGGTGGACCAAGTAAACGGCACCAGGTAGTGGTCTGACCACGGAAGGGGGATAGGTTGGGCCGTTATTAGATCCATACTATTGCTGAAAATAGGATCGAGAAGGTTCCCTTTTTCGTGGGTTGGGGCTGTGACCAACTGGGACAATTGAAGGGCTTCGAGGTCATCAATTAACTCCTTGGCAGAATGGTCGGACGGCGAGTTAAAGTGCAGATTGAGATCTCCCAATACTGTATAACTAGCCGCCGATAGGGATCTTTTTGCTACGATCTCTGGAAGTGCTCTAAGGAATAGTTTTGCAGACTCAGGGGGGCGATAGATCAGCGTACCAGAGAAGGAGTGGTTGGCGTTGAACTCTATACAGAATTCCAGACTCTCACAGCCAGGGATAGTGGATGTTGTGGTGCGGCAGTGGTACTGGTCCTTTATAATAATGGCCAGCCCACCCCCCCTCCCTTCTGGTCTGTCGAGTCTAAAAATGTGATAACTAGCTCGTAAGGCTGTAACAATATCGGGCTCGGATTGGGTCGTAAGCCATGTCTCTGTTAAAAAGAGCGCGTCTGGCTTGTGCTCCTCAAGCAGCATGGCAATTTGTGTGCAGTGCTTGGGAAGTGACCGGCAGTTTAGTGCATACATACAGTATTTCGGAACAGCGGCCACGGGGTTATTCCGGAAGAGATGTTTACAG
The DNA here is from genome assembly GCF_964263255.1 of Lissotriton vulgaris. Classification (NCBI taxonomy): domain Eukaryota; kingdom Metazoa; phylum Chordata; class Amphibia; order Caudata; family Salamandridae; genus Lissotriton; species Lissotriton vulgaris. The sequence goes on from NC_141698.1 coordinate 1,040,612,670, forward strand.
TCTGGGCAGCTGGGGGGAAGTTCTGTAGGGACGTATATATGCGTGCACTGGGCAGCGACGTTTCTTCCTATGCTGTGTAGGGCTGCCGAACTATATGGCCTGCCTTGGGAGGTCGGTGAGCCAAGGAATATGGCCCCTGGTCCCGTCAGGTCGAGGACGGGCGCAGACGGGCTTGCCTTTGGCACGCCTTCGGCGCACTGCCGGCGCGCCCGCTGCGCCCGTCCGCTGCGCCTCCGGAAACAGCACATTCTCAAATATCCGATAAGGAGGGCGTGACCTAACTCGGTGGGCGGAGCCCGGGAGGTCGCGGCGGTTGCCTGCTGCCTGCTTCAGCGCCTCACTCGGCTGAGCAGCGACACAGAGCAATCAGGTGAGCAAAGTGCAATTAGTTTTAAAACACAGGTACAAATCACGCAATACAGTTTTTAAAATCAACTTTCAAGGAAGTCCCTCGCTCTCGGCTTTCCGCCTCAAGAGCTCTTATCTAAGCAGCGCTGACACCAGGGCGCGCCTAGATATAGTAAAGGGGGCGTGGCCTAACTCGGTGGGCGGAGCCCGGGAGGTCGCGGCGGTTGCCTGCTGCCTGCTTCAGCGCCTCACTCGGCTGAGCAGCGACACAGAGCAATCAGGTGAGCAAAGTGCAATTAGTTTTACAACACAGGTACAAAGCACGCAATACAGTTTTTAAAAACAACTTTCAAGGAAGTCCCTCGCTCTCGGCTTTCCGCCTCAAGAGCTCTTATCTAAGCAGCGCTGACACCAGGGCGCGCCTAGACATAGTAAAGGGGGCGTGGCCTAACTCGGTGGGCGGAGCCCGGGAGGTCGCGGCGGTTGCCTGCTGCCTGCTTCAGCGCCTCACTCGGCTGAGCAGCGACACAGAGCAATCAGGTGAGCAAAGTGCAATTAGTTTTAAAACACAGGTACAAATCACGCAATACAGTTTTTAAAAACAACTTTCAAGGAAGTCCCTCGCTCTCGGCTTTCCGCCTCAAGAGCTCTTATCTAAGCAGCGCTGACACCAGGGCGCGCCTAGATATAGTAAAGGGGGCGTGGCCTAACTCGGTGGGCGGAGCCCGGGAGGTCGCGGCGGTTGCCTGCTGCCTGCTTCAGCGCCTCACTCGGCTGAGCAGCGACACAGAGCAATCAGGTGAGCAAAGTGCAATTAGTTTTAAAACACAGGTACAAATCACGCAATACAGTTTTTAAAATCAACTTTCAAGGAAGTCCCTCGCTCTCGGCTTTCCGCCTCAAGAGCTCTTATCTAAAAGTAGCAGGGAAACCTATCAAACCTTACTATGAGGAAGGCTCCCTTGCTGAAATTCATCTGTCTTTTTGCAGTGCCGGTTGAGGAAGTGGGTGGAGCTAATAGATACAGTGGGTGGAGCCAATGGAGGAAGTGGGTGGAGCCAGAGAAAAGTAGGTGTGGCCTCCGACAAAGATTTGAGCACCTGCACTTCATATTTTGCAAATTAAGCACTGGCCCTGCCTTAAATGAGGGCGCCAGTGTGCGGCACCGTAGGTGCAGTACCTGGATGTAGAGCGAACGAGAATGTATGGGTGCCGGGTCGCACAAAGTGAAAGGTGTGCGATGCGAATAACGTGACTGAAAGAGCAATGAAAGGTGAGGCTGGGTCTGCGCTCGTTAGTCCTTTAAAGAAGTACTTTTGGCAAACAATCTCAGGATACTGGAACATGCGTGTTCAGTCGGCACAGAAAGCCTAACGTAGGTAAGCGGACACCCGCCCTCCCTTTAGGTGACCCGTTCCGACTGCTTAGGCTTGGCTGGCCCGCGCACCTGCATCGGAGCGTTCGGTCCGGTATGAGAGGTGATGTCCCCGGCTTCTTTTGTTTCAGACAGCCCAATCCTCCACGAGCACTAATGTACCACTCTCCCTATACGGAGCTCCGCGCAGCCTCGACCTGCGGGCCTAAGACTGATGAGGCTATCTTTTCCTGTGTAACTTCGGTGGAGAATAGTAATCACTACCGGTACGAGTTTGACGTCACTTCCTGAACAGTGTTTTTGTTTTGTAACCAATTGAGGCGTCACGGGGCGGTGCATAACCGAGGTCCCGCCCAGTACCGCCCGGCCTCTCGGGCGCTTTAAAGTAGCGTTCCCATTGGTCGTCCTTGCCTTCAGTTTTTGAAGTACTTTTAGGGTTGAAAGCAGTGAAGAGTCTACCGGGATTGTAAGACCCTGATTTGAAAGACAGGAGGTAAGTCATATGCCAGGGTACCCCAGCCTAAGTCCAGAGGGCTGGCGTGTATGTATGGGGGCAGTTGACTGCTTTGATTCTGATAAATAGAAAAGTAATATGACTCACGAGCTTATGGTTCTGCTTTAGAGGGATTGGATTGCCTGCTCTTCATGTTTATTTTCATTGTCCATGTATTATTATCGTAGACAGTGTTCCTTTTATTCCTTATTCGAGAATCTGGTCTATTCTTGTTTTCTGAGTGCGCCCAACACACATGACGTCCTAGTGCATTCATTCTTTGTATTCCTTAATCTTTTTTCTTTCACCTATTCCGCTCGCCCTCTTTTGCTCAGATCCCCATTCATAGCTTTATTTTCAATCTGTTAGTTCCTTTATTTTACGTCCCTTTTTGTCTTTTTAGTCTGTTTCTATCCCCATTATCCGTCACAAGCTAAGAGCTAATGTTTTCTTTCGTTTACTCCCAAAACATTGCAACTTTATAGCCACCATTCTAATGACGAGTCTCTCCTCCAAAGTACTCTCTGTGCATATCATTTTGGTGATGCAAACAGAGTGCCCCCGACGTAAGTGATGGATTCCATGCCACCCAAGACGCATAGCTCTGGTCCTAGGCTTTAAGAAATAACCTAAAGTATCCTGGTTGCTATGGTCTTGATTACCCCCCTCCCCCCCCCCCCCCCAAAAAAAAATCTAGCTAAATGGTCAGAATACCATACCGTGTTTTGAAAACATTGTCTCCATTGTCAATTTATTTACATGAAACCTTTCCCATCTTCCTCCACCCCTGTAATCTCTGCCTCTATGGAACTCGTCCTATAAATCCCATTTAAATAACAGCCTACGAACCTCAGCACCCCTGAGTATCTTGACGATAACCATCCCTCGAATGTCGGTCCCAATCCCATGACGAACCTACACTGTATTTCTGCACTTTCACCGGACCTCAGTTTCTGCAATGAAGCAACAGTCATTGCGAAGAAACAGTTTGTAGAATCTCTTATGCTTTTACTGCTGTTTCTATTAAGTGCACTCTTTGTTTGATTTCGAAACTTTGCTCTATATAGGAAAGTCCACATTTGCTTTTTTCGTGTTTCCTTCCTATCTAGCAGAAAGGAACTCCGGCATTTAAAAAACTGAGGTCACTCAATCTATGTCCTCTCCTACTATAGCTCTTGCGTGTTGCCTCGCGTTTCCCTCTCCTTCCTCAGAGAGGTTCACACTGGGCGTAGTAAGGTTTTCACATATGAATTCTCCCTCCTGCCACTACCCTCCTCTAACTCTGCTTCATGTTACTGTCCTCTCTCCTTTCACTTCCCATGTCCCCCTCTCGAATCACTGCTCATCTCTTCGTTACACAACATGTCTCTGTCACTGCCCTTCCTGCCTTTGGCATTGCCTTAATTCTGTAGTCATTCACGGTCCACCCTCTTGTGTCACTGCCCAACTACAGTAAATAATCACTTTTCTATTGTCATTCGATTCCCTCCTGTCACTGCTTATCTTTCTCTCCTATAACCAGGGCCAATGGAATTATGCAATTATGTGGCTGCAGCAATTTTCGCACAATTATAGATTTGCCACATTCGCGGCATAATCCATCATTTGCTGCAGCTGCAGATTTTGACAAAAAATGTTTTTGTTTCTGGCTCAAACAGTTGAAAAGTTACAAAAAATGCGAAGAAACGTGTTACCGCACAGTGGAAGGCCCTTTGCAAAGCTGGACTGATCCTTTTCTATTGCTCTGTTGTGATATTTGGATGTTAAACTGGTACCAATGAGGTACAACTATGCCCACAGAGTGTTACTAAGTTTAAAAATGATGAAATAATGAAGTAATACTAGGACAAAATTTGCTGCATTATTCCGCATAATTTGGTTTTTCTTGCCAAACTATTTGCTCAACCCTGCTACATAATTTAGCCCTCTTCTGCCGCCTAATTCAATTGGCTCTGCCTATAACTCTCATTTGCTTTCTTTCCTTGGTTGTCTCTCATGTGGTAGCCATTCTGGCGCCTGTCGCAGTACTCCTCCTTTCGTTGTCGCTTGTCACTGTTATTATCTGTGTATTATCAGAACTTTACTCTCCTGGGCAATAATTGTAAAACGCCTACTTCAAGAATGCACTTTACTTTCCAATTAACTGCTGTTTACGCAACACTAGAAAAAAAGTTTTGTACATGTGTAACCGTCAGAGGAAATGAACCATTAAAATCGTATGTGTGCCCAGCATATCTAGGCAAATCATAGCACAATATTCACATATCTGTGAAAATGTTGAAATACAAATTCATGCATAACTTATTTTCAAATCCGTCCAAAGACTTGGTATTGCTGGATTGTGAGCGATATTCAAAGCTGTGAAGAACATTTGAGAGTTGTGCAATTGTTATATATTTTTTATTTTCTGTAATCTTTGGTCTAATTCACTAAAGGCAAAGGGGAACAGGTAGAAATTTACTTTTAGCCTTGAAGCAAACATATGACGTTTTTGAATCCTCACATCGGGAGGATTCCTTGACGGCTATGCCATTTGTAGTTTTATAGAGACAGTGATATACGTAACATATGTAGAAGTTTGTTTCTTTGTGCAGAAATCTCATTTTCCTTTTGAAGGGGCCTTACTGCCCATTTAATATTGTGTGTGTCTCCTCCTTGAAAATGTACTTGATCGTGCCTTTTATGTTTAAGACCTACAAAGAACAGTGTTTAGTGGATGTTGACCTACTTTTACAAGCGAACCCATTTAGGAATTTGATTTGACTTATTATTTATAGAGCGCAAACGTTTTCCCCGGGACATCTTGGTGCTACTCATGACAGGTGACTGGAACCGGAATTACAGCAGAGGCTAGTCCTGCCTGAAATGCCAAGTTTAGATGATTTTCTTGAACCTGAGGTGGGAGGTGGCCATTTTTAACTCCAGGGGCCTGCGGTTCCAGTTTTGAGCTGTACAAAGGACAATGCTCATGTCCCCCCAAGTGGCCAGTCTGTGAGTGGGGACTAACAAGTCCTTAACAGAACTGGAACGAAGGGTCCTTCCCGATGGTACCATCTGAACCTGTGTTTGAGGTAACCAGGGCCAAGGCTGTGGAGTGCCTTATAGGATGCGCAGAGTCTCTTAAAGACTATCCGCTTTCTTACAGGCAGCCAATGCAAACTATTGATGGCTGAAGAGGCGGACGCATACAAGCTGCTGAGTTTTTCAAAATTTGCAATTTGTTCCCAAAAAATTTTTAGGCAAATTTTGATATAGCTAATTTCTGTAGTCTATTCTGGATAGCACAAGTGCAATAACAATTGTCTTTAACGTGCAAGGGTAAAAATTTGACAATTGTCTTCACCATATGCAAGGAGAAGAAGGAGGCAGATGTGACTTTGTTCACCTGCTCTTTATATGTCAGCCGGTCGTCGACCATGACCCCGAGATTTTTTTACCCACCACTTGGGGGACCAAAAAGTCGGATTGTTGCCAAACAAGATGACTTCAGTCTTTGAGGAGTTACATTCTGGACATTTTTGATCCATCACTCATGCAGCTGCTGAATGTTTTACTCACATCAGGGCCCTTATCCATTAGAGAAATCACGATCTGGGTGTCGGCGTAAGACACCAATGAAAGCCTGAATGATTTGATTAATGTCGCCAGGGGGGTGACATAGAGACTGAACAACATTGGGCTCAATGCTTACCAACTCACACCTACCATACCTCATTGTTTGAGTGATGTTCATTTGCTAGGCTAAGAGCATCATATACGTATTCTGAAGTTTCAGGTTGTGAGAAATTTTAGAGGCTCTGAGCATTTTCTGGACACTAGACATTGTTGGAGAGCCCTGGTTAATTAATGGGCTATGATGCACACAAAAGAAATATCACTGCACTTACGCAGATGTGAGCAGTATTTGAGGTAGTTGGTGATTTTCTGGGCTGTATGCAGGTATAGAAGTCTATTGGCAATTTGCCTTGTTTGGGAACACACATGACTTTCGTTCCTTCATTTGTTCTTTTATTTCCATGCCGGAGGGCAACATAGGTGGAGTTGAGTCTCAGTCTTTACATACATACATTTTATGTTTTGTTTTAGTCTTCCGGGAGCTCCCTTTTTTTGTCATTTTATGCAAAAGTATAATTTAATACATTTAGTAGTTTTTACTTTCTTATCTGCAAATGTAAATAACCATCATTCTCTTAGTAACAAAGTGCCTGAGCTTTTTCCTACGACTGTGGCCTTGGTAGATTTATTCAAACTATTTTGTCTTTAATGGCCTGAATCTACACTTTTATAGACAACCGTTGAATGTATTTTTTAGCAGTGACTGCATACCTTTTTTATAGAAGTCACAAAGATTACTACCTTTGTTTTCACAACAGTTATTCATTTTACTAGCGATGTAATATTACTTTTTAAACTTAGTTTACTGACGTTCAAATATTCTTCAGATAGTATAAATTTACAAGTCCGATGTATTGGGATCCATGTATTTGTATGATTGGAATAAGTGGAAACATATGAAATGACACTTTGTCCTTCTAAAATATAAGTTCTGAAGAAGTGCATGGAATGATTTGTTAAAAGATTTGCTCATTTGTTAATAATGTGAGCTGAGTAGATTAAAGGAAACAGTTTGCGGATAAATATATATTTTTTTATTCCACAGGATCTTTCGATCCAATTCCCCCCAGCACCACATTAATCCATATGTTTTTTCTGTACATAGTTTTAGTTGTGCCTGGCTGTGATTGACAATGATCTCGTGCTATGGAAGAACACTGTCTCAATAGTTAATTCCATCTGTGCAGTCTCTACTGGGGCGGAACAACATCTAGAAATCTAAAATCTTTTTTAAAATCTGTTTGATATTTAAGCTATTGCCTTATACCTTATTTCATTAGTCTTTTTAGTTTTAATTAATAAAACAAAATATTATAGCCCTTGATGATCCTGCACAAAATTATTGTAGTCCCGCTGAAGAAATACTTCCTTAGTGGTGTGCAGCGGCGGGTCTTCCGCTATGGCAGTAGAGTGTCGCCCTCCACCTCAGCCAGCCGTTTAAACACAAAAAATGAAATGATAATAAACCAGGTTTATTATAATTTTTTTCCTTTTTCTAGCAGCTGAATCGTTTTGTCCACCATAAGCGTGGAAGGGTATACTCAGATGTGAGTCCCTTGCTCACTGCACCATCAGGATTCAAGCAAGCCGGGCCGAAGACGGCTGAAATGCCAGGAACCGGTCCCCGGAAGCTTGTTTCCTTCCCAGTATAAGAATTGGCTTGGTAGTTTGGTCTGCCCTGTTCCCATGATGCACTAGGCCAGGGACAGACTAATTTGCATATAGCCAGGTTCTGAGCTGGGATGGTGCAGTGAGATAAAAAACGGTGATGGATCAAGCCCTGGTCTTTGGACTGGGTAGGAGTGTTCTGCTTAATTCAGATACTCTGTCCATCACCACCCCCTTTTCTGAATCGTTTTGTCCACCATTAGCGTGGAAGGGTATACTCAGATGTGAGTCCCTTGCTCACTGCACCATCAGGATTCAAGCAAGGCGAGCCGAAGACGGCTGAAATGCCAGAAACCGGTCCCCGGAAGCTTGTTTCCTTCCCAGTATAAGAATTGGCTTGGTAGTTTGGTCTGCCCTGTTCCCATGATGCACTGGGCTAGGGACAGACTAATTTGCATGTAGCCAGGTTCTGAGCTGGGATGGTGCAGTGAGATAAAAACCGGTGATGGATCAAGCCCTGATCTTTGGACTGTGTAGGAGTGTTCTGCTTAATTCAGATACTCTGTCCATCACCACCCCCTTTTCTGAATCGTTTTGTCAACCATAAGCGTGGAAGGGTATACTCAGATGTGAGTCCCTTGCTCACTGCACCATCAGGATTCAAGCAAGCTGGGCCGAAGACGGCTGAAATGCCAGAAACCGGTCCCCGGAAGCTTGTTTTCTTCCCAGTATAAGAATTGGCTTGGTAGTTTGGTCTGCCCTGTTCCCATGATGCACTGGGCCAGGGACAGACTAATTTGCATGTAGCCAGGTTCTGAGCTGGGATGGTGCAGTGAGATAAAAAACGGTGATGGATCAAGCCCTGATCTTTGGACTGGGTAGGAGTGTTCTGCTTAATTCAGATACTCTGTACTGGGTATCCGTGGTAGCTGATAGTGGTTTTTAAATGGCAAGACGGAAAGCTGGCGCCGGCACTGGGATGGTTGGGACCGTAGATGCATATTTGACCAGGGCAGAACCTGCCATTAATAAAGAAATTTTATTGACTGAACGTAGGCTATCCCTTGATCCCACCTATAGTAGGTTATCCACTACCCCAGTACTTTTAGACACCCAGAACCAAACTACACCTCCCTTGGGACAAGACAGGTCCCCCCAGAAAGTGGCTGATACATTGCAATTAAATGACAGTACGCTTTCCGGGACTTAAGACTCAATATCTAGTCCGGTTAAGTATAAGTTACGGGAAAGAACTCAGAAAAAACAGTTGGTCTCTACTCGCCCAAAGAAATCTAGTGTTATCCCCAAAAAAAACAGGGTATGTAAACAAGGACGCTCCGGTTTAGGGAACAAACGAACAGTTACTGTGGACATACATACCGCTGATAAGGAGGAGCATAGGGATCTGCTCAATACGGTCCGGGGTAATGGAAACATAATGATTACTGGGTTTGGCATAGGTGATTTCTGGGTGTAACTGGAGAGTATGGTAAAATCTTTGCTAGAACCTATCATAACAAAATTGTGCAGGGTAGAATCCAGGTTAGAGTTATTGGAATCTTCATTGACCAATTTCTCAAGCCCTGTTTGTACAGCACACGCACCAAACCCTAAATCTCGATCTTTGGGTGTGACGGATAGGATAATCGACCCTGATGACAGTGTGGCAGTTCCTGCGTCCACTAGCACTAGGCAGACTGTGACAAGGGGTGCAAGCAAATCGCTAGAAACTCCCAGTAATAAATCTCCCACGGTGGGACCTGTATCTACCTGTAAGAATCCTCCCTTACTAGACTCAGCTCAGAGGTCAGCTCAGAGGTCGGCTGAGGGACCCAAGATGGTTCAAAGACCTGTGGTAATTGATCTTCCGCCTCAGGCCACTCCTTATGTTGCAATTTTGACCCACGTCCCTGCCCTTTCAGTAGGAGATTCTGAAAGTTATGAACAACTACTTAATAAGACTGTGTTTTGGCTTACCGAAAATACCTTTGAGGGTGTGAACATCATTAATAATATAATAATGGTACGTAGGGTCAGTTGGATTGGTAGCTCTAAGAAGACTGGGAGCGGGGACTGCATTATAATTAATTTTGACAATCCTCATAATGTGGCCCGCTTGTTTTCAGGAGGTCCCAGTCCACAGTGGCCACGGTGTACTGATATCAAACTGTTACCTCTGGGGTTTTTCTATAGGCCTTCACCATGGAGGAACATGGGCGGATCTAATTTTGAGGAAAACTCGCGGATGGGAGACTGGAATAGGGTGAGAACTTTCCCATCATGCTCCCCAGCAGTTTCCCCAAAATACACATAGTAATTTAACTATCACAGGATGCAGTTTACCAGTCCATAATAGGTATGAAATATTATCGGGTCTGGAAACCTGCGATTGACATGAAGTAATTGAGGCTACAGCTGGAGGGAGGGCGTATGCCACAGGTGCTGTAGTGACTGCAGCTACCAAGGGAAGTTCAAATAACCTTATTTCTTGGAATATTGCAGGGCTAGCTGTGAAACGAAAGCATCCTACCTGGATTAAGCAATTCTTGATAATTTGTTTGCTGTGAAACCTGGTCGGTTAACTGCAATCTTCATTTAGAAGGATATAAAGCACATTTTGTTCCAGCTGCCGCTTCTACTAGGGGAAGAGCCAAGGGGGGTTTGGTTATTTATGTTTCGGTAGCTCTAGCATGTAAAGTACGTAGAATTAACACATCTAATCCAAGTATTCTAGCTCTTACTCTAATGAAAGATAACTGTATGGCGGGTCTAGTACATTTTTATAACTCACTTGTTCCATACTCCGACCAGAGCTACTTACTTGCTTTGAAAGCTTTTATTGATAAATCCATGAGTCATAGTTTACACAACCTTATGATCATGGGTGATTTTAATATACATCCTAGTGGCAAATCCCAAGCTGCATGTTTGATGTACTTCAGTTGCTCTCTTATTCAGGGATTTCATTTTGAGCACTCGAATGAGGGAGAGTTGCTCAATGATTTGATTATTGATTTTGATCTGATAACTACTATGGCTTTGTTGGACCCTCATATCATTTTTGAGGTACCTACTTTCAAGGGTCATGGGAGGGGGACATTTATTGATTTTATGCTGATTTTGTCTCCTCTGCAGTCCTTTGTGGACTCTTTTCTAATTGAGGTGAATGAACTGAGCGATCATAATCCCCTCTCATTACACATAATGGGTACGGGACTACAAAAGTAGGATTATATACTAATCCGGGACTAATAAGCACGACAGATGGGAAGCGCAGACTTAAGTGGACTCGAGTTGCCCCGGAGTTATTTTATAACAATATTAAATCTGTCTGCGCCGAAGAAATTAGTATATGTACCCAAGACGGGCAGCTTCATTCCAATGTGCTAGCAGCTTTTAAATCTATTTCAGATAGGGTCACGGAACTGTTATCTGTGCATGTAAAAAAAAACAGACTAATGTGGGCCCTAAATTGTTTTATGAGAGTTGTTCCGAAGCTGCACGGAGTTTAAGGGTAGTCCCAGCCTCCAATCCAAGAGTACAAGCGGATGTAATAGTTTGTCGTAGGAACTACAAACAAGCATTAGCTAAACGGTTCCGTCATCAGCATCGGTTGAGCTGTGCTGATGACGGAACCGTTCCGTCATGACTCCGCCCGCGCAAGGCGGAGTCAGCACAGGCGGAAAATACGCCCCGCACGCAAGGGGTTAAACTAAGAATGTTACAGTGAATTCACTTGCAACCTGTTAACAAGGATAAATCAGCCCAGCTTAGTTCCCTCCTATGAGAGACTCTTCAGTGTAGTGTGTGGACTACTGAATTGGGTAGCTTTGTCTTACTCCTGAGATGCCCAGTTGTCTCACCCTTCGCACTGGTGATTGTTATGACTGATTACCAGAGACACAGGTAGCCCTGTTATTGTGGGCAGACAGAAGGCCTGAGAGCTCAGGATAGGGAGTCTCTTTCTGGAGAAAAACAACATGTGGCAAAAGAACAACATTCAAGTGTGAAAGAGCTGAGGGAAGTGAAAAAGAAGAGAACAATTATGGAGGAGGAGGCACGGAAGTTGAAAGGTTGGAGTAATAGAGAGGAAGCAGGTGAACATGAAGGAAGATAATGGAAAGGAATTGTAGTGCAAAAGTAGAGATACGAGGTTCATGTTAACTTTTTTTTTTTTTAGAATACCTCTATAGTTTCACCATGCCATTTTGTGGTCTTTACAAAGCTCTGATGCAGAGAAAATGGTGGAAAATACGAAAGTAGAAGATAGTGAGGGTAGGTATAGTTAAACTGAATGCAAGATGTGGCAACCTCTGTTCTGTATTCCTTTGTTGTTGCCCATGTGACCGACATTGCTCAAAGCAGCCTAAAAAGGTCTGTCTTCTAGCGGTTTTTCTAAACCGATGTGGCCCGGCGCTGCTCTGAGGCATGAGGTGTTTCAAAATCTGGGGCCCTGAATCCCCACCGATCTGTGTACATGGCTCTGGCTATTGAACATATATTGGGTTGGAAAGGTACAGGTTAGCTGATAGAAAATACCTACAAGGGGTGTCATGAGGAGCCAAATTTTGTTAGCAGCAGTGCCTCGTAGATAGTACAGAGGACTCTGAATTTGACTTTTTCTTTCACTAGAAGCCACTGGAGGTCTTCGAAAGCAAAGTTTGCATAGGCACATTCTTAAAGTTTTGTTCAAGTTTATGGTAGAACAAGGCAGGCTTTACTGCAACCAGACAGTAGATACACAAAAATTATTTTTGGTATCCTGTTTGTTGTCTTTCCAGTGTTACTTGTAAATCCCCAGCAGACCTGTCAAGCAGGGTTTGACATCCAGTAGGATTTGACACTGTAATGTCAAAAATAGGCGCACTGTGATTGGAGCCTGACTGGTTGGGTGACCTCTGCAAATGTTAACGCTAATTACTAGCGGGAGAACAAAAGCAAATCTAGCCTCTAGGAACGTCAGGCAGGGAAAATGTAACTTTCTAAAAGTTACCTTTCTTTAATGTTTATTAAAATATGACATTACAATTTTCTTTTTTGATTTTTATGAAGCATACATCAATACAATGACAATGGTATATTGGTGGCGACAACCTTGATGCAACGAGATTGGTAGTTTTTTTTTTTAAACCGATTTTTATGAACATTTCTTCAATCATCTTACAATCATACAGAATTGTTGGATCATCACTGCAATAGGTCTATTTTCAGAATGTGAATCAACATTATGCTATTCCCATGCCCCTATCTAAAACCCCCTCCCGCCTCTCCCTCTACCCCCACCCCCCCTCGTCAGTGTGCCTACCTCCATCTCTCCTGCTGATTGACAGAAACCCTTTGTGCTTCAGCACCCAACTCCTTCCCGAAGCCATGTACAACTACATCCAATCAGGAGTCCGGTGAACCCAATTAAGTGTCCATACGCACTCCATGTCTCCATATCGTGTTCGCCTCCTCTCTCAGCCTGATATGCGGTAACCATCACATGCGCTGAATTTCTAGGGTCTAGTTGGCCCCATCTCCCGCGTGTTCCCCGGTGTTCCCCCCTCCAGTCCCTGATACCTGACTCGCTGGCGCATCCTTCCCATCCCCTTCATCCACTTCTGCTGTTAACTGAAGTTCTACTACTAGCATGCCCCACGCCCTGGCCGCATCCATCGCCTTGTCTTGGAGGGGCGTCTGGCTAATTGTAGTCTGAGTGTCCCTTCACTGCTCTCCCATTGCTGGAAGCTCCCTCGCCATCTCAGAAAGCTAGGACCCCCTCTGGACTTCCAGTGCATGGTGAGCTCCCTTTTCGCCATAATCAACCCCAAGTCGAAGAATTTACTTGTGATTTTTGTGGTGGGTGTGTGTGGGAACCAAAGTAAAAGGCAAGTCCCCATGCCTAGTTCAATCTGACGCTCCGTTACCCTGTTCAAACATGCTACGACATCAGACCAATATGTACCCAGCACCGCGCAAGACCAGAACATATGGCCAAAATCAGCCCCCTCCGCATGACATCGGGGACACATTGAATTTGTTCTCCCGAAAACTTGTTGAATTTTGACCGGCGTTAAATAGGCCCTGTGTAGCGTAAAATATTGAACCAATTGAAACTGAACATTGCGCGTGCCCTTCCAGGCCCTCCGTACTAGTTGCGGCCAGGTCGTCTCAGGTATTGACTGGCCTAGGTCCTCCTCCCATCGCCCCTTCAGCCTATCCAGAGGCGGCAGTCCCTCCAGTGCCAATCTCCTGTATAAGCAGGTGATAGCCTTGTAGGTGCCAGCAGCCATCGTGACATGTTGGCAGCCCATCGGTATGGGGGGGTTCCACCAGGCCCATCTTCCAATGTCTCTGGATTCCCGACACTAGCGCAGCATGCAGCAAAAAGTCTCCCCTTGGCAAATCAAAGGTGCTCTGCAGCTCTCGGAATGGTAACAAAGCACCATCCCTATATAGGTCCCCTATCATGCGGACTCCCCACTCTTCCTAGCCCGCTAGTGCCGACCAATCCTCGCCATGCCGGATGGCGGTACACATGCCCAGAGGGATCTCTGGAGCATACGGGATAGGGATTCCCGCCCGTTTCTGGCTACGCAGCCAGCATTGTCTGATGGTGCGCTCTTCGAGAGTGAATTGATCCAGCCTGAGTTTCTGCTGGAGCACTATAAAGGACAGGACATGGCGCTGAATAACTCTGCCCTGCGGTCCGTCTGGGCCTCTAAACTCCTGTGCCACCGCTTGTGTGAGCCACTGCAGCTGTGCCGCCAGATAGTACCACTCAAAATCTGGCACCGCCAGTCCCTCTTCCTCCCGAGGCCTTAGCAGGGTGTTCAACGCCACACGTCTCCTGCCTGTGCCCCAGATGAACCCTATCACCATCGATCGTAACGTCCTGAAAAAGGACGTCGGAATCCACACCGGCAGTGTGCGAAAGAAATATAGCAACCGTGGGAGAACCACCATCTTTAGCAAGGCTATTCGTCCAGCTACTGACAGCGGAAGGGTACGCCAGAACCCCATACTGCCTCTGATTCCCCTCAGCGCTCCGCCTACATTTCGCTCATAAAGGTGCGAGTGGCTATGATATATACGAACACCCAGATATGGCAGGCACTCTGATTCCCAACGCAGACCCTCCAGCATCAAGGGCCGGGTGCAACTCTGAGCTAATGGGAACAGACCAGTCTTGGTCCAGTTATTAAAATTCCAAACTCCCGAAGGAGGGCTGGGCTCCTCGCACTGAGGCCCCCACGTCAGCCAGGTATACTAAGAGGTCATCGGCGTACAAATATATATAATGTATCTCACCATGAAACAGCACACCCTCCTAGTGTCGTCCCTGCCGGGCCCGTGCCGCTAGCGGTTCGATCGCCAGTGCAAATAAAAGCAGAGATAGGGAACAGCCCTGTCGGGTACCTCTCTCCACCGGGCATGTCGCGGACACTGAACGGCCCGTCCGAACCCTGGCCGTGGCGGAGTTGTGTAGCAGCTGCGTCCAGCGGATGAAATTATCCCCAAGTCCGAAACTGGGGAGCACGCGATACAAGTATGACCACTCCACACTATCGAACGCTTTTTCGATATCTACCGACAGCACCGACGCGCCTGGCGGACCCTCTCCCTCTGTTCCCATGATCCGCACCAGTCGTCGTATGCACGTCGCTGTGTTCCGCGTGGGAATGAAGCCCGACTGGTCCGGGTGCTCTAGTGTGTGCATGTGATCCGACAACCGCGTGGCCAGAATTCTACTCAGCACCTTATAATCCACTGTAAGCATAGAGAGCGGACGATAAGCTGTCCTTGCGGTGGGTGACCCGCCCTTCTTGAGTAGTGGCACTATAATCGCCTCTCTGGCCGATGACGGCCAGCTTCCAAGCCTGCTCAGCTTCCAAGCCTCTCCTTACACCTGGTGTAGCTGTGGTGCAAGAAGATCGATATATGCGGCGTAAAATTCCACCGGCAAGCCATCCGCCTCCTGCGTCTTTTTCCTGGCCATGTGCTTAATTGCCGCTCTAATCTCCCCATGTGAGATAACCGCACCCAACGCATCGTTCTGCTCCGACTCTAACCATGGCAACTGCTCCACCTCCAGGAAGGCATCCAAGCCATCCGGGGCCACTTTCAACCTGCTCTGATAGAGTGTTGTGTAATAATCCAGGAATTGGTCGTTGATCTCTTTCTGTGAGTAGACCAGGCCCCCCGTGGGTGTAGCCAGCGACACTATTGGATTACCCCTGGTGTGTGGGTTGGCTAGCCATGCCAGCAGTGTTCCCACCCTATCCCTTTCCACATGCGCCGAACCATGTACTCTTTATAATCGAGACAACAAAGTCTCTCAACCTGGGCGGCCACCCGCTCCCTCGCTGCTAGCACTTCCTCCTGATTGCCCGCTGCGACATGACTATCTTTCTCCGCCCGACGCAGGCAGGTCTCCTCCCGCTCTATATCACATAACAAGGTCCGACGTGCCCCCACTGTGGACGAGAGACACACGCCCTGTATCACAACCTTGAAGGCATCCCACTCGTGCGCCCTGGAGGACGCCGTTCCCGAGTTCTCCTGAAAGTAGTATTCAATGCCCTCCCTGACCTCCGCGTTAAATACCGGGTCCTCCAGTGCCATCGGGTTCAGTCGCCATGTGGGAACCACTTGCCGTTGTTGGGACCAGAGGACCGTAATCAGGCAAGGATTGTGATCCGAAATGGTTCTCGCCAGATATTCGCTGTGGCATGTGAGTTCCTGGGCCCCAAACGTGCAGAGAACAGTATCAAGGCGCACATGAAAGTCGTGGGGTGCGGAATAGAACGAATAATCCCTGACTGTTGGATGGTGCGTCCGCCAGGCATCTATGAGGCCCCACTTCTCCTGCCAACTCCATCGTGCAGCCGCCACTCTGCGCACCGCCGATTGTGCCAACGGAGGGTGGGAACGATCTACCTCCACGTCCACCACCGAATTGAAGCCCCCCCATAAACACTGTGCCCACCAACAAGGACACCAACCTCCCCGACAGTCTCAAAGAACGCAGCCTGATCAGAATTCGGGACATAGACACTGCAAAGCGTAACATCTCAGCCATCCAGACATCCTAACACAGCCACAAACCTTCCTTCTGAGTCTACCACCGTGGTCAGGGGCTGAAAAGGGACCCCAGTGCGCACCCAGATCAAGGCCCCTCTAGCATAAGCGGAATAAGTGGTGTAAAAGAGTTGCCCCCTCCATCTCCGCTGCAGCGCCTGCCCTTCTACCTGATTAATGTGTGTTTCCTGTAAAAAGGCCACCTGGACCCCCCTGCGGACCAAATATGCATGCACTTGATATCGCTTCCTCATTGAGTTGAGTCCCCGCACATTCCATGTAATGCATTTCAATTCAAGTCTGGCCTCCATATGGAGGTATACAGCCCGACCCAGCTCCGCACAGCCTAACAAGCACACTGAAAAACCCCCTGAACCTGGAACAACCCCAACAAGCCCTCAACCCACCCTCCCCCAGAACAGGCGGCAAACAGTTGTTACCCATCCAAACCCAACCCCCGCTAACGGGAAAACTCTGATAACCACTAGAGACTCACAAGTTATGTGAGGTAGAGGGGGTGACCCTACGCCAGTCGAGCCGGACAGTGATCAGCCCATCACACCGTGTCAGTCCGATCTCGTATGTGTTAACCTCCTCACCCCGGCAGCGTCTCACCCCATGCTCACCCCCCAGTCCTCCAGCGCCCCGCCCCTCTCCGGCAATCTCCCTTCTGCACAGGAAAAGCGGTCCTCCCATCGCCTCGAAAAAATGGTCCCCGAGTGTCACCCACTGGCTCAATGTCATAGACCAATCATGCCCCCTTACTGTACATCACGCTGCATCCATACAGGTCATTTATCCAGCAAGCCGTCGGCTGTCTGTGGGGTAACCTGAGGCAGATCTCCGGGGTCCCCCTCGGCACCCCCATCAGGGCCCCCAGATCCCGCCTCATCTGACCCCTGTCGAGAGCCTGAGTCCACCAATGGGGTCTCCGTCGCCACTCCGGATATAACAGACACCGCTTGCAGGGCGGCCTGTCTCTCCACCTCTGTCTGCGACGCAGTCGGGGATCTTCTGTTCAGAGTGCATTTCCGGTTGCGTCTACTCCTGCGCGGCTTAGGTTGCTCCTCCGCTGCTCTATCCCAGTTGCCAGCGCCGTCCTTGCCCGCCTGGTAGCGTTCCAGCCACTGCCAGGCATCCTCTGGTGTCTCACAGAAGGTCGCTATTACATCCACCATCACTCTCAAACGTGCCGGAAACAGCAGGGAGTACTGCACTCCCTCATCACTAAGGGCCCTTTTGACCGCCAGGAAGGAAAAGCGGCTCAGTTGAACCTCCTGAGCGTAGTCGGTGAAGAGAGAGACCGAAGCATTGTCCACCTTATACGGGCCAGCCACCCTTGCCTGCCATAGAATAATATCCGGTCTCTAAAATGTAGCAGGCGTGCGACCACGGGTCGGGGTGGGGGGCGGCCCGGCGCCGGAGGCTTGGCCGGCACTCTGTGAGCTCTCTCCGAAGTGTGTCAAGCCCTCAGGGACCACCACATCTCGCAGCCACTTCTCCAGATAGGAGACCATGTCACTCCCCTCGATTTTTTTTTTTTTTTTTTTTTTTTTTTTTTTTTTTTTTTTTTCGGGCAATCCCACCACCTGAATGTTATTGCGCCTGTTGCGTCCTTCCGCGTCCTCAGCCCTCCTTTCCAGTTGGTGTACTCTACGCAACAGGTCATCCATCGTAGCATCCTTCGCTTTTTGGGCCGGCTCCAGTTTTTCCAACACCAACGCCGTGTTCTTGACCCGATCAGCGAGCTTGTCGTGATCCGCCCTCAGTAATCCTAGGCCCGTCGACACCTGCGCAATGTCTTGGCGCAGCGCGTCCCTCGTGTCTGATATGGCCTTGAGGATCTGGGCCATCTGCTGCTGTTGCAGCCCTGCGCTCGTGCCCCCGGTTGAGCCCTGTTCCTGGGTCTCCGGCAATTCTTCCGCTTGGTCGGCCGGCGCCGTTCCCTGTGCCTTCCCCATGGTGCCACCCTAGGCCTCGTCGTCTGCTCCGACCATGGGTGCCCAATTCCTCTAGTCGCCTTTGGCTGATGTAGGGGCTGCGCTCCTCGCACCCCTTCACGGCTGCCTGGTCGGTCTACCAGAGCTGAGGTCACACTAGCCTCCTGCGCAGAATGTCCTAGAGGCCAGCTCCCCTTTCAATGGCAACGCCTCAGTCTCCGCGGTCGATCATCGATCTGGTGGGGGCACCTCCTGCCAGTTGCATCACCCTCCAACCAGGTCCGCCCCAGGCGTGCGATAGCCACAGCTCCCTCGCGCCAAGGAAGCAAGCTGGCGTTCCGTCCCGTGGGGTCCCGGCTCACACGGGGTAATCCCACTGAAGGTCTTCGCACTCGAGGTAGGCCCGCCGCGGACCCAGGCCGTCCCCTTCCGCAGTCAGCAGGATGCGAAGGCACGACACGGCGTCCACTGTTGAGGGCCCCTGCGGCGAGCACGTCCCCCTCAGCACCACCACTGAAGTTCTGCCAGGTCCCTCCAAACTTCGGCCCGTCACCCGGGGCGGCCTCCGGCGGTGATCAGGATCCCCCCCGCCTGCGCTATAGCCAGTCTCCGGGCAAAGTGCCCTCTCCGGAATCCAGCCCACAGCTCAGGAGCACCAGCCGCCAAGCACTAAAATGGCAGTCCACTAGCGCGGCTTCACCTTTTGCGTGGCGCGCTGCTCACCGCCTCGAGCACCTCAGCTGTCCGCCCAATCCAGGTTCCTCCCGGAGGTCACCAGCCGTGTCGTTCCGTACAAGCCGGCGATCGGTCCCACTCCGCTTGCTGGTTGATGCCGGACCCAGTCCTTATTAAGGCGCCGCTCCCAGCCGCCAATCGCACCACCGCCGTAGATTAGGAGCGTTGGGCGCGTCCCAGGCCGCGGCACAGACCACCGGACTCCACAGCTGAAGCCCTGCCAGCCTCCACTCCCGCTATCGCCGGGGAACCACGGGCACCCTCACACTCAGGGCGCCCGCCTGATGCGTGGGCGAGGCGCACTCCTCGCCCCAACGCTTCCTTTCCACTCGGGCAGTCCGATCTCCTCTACGTCACTCTAGTCGGGGATTGGAAGGCTTCTGCAGGCCGCGGATAAAATGGCCGGTCCCCCCGGGCTGGGTCCTGCCCTCCGCCTCACTCGCCGCCACCGGGATCTCCCCGTCGCACCCAAACGCTGCTCGGGTGCCCTTCAGCTCCGGGGCGCCACACAGGGCTGTGATCGCCGCCGGGGGACTGCTAAATCCAGGATAATCGCCGAGATCGGCGCAGAGCTCAGGGCTCAGGCGTCCATTCTCGGTGGCACTCAAGCCACGCTCCCCGAGATTGGTAGTTAAATATACAGTTTCTGTAATACCGTGGTCACTTAAGAACATAAATTCAATATATCACCATTAATAAGCAGAAATAACTCTAAAACAATAAAAACCCCATTCTATCCCCCTTTATAAACCCACAACTAACCAGCATGAGGGTATGCGTAGCTAAATTGAATGACATGTGGGGAGTGAGATCCTAGAGTCACGTCATTGGCGGGCTCTCACTGCTCATTCCTGGACTAGAACTAGAAAAGATGGAGTGCTCTAGTACATGTAGGGCAGGCAAAGAGTAGTAGGCTCGTGGAAAGGAACCTTACTAGGAGGCTCCAGGTAAACTCAAAGTTCCTATAAGTATCTAGGAGGATGTCGGCCATCTATTCCATGGTTACATACCATTGGGACAACAAAGGGGGCCCAGTTTTCTTTCAAGAAGCATCCCCCCCAGCGCCTTGAGACCCTCACGGGTGAGTATTGCGCTTTACAAATGTTCTTATTGATTATAGAAGCAGCAGAGCTGTCATGGCTGCCCCCCCCCCCCAACATATCCACAGGATGGATCGGTCTTCAGAGGTTTGGTGCTTAAATGTGTTGTTGCGTCACCCCAGTAGGGTGAACTCAAAGGAATTGGGAATTGGATATCCCAGAATATCCATTATTTAGGCTCATATTTCGGCCAAGAAGGGTTGGATCATGCGGCAATCCCACCATATATGTTCAAAGATCCCGAAACAGCCGGCAACCCCACAGCACAAGTCTGACGTAGTCGGGTAGATTTTCTTGAGGTTGGTAGGGTATAAATACAAATCAAACAGCACTGTGTAGGGTTTCTCTCTCATACCAACTGAATGATGGTATGCCACTGCAGATCTGTGAACTGTATTCCCAGGGTCTGCTCCCAAAAATCGATTATGGCAGGGTCAAATTACATGGATAGTGGCAAGCAGTAGCGAGCATAGAAAGGAGATTCCACTCTTTGGCACACAGGACCCACTAACAAATTTTTCAATGGGAGAGAGGTCTCTAGTAACTGCTAATGGCTAATCTGACTGGAGTACCCTATGTTTTAGCCGAGTATATCAATATCGCTCTGTATCTGGTAATGAAAAGTCTCTTTGACAGTTTTCAAAGGTGAGGGTTTCGCAGCCATGAAAAAGTTCAGATATAGTAAGAGAGTCCCTCTCCCACGAGAGGTCAGAAAGCCTAGGTTGATGGGCCAGTTAGAAGGCCGCATTAAAGTGAATAGGGGTGTAAGGCAAGGAAAATATCACCCTTCATTCCGAACAATTTACCTTATCCCCTACTGTGGGTGGTCTTGGTCTTGGTGAGTGTGCTGAGATAGGCTTTAAGTGATATTTCTGGTTTTGGTTTCCACCGAACATCCCAAATGGATGTACCAACCACAGCTCCATCCATATGTAGCCAGTGCTTGTCTGACTCACTTAACGACCCTCTCTGATATATCCCGCTCTTGCGCCATTTTATAATATAATGGAAAGGCAGGTAACGTCAGGCCACCGGCGTCCCTGGGGAGGATCAACATTTTATAAGGAAATCGGGCCCTACGGTGCTGCTAGATGAACCGAGTGACCAGGGTTCTGAGTGTTGAGAAAAAGTTGTGTTCAATCAGAATGGGGAACTCTTGGTAGAGATATAATATCCTCGGTAAGCGCGTCATCTTAATCGAATTAATACGACCTAGCCAGGATAAATATAAGGGCGCCCATCATTTGAGACCTGCTTTGAGGTGGTGAAGAAGTGGAGGGTAGGTTTCCAGGTACAGATCAGTAACTTTAGGTGTGATCTTAATCCCGAGGTATGTAAGGTCTTTTTTTGCCCAATGGAAAGGGGAGGAGCTTGCCAGGCATTTCAGCAGTAAGGAGGGTTAGGTTTAAAAGGAAGTATTTGTTGAGATTAGTCTGCCAACTCAGTTTGCAGAGAGGTGGTAAGTAAAAGTGGGACATCATCTGCAAACAGAGATGTTTTATGTTCCACCGAACCAAAAGTGAGGCCTGGATGGAGTCCGACATCCTCATCTAAACCGCCTCTTTCCCTAACCTACTTGCCCCACTGCTCCGAAATGTCCCTTTGGTGATGAGCTGTGCGATATATCAATATTCTAATAACATAACATCTTGGCAGGTAGGGGCTCAATACCTTAACCAAATATTAGCAGGGCTAAAGGGCACCCCTGCCTCGTGCCACGTTGTGGGTTAAAGATATCTGAACCCCCCCCATTTACCATTACTCGAAGTTGTGGTTGAGCCTAGTTGGCTTGGACCATGTCTATGAATTTCTCACCAAAACCAAACCTTCAAAGGGTGTAAAAGAGGAATGAACAGTCCACCTGATTGAAAGCTTTTTCGGCATTGAGTGCTAGAAGTACTGCTGGGATGTGTTTTTTTTTTTTATAGCTTTTTCAACCAGATGGAGGACCCTGCTAAAGTTATCGTGGCGTCCTTTAATAAAACCGGATTGATCCAGATGGATCAACTCTGGCATGATATCTTTAGTCTAGTGGCCAGGCTTTTAGAATTAAGCTTTGCATCTAGGTTTAAAAGTGCTACAGGGTGATATGATGTAGAAGCCTGGGGGTCCTTACTCTCGAAACGCCTGGGCTTTATCTTCTTCTGGATTAGCCATTTCCCCTGAGCCTGTATGGAGGTGTCCTATGTATTCATTACTGTGTTTAGCTCGAAGTTGCCGCACCAAATGCTTCCCCACCGTATTCCCCTGTTCATATGTTGTTGTTTAGAGGTGTAATAAGGTCAGTTCAGCTCTATTGGTGGATATAGCATTACATTTCCTCCATAAAGCTGTAACTTTCCTCTGCAATGGCAAAGTGGGGGTGTTCTTATGCGCTCGCTTAATTACCTGTAATTCAGGTCCAAAGGCCAATCTCTTCTGTGCCTTCTGCTGCAACTAGTAATAGGATTTTTAATCTGTACTCCTGGGTTTCTTCAGAGAATAGGTAGGCCACAGTGAATATTAGCTTTAGAGTGCTAGTCACTTCAGGGACATGTTAACATTATTTATACATGTCCTTTTTTTCAAAGTATTTTATTTATTTTTTACATTTTTTAAAACCTTTATTGTGCAGTATCAGCAAACAGATACGGGCCCACAACCATCCGGCCGGCCTCGATGTCATCCTAAGCACATTTGCAAGTTATACGGCGACCCAGCAGTATCTCAATACAAATCAACAATCAGTCCGAGTTACACTGAATATCATTAAACTGCCGAGAACAGGAGGTATGAAGGTTCATTTTAAAAAAATTTTAAGTATATTATGAAGAATAGAAACTAAGAAGGATCAGGGACTAAACAACCCACCGAAAACCGGAGCGGGCAACGTCTACCAGCAGACATCCAACAAGCAAAAACATAATCGGAGTAGCGGCACAAGGTTACATATGAAAGGATAGATCATAACAAATTATGCTGCGTGCCGATCGTTACCCCCCCGCCACCTAACCACCCCACCGATCCAAAGAAAGAAATAAGAAAAGAACAGGATTCAAAAAGGAAGAAAAAATAAGGCCCATAGAAACTGAAGACAAAATGACCCCCCCCCCCCCCCCCCACCCTACACGCATGCAGAGGCTACGGCCTACCCCCCCTTGCAGTGTGCCTGTCGCCCAAAAAGAGTACCCGAAATACAGACAAGGAAGGAAAGGAAGAAAAGGAAAAAGGAGTCTTATAAAACCAAAAGGAGGGCTAAACATATGTGCTCCCGGTCTCCCCAGCCACGCATTCATCCTCCACCCCATGAACCAGAAGCAACAATAGCAAATAACAGTTACAATAGCAAATGGGGAGAGTCATCACATATTGCGCAGCCGATTTAGTTATATACGCATTCCAACCCTAGTCTCCGCCAGCCAGTCAATCACAAACGCGAAAGGGAACCACTTAGCCCTGGCCTGATCGTGGATGTCTCCCGAAACATGGCCCCTGAGGAAAGCCCGTCCCAACCAAAACAAAGGGACAAAATGGCCACGAACGGCAGAGGAGAGGCACGTAAATACAAGATGGACGTCGCCAGTCACCAATAGTTCCGTCTTCCTCTACGAATAGCGCCCCCAGGTTCGCCCGATGGCACAAGTTCCATAGCAGGGAGAGCAGGGCCTGCGAAGAGAAGGCAGGCGAGGGGGCCAGTAGCTGCATAAATGGTGCCCGAGTCAATAGTGGTGATATAATGAACAAAGTCTCATTCCTCTGATGAGGGAGAAACATTGTAGCGCAGTTAGAGCTGGTGGACGGCCGTCCGCAGGCGCCAGTACAATCAGGGACAATCCGCTCCCCTTTGCAACCAGGTGGAAACACAGTAGTCCCTTCAGTCACCGGCAAAAGCAAATCTGCACGTCGCTGGGAGCAGGCCAGCCGTGTTCGCCCCAGTGCGAACGCGATGTCGTCAAACTTCTTACCCAGTGCACGGGAACCATCTTCCAACGCAGACCGTAGATCACAAAGGGCAGCTAGAACGGCACCACAGGATAGCACAGACTGCGGTCCCCTCATCCCAGCATCACGAGAGGACTCGCGCAATCCGTCATACAGCTCAACACCAGTCAGGGTAGTGCAATCCCGAGGCAGGGTAAAGCAATCCTTCCCATACTGGGAGCCATCGGACATGTCCACCCCGTCGGAAAAGTAATGAGAAAGCGGGGGCGAGCGCGGCACAGGCAAGCTGCAGTCCGAGCCACTGACGCTAGCATGGCACACTGCTATTAAGCGACCCTCACAGATAGCCATCTCTTCTCCGGTGCAGGGCTGGGGCAAATTCAGGAGTGGTCCGCAGATGCCGGGCAAGATCGATAATGGGGTCTGCACAGCACGCCTCCAGCGTTCAACAAAGAAGATGTATTCACAGTGAGCCCCCACCTCGCAAACGTGCTTCGGTCGCGTTGTGCGAGAAACAGTGTCGCAGCAACGAAATCCGGTCCTTTTCCCCTTCGACAGGCAACACTTCCCAATGTCCAGCACCGCCAGGGCTAATCTGGCCGATGTTGATCAATCAGAGTCCGGCGGCGTACGGTGGCACAGGTCCCGGTTCCAGGGCTGCGGAGGCCGCCAGACGACTTCGCAAATATCTCCGGTCACCAGGCAGGCAGAGACCTCGGGAGAACGCGAGCGATGTCAGTGCGTCTTCACCAGAATCCCGCTGCAGCGCAACACCAGAACGGAGGTCAGGATTTCGGTGCGGGGCTCAAGATCTGGCGGAGCCGGGACCCTACGCTTCTGCTCCGGTCGCCATCTTGGCTCCTCCCGTCTCAAAGTATTTTTAATACTTTTTCGTACAAGCAAATATGAGGTCATATCATTGCAAGTATAAAAGCAAGGTTTTACATTATCGCCCATCTCGGATTCTGACGTTGCCGTAATCCCTATGGAATGGCCTGCCAACCTTTGAGGTGTATTACATGTGGTCTGCTAACTGTACTACTTGTCATTAACAGTAAACTGGTCTGCTCCATGTATTAATACATATCAGAAGTCGCTGGCATCAATGTAAATGTAAATCCATATTTGTATACCGCAAACTACTCACCCTTCCAGGTCTCAAGGCGCTGGGGGCCATCGTGGAAATTAAGTGAGCTATTGCCCAGAGTCACACGGTGCTGAGCTGAGCTGCAGCCGGAGCCGGGGATTGAACCGAGAACCCTGCACTCCGAAGTCAGCTGCCCTGGCCACTGCACCACACCTCTCCATTCATGCCCTCTCGTGGTGTCCCACTATTGTTGTTTAGGGAGAATAGGGGGGTTCTCACCTTGTGGAAGCGCAGCGCCTGTACTTGGGCCGCAACATCATAGCAGTTGCCCTTATATGCCTCTGAGGGGTTAGGAGGGGGGCCTGGCCGAGCCACTATGATCTTTTGATTCAAGAAAGGTTGTCAACACCTCCAGCCAGGAGGGCCCTGCGTTGGTCTCTCATCTCCTCCATCCTGAGTATCGCCTCCTCAGCTGTCGGCCAACTCACCCCCTCGGCCGTCTACCGGTTTTGCGGTGGGCCTTCCAGGGACATCCAGTGCCGCACTATCTCTACCGGCAATAAATACCCAGAGCAAGGTCCACAAATCTATTTCTCGCCTTGCTCCACGGTTGCCTAGCGTCGAGGCTGAGACATGTTCTACTTTAAATTCCATGCACCCTGTCTTTTGGGCTCCAAGGTCTGATTAAGGGTGACTTCTTAATATTTAAAAGGGAGATCAAATTTCAGTGTGGAAACTGCCACAGACAAACTATACTAGTAGACCTGAAGTCATGTTTTAAAATGTCATCTCAAGCGTGGTACAATAGGTGTATAGTCCACATGTGACATCTAACTTACAGGCCCTGGGTGCCAAGTACCATATCCTATAGACTTATAGATACAAGTTAATTTTACCAATTGGGGATATGCCAATTTGACCATATTTAAATTAGGAGCTCGGACACTTACTACTTTGTAGCTAGGATAAAATGTAAAGTTCCTAAACCAGCAAAAATATAGGGTCTAGCAACAAGCAAAAACAAGCACCTGCAATGCAGTAGGTCTCGTGTTTACGCGGGTTTAAGCTGTTGGCATTGTAAATGACAATGTCTTTTAATTATGTTTTGGGATTTAAAACATAAATAAAAGGCACTGTTATTTACAATGCCAATAGCTAAAACTCTTGCGCATGCGAGACCTATTGCATTCTAAATGCATGGCCCTCCTGCCCCCTCAGTAAGAGAAACTCATTATGGAAAATAGTGCTTACAGACAAAAAAAGACGGACCGTGTAACAACCGATGTAAAAAAGGTCAGTCCTCATGAGAGGTTAATAAAGTAGAGAAGTCGGTACTAAGGAGGGACTAACAAGCCTAATAACAAATCAGAAGCCAGCATTTACGAAGGACAATGACACAAGGCAATGACAAATATGGGCGGAGAGTGGGCGGGGCTTTAAGTACATACTCCAATACAGCATGGCTTGCAGAGCACTGCATGCGCTGCCCAGGCTCGACCTAAATACAGGTGGACCACACAGAAACTGGATTTCCTACAGCCCGCTTCAGCCATTGTTTGCGTCGAACATCAGTCATAGACTGGGTCAACACACGAGCAACCATTGGTTAGTTTAAAGCGTCACTCACATTTGTTTTGATCAACCAACTAGACAGTTTGTGTTTGAACGTACAGTTGCAGGGATTCTGGGAAATCACAGAACTATGCTTGGGAATATGGGACCTTAGTAGGCAGGGACTGAGTTATCCTAGTACCTAAGTACCCATGAGCCAGGGATCTACTAGCTATAGTGGCTCACTTGCCCTCCTACTCACTCACAGAGGAACAAGTGATTAGACACCCAAGAACACAACACTCTCGACTCTCTCAAGAATCACGGTTGCAAGATACACCCTTTCGCTCATGCTCTTATACTCCTCCACAATAAGATCTGACAGTGACACGAAACAGTTTAAAATGTTTATTTTAACTAACGTGCTCTAGTATGCAGTATACATGCCACAAGCAGCAGAAAAATGCCTAACCCAAATACAGTCAGCATAGGAAGTAGTCTGAAAATCATAAAAGGAGCTGTCGTGATAAACAACAGAGTGGCCTAACCTCCCACCTGTGTGTAGAAGCTAAATGATTATATATTAGAAGATCTCTGGGTGTTATCAGCAGACTACAGATGGTAGATCTACATCACAGGTGCTCTTCTCCCTGGAAAGGTGCCTCTCAAAGTGTGTGTTACCTATCCCTCATATGACCAAAGCACGTGTCTCCAAACAGCTGCACCTGCATGTTTGGTCTATTTTGTATATGTGCTAGGGCCTGACCGGAACAGAATGTTCAGAATAACAAGGGGCATTGTTGTGCGACCTTGTTCACAATGTTCAGACTAAATCCCAGGAATGAGCAAAGTACAAAAATAACTGCAGGTTCTATGTGAAAGTTTTAGTGTGGCAGAAGTAAAATAAAAAAGTGTAGTAACGTGCTCAAAGCCGCAGAGAGGCTGCATGCCAACATAAGGAAGACGACAATGTCCATTGGGCCACGTGACACCCTCCCTGTGGTCAGGACGTTAACACCAGGGTACCACAGAAGTCCGATGTAAGCAGAACCAAAGCATCTCTGGCGAGTGTCCAATGCACTAATGCGGCCAAATGTGAAAAAGAAAGTGGGCAGACTAATTTTTTTTTATTTTGTACGCAAAATGCATTGAATTACAGCGTATCTTCAGGGCCCAATTTATAGATTGCCAAATGGGATGCCATAAGCTCCAACAAGGCTTCCGGACCTTCCATCGAGAACAGTGTTGGAATGTATGACGTTACAGCGCATACATTTACAACGCATGCACTTACAACACAGTTTTCACATCGCAACATCCACTACAACACATTCCATTACATTGCATGACACTACATCTCATTTTAAAAAACGACCTTTACAACGCATACCATTGCAACCATTACATTGCATTTAAGGTAAGCATTGGATAGTATAGGGGTAAAAATTACTATTCTAACTCCAATGGCCTGCGTTGTAATGTCTGCGTTCTAGTGTCATGCGTTGTAAAGGATGTTGCAATGTAATTTCTGCGTTGTAAGTATAGTGCGATGTAATGGTTGCGTTGTAAAGGTTGTTTCCCAAGTGTTGCCATCCAATTAAGTAATTCAAATGAGCAGACATGCTCCTCATAGGAAGTTGTCATTGGGAGCATTACTGGTGAACCTGTGTCTATTTCAATGAAATGCAGATCCAGGGGGCGCTGTGCACAGGCACAGGGACTCTTTTCGACCGGTAGCCCCAGAGATGGATTGTACACAATCTGTATATCCAAGGAACATTCCTGGTTATAGGACATCAACTGACCAATCAACAGTTTAAAATCCTGGGCAGTGTGTGATGTGGTATCCAGGCCAAAGTCAAAAATTACTTTATTCGGTTAAAATTTAAAACCATCCAAGTACAGAGCACATTACATACTACCTATGACACATTATAATTAATTTCAAAAATTCATTTCAATTCATATGCCATTCACAAGAAGACCATGGGCCATCATGTAATACACATTTCTACCAAATAGCAGCCCTTGGTATTGAAATAAATATATTAAAAAGTTTGTCACACACCAAAATCCGTCATTTAAAAAAGTCAATTTTACCTGAAGTACTTAAAAGGAAGAAAGCCAACACTAAAATTGAAGTTTATTCCGTCGCCTAATTGCCCCTATATTGTAACCGGCTACCCCAAAACACACAACCGGGGAACCCAGCATTTGCAAATAGGCTAAGGCTGGCCTAACTTGCTCAAAGTTGCCCCCTCTTAGCAGTGGTAAGATAAATATCCTGCGTAATGTAACATAAAAATCGCAGAAAAATACCATATGGAGGGTGTTCTGCTCTAAGAAGTTATCACAAGGACAGGGGCCCAACGACCCCTCCTTTAAAAAAAACTTTTGGGAACGATAATAACTAGGGCACCATGTTATACTTAAATCTAATTAGGGCAAATAAATGATACAGTTTATTTCTGTAAGTTAGATATGGCTGCATCTCCCTACCTAAACTCAACGTAACAAAGCTCCTCACTGAGGGTTTGGCTAGTTCCCCTTCCTCCCTTATTATCATTGATCTATTCAGATACTGGTGCTTCAAGCCTCTAATGGCCGCCTTGCTAATTGCTCTAAGACTTAAAAATAAGTCAGGACAGCCCAATGAATCCATTTGTGTCTTAATATAACGGATCCAAGGGATATCAAGTCCTTTGTCTAGAGACACACAGTCCTGAATGATCAACTGAATGATCAACTGATTCAAGTTAGGTGACGGCTGAGCCCAAATTCTTAGCCAGCATAGTAATGGGGCAACCGCAATCTGGTCTGAGATAAAGCCGGCACCTAAATCCTCATGAAGATTAAAAATTGGAGTGGAGGCTGGGAGCGACAGCAACCTGCGAAAAAAGTTATTTTCAACTGCCTGTATATCACAAGTCTCAGTATAACCCCATACATCATCCCGTAGGTCACCATTGGGAGGCACTTGGCATTATAAATCTTCATGAGGGCCGGGAGTGGTTTAGAGCCTATTCTTCGTGCAAACCCTAATATTGCCCCAGACGCCCTGGCACGGGTGTTCCTTTTATGTGCACGCTGCATAACCCACGATCGTCTTTCATCAAAAAGAACACCTACATATGGTACGGCAGGGACTTTCGTGAGTTCAAGCCCTTACAATAAAATGTAACCTTCTTTGCCCGGCCCGTACTGATTTGACATTGAATGTGATTTTTTTGAGGTTTGTAATTAATTCTAGAGAGTCCATAAAATCAATAAAGCAATCTAAAAGAGATTGTAACCCTCGCGACGTCCTTGCTACCAGAACCGCGTCATCTGCGTACAGTAGTGCAGGGATCATTTTTGAGCCTGCTCTTGGGACATCCTTACAGGAGGAAGTCAAAGCGTCCCCCAGTTTGTTAATGTAAAGTGTGAACGACAGGGGTGCCAAAATGCACCCATTTCGCACCCCTCACTTGACGGCCCATGCATTGGTTAGGCTGCCGTCCTCATTATAGCGAACCGCCGCCGTGGTATTTTCGTGAATGGCCGCCAAAAAGGAGATCAAGGCCGGCTCTAGCCCAATGCTGTGAAGGGAAGGCCAGAGTTTTTGCCTATTTACAAAATCGAAAGCAGTGGATAGATCCATAAATGCCAAATGGATGTCCCCATGCTTCGCGGCCGTGTATTTCCCTGTTACTAAGTGAAGATTAAGGCATTGTCCCGTCGTGCCCTTTCCCTGCCTAAATCTGTACTGAAGATCCGAGATTATGCCAGTTTTGTCTAGCCAGTCTGTTAAACGGGCAAGAACGACCTTCCCCATCATCTTGGCTGCAGAGTCCAAGAGTGAGATCGGTCTATAACAGGCCGGATCCTCTCTTGAGCCCTTTTTAAATATTGGAATAATTACAGCTTTAGGCCAAGACGGGGGAAAGCCGACCTGCGTCACTGCATTAAAAACAAGAGTTAAAATCTTGGCCCATACAATTAGGATCTGCCCTGTAAAGATCGGCCGGTACACCATCTGGGCCTGGTGGCTTTCCCCTTAAGGTAGACATAATTGCCTCAGTGACTTCCCCCTCTGAGAACACAACATTTAAGGCATAGGTATTAACCCCCTGCTGACTAGACATTTCGTGGCTCACATCGGTGTATATGCCCCTAAAATGTTAAACCCACCTTTTCGGAGGAATAAGACCATCGTTAACAGAATTAGTTGACTAGTCAAACGTTGGGCTATTAACCACTCTCCAAAATCTGGTGCTACTGGACAAAACGCTCACTTGGCTGAGTTCATCCCAAGCCATTTCTCTTAACTGTGTCTTTCTTGTTTTAACTGCAGTTTTATAAGCCCTTCTAACCTGTTTAACCCTATTAACGTCCCTTGGGGTCTCTTTCAGCTCCCCCAAGAGAGCCATGTGCGCACTGGCACACGCTTGGTCAAACCAATTTTTATGTTTCTTGGGCCTTAATTTACAGTGGAGCGTCAGATTGACCGCTACCTGTCTCGTGATGCGGTCAAAAGCACCTAAGATTATTGATGGATCAGAGTCCTTATTTGAACATATACTAAAGTCCTCTGCATGGCTTCTGTATGGGTTGTCAAGGAAACTTTCTGGTGTGATTACCTCCCATCTTAACCTCCGATCTTGGTCTTCAGGGACAATGCTAGAATTGGATATGAGTGCCCGGGGTTTAACATTCTCAACGGCCTGAATGTTAATGGCCAGAGTCAGAGGGTTATGATCACTCAGGCAACTATGAAGTACAGAAAAGGTGCTTAATAGATCCATCAATGGGCCTGAACTGAAATAAAGTCAATGATGCGTCGGTGACCTTGACCAGTATATGTAGAAATAGGAGGCGAAGCATCTGACTGTACAGAGCAGAACAAATTGTAAACAGATAAAAAACTCTCTAGAAAAACCCCAGACTTCGTGTGTTCAAAGTGAGTTAGCCCATGCGAGCCATGCTCCTCCTCTAGGCCTAGCAAACAATTGGTAGGACAAACATGGGTATCAAAATCACCAAGGATTAATAAATGGTCGGGCGCATCATCATTGGCCTCATAATCATCCAAAAAGGTAGCCAGAGATCTTAGATGCTCCAAACCGTCAGTTCTTGTAAAGGAATTATAAAAATTGACCACTAAGAGGCTTGGTAAGTTTTCGCCTATTAATTCGACTGCTAAAATATTTGGTGTACTTGTATCTATCAACTTTGTTTTATACAATAGTTTAAGACTAATCAGTAACAAAAGTCTCCCTCTAGGTCTCCCCATAGTCGATGGTACAGCATTTTTACTAAAGGAGCAATACCTGTCCAAGTAGTAAGAATCATTTGAATCCCAGGTTTCCTGCAGAGCAATAATGTGATAGGTTAAAAGGAAAGATTCCCAATTGGTTTCCCCGCTTTTTGACCGCAAACCGGCTATGTTCCATGAAAGAATTTTTAATTCCGGCACCAGGGGCGGCTCTCGGCTCATGGTGTCCCTGGGCAGGGAGCGTAGGTAGGGGGCCCCTGAAGAGAGGGTCCGGGCGGGGCGGAGCGGAGCACGGGGCCAGTGAAGAGGGCGGGGTCAGGGTGTTTGGAAGTGGAACAGAGCCGGAGGCCGCCAAATCCCTGCCAGTGGCGGCCACGCAAATATGTATCCATCCTCGGAGGATTATTATATTAAGGATATATATTGGCGTGGTGGCCCCTGGGGTTTGGTGGCCCTGTGCAGGTGCACAGCTTGCACATGCCTAAGGCTGCCCATGCCGGCACGGTAGCAGTCTGCCCCATGAGATTAAATTAAATGTCTGCTAAAACCGTAGAATTGGGCTCTTCAATATGAGCTAATATCAACAATGTGGGATTAGACATTGTAAGTGGGGCTTCATTATCTACCACTGTCCCCTTTATTGATAACTCCTCTATAAGTACATGATTTACTTTAAAAAATAATTTTTTATTAAAGTTTTATTACAGCGAAAGACAAATAATACAACCGACCACAAGGGTTCACCCTGATTTCACAATAACAGTTCAGAATCCAGTTGCTAAAATGTCTACTGTATTCTATAACTCTCACAGTATTCCTCATATATCCAGTGTGAATAGAACCTCTCCCAAACATAAAACGACTATAAACAATATAAAAATAAACAAAAAAGCATCCAATAAACACATCTTTTGTATGGTACAATCCTAGGCTGTGCAATCATGTCTCAACATAGAATAATGTTGTGCTCGCCATATGAGTCGCTCCAGCGATCCTTCTGCTAATACAAATCAGTCACTCTTAGCTAATAAATAATTTCGCAATGGTTTCCAAATGTCTCTAGGCCTCGAAATCGTCGATAGCTCTTCCGTGTAGGTTTCCAGATTATCTCTGCAATACACTAAATCTTTTACCCATAGGTCAATTTTCGGCCGACATCTGCCCCCCCCATGAGATCGCCACTCTTCGGGCCGCCAGCAGCAAAGCCACGCGCACAAACTTGCCCTTCACTCCCTTGATCTGAGGCACACAACAGAGCAGACATACAAGAGGGTTACATTGAAGGTCCACACCCACAATCTCTTTTAAATGGTCCACCACCGCCCTCCAAAACTCGAGCACGCTCTGACATCCCCACGCCAAATGTATAAAATCTGCATTCTCTTGCCCACAACGTACACAATGATCAGAGGCACGCAGACCATATCTATGCAGCCTCACAAGTCAAGTCAAGTCAAGTCAAAGAATTTATATAGCGCACTACATACCCAGAGGGTCTCAAGGCGCTTAGGAAGGGGAGGAGGATTACTTGTCAAATATCCATGTTTTAAGTTGCTTTCTGAATGCTAGGTGGTTCTGGGTAAGGCGAAGGTAAGTGGGGAGTGAGTTCCATGTTCTAGCAGCCAGGTATGAGAAGGATCTGCCTCCCATGGTGGTCTTGTTGATGCGAGGTACAGTGGCGAGGGCTTGGCTGGAAGAACGTAGTTGGCGGGAGGGGGTGTAGAAGGACAGTCGTGAGTTGAGACATTCTGGTCCGATGTCGTAGAGTGATTTGTGTGCGTGGGTTAGCAGTCGGAAAGTGATTCTCTTATTGACGGGTAGCCAGTGGAGGTCTTTCAGGTGACCAGAGATGTGTTCGTTGCGTGGGATGTCTAATATGATCCTGGCTGAGGCGTTTTGGATTCGTTGGAGTTTCTTCTGGAGTTTAGCGGTGGTACCTGCGTAGAGGGTGTTTCCGTAGTCCAGTCGGCTCGTGACCAGAGCATGGGTGACAGTTTTCCTGGTTTCGGTGGGGATCCAGCTAAATGTTTTTTTGAGCATGCGAAGAATGTTGAAGCAGGATGAGGATACGGCGCTGACTTGTCTATTCATTGAGAGTGAAGAATCCAGGATGACGCCTAGGTTCCGTGCGTGGTCTGTCGGGATGGGTGCTTTTCCAAGGGCTTCCGGCCACCAAGAGTCATCCCATGCAGAGGGGGATGTACCTAAGATGAGGACTTCTGTTTTATCTGAGTTCAGTTTCAGACGGCTGTGTTTCATCCATTCGGCAACTTCTTTCATTCCTTCGTGTAGGTTAGTTTTGGCGGTGCTGGGGTCATTGGTGAGAGAAAGGATTAGTTGAGTGTCATCCGCGTAAGAGATGATGTTGAGGTTGTGTTGGCGGGCGATGGCCGCGAGGGGGCTCATGTATACGTTGAAGAGGGTGGGGCTGAGTGAGGATCCTTGTGGTACGCCACAGATGACTTCAGTGGCCTCGGACTTGAATGGTGGAAGGCGGACTCTCTGGGTTCTTCCGGTGAGGAACGAGGTGATCCATTCAAGTGCTTTTCCTTGTATTCCGATGTTACTGAGGCGTTGTAAAAGGGTGCTGTGGCAGACTGTGTCGAATGCTGCAGAGAGGTCGAGGAGGATGAGGGCGACTGTGTCTCCATTGTCCAGTAGAGTTCGAATGTCGTCTGTTGCTGCGATGAGGGCGGTCTCAGTGCTGTGTTTTGCTCGGAAGCCAGATTGTGAGGAGTCGAGGGATTTGTTGGCTTCGAGGAAAGCGGCGAGTTGGTTGTTGACAGCTTTCTCGATTACTTTGGCCGGGAATGGAAGGAGCGAAATGGGGCGGTAATTTTTGAGTTCGGTGGGGTCCGCTGTGGGTTTTTTCAGAAGGGCGGTGAGTTCAGCGTGTTTCCAGTTTTCCGGGAAGGTGGCGGAGTTGAAGGAGCAATTGATGACGTCTCGGAGGTGCGGTGCTATGACGGAGTCTGCTTTGTTGAAGATGTGGTGAGGACATGGGTCTGTGGGGGATCCTGAGTGGATGGAGTTCATCAGGCGGATGGTGTCCTCAGTGGAGATTGGGTTCCAGTCGTTAAGGGTGTTCACGGGGGAAGAGTGTTCAGCATAAGGTTGGGTGGGTTGGTCTCCGGGTTGGTTGTCGAAGCTGTTGTGGATGTCTGCAATCTTGTTGTGGAAGAATGAGGCTAGGGAGTCGCAGAGGGCTTGAGAGGGGGTGATGTCGTTGGAGTTGGCCGAGGGATTGGAAAATTCCTTGACGATGTTGAAAAGTTCCTTGCTGTTGTGGGCGTTGTTGTCAAGTCGATCCTTGAATGCTGTTTTCTTGGCCTTTCGGATTAGTTGGTGGTGAGTGCGGGTGGCGTTTTTGAAGGCGTCCTTGGTGCTAGTGGTTGGGTCTTTTTTCCAGGCCTTTTCAAGGGAGCGGCAGAGTTTCTTGGACTTCTTAAGATCATCGTTGAACCATGAGGCCTTCTTGTTGCCAGGTTTGCTTTGACGTTTTTTCAGTGGTGCTAAGGTGTCGGCGGTGTTGGATAACCATAGGGTGAAGTTGGCGGCGGCTTGGTCTGGGTTAGAAGAGTGGGCTGGGGTGTTTAGAAGGAGTGATGAGGAGATCTGGTCGGTGGTGATTTTGTTCCAGTTTCTTTGCAGAGTTGGTTGGAGGTGGTTGATGGGTTTTGGCTTGTTGTAGGTGAAGTGAACGCAGCTGTGGTCAGTCCAGAGGAGATCCGTAGTGTGGCTGAAGGAGACATGATTGCTGGAGGTGAAGATGGGGTCGAGAGTGTGACCTGCGATGTGGGTGGGGGAAGTGACCAGTTGTTTAAGTCCGAGGTTGGCGAGGTTGTCCAAGAGGGTGGTGGTGTTGCGGTCGTTGATCTTTTCAAGGTGAAAGTTGAGGTCTCCCAGAAGGATGTAGTCTTTTGAGGGGAGCGCGTGAGGAGTGATGAAGTCCGTGATGTCTTCACTAAATTTTGCGCGGGGTCCTGGTGGTCTGTAGAGGAGGGTGCCTCTGAGTGTGGTCTTGGGGTCGATGTGGATCTGGAAGTGAAGGTGTTCGGAGTTGGCGAGGTTGGCGTCAGAGCTGGTTGAGATGCGGATTGATTTCTTATGGACGATAGCGATTCCTCCTCCTGTGTGGCCGGTACGGTCCTTGCGAGTGATCTTATAGTCTTCAGGGATGGCGATGGTGATGTCTGGGGCGGAGGAAGCGTTCATCCATGTTTCTGTTAGGAAGGCGATGTCCGGAGAGATGGTGTCTAGTAGATTCCATAGGTCAATGGCGTGTCTGTGGACCGAGCGGGTGTTGAGAAGGATGCATTGTAGGTGGGTGGGGTCGGGAATCTGTGGTGTGGTCGTAGTGGAGATGTTGTCGGTGCCGCTGAATTTGCAGGAGTAGCAGGAGAAAGGTCCATGGGTGTGTCCAGGAGCGGCTTGGACGCAGTTGGGGGCGCGACCGGGGTTAAGGGCTAGGAGGGTGGCGGCATCGTAGGTAATGCGGGAGGGCTGGGCAGCGCGAGGGGCAGGGGGACTGGCGCTGGTCGCGGTCCAGGCACGGACGGGCGTAGACGGGCTTACCTTTGGCGCACCTTCGGCGAGGCCGTAGCGCGTGGACGCTGCGCGTGGGACCATCAGACATAAATGGAGAGTGGAGGGGGCGGAGCGTGGGAGGGGCAGCTGGGAGGCGGTATCGGGGAGGGTAGGCGGGCCAGGGGAGTATACACCAATGGCAATGGGGAATGGGAATGCAACGTGAAACGGGGCAGAGAGGCCACAGAAGTTCGAGGGATAGTAAACAAAGAGCGCTAATGCTGTTTAAAGCCAGCAATACTAGGCAGCACCTTCAATTCAGCTACTCTTATTCGGAGTTAAATTGCAGGATTACACAGATGCGCAAATCCGAGGGCGAGAGTCGGCGCTAGATACAGTTGAAAGCGCTAGCAATACGAGGCAAAACAATGCTAGGTACAGTTGAAAGCGCTAGCAATACGAGGCAAAACAATACCACGCTGCGGTGTCAATCAGCGCTGGAAGGAGGGTCACGCTCGGGCTCAGAAAGCAGGAAGCGTGTGGGAGCGTCCGCAATGGACAGGGTCCAGTCGGTCACAGCGATGCGAGGGGGGAGGTCAACTAATTGTTCGTGGGTGGGAGGGGCAGCTGGGAGGCGGTAACGGGGAGGGTAGGCGGGCCAGGGGAGTATACACCAATGGCAATGGGGAATGGGAATGCAACGTGAAACGGGGCAGAGAGGCCACAGAAGTTCGAGGGATAGTAAACAAAGAGCGCTAATGCTGTTTAAAGCCAGCAATACTAGGCAGCACCTTCAATTCAGCTACTCTTATTCGGAGTTAAATTGCAGGATTACACAGATGCGCAAATCCGAGGGCGAGAGTCGGCGCTAGATACAGTTGAAAGCGCTAGCAATACGAGGCAAAACAATGCTAGGTACAGTTGAAAGCGCTAGCAATACGAGGCAAAACAATACCACACTGCGGTGTCAATCAGCGCTGGAAGGAGGGTCACGCTCGGGCTCAGAAAGCAGGAAGCGTGTGGGAGCGTCCGCAATGGACAGGGTCCAGTCGGTCACAGCGATGCGAGGGGGGAGGTCAGCTAATTGTTCGTGGGTGGGAGGGGCAGCTGGGAGGCGGTAACTGGGAGGGTAGGCGGGCCAGGGGAGTATACACCAATGGCAATGGGGAATGGGAATGCAACGTGAAACGGGGCAGAGAGGCCACAGAAGTTCGAGGGATAGTAAACAAAGAGCGCTAATGCTGTTTAAAGCCAGCAATACTAGGCAGCACCTTCAATTCAGCTACTCTTATTCGGAGTTAAATTGCAGGATTACACAGATGCGCAAATCCGAGGGCGAGAGTCGGCGCTAGATACAGTTGAAAGCGCTAGCAATACGAGGCAAAACAATGCTAGGTACAGTTGAAAGCGCTAGCAATACGAGGCAAAACAATACCACACTGCGGTGTCAATCAGCGCTGGAAGGAGGGTCACGCTCGGGCTCAGAAAGCAGGAAGCATGTGGGAGCGTCCGCAATGGACAGGGTCCAGTCGGTCACAGCGATGCGAGGGGGGAGGTCAGCTAGTTGTTCGTGGGTGGGAGGGGCAGCTGGGAGGCGGTATAGGAGAGGGTAGGCGGGCCAGGGGAGTATACACCAATGGCAATGGGGAATGGGAATGCAACGTGAAACGGGGCAGAGAGGCCACAGAAGTTGGAGGGATAGTAAACAAAGAGCGCTAATGCTGTTTAAAGCCAGCAATACTAGGCAGCACCTTCAATTCAGCTACTCTTATTCGGAGTTAAATTGCAGGATTACACAGATGCGCAAATGGAGTGTAGTACACTTTATGGATGTATTTAAAATGTATAATTCGCAAGTTCCCATTCATATTGAGAGTCCCTGTTAATCCACATGTGTATTTCCAATCCACTTCTGAGATCGGATCGGGCAATCACTCTTTCCATCTTTCCCAGCTCTCGTCAGACTCATTCACACTTTCGTCTTTAACCATCCTATAGAGTTTGGAAATTATCTGCTTGTTGGTGGGCGTGGTGAGTGCAAACTGCAATGACAAAAGCGTGGGGGGTTCGTGTGGATAGGTGGTATAATGCACACTGGTTGCCTGTCGCCAACGATGCATCGCGAACCTAAAGAGCAATGACTGGTTACTGACGTATTGCAAAGCGGCCTGTGTAATGAAAGAGCCATCTGGATAAATATCAATCATGCGTCTAAGGCCGGCCTCTTGAATCAGCCGCATGGAAGGCGCTTCATGGGTTACTGGCATGGCAGCATGATGCTCTATGTACATATGAGGTGCATATAATGGTAACTTCCGCGCCAATTGTCCTATCTTCTGCCAGGCTGAGATAGTGGCATCCACCGAGTTTATTTCTGTTCTCGGGGTTCTGCGCGCCTTATGAGTGATCTCGCTATGTAACGGAACTGGCGCCGCGTCTCCCTCCTCCACAGCAACATGAGGAGTGTACGCATGCGACCTGTACCAATAGAACACATATTGGGCCTGTGCCCTTAAGTAGTACGCATAAAAGTCCGGTGCCCCGAACCCTCCTCTTTCGTACCCCTTGGTGAGGACCGACCACTTGACACGGGCATGCTTGCCTCTCCAAATCAGTCTGAGCAACTGTCTGCGGGGATTTTTGAAGAAACCAGTGTTAGTACCACTGGGATATTAATAAACAGGTATAGGAACCGCGGTAGTACTACCATCTTGAGAAGCGCAATGCGATCCGCAAGGGATAGCGGCAATGAAACCCATACATCCACCTGACTCTCCAACTTCGTATAAGCCCTCCCAAAATTCTTCCCTGTGCCGCTGGCGAATGACACAAGCTAAGGGTTCTAGCACTATTGCGAACAGCAGCGGTGATAGAGGACACCCCTGACGTGTGCCCCTCTCTATGGAAAACGGTTCAGTGGTCGTCCCCCCCCAACCCGTACTCTAGCTGCTGGATCTGTATAAAGTACCGCTATCCACTGTAAAAACAGAGGCGGGAACCCCATGCGACGCAGAACATAATGCATATAAGACCATTCCACTGAGTCAAACGCTTTGGCAGCATCTAGCAATACTGCCGCCGCTCACATAGTTGGTTCAAGAATATGGAACATGGAGAACACAGTACGTAAATTGTGCGAGGTGGATCTCTCAGGTATAAAACCTGACTGATCGGGCAGAACTAAACATTGCATCAAGGGTCGCAATCTGATCGCCAAAATCTTGGCCAGTATCTTGGCGTCAATGTTGATCAAGGACAACGGACGATAAGAGGCGCATCTGTCCGGTGGTTTGTCCTTTTTATGCAATGTGATTATCAGTGCCTGTCTGAGGGACGGTGGTAATCTCCCTGAATCATGCGCTTCCGCATACATCTCCAATAGATGTGGCGCAAGGAGATCAACATATTTCTTATAGAACTCCTCGGTGAGGCCATCAGGACCCGGCGCTTTACCATTTGACAACTCTGAAATTGCCGTTTTAATATCCTGCTCATCTATAGGTACACACAGATACTCCCGATGTGCATCGGAAAGCCAAGCACACGCCACATGCTCAAGATACGACTCAAACTCGGCCTCCGAGGCAGTTCCTCGTGACTTATATAATCCCGGAACTGTTCCGCGATGGTATCTTGTCGATTATGTTCCCTGCCATGCTCATCTACAATTCTATCAATGTGCGTCTGTTCAAGTCGCTCTTTGATTTTAAACGCCAATATGCGTCCCGATCTTCCTCCCTCCCCGTAGCGCCGGGCGGTGTGCCTACGAGACAAATATTTGATCTCTGTTTCAGATAACTCATCATAGTCCTTAAGTAATTGCTGTATGTGTGCTAACTTTACCCCCTCAGGTGCCTCAGTGTACTCGCTTTACAGCTGCCGTAGTTTGTCTTCAGTGTTTTGCAGTTGTGTCCTCAGATCCTTTAGTATGCCTGCCGAGGTGCTAATACATACCCCTTGGATCGTGACCTTAAAGGCCTCCCATAGTGTCGAGGCCTCATCTACAGTGCCCTTGTTAAGAAGAAAATATTGTTCTAAAGCTTCCCGTATGGTTGTGTCATATATCGGGTCTAGCAGAGCCTCGGACCTCAGTCGCCACGTAAAGCGGCGTCGTATGGAGGCAGGTATCACTATATCCATTTGCACCGGGCTATGGTCAGACAGTGTTTTGGCTAAATTCCTTATGTCCTCCACCCAATCCATAATCTCCTCTCCGACCAGCCAGTAGTCTAAACGCGACCAGCTCCCATGCGATGGCGTTGCATGTGTTCCCTCTCTCATCTGCGCGTTCCGTACTTGCCATACATCACACAAACCGAACTCTTCCATGGAACCGCCAATACACCTAGCAACCTTTGGGGTACAGTGCGAAATGGGGCTGGATTTATCCAGCTCGGTTTTTAGATACGTGATGAGATCTCCCCCCCCCCACCCCCACCCCTCCCCCCCCATATGATAGGAGCCTCCGGCCATCCTCTCAGCATACCATACATTCGGGAGAAACAGTTCGGGTCATCCACGATCGGGCCATATATGTTAACTATAGTAATCAATTTGCCACTCATCTTACCATGCACCATTGCACACCTGCCCTCATCATCCACAAATGTATGTATCGGTTGAAATGACACCCCTCTCTTGACAAGAATCATAACCCCCCTCGCGTAGGAGGAGTACGACTATGTCAACCTAAAACTGGCCCACCTATTCGCTATACCACGTTCTGTATACTTAGTCAAATGTGTCTCCTGCAATAGAGCTATATGTACCATGTACCGATTCGAATACGCCATCACCTGCCGTACTTTTGTAGGTGAGTTGAGGCCTCGAACATTCCATGTCAACATTCTGCACCTGTCACCCATCAGGCAGTGTGAACAACTGTGTCATGCCAATCGTGATCTGTTTCCCTAGGACCTAGAAAATGTGTAGCAGCACATTTTATCAGCCTGCGCACAATCGTTATGCTAAACGAAGCAGTATGTACCATTTCAGATGTGTGACAAAAACAAATCAAAAGTAATACATAACTCCCCTGACCCGCACCCCCTCCCCCACCCACTCCAACCTCCCAATTAGGTCGAGAACACACCCTACCCCCCTCACTCAAAACATCTCCTTCAACTCCCCAATGCAACATCCGGGGAACACCCACTAGGGGAAGAGGAACGGCAACGGGTACACGCACGAGAACGGCTGCCGGATTGTACCTATATATACCCCCTGCGCACCTCAATGTTCTGATCGAAACTATTCGGTAGTACCCCGGAACTAGACCCATGCAGAATTGGCGTGTTCCCGCCACTCGCCCCCACGTTCCCCAGCACCTAATCATCCAACCCGGGCACTCATGATCCATCAAGTATAGTGATACCATCAAGTGTGCGAGAGCCCAAGGAGCTCAAAGAACTCAACTCGTATCAGTTCAGTCTCTCCTCACAGTCGTTAGTCAGCATCTTCCAGTTCAGACGTTTCAGTCATATCGTCTTGTGCCTTCTGACGAGGCTTGCCTTTGCAAATATGTTTCGTAAATTTCAAAGCAGATTTTGCATCAGTGAAAAAGTGTGCCTGTTCCTCATGTGTGATTTTCAATTTGGCCGGACACAGCATGGCATAAAGTACCGAAGTGGCCCTCAGCAGTTTCTTTACTGGCACAAACTCCCTCCTCGCCGCTTGGACCGTCGGAGTGTGATCCGGAAAGAAGGACAGTGTATCATCTTCATAAACAACTGGGTCCTTGGCTCTGTCCTCCCTCAGCACTGCATCTCTGTCGGCATAGTTCAGAAGACGTGCAATAATCGGGCGGCGGTGCGCCGGGCTTGGGTCTGGGTCCTTGCGAGCGATGTGCACGTTCCACAATCATCACCGCGGAGAGTGCAGGGCCGAATAACTCGTGTAGCAGGCCATCTATGAACGTCTCCATTTTTGATATTGGTGTGGATTCCGATAGGCGAATAATTTGTAGGTTATTGCGCCTGGATCGCGCTTCTAAATCCTCATTCTTCGCACTGATCACTTCCAGTATCTTTTCCATCTGTAAGATCTTGGTATGAGCTTCAGCCTGTGCATTATGCGCATCAGACATTCGATTTTCCAAAACATCCAGTCTATTCTCGTGCTACTCCACTTTCCTCTTAACCATATCCAGCCCAGTTGCATCTATTTAGCTGTCTATCGTTCTCATGCCGGCTCTCAGTTCCAGAAGAATGGCCCCATCCGCAAGCCCAGATGGTTCGCGCAACTCTGACTGGTCTCCCATCCCTTCAGTGGCACGAGTGCTGCGTTTGTTCTCAAACTGTAATTTAGCCTGTTTGGGGTCCGATTTGCCCATATTGAGGATTATAGTCTCTGGATGCCCCACACTGGCTAATTCCTCAGCCTCGCCTGTGTTGTGCCATGACACTCTAAGTGTATGCGGCAGTATGTCCCCACGTGTGTGAACAAAAACCCTAGGCAGTCAACAAAATGGCAAACAAGTAATATAAAATGACAGCAAAAACTTCATACATAGAGAAGTAAATTAAAATTGATCATAACTTTAATAGAAACAGATAAAAATCATACATGTAAATGGCATAACCATCACCGTACAATGTAAACATAGGAATTAAAAAACATATATTTCATACATTGTTAAACAGAGTTCACCTATACAAATTAATATCACTAGTTTTTATAAGGGATCACACTGGCGAGTGAAACTCGACACACGTTTCGGCGTAAAAGCGCCTTCTTCAGGAGCCACAAAATGGTAGTGATATCTGAAATACACATATAAAAAGAGGAGGACAAACTGTTATGCTTCATTTTACATTATTTATACAATCTTCATTTTACATTATTTATTCAATATGTCCCCACTTCAGCTCCTCTTCGCATACGCAGCAGAAACTAGATTGGCGAGTCTCTTATGTGATAGTGAGTCTCAGCTGCTCGTGTTCAGCAGGGATAGTCAATGTTAGGCCTCCATGAGCTATCCACGTTTACCCATAATGCTGCACCAGCCTGCGACCCAGCTCCAGTAGCAGCCAGACCTCTGTTTTGAGGTGCCACTATGGGTTATCAGGCTCTGCCGCAGATGGCAAATCTCCGGCGGCTCTGCCCTGTCCCTGAGCGGCACCACAACTACCCCTCCCGCAGCCTAAGAGCTCCCCGCAAGGCCCCGAACCTGCCAGCCCACTGAGTTAGCCAGCAATAGTTCAACAGCTCTCCCGGCGGCGCCCTCAGCCACAGAGGAGAAGCAGTCTGCACACTCCCAGGGCGCACAGCAAGCAGCGCTGCGACCCTGCACCCACAGCGAACCGGCAGCCCAAGCCCACGCCGGCACCACCACGTGTGCCGCCGCGGCGCCCAGAGAAGGCCGCGCCGCCCAGGCCCAGTTCGCGACAGCGCCGCACTCACCGCACTACCTTGCACTCGCTCTGTCTACCAGTGTTCCTTTGCCGATGCCATACGTCCTCCCTCCTGTGTTCGGTGCAACGGTCACAGGTCCCCGCTCCGGGCTTGTCTCGGCCCGCGCCTCCTTTGCACGCAGTACTGGCCACGGCTCTCAGGGGAAGCACCTCGCCACAGCACCTCCGCTATTCTCGCCGACTCGGTCTGC
This sequence comes from Lissotriton vulgaris, assembly GCF_964263255.1. NCBI lineage: Eukaryota > Metazoa > Chordata > Amphibia > Caudata > Salamandridae > Lissotriton > Lissotriton vulgaris. Next base: position 1,040,656,890 of record NC_141698.1, read on the forward strand.
CACAGCAACGCCCACCGTCTTTTTCACCGCATTCAGCCCCACTTCCGGAGCTCGGGCGGTCGCGATGTACCTCAGACTCGCCAGCTAATGGGTCAGCGCTACTAGTCCGCCTCTGCCGATCAGGACCCCAGACGCTCTTCAGAGCGGCGCCATTTTCTCGCTCTGTCCGCTCGAAGAGCCGCAGCTCTAAACAGTGGTTCCTCAGTGGGCAAGCTGGCAACAACCACACAAATAGGTTCCTCAAGCCGCGATCAACATCCCAGGGGGGTCTGTAGTGCACAGAGGGGGCTGTAAAGGATGGGATTAATCGAATGAAATGTCCGGTGCGTGGACTCCCTTACTAGGCAGCCATTCCGCTCTGCGCCAAAGCCACGCCCCCATGTACATGATTTACTTGCAGTCAACCCTGATCATCTAAGTTGGACAGAGCCTCAAATCTATTTGAGACCACAATAAGAGGGGTAAGCTCCCCTTGGGGTCTCAACGGGGGCCTATAAAAATACCCCAATGGGAGAGCCGCAATGGAAGTAACAGGGGAACAATGATGGTCATGGGCTTTAAGGATGATCATTTGCCAACTACAGGACTTCGAAAGTTAACAATAACGCAATTCTCCCCTATTTTTTTTTTTTTTGCGATTGACCAACCCATGCAACTCTACGGACCATCAGGATATTATTGGCCAGAGAAAACCTAAAACCTTTGTGTCTGGCCAACCAGTCCACAGTTTTATTTTTTAGCTGAGTCCAAGATTCGGGTTTATCCTATCTCAACGGGGGAACACCAGCCAGAACTACAACGAGGGAACTAGCCGCTGATGGAAGGTCTATAATGTCTTGCGCAGGTTTAAGCAATGTGTTGTTTATTGTGTTTTGTCCACCACCAGGACACACTGGGGGAACAGTCAGTGCCCCGGACGGATCCCTTGGCATTAGCGAATTATGAGCACCCGCGCACAGCAGGATAATCTGCCGGTCTGGCCCCTGAGGTGGGATACTAGGTAATAGGGGATGCCCCCAGGATTTAAACGTATATCCTGGACTGGGGTAATTGGAAGACGCGTTAATCCATTAACACTATCTACAGCAGGATGGGTCAATGCCTTGTTTTGAATTCCTCTTAATCCTTTATTCCCCAAACCTGTTGTAGGCACACAACCCTTCCCTGCAACATTCAATATATCTGTGTTTCCCCTTACCTCAAAACCTTTTGCCAGGGGGCAACTTTTTCAAATCTTGGTTCAAAACGGTGCGAGGATAGTTAAAATTAATGTTTCCATACGTTCCCAATAAACCTGGTTGTCCCCTATATCCCCCTGCTCAGTCACATTAGGGTTAACAGTTGGGGGCACACCAGGCTCAAATATTGGGGGCGATTTTCCTTTTTGGTGCTTACTTTTTCCTTTGTCTTTATTTTTATCCCTCGTGGCTAAGCCACCCCTGGTTCACTTCGCCAAAGGTTCCCCTGAACTGCCCACCACCCCGATGCTGTCCCTTGCAAGTCTCTCGGGCCTAGTAGCTCGATCATCTCGAGCTGCCCCAGTATTAATAAGGGGGTGGGATTGGGCGTGGTGTAAGGCTTGAGCCAAAGTGGAATCTAGGTTCTGCAAATTACTAGGGTCCACTGTGGGGCCATGTATAGCCCCATGTGAGGACAATCTCGGGGAGCTAATGCCCTCCATAACACAGAATTCGGGCACATTTCCCCGTTCTAGGGCCGAGCTCTGGATCGTATCCGCCATACCACATTGTGGGTTTTCAGTAAGGTCTATGTTTGAGTAGCTTGGGGATTGGGTAGCTACCATGGGTTATTTCACCGTTCTTATTGCCCCCAAAGATGATCTTTTTTGTTCAACATAAGCTCCTAAAGATAATCTTTTTTCAGTGAGCTGTATCTCGTGCTGAAGCACTGATTCAGCCCTGGATAAAAAGGCATCCAATGTTCCTACCACCACCCCCCCTGCCCTCTGACCCACAAGATTTTGTTTTGTGGCCATAACCCCCACTTAATCTTACACTTGTTATAAGTTTCAATTCACAGCCCCCCAGAGCGTAAAATGCTTATGTTTATAAAAACCAATATAATGGACCCGGGTTATAAATGTGCACAACTAGTCAAAAAGTCACTGACCAAGTCCACCAGCGAGTCCTCCACGACAAACAGGAAAGATGAAAGGGACGTGGCCCAGCCCAGTGTCCTCCTCGCTGCAACGGGCGCGGACGGGTCCGCCCATGGCCCGTGCTTTGCCCGGGTACGCCCACGCGCGTCCCGCGACGCGGGAGCCCGACCGTCCTTTTAAGCACCTCCTGGCGCTGTCTGCTGCCGTCAGTGGCGTGCACGCCGCAGGCGACGCTGGGAAGTGTAGTTTGCCTCCCCTCCGGCTTCCGTCCTCGCAAAAATGTCCCCGATAACTCTTGGCGGCGGCGGCTCCTGCAACAATGGTGCCCCCGCAGGTATGATCGGGTAAGAGTGACTCTTGGCGGTGGCGGCAAATTCACAACAAGCTCCCAGGCAGATGTCCATGGCCCACTGGAAGGACCCCGGATGCAGTAAAACGTAGGTTGCACAAAGGAAAAGTAGGCATAACGGAAGGTTAACCAAAAATCAATGTCCAGATCTCCCGTTGGTATCAAACCAAAGAGCTGTTGCATTCGATCACGGTACAACTGCAGCTGTTCCAGGCTCGTTAGAATCACAGATCGAGCAGCCATTGCGGAACAGTAGTAGCAGAATAACTACCCCACAAACCAGGAGGAGCAGTAGAGGGAACCCTTCAAATATGCTGGAAAAAATAGGATGAATAAAGGCAGGGATTACTTCAAAAATAGTTTGAAAAGAGGTCACAAGTTTAAAAGGATGGCCTAGGCCTGCCGTATCAGAAGCATTAAATATTTGGGGCCCGATGTAGGTAATTCTAATTTACCACTTCTAAAATACCGAATCATCCCGATTCGGTATTTAAGAAGTGGTAAATTAGAGGGGGGAAATGTAGGTAATTCAGAATCGGTAAATACCGAATTGTTAAGATTCGGTATTTACCGCTTCTGTAAATACCGAATCTGTAATGCCCATTGATTCCTATGGGCATTGAAGCCCATGGGAATCAATGGTCATTACCGAATCGGTATTTACCGATTCGGTAAATACCGATTTTTGCAAGGGTGCAGTGGGTGTCACTTTGACACCCTCTAGCACCCCGATTTCAGACACGTGTGACATGTGGCACACAAACATGCCCTAAGGGCCTGTCTGTCTGTCACATGGCACAGGTGTGCATGCACACCTGGATTCGGTATTTTACCACCCAATTGGATTGGGTGGTAAAATACCGATTCAGTAAGGCCTGTGGGACTCAGAAGAATCCCACCTACATCTCCAATTTACAGAATCGGTAAAAATACCGATTCGGTATTTTACCGATTCGGTAAATTTACCGAATCGGTAAAATAGGGCACCTACATCAGGAATGACCATTTACCGGTCGTAACGGCCGAAATCGGGCGTTACTGGTCGGTAAATGGCCACCTACATCTGGCCCTCGGTGTATTAATTCCCCAAAATGAAGGGGGAGATTCGTGTTCAACAAAGATTGTATTTCCCTGGATGTTCTCTCTGCCTGCAATTCGAAGGTCTCACGAGCTGACGTGAGAGACACTTCCTGTTGAAACAATATTGCTTTGAGTCTGCTTAGCTTCTTGAAATATTTTTTCAAAGTTGGAATGGAAGGCCACAGCGAACTATCTACACTCCCATGTGGGGAGGGAAATTGGAAGTTGTTGCAATAAGTAAGATGGTTGATCTACACCACAGGTGCTGTCATGCTCTTCTCCCTGGAAAGGTTCCTCTCCAAGTGTGTGTTACCCATCCCTTTACCCTCATATGACCAAAGTATGGGTCCCCAAACAAAAAACTGCATCTGCATGTTTTGTCTAGGGCCTGACCAGAACAGAATAACAAGGGGCATTGTTTTTCAACCTTGCTCACAATGTTCAGACTAAATCCCAGTAATGAGCAAAGTACACAAACAACTGCAGGTTCTGTGTGAAAGTTTCAGTGTGGCACAAGCAAAATAAAGTTGTGTAGTATTGTGCGCAAAACCGCGGACAGGCAGCAACAAGCTCATAACAACCTAAGGAAGACGACAATGTCCATTGGGCCATGTGACAGGCATAATAAGTGACACGACTCTCCATGTTCACTGTCGACTGCGCTTCATGAAGTGGCAGCAATGGCATTAAAAGGAGTTCTCTTCAAATACTAGCAAACTATCCTAATCATCAGCCCTTCAGGTCTCAGAGAACCTCTTGTGGGCATGCATTGGTGCATGAAGTAGAGCACATTGCGGTGTTTAGTTATCTTTTGATCTTTGCGTCTGTGTTGCTATCCACCACTGAGGGCATTCCCCGCTGCGTTCAGCTCCTGGCATCATCTAGCTCTACAATTGGTGGAAGCTGGCTGCCACAAAAGAAGTGGCTCCTTCAGCTTCAGCAGCAGTGTAGCTCCTACTTTTTAGCAGTGCAGGGCTTAATAACTTATGACCCTCTCCATCTTTGTCGCGCCGCTGAGACCCATTCGTGCTGTACCTGCGGTACTCTAAAAAAAACAAAAAAAACCTGGGTTTTCCTTTTGGCATTAGCTTTGCCATTTGATGGGCCTGGCATCTGTTTGCTTTCAAAGTTCCATCTGTGCTGTACTTCACTTCCGGCATCGTTCTGAACCAAGGCATGGTTGTAGGTGCTAGTTGACCTCTATCTGTGCTGGGTTCATCGTGAAGCCAGGCATCTTCCACTACAGTGATCAGTAACCTTTGCTGCACTAGGATCATCTCTGCCTCTATAGCAGCTGCGCAGGCTGGGAGCACAGGCGCATACATTTCCTGTGGCTGCTGTAGACCACTCATTTACTGGCTCTTGGTCCAGAAGTGCTTTTCCATGTGAATTCACCATTTGCACATTATTCAAAATTGAATCACGCAGTTTCTTTAGTGATGATACACTAATTTATGGTGCAGACGAACACGGATGAGATTGTTTCTGCATGTTTGCCTTTTTCCAGCAAGCAAGCATTAAACTAAAGTAGCCCCGAGGTATTGACTTTGCCAGAGCTTGCATAGCTTGGTGCAAGTTTGACAGGGTGATAGAAAAAAAGGGAGTGAGACCGGTGTTAGCAGAAAGTTAACCTTTAAAGATGGACACAAAATACGTGGGAAAACAATCTAGTAATAGAGCAGTGAGGGGCGGTCAGCGTTGTTGATATTTTCGAACTTTTAAATTCACACCAAACAGTCCAGTCCGCTTGCAGGCTTTTGTTAACTCAACGAGAATGAGCAGGAAGGTCAGGTGCGCTCTTTCCCCTTTTCTCCGACAGGCAGTTTACACTCTGAAAACGCCAGGAGACAGATATTCATTTTTTGATTAACACTGAATGTGTAAAATGCAATAATTGCAGATGACGCGTTCTTTTCCTGTGGCTGAAAATGTGAACCTGGACATCGCTTCCGACCCGTGTAGCCCAGTATTTTCCCCTAGTGCCCCTAAATTGTATTATGCCCAAACGAAAAACATACAGGCGCATTTCGTGGTTAGCGGGTCTCTTGATGCCTATTCCAGTTACAGCCGACTGGCAGAGCAGCCGCTGTGTCTGGATCTCCGTCTAGCCCTGGTAGCCGGCACCCACCCCGAGGACACGGTGTTCGCACTCTGTGGAGTGGACTCCCTGTCCCCACCCTGGTATTTCAATCCTGTGCGTCACGCGGAAGGCAGAACCGTGGAAGCTGAATGGGGCTTCCTGAGCACTGACTGCACAGTGGCAGCGCGTGACGCGCACGCGGGTATTTGCTGTAGTGCGCACTGCTTGAGGGCGAAGCTTTAAGCGAGGGAATTAATAATTAATTCTGAGGGAACCTCATATTATTATACTTATAGGATTTTTTTTTTTTTTTTTTTTTTTTAGATTTGAGCTATTTCCTTTTTACAAGCGATAAGCTTTCGCCTGAATTGTGCTGTTTTTAGAACCATATCGTGTAGGTCAGCGGTTCTTAATCTTTTGACTTGTGTGGACCCTCACTGATTAATCCTTGAATCTGGGGTCCCTCACTGAGCCATCATTGGAAGCCGGGGACCCCTGACTAAGCAACTTCTGTGATTTGAACCTCAAATCGATACACATAAAAAAAGTACACAAAACAAATGCTTAAATATTAAAACACTGTTTATTTTATAGTTAAATATAGAAAAGTTTTAACATTCTCAGTTTTGCCTCTATGTGTGTATATTTTATTCATTTTAATGTATTCATTTTAATTATATTTCGTTTTTTAAAACAGTCGTGGACCCCTAGACAGGGCCTTGTGGACCCCAGGGGTCCTCGGACCGCAGATTGAGAGCCAAGGACTAAGGAGAAGCCCATGCAAACTGAATATGCGTTTAAATGACAGCCATGGATTTTTTTTACCTGTTACACAATCTTTGAAATTTTGTACAATGGGTTTCAAATTATTCAAAAAACTGCTGTGATTAATATTTAGACAATCATTTACAGAGCTTGTTTTTTTAATAACACATTTAGGGCCAGATATAGGAAGGCTATTACCGGTCGGTAACGGCCGAAATCGGACGTTACCGACCGGTAATAGGCTTTTCTGATGTAGGTGGCAAATTTACTGATTCGGTAAATACCGAATGGGTAAAATTTGGTATTTTCGAATTGGTAAATTACAATTACCTACATCTAGCCCTTAAAGTCTTAACCCCTTTCACGCGGGGCTATTTACCCCGCTATGCGGGGGAAGAGGGGCCGCGCGCGGCGGTGCTCGTGACGAACCCATCTCGTCATGCTGCACAGTGGAGCTGAGCTCGTCACGACTTCGCCCACCCCCATGGATCGCCCGCACAGGCAGGGAATTAGCCCCGCGTGGGCTGTCCGCAGCAGTTATGACGCACAGCTCCACTGTGCCTCATTACGAGCTGAGCTTGTCGTAAGCGTCGAAGGGGTTAAGACCCCTTTTAGAGTCTGGTGGAGTGAGGGATATCCCATCCACAGTATTACTAGTGCCATTGCCTATAATGCGCTTGCAATGCGGAGGACCGGATATCTGCCATGTTTATGACGTTTGAATCCTGGCAAGGCAGATTCAGTCTTTCATTCATTTCATGGTTGGTAAATTGAAATACCATAAAATTGTGTAATCTGTTATAAAAGAACTTGGAGGCATCAGAAGTGCAGTTCTTATCATTCTCATAAAACAACTGCTTTAGTTGACAAAGGCATTACAAATCTCTGCCTTTAAGCAGTTTTGTGATACAGCCCCTCTCCTGTTTGCTTCTATTTATGCAACGTCAGTAGTGAATTACCCCTCCCACGGATCCCTGTCTTAATCATCCAAGATTGAGATTTCTGCTTTACTTTTGAATTCTTCCACTCTTACCACTGAGCTGGCTAGTGTTATCTGTGATTCTTTGATGAAAGTTCGACATTTGAAGTGACAAAAACTAAACTTTTAAATAAAAACGTGAAACTCAAAGTTTAGAATTTGGTGCATTCTATGTGTTTGGCATATAGTTTGAAGTCAGATTTTTTTTTTTTTAATATTTTTTACCTGGTGCAGACATTTTTTTGTATGTTCTTACTTTTACTGTAAGGTATTCTAAACTAAAATCGCTACCTAAACCATAATGCTAACCCATCAGGTTGCAGCCTGCCAGACAGCCCATCTTCAGGACATTCAGAAAGGTGACCTAGGAATGCATTCTGCCCATTGATTGTCATTAGGTTTGTGGTTTGTAACTCACTTTTTCTTGCTTTTCATTTGGTGGCTTTATTTGTTTAAGGCTGTCCAGCTTGAGTTCGTACCTTCCCTTGCCCAAATCGTATTCACAATATCCCTCTTTAAATGAACTGTGTAATTATTTCAGAATATATCAGAATTAGAAATACAAATGAAGCACATTTTTTTGTTATTTCTTAAGTGTGTTGGAACCATATACTTTAATATGATTAAAACAAATCATTACACTAGGTGATGCAATTTCCGCGCTTTTTTAGTCTATGGACTGTTTGTTTTATTAGTAAAACTGTCTGTCTGTTCAAATGTAATGGGTATTACAATTGAAAATGTGTTGTCTGTAATGGCATGAATACTCCACTCTACGCCCCTCCACTCGAGTATGCACCACTCCGCACCTCTCAACTTCGCTTTACTCTGCACCACTCCACTTTACACCACTCCATGCCACTGTACTCTTCACCACTCCACTCTATGCCACTGCACTCTACACCTCTCTACTCCAACCTGTACTAGTCTACTCAATGCCAATGCACTCTTTGCAACTCTATACACCACTGCACTCTTCGCCACTACCCTCTAGACCACTCCAGTTTAGGCCACACCAATCTAATCTGCACTACTCCACTCTACGCCACTCTGCAATCCTGCATTCTATGCCACTGCACTTTATGCCAATACACTCTCCGCTAATGCACTTTGCTCTGTACCTCTTTCCCCAGCACTCTACGCCAATCCACTGTATGCCACTCTAATCTACTCTGCACCACTGCACTCCTTCCCAATTTACTCTTCGCCATTACACTCTGCCACACTATACAACTGCACTCTACCCTGCAACACTCCTTTCTACGACACTTCACTCTACTCTGAAATAATCTACTCAATGCCACTACACTCTATGCCAATTTGCAACACTCCAATCTATGCCCCTGCACTCTACGCCACTTTACTCTTAACTAATACACTCTACGCCAGTGCACTCTACAGAATTGCTCTCTGTCGCTGTACACAAGGCCTCTGCACTCTACTCTGCATCATAGTACACTACGCCACTGCTCTCTTCACCAGTCTTCTCCACTCTACACCACTGCACTCTGACACTCAACACTGCACTCTGCCATTGAACTCTAAGCCACTGTACTCTACGCTACTCCACTGTACGCCACTGCACTCTATACTACTCCACTTTGCTGCACTATACTCTAACCTACACCACTCTATGCTACTCCTCGACTCTGCGCCACTCTATGCCACTTGACTCTACTCTGCCCTCTATGCCACTTCACTCTACTCTGCAGCACTGCCCTCTGCATTACTCAACAATACACCACTCCACTCTGCACCACTCTATGCCACGGCACTCTACACCACTGTACTTCACTCTGCACCACTTCACACTGCGCCACTGTACACTCTTCAATGCACCACTCTATGCTACTGCATTTTATGATGCTGCATTGTACGCTTCTGAATTCAATGTCACCGCACTCAGTACCACTGCACTCAATGGCACTGCATTCTACGCTACTGCACTCTACGCCACTATACTCTGCAACACTATGCCAATGCACTCTACACCTGTCCAATCTACTCTATGACTCTCCAGTGTATGCTACTCTACGCGACTCAACTCTATGCAACTCCAATACACAACACTCTCTGCCACTCTATTCTAAAACACTCTACTCTATTCTTTGCCATTCCATTCTACGACTCCACGACACTCTCCTCTACGCCACTAACTATAAGCCAAGTTGGTGTACAACATGGTTAAAACACATTTTCAAAGCCAATAGCTCTTTCGTAGGCGAGATATATTTGCTTTGCTAATGCCTGTTATCATATGGTCTAACCTACAGCCCCTGGTTTTAATACTGGTTTTAATACTAACCTTATCTTTCACCCAAATCCACTTCCATCATCAACTTTCTCTACCATAAGTGCTTTAATAATCCGAACCCTAACTCTTCTCTCTAACCCAATCTTTGCTCTAACCCTAATTACTCCATCACCTTTCCCTGACCATAACAGTATCCTTAATCTTATCTCTACCCTGGCCCCTTCTCTAACCCTATTCTTAACTGTAATGTACAACCTTACTTTCAGTCTTACCCTGTCCTTTACCCTAAAACTGACCCTAACCCCTGTCTTGCACTTGCCTTGTTAAATATTTTTTACATTTTCACTTTTTTCAGACTGCACTCATTTCTTTCTTTTAACTATTCATTTTGTACCTTTTGGTTTTCTCACTTTTTATTTCCAATTTTTGACATGATACATGAATCACAAAAGTGTACACTACGTTATTCAGCTATTTCCTAACACTAGATACACCTTACTGATACATTTATGAAAGATTTGTGATCTGTGGCATTGTTTTTCTTTGCAAGCACAGTTAACAAATGTGGAGGCCTTGCTGAAGGATTTGTGAAATAAGTCTGAGGTGTCAAAGTAGAACACGTCAGTAGACTGTGCCTGTTCTAGTTTTATACTTCCGTAATGCGCAATATATCTTTTTAATTTGATATTTGGTGCAATCGACTCCTTTTCTAGTTCAAGAAGATCGAATTTGATATTTCGGTTAGTATCGAATTTCCACTTCTTGAACTAGAAAAAAAGCAAATAGTACACACTGCAGAATAAAAAAGAAATAAGCTGCTCACAATAGAAAACAAATGTATTGTCTGTTTCAGTAACAGAAATTGGAGTGTGCTATTGGCAACGATTGAATTTAGCTACACAGGTAGGGGGGCGGGGGGTCACTACCAACCAGGTACCTGCACCTGTGAATAACATAACACAGCCATAGTGTGTCAATTGCTTTATGCCTAATGGTGGTGACAACTAGTGAAATTCTACAACTGTAGGTCAGACGTTATTAATAATCCTGTTCATATTTCTAGACCCTTCTACATATTGGGACCTGAGTGGTGAGGAGGACAAAGGCCTTCGGAGCGCGGTTTCTGAGACGTAAGGCCCCAAAGAGTTTCTAATGGGCAGGAGCCTTCTGAAGTTACGGCAGGTGAGTCGCTTTCTGCTGGTTTGGGGTGTGTAGGCTGTACTGTGTGGCAGGTATGTCCAGTATTTGGTAAGCGTGGTACCAGGTGGCCTGCAGATTTGCACACCGTCAGTGGTCAAACAGATGTTGTGTACTTAACTTTTTGTGACTGAGGCATGAACATTGCGTGAAGTCCACTTTAATGTACCTCAGCTGTTATGGTGTAATTATTAACTTATTAATTCAGGCAACTTTAAAAAAAAGCTACATTTGCCTTTTATGGTTGATGGGTGGACTTTGTCACTGCAGCACGCCAGCGTGGTCAAGGTGTACTTATTGCACTCGCCTTCCGTCAACGCCCTGTGACTGCTACTTTTCTATCGCTTACCTGCTGCCCAGTACGCAGGTTGTTTGGAGAAAGAGGATTTTAGTTTGGGTTCTAAATATTTACTATGAGGTGTTTAGACAGCTTCTACTCGTTGAAAATGCGCTTAGCATTTACCTGTAACTTACGACTCGAGGAGCAGATCTGCAGCATCAGCCCGGCCTTCGTGGATGATATGTGGGCTAACATGAGGCGACTAAACGCATTGCTGAAAATAAGGTATTTGCAAAGTTTTACTTTACTTAAATTAGAATACAACAAAGCTGCTAACTAATTGGCATAAAATAAGGTATTTGCAAGATTTCCCTTTACTTTAATTAGAATATAGTGAGGCGACCAAGGTGATTGCTGAAAACAAGGCATTTGCTTGATTTCACTTTGTTAATTCGAACCTTGATAACCCCTTCAAAAGATTTACTTTATAAAAAGTCAAATGGTGTAATGGAAGCGACATAGAATTAAGAATTTACCACGGATGCTTTTTTTGGAAAAATGTGTTGATGTTTTGTGTGTTAAAGACACAATGAAAAAGTTAGCTTACAAATCTGGACTGTATTACCTTGTATGTATGATGCACAATAGAATGCTCTACGGCGTATTTGTATTTTCTTCAGAAGATATTTTGTAAGAGAAATGTTAAAAACCGCTTTATAAACAGCTTTGTCATTAACTTACACTGCGACTAATGTGAATTTGGGTTAAGTGGTTAGAAGGATTTGTTTTGAAAATGATGTAGGATAATTCTGTTTGAAGAGATGCGGCATCAGGAGTACATGAGCATTTCCAAAACGTGTGACATTTATCTATGTGAAGTCCAAGCCCTTTACTCAGGAGTAAGGGTGCTTAAAAGATCCTTCACATAGGACCCCCTACTTACTCATATACATTTTGTAATTTTGTCTTACTCGCTTCTGGCGGGTGATAAATAATGCACTAGCTCTTTTTGTTTACCCTTCCTGTGCTTTCACTCCCCTCCCCTCCCTTTTTCCAAATACATGGTATGCCCTGCAGTTCAATGCATATTTTACTGTGAGTTACAACATGTTTATTTTCTAAATTCATAATTTAGAAAAAGGGGTCCCTCTTGGTCCCGATTTCTTGTCCTTATGCTCCCTCGCCTTTTCACTATCGTAGCATGTTTTTTGCTTTGTCTTTTTAGGCTGATAGTAGGCTATTCTTGTCAACCCTGGCAGTGGTTCTGCGCCCTAGGTACTTCAGCTTTTGAGCACGCACTGTGTTCTAGTTTCTGAGGAAAGGTGGTACCCGCTGTATGCTACTGTGAAGAACACTGCTTTATCATTACAGATGTGTTCTGCCATCAGACAAAACAAAATGTAGTATATGATTTGATAAAGAAACATTACTCTCCTATGTATTTTAATATAGCTGAACATTTATAAATTATAAAAGATGTAGAAAATAACATTTGGTGAATTGATAGGAAATATTTCTTTAATGCTTTTAGTTGTGGTCTTGTTTTGTGGAACTTAATTGGCATTAAAATACCTAAGCTGCCGTTGTTAACATTTTAACAAAGACAGTTTTTGTGCTGATATCACAGATGAGTCCTTCATGTAACTGTTGCAAAGATGCAACATGCGGCATGCATGTTAGCTTGTTTAAGAAATTAGTCTGGAAGATTGGCTTTAATTGTTTAACATTTGCATGGGTTCACATTTGCGTGAAGAAACACCTTCGCAGCCTTGCCCTGGTAACAAAAATATAACTGTCTCGTTTGACTCTCACATGTACTTAACTGCACTGTAAGCTTTATCCTCATGTACTACGTCTCTGTTCCCTCACTTTAAGTAGATGATTAAGACGCATCATTTGAATATAAAATTATCTAAATAGGATCGCACGATTTGGTCAAATGAGGAGGTCTAGATGATTATTAAGTATTAACTCAGTTGAAACCGGTCTATTTACTCACTCAGTAGTTGTTCTCACCATAAAGAAATGTGTCATACGGCGATGCACTGCTTTTCCTATTCCAATTCCCTTTCCCCTCTTTCTTGCGGATTTAACTCTTCCTTTCCTGTTTCACAAGCTGCCAATTAGTGGATATCTACGTTTCTGTGTGAATAGAGCAGTTGTCCTTTTACTGATGATTAAAACTGCAATTGTTTTTAACAATCACATGGGTTGTACACAATCCGAAACAGCAGGTCAATTCTTATGAATATTTGGGAATAAGCGGTACAAAAGGGGGTGGTGATGGACGGAGCATCTGAACCAATCAAACACTCACACCCAGTCAACAGATCTGGGTTTAATCCATCACCGTTCTTTAGCCCATCCTGCCACCCCAGTTCAGACATGGCTATATGCAAATCAGTCTGACCCTGTGCCTCATGGGAACAGTCCAGCCCGAACTGCCAAGCCATGCCTTCCCTGGACCGGAAACAAGCTTCCGAGGACCGGTTCCTGGCATTCCAGCCGTCTTCAGCCAGGCTTGCTTGAATCCAGTGGCAAAGTGAGTAAGGGACTCACGTCTGAGCATACCCTGCCAACGTATGGCGAACAAAGCGGTACATATGAGGGTGGTGATGGACAGAGCATCTGAACCAATCAAACACTCACACCCAGTCAACAGATCTGGGTTTATTGCATCACCGTTCTTTAGCCCACTCTGCCACCCCAGTTGAGACATGGCCATATGCAAATCAGTCTGACCCTGTGCCTCATGGGAACAGTCCAGCCCGAACTGCCAAGCCATGCCTTCCCTGGACCGGATTGAAGCTTCCTAGGACCGGTCTCTGGCATTCCAGCCGTCTTCAGCCAGGCTTGCTTGAATCCAGTGGCAAAGTGAGCAAGGGACTCACGTCTGAGCATACCCTGCCAACTTACACAGGGTCTGACTGATTTGCATATGGCCCTGTCTGAACTGGGGTGGCAGAGTGGGCTAAAGAACGGTGTTGGATTAAATCCAGATCTGTTGACTGGGTGTGAGTGTTTGATTGGTTCAGATGCTCCGTCCATCACCACCCCCTTTTGTACCTATTTGGGAATAAGGCTTGATGTAAAATTGGCCTGGGCCAAACACAAAAACAAGAGCAAAACCACCCCATCTCATTAATCAAATGCTGTGCTGCGTTTCAGCTGCATATTTGACCGAAGATAGACAAAGCCAGCCTTACAGGCCTACAAAGCCAAAGCACTGGCATCCAGTTTATATTGGGCTGAGCTTTGAGGATGCAGTCCTGCCCCGGGTCTTCAGAAAATTGAAAAATAATAATTTTGTAGTTGGTTGCAGCTTGCATGAAGAACATCAAAGCTGTTGCAGCGTTTAAAACTATCTTGTTATAGAATCGAATATGGACTAAACTGAATCGTGTAACTTAACTCAAGCCTATTCTTGAACAAAACATTAACTCACAAAATCTGCTTTAGCTAAATCAAATGTGAAGGTCTTTAACCAGCATGGAATGCCACAAGTTTTGGTCTAACCCAGAGACCGTGGCTCCCTCAAGCGAGAAAGTAATCAAGGAAAAGTATTGGTCATGGCAGTCCAAAAAACAGATGCTTACATTGATCCAGGAAAATAAACCTACTCCTTGATTCGAGAGATACCTGGATCAACATTTTTCTGTAGCTAATAGAGGCTTATTTATAAAATGTAGGTCAGGATGCCTCCTGTTAAAGACCTTTACAAGGAACTGGCCGAATACAAATTGCAACACTACCTGCAATTGAATGCAAGGTGGTGATGAAACACTTCTTCAAATAGTACTATGCACTTTCTCTTTTTCAGCAAGGAAGCTATATCTTCGCCTACTTAAAAAAAAAAGATAATACAAGACACTGTAATGCTGCTATTAATTTATGCCTTCTAACTGACAGCGAACGTATTTTCTTTTTTTTTTTTTTGAAAACCTTTATTTATCTCAGACATAGTACACAGCGTCTGCCTACAACCATTGCTGGCCGGCCGCTATGACAATATACAACCTTCCGAAGTACCTTGCTTGCAACAGTTGGCAAAAAAATTAGCAGCACTACAATAAACTGGCAAGGGAACACCGGAGGAGGATACAGAGGGTTTCGTTTTGTAATTTTGGCGAATCGTCCTAGAGTCAGACAGGGTAGCAGAGTGGGCGAACTACGTAGCAGGATAACCACAAGTGAACATCGTTATAATAATACGGAAGCGGATCATTACGAACAGGATAGCTAAGCATAAAGATACATGTCGCCCCAGTTAGCGCCCGCCCAATCGATGTAACATGTCAGAGATTGCAACCTAGCATAATACGATAGGATAGGATATGGGAGGGATCACTACATGCTAGCAATAAAAGGATCCGACTACGTATGGAGAGAGGCATTCATTACATGGGGAACTGCGTAATAGGATATGCGCCCTCAATTGGTAGCAGAAGAGGGAAGGAAAAGCAGGATTGCAATCATACAGTGACTATGAATTAAAATCAGTATACTGGTCTTACAGTCAAAAAACATGTGGTAAAGACATAGGCCCAAAGCGCAAGGAACTTCTCGGAAAAATAAAAATAAAAAAAAAAAACCCCACCTCCCGTCTGACCCAAGATATGAAGAAGAGAAAAAGAAGGGAATAAGAGAGAGAACAAGAAGAAAGGCCATAGAAACAAAAGAGAGAAATCAAGCCCCAACCCCCATACCCTGCACGTCGAAGAGGCTACGGCCCTCCCCCCCCCAAGAACGTGCCTGTCGCCCCGAGAACCCACAGAAGGGAAAAGATTTAGGGAGGAAGAACAGAGAAACCTGATCTATACCTCCCGGTAAGAGCGGAGGAGGACATATCAAAGAAATATAAAGCAATCAATACGCGCAACCACGATCGGCCATCCCCGAGCCCCAAGACCAATACAAAACCAGCACTCGAATTCCCGGCTCATGTATTACAATTCCAGCAATAAGAGTTCCAGCAGGCCAAGGAAAAAGAAGCAGCCTCAACCCAGCCCTTTACGGTCCACAGTGTAAACAGAGTCCAGCTGCACGATAGCCGTCCCGGACGGAGCAGGCAGACCAAACGGCCACGGCAAGATGGAGCGATGACCGCCATGGAGGCGTTCGAGTGTAGCTGACATCTGAAGCAGACGGCCCGTGGGAGAAGTATCCAATTTCAAAATCGAAGACTGGACATATCCACGTCCAAGTATCCTACTGTTATCCAAAAGTGGGAAAAGCGGATCAAGATAAGAGGAAATAAGGAAAATATCGCCACGGGGTAAACACGTCTATTAACGGTGAAAGGAGTTCACCGCTCCCGTATCGTCTCTTCAGAACTGGCCATCTATATATTTATGAAAAACGCCCGCTGAAGAAAAATTAGGGGTCCTATCATTGCATACAGACCTCAAGAATCGACTATCCACAGCACTAGGCAACAAAGTCCAGTAAGGAAATCAGAAACTGAGACCGCATACAACATACCGGTCAAGGCCAAACATCCAGGAACCCATAAGGTCTCCACGCCATCTTCCACATAAGAAAACCTCATTGTGGAAGGAAAGGATACATGAGATTTACTCCAACTACTCCAAACCGTCCTGAGGAAGGTGTGCCATTATCGAAAGGCAGAGACACCGAAACGCGTCGACGCTTTTTCATGTACTAGAATTCAAGCCCAGGAAAATCTCTGACTTTAGGCCAATGAGTGGAGTAGAGATGTGATAAAGTATATAATAAGGGCTTTCTGAATCGTAGAAATCAGCAACAGTAGTATATGTGCTTTTGTGTTGGGGTGGAGTCCTAGGTCTATATGTTATATGTTATATGTTTGATTTGAAATTTTAAATGATATAGGGTATGTTGCATCAGTGCTTTATTTAGATAAATATAAGCCCACATTCTGTCAATATTGAATGGTTTTATTGTTCTTTTATTATACTGTTTCTACAATGAGTTTCTCAATTTATTATGTAATGAATTGTGTTTTATAATAAATGTAAATTTATTTTTATAAAAAAGTCTGTGAACGTTGTTTATTAGTTTTTGACCAGTGAACATGAATGAGGAGTAGAATGTCCAGAGTGAGTGATCGAATTCTCTATTCCAGGGATTCTCTTTGACTTGCAGTCTCCCGTACCCTGTTCCCTGGAACGTGTGGGGTCGTCTCTCTCTTTTTTAAGTGTCCAACACAGAGCCCAGCACAAAAGAAGTGTAGCAGAAGGAATACCATGTAGCATTAGGCCGCCAAAGAAAGTCAATCCGAGCAATAGCGTCTGTTCCAGGGGAAGATAACAAGTTCCATCAGTGGACCACAGTGAGGTTGCCGGACGCGGCTTTCGTAGGAGAGTCCCTCGCCGCCGCGTGAGATCTTGAATAGCCGACGTCTTCCGAGCTAGCGCATGCATTGACTCGGCGGGGGTCAAATCCTGCGCCAGCGGCGCAATCGTGGGCAGCCGGATAGGCAATCCGCGGTAACAGGGCATAGGTTGTGGCGCAGCGCCCAGCACTCGCGGACAAGTTTGGTCGGACCGTTGCAGACTGGGGGAAATGGCGGCCAGCCGGTCCTCCAGGTCTCTGGCAGCAGCACAGTGGGCGGCACGCAGATCACTCAGGGCTACAAGGACGTCAACAATCCGCAGGGGCGTCTCAGGAAATAAAGGTGCGGCGATTCCCTGTACGTCGGGTAAATCCTCCGTAGTCGGTGTTAGAGAATAAATGCCACCATCCCAGGGAGCGAGTCGATCTTGGAGTTGCCGCTGCACACATCGCTTACAGGCGTGCGCCATGTCCAGAAGCCGGACGCCACCGTCTCTTGCAATCAGCCGAGCACTCTGCCGGCGCTCGCAGCAACATAACCAGACAGGGGGCACAAGGGCAGTCCAGTCTATTACTGCACCTCCCACGATAGCAGGCGATGTAAACAATAAGCGGGCTCCAGCAGCACCGTGAGGCAATCTCTCGCCAGTAGCGAATGGCGGCTTTCTAAAATGGCGTTCACCACGGAGGAAGATAGAATGTATCAAGGAAGGCCGGGATGACGATACATTGTGGCGTTCTCAGCCTTGAAAGCAGCCTGAGGGACAACGCAGCAAGTTGGGCTGCCGCGGCAGGGAATCGTAGGCAGCAGTCGTTCCTCAGCGGCCGGCGCCGCCCAGCTCGAGATGGCCGCCGCTGCCGTTTTCGGGGCCGGCCACAAGCGCAGGACAAAGACCTAGGCTCTGCCGCGAGGCATCAGGGAAGGGCGAGGGCGCCCCGTCACCGTCACTGCACGGATCCCGAAGATAGGCACACCCTGGGAACCGGATTCGTCTCCCGACTCCGAAATCACCGATGAGAGACAGGATATCTGGGAGGATAAGGCAGGAGACGGGAGGACAGCGAGACGGTCCGCGGAGCCGAGGAATCAGGCGGCCATCTTGGTTGCTAGCTAGGCTCCTCCCCCAGCGAACGTATTTTCAATCCAGTTGCCTCTTATATGTACGCAGCCAGGAGACCAACGCAGCTGTTGCATATGAGCAAATTAACTTTTGTTCACAATTATAGGCAGCTATTTAAATATTTTTCTCCTATCAATCTAAA
The DNA here is from genome assembly GCF_964263255.1 of Lissotriton vulgaris. Lineage (NCBI taxonomy): Eukaryota > Metazoa > Chordata > Amphibia > Caudata > Salamandridae > Lissotriton > Lissotriton vulgaris. The sequence goes on from NC_141698.1 coordinate 1,040,675,571, forward strand.
ATTCATAATCTCATTCAACTGTGATCCATTATCTCCGGCTAAATGAAATTGGTTCAAATTGTGTAATCATGACTGTTTACGATGATAATGTGTTTTGTAAAATATTGGGAATTATTAGTGCAAATACACCAGAAGGACACAGACGAGGGAAAGAGAGCAATTTTATTAGTAGATGGCTTCAATTATGATTTTTTTAAATATCTTGTTTGGAATTGGTATTACTTGGTGATATAAAATTGAACAATAAACACACTGCACTTTATGAGAGAATAGCAAGGTGATTCCAAATGCCATGGATGAGTGTAGCATATTTATGTCCAATTAAACCTGTAAAGTGATGTTTTAATGGTTTGTATTGTTATATCGTTTATATTTTATGGCTTATACTTGCAAGCCAAAATAATAACTTAACTCATTTATATATAAAGACATAATGGTAGCAACAAGCACAAGTATTTCTAAGTATCAGTGAGAGCCAAAAAAACAAATTATGTTTCATATTTTGTTGTTTCACATAGGTCCAGTGAGATGTGGTACGTGTGTCAACTTAAGTAGCCTGCCACCTTAACCCAGTGCACCATTCACTAACCCCATCCTTAAACTTCCCTCGGAGACCAGGCTATCCTGCAAAGAAACTTTCTTAGACTTTGTGTCGCTCACGTTTTTTTTACACAATTGTTTCAGAAGACATGCATGCAATCATTTCTCTCTGTCTGCCCACGATGTTTGGTGTTTTGGGACTCACCAAAACCTGATATCTACTCGTCCGGTAATCAACAATCCCAGGGCATACATTATATAATTATATTTAGACACTTTGAGTTTCCCTCTTATATTCAACTAGCAGCCCGTCCCGACGTTGTCCGGGTATGAATTGCTGCCGGCCAGTAGTATATTGTTTTATAGGATTTCGTTTTGATAGCATTTCTTATCTGTGACAGGCCTGTGAAACGCTCCGATTCACAGTGCACTGCTGATGCACTTAAGAGTGCGCGTTCAGTAGTGTGTGAACTCGAGTTTCCCTACTTTATTTTTCCTTGCAATATTATATAGCGCGAACTCGACAACATGGCATGAGCACAATTTACATTACAGAAGAACACATTCATTTGTGGTAGGCACGGGGAGACAAAACGATTTGCCTGGAATCACAGGATGTTGAGCTGATGCCGAGATTCGAACGTAGCTCCCCAGCTCTAAAGTTCGCAATTCTAGAACTTGTGGCGGGAGGTGTGTCTAAAAGTGTATGTCGGTGCTGCCCATCAATGAGAGAGACCTGTGCATTTTTCAAATTGGTGGTGAAAAAATATGAGTGTGTTGCTGGAGATGTGGGCTGCCGTGCCACCAATGTACTTACCTGGGGCGGGTAAACACCCATTATTCCGCAACTTTCTTTCCGCATTCCATCACTCCGCATTCTTTCATTAGGAAAGTACCATGACTCCGCAATGCCATTATAACGCATGGCATTACATTTTTTATGCTTTTACCACGCATACATTTACAACGAAATTCGTTGTAAATGCATGAATGGTAAAAGCATGTTTTTTTTTATGTTTGAATAAAGTAAGTATGGGTATAGGGGTATATGTTTTGGGGTACTGAGTATATGTTTTGGGGTGTTTGAGTATTTTAAGGATTCAGATATAGTTTTGGGGTACAGGGGTAGTTTAGGGATAGGTATTGGTTTTGGGGTACAGGGGTATTTTTAGGGTTCAGGACTAGGTTTGGGTTTTGGGGTACAGGGGTATTTTAAGGGTTCAGGGGTAGGTTTGGGGGTACAGGGGTATTTTTAGGGTTCAGGGCTAGGTTTGGGTTTGGGGTACAGGGGTATTTTAGGGTTCAGGGGTAGGTTTGGGTTTTGGGGTACATGGTTATTTTTAGGGTTCAGGGCTAGGTTTGGGTTTTGAGGTACAGGGGTATTTATAGGGTTAAGATGGGTTAGTGTTTAAGGGTGTTGGGGTATTTTAAGGAGTACGGGTGGGTTATGATTATGGGGTGCAGGGGTATTTAATGGGAGCAGGGTGGGATTAGCACACGATATGAGACATGGCATGAAGGGCGGAAAGTACCACACGCCCCCAGTGTTTGTCACGCCCCCAGCACACGCCCACAGCACAACGCAGACACGCCCACAAGGGACTACTTTGCTGGCACGGTTCTTTTACCTTTTAAATGTATATGGTGGGCGTCTGCATAGCCTATGACCTTCTGCTGCAACTGCTCTTTCCAACGCTGTAGTGGGTGTTGTGATTGGTGCTGTGGTTCCTGAAATTACCCGCCTCAAAAGTTTGGGCTCTCTCTTTATTATATCAGTATGGATGAGGCTGGGGTTGAGGCGTCTGGATGAAAGTCTACCAAAGGTTCTATGTGACTTCGAAAAACTTAATTTTATAGCTCTAAATAGTATGGAAAATGCATCTTCCTGGTTCCCACATCAAATACAGGGAGGCTTATTTTAGATATGGTGCCAACTGACAGTTAGTTCATCAATACCATGATATCAATCTTTGAACATTGGGGCTCGTCATACTAGTTGATCTCATACATATTGAGAATGTGTCTGATTCTCTTTTAGCAATAGTATTCCCCACAATTGTTGTCAATTGCAACCTTCACATCGGAAAACAATTGAACTTTATCTCTTCTGGCCAGCTCATCCAATTCCAAACAATTTAGGGTGTCCCTTTCTTGTAATCCCTTCATTTTGTGTGGGCCAGTTTGGGAGCACCTCCCTTGTTAATTTGTTCTTCTGTCCAACCATATTTTTCCAGGACACTAATTCTGGACTATAATCCGAGCAGCTAAAATATAGGTAAAACTTTGTGTATGCGTACCATGGATGTGCTATACACACAGTAAGATGCTATCCGCATATAGTGAAATACTGTCCTCTCTTTGAACTTCCCAGCAAAATCCACTTATCAACAAATCAGACAACCAAAAAAGACAATGGCTCCATGGTCTAAAGAAAAAGGAGAGACAGAAGCCCTGTCTGGTTTATTTGATTTGTTCAAATTTAACTCATGACTTGATTCTAATGACCAAGCTATTTTCTGCAAGACCCCCAGTAAAAAAAAAGTCACGGTCGAGTCAAAAGCTTTTTCATTGTACAGCCGGTGACAACATTGAGAGGAAACAATACTTTTCATCTGACTGATGCCGTTCTAAAGGTGATGGAGGTTCAGCCTGGTTGACCATTGAGGCATGAAACCAGACTGATCCTGGCGTACCTTGGACTTTTTGTTTCACTTTATGGAGTTATATTGAGCGATATCAGGAGAATTCGTCATCTGCCTTATCCTGCATATGAATCAGTGTGTTGGTGGCCTGAAACTTATCTATAAATAACTTATAAATACCTTTCCATCTGTCTTTGCCTGCAGACATACTTTCAGAACTTTGTCACCGAGGTTGCCAGGCAAACACTTAAATAGTGTCACTGACGTGTCTTGGCCCAGGTACTTTACCCAACTGCAGTTGTTTTGTATGAGTTGCAACATCCTCCTCCATAAGATTTTCATCCAGTTTTAGTATGTCACTTTCCAACAGGTGATGGAGTTTCAGGTCAATCCAAAATCTTTCCATAAGGGACCCATCATCTTACAGTTTGATCCAATACTGTGGCAAACAGCAATGTGCAAACCACAGGTCACATCCAGAATCCCTCACACTATTTTTCTTTGGAGATTCTTTACCCTCCCTACCCATCAGGAATTCTTTTTGGTTCTTCTGACCCATGCTCTATTTACCCGGCCTCGTTTTCACACCCGTAGGACCTCGCCTGGGACCCCACATTGTGAGTCTTGGCCACATTAGTTGCAGACCTGCCTAAATTAGTCAGTCAGAAGTTTCAGTTGTTGGCTGTTCTGTTGGGGAAGCCAAATGCTTCAACTTCATTATGGTAGCTGACGGAAAATAGACAGTGGGGTCGGTGGTTTAGGGAGGTAGAGGCTTAGGGTTTAGAAACGTGGATTAAACACATGGATTGGTTTACGGTAGCGGATGAGTTCATATACAAAGGGAGGGGATGTCCAAAGAAATGAGAAAAATGTGGTTCCAGTGGAGAACGTACCGTGGGATCCTGTGACGGTGCAGATTTGGAAATGAGAAGAGGGCTGGAAGCATGTGCGAGGCAGAAGCAGACATTGTAATGTACATCAGTGTTTACCAGATTATTGTACTAAGACACTTTTGGCATGATAATATGTGTGATTGTAAGCTCTGTGATTTATTAATATGTTAATTAATATTAACAAGATGTTTAAAAAAAGAAAAGCTTTGACTTTAGATCCTAAATCAACTGCTGCTGGCCCTTCTACGTGATTCTGGACACATTATGCCCTCTGAGGACAGCCTTAAGAGTCTCCCAGAGTGTAATATTTATATTAATTGACCTTCATTTTCCTCGAAGTATTGAGACAACACCATCTGCAGTTGGCAGCCACCCAGTTCCTTAATTAGTTTGCATTCGATCACCATATTTGTATCCCTCTCCAGCGAAGTACACCCACAGATCCAATCAGTGGAGAGGGCTCTGAGCATCCCCTCCAATTCCACCTTCAAAGAGGGAGATAGTCGGCCCAGGAGATGAAAAAGTAATAGACGCACAAACAGCAGATTTGCTTGCAGTCTCACATGCGTCATGGAAGGAAAAGGGGAGTTTCACCCTTCCCAAATATCTCTCTCTCTCTCTCTCTCTCTCTCTCTTTCATTCTCTCTCTCTCTCTCTCTCTCTCCCTCCCCCCCTCGATCTGAAACATTCTCTCTTTCATTCTCTCTCTCTCCCCCTCCTAGAGCTGAAACATTCTCTCTTTCATTCTCTCCCTCGTTGCTGTGCCTCCTGAAATAAATCCTGTGGCTCTGGAGACGGAGGCAGCGGTTGTCCATCTTTTAAAACTAGACTCCCAACGACTCACAGCTCCCGCGGAATGCCCATTGGAATTAATGGCCCATTTTACTCTGTGTGTTGCGATACTTAGAGCTGAAGCACCAACTCCTAATGTTTCGCAGTTAGCAAATGCTTTAGTGACGGCATCTATTCTTGAAAAAAAGAGTGTTTGACTCCATTCTGTATTTGTCTGTAGAAAAATAATTAATACAGCCGGGAGAATGTTGTGTGTTGACACGAACTAAATTAGTAGACATCAGTCAATGTGGATTTATTGTTTAGTTAATAAAAACCATAACAATTTACATACATACAATATTAAATAACGATATCCATCCAAATCCTAAAATTACTAAAAAGCCATATATCTGAAAGAGACTATTAGTTCTAGATTGATTACTTTAGAATTACCCCCAGGCGGCAGACTGGATTTTACTGTCCCATTAAAATTGTTTCTGAAAAAGCAGGATCCACTCCATAGGGAAAGGTGGAGTAAAAATTAGTTTTAGTGAAACCTTGTAAGTTGAGTGTGTGAGAAAAGGAGGGGTTAAAACCAAATACTGGTGTTTAAAGTGCGTGGTATGTATGTATGTATGTATTCCAGTTTTGTATAGCGCAAAACACTGTCACCCAAAGGGTATCCTGGAGCTTTGACTGACAAACCAGCACACGGGCGTAAAGATCACACTACTCTAGGAAAGAGATGGGTTTTTAGATTTCTCTTAAAGAGAGGAAATTCGCTCATGCTCCTCAGATGGAGTGGGAGAGAGTTCCAAAGACTGGCGGCAGCGAAGCTGAAGGAACGGCCGCCCATCCTTGACCTTTGAAACCTGGAAACCGTAGACAGGTAAGCGGAAGAGGAGCGCAAGGTACGTGGAACAGTGTACCAGGAGAAAAGATTCTGCAGCATGCCGGACCCTGCCCATGCAGCGCCCTAAAAACCAAGCATGAGGCCTTGAAAAGGATCCGCTGTTGGACCGGTAACCAATGAAGGTCACGCAGCGCCGCAGTGGATGAAGCGGAACGCGGACGGGACAAAGCTAGCTTAGCCGCCATATTTTGAATCCGTTGTAGCTTGCCGACCAAGTTCTTCGGTGCACCCAAAAGCAATGCGTTGCAATAGTCCAATCTGCTCAGTATGATCCCCCGTACCGGCGCAGATCTGGCCGGGACTGGGAGCATAGGAAGGACTTTGCGCAGCATGCGAAGCAGTACCATACAAGTGGCCACGGTCTTGTTGGCAAAGCTATCCAATTGAAGATTGGGCTCAAACATGACTCCCAGATTTCGCACAGAGTCCGCTGCTGTCCCTGATCCGGGAAAGAAGGAAGGCCAGAAATCCTCTGGTAGTGAGCGTGGAACACGGTCAGTGGAACAGTAAAGCACCTCTGTTTTAGACCTGTTGAACTGGAGTGAATTGGAACACAACCAGTCTGCTGTAGCTGACATACAGCGATGAAAGGTCTCCAACGCAACTGCCTCTCCACCCTCCAGCGAAAAGATCAATTGGGTGTCATCGGCATAGTTAAATACCGAGATACCAAAAGTGCCAATAAGATGGATAAGCGGTCGGAGGTACAAATTAAACAGTATTGGGCTGATGGCAGAGCCCTGGGGCACCCCCTGCCCAACCTTCCGCACACCAGATCTAAAAGGCGGCAAGGCCACCACTTGCTGTCTATTATGGAGGTATGAGACTAGCCAGTCTCTAGCCAGCCCTGTTACCCTGTGCGAAAGATTGACGTGAATCGCAAAGAAAACTGCAAGCTGAAAGTCTGAGGACACTTAGGTTGTAGCGTTTCCAGACTATTTAACTCAAGGTAAACCCTTCATCTCCCCACACAACCTTGTGCAAAAAGGACAACTTGGACTAGAGTGCATAGGAAGGCTAAAGGCGAAGGAAAAGTGCATAAAGTTGTTTCACTCTGATCTATCTGCTTGATATTGCAACTAAGAACAACATACTTATAGAAACTAACAATCACTTACCAATCACTTTGCGGTTTTCAATTGCCTTAAGTAAGGCAATTAAGATTGTATGTAATGGCTGCAGCTTTTGTTTTCAGGAAGGTTGTGTGGGCTGTTAGTTTAAATTAATATTGTCTGACATCGCCCAATCTCTACAAGACCCAAGGCTGCTCTAAATGTTGCTGAATCAGTATTCCCTGAGCTGTACTGTGTTAGAGGTGTCTGGGAGCTTTACAACTAGATTTGACAAGACCCTGCACCATGAAGTCTAAGGTGGGAATGAATACCAACAATATACATAAATGCCTGTTTTCCACTCAGCAGCAGTATCCATTTAGATTTTTTTTTAATACAGTTCCATCTCTCTTGACCACCCCCTTAAGCCGGAATGAGACATTTGTTACACCAAACTGATTTTCTCCGATCATGTAACCATGGTGGCCTCTGCTGACTTTTTCACTTTAAACCTCCTGAAGAAAATCCATATATTTCTTCCGCTGGATCTAAAGAAAACAGTAATCTCGTCCCTTGTGATTTTTAAGTTGGATCACTGTAATGCGCTGTGTGTGGGTGCACAACAGAATGCCCCTAACAAACTTCAGATGCTACAGAATGCAGCGGCCTGTATCCTGCTGAACCTCCCAAAGTTTAGCCACATATTGCAGAGCATTTGCAATCTCCACTGGCTGCCTGTTAGAGAGCGGATACAATTTAAACCCTTGTGCCTGGCCCATAAGGCCCTTCACAATGTTGGCCCTCTCTCCCGCAATCCATGATCAACTGGTATACTCCCTCGCGCAGCCTTCGATCCCTTAATGCCAACAAGGTGGTGGTTCTGAGGATAAAGAAAGCTACCTGGGGAGTAAAACGTTTTTCCTACAATACCTGTAATTGGTGGAATGCTCCGCCTGTGCACCTGAGCGCGCCGCAGATAAATCTGCTCAAGTTCAGAAAGCTTCTTAAAACCTGGTTATTCCCTGCAGTCCCCTGATGATTAGATTGCTCTTGGCTTGATGGAACACTCCCTTAGACACAATGCCAAGATGCCTTATTGGTAGATCCGTGCTTTATAAAATATATTACCATTAACAATAGTGAGTATTCCCCTTGCCTTCCAAATGACTCTAGTTCTCCAGGAGGTGAGTCTCCTGCAAGCAAAGTCCTGTTTTTGTCTATTGTGGAAATGATTGATGCCCATGCATCCACTCATAGTCCATTACATGGTATTGCAAGGCTCCACTGTTGCCTCTGTTGTGAACGCTCAACATCTCAGATTTCTCAGAGACTTTCAGATATACCATGTGTGCACCCTGAAACAACCAACTGTCAGACATCTAGAAAAACAGACATAACCTCTATTATTATGCATCCAAACTTTATTAAGAGAAATTCAGGGAACACATAGAACCACTCCCCACTCCAGACAAACTCATATCCCCAGAAACATAACTGCATCAGTTAACATTGTAATGAAATACAAATTTAATTTGGGTAAACATTGTAATGAAATAATTGTTAATGCCAACAAGAATATCCTGGGTGACCATTAAAAGGTCTTCCGGTAGTCCAAACCATGTGCTTCTTACCAAACTATTTCTACACAGACGACTTTGGGCACCTACCCTCCAAGAGTTCACTTTGTTACTTCCTCATGAACAAGTTGAAATCAGAGCAAAATTATTTCAATCAAGTGCCAAGCTTCGCATCCAGAAAATGACAATGTATCCTGCGGTGCAGCATGAGAGATCACTACCATCCAGGGGCTCCTTACTATTTAAGTGAGGAGTCGTGAATTTCATCGATCAACATCTATAACCTAAGGGTCCTCTCGAATGTAACCGCTCTTCTCCCCTAGCCCTTGCCGGGCACTCTGTTTGTGCATCTGCTCTGTAGGCCATCATTCTGTCTTGCAATTTTCATACTTTTTATGCCCCAGCTTTTTGATGGCTGCTTCTCTAGCCAATTCTACTCTGTCTGAGGTTCATCAAGTGGATCTTTTTTTCTACTAACACCACCTTCAGTTGAACGTTGAATAAGAGGATTCACATAAGGCTACATTCTTGCATTGTCCTCATAACTGTATCATAACGTAGCCACTCCTTTTGGACTGTCTGCTTACAAACCAGAATGATGATGATGTTGGAATTTTCAACAAGAACAGAGCTCCATCATATTGCGGCCTGTACTTTGGCTGTATTATAGCTTGATAATTATGGGGTACTCCCAGTCAGCAGAGGAGCTGATGCCCTATCAGGTCTGGGAACCTAGTTAGGGTATCTACAGTCCAGTTCTCTATGAAGAGTTCCACTCTGCAACTCCAAGATTCAACTGTTACTTTTCTTGAATGACCCTCCAGGTGTTCACTTGCATTGTGGAGCAGTTGAGACTACCTCTTCCATGCATCAATCTGGAACATAAGTGTTTTCACCTCTCAGTCCGCAGATCCCGTCTTCGGTGTTGTCAACCATGTTCATCATTTTGTAACAGGCCCACCCATTCATGCCACTTTCAAAGCTGAAGTTAATGACCTGCCCATCCCTTTTTGATCCATCATGTCCTCCCATTAGAGTCACGGGCAAAGTATTTGTCCATTAATGACCTTTATTTTGCTTGACAGGCCAGTCCCTCTCCCGCTGTGCAGAACATAACACTGTCTCCTATCAGTCCAGCTTCTTCTGGTCCACACTTCAAGTAAGTCCTGCAGTAGCATATCAGCCAGCCTGGGGCTCTTTGCACCATTGTCTGTGCTGCAGTCATTGAGCCTGAAGAGCTTGGTGGTTTTTATTGTAAATCTGTTTTCTTTTCGAATTAAAATTATAACACAAGGCCAGGTATACACAGACTCATGCCCACAACCCTATTCAGGGCCGGCCACGTAGTATAGAAGTGCCTCTACGAGTATAAAAAAGCAGTAGCAGGGTAATTTAAACACAGCATGTCGCCTACAACCCTTATTGGGCCGGCCGCGTGACCTAGCATGTAAAGCAATGTTGGTTTGTTGTGGTGATTCACAGGGCCCTTTAAGAACATAAACATTAGAACGCGGGCAAGGGGCCCTGAGAAAGAGAACCGTGATGTGCGGAAAGGAAGGAGTCCATGTGGGCGGGCGGGGGGGGCAGGATCAATGGTGAGTGCTAAAGGGGATCCTATTACTTATTAAAGGAGGTTACGCGTGGTGTTAATCCGGCTGTGGGAGCAGCCTGTCTGGGTCAGGCGGAAGGACCGCATCTTCAAAGAGTCGCAGCGCTCTAAGTTTGGCGGGTAGATAGCGTGCATGTTCTAGTTTGCAAAGGTACTTAATTAGGGGTTGCCAAACAGCGGTGAAGCGAGTGTCACATGCTTGTAGACATGCTGTAAATAGCTCCATGGTTATGACATGCCATAAGCGCACATACCAAGTGGCAATTGGGGGGCCTCCGCCTTCTTCCAATACAGCGCTATAAGTTGCTTGGCTGCTCCAAGCATATGCAGTGCTATAATCCAATCGCTACAGGTGATTGCCTTTAGATTGACTGGTTTGATGCCCAAGAGGATCGAGTTTATGGATTCAGGCAGGAGGAAGTACCCGTTTGATATGACTAAGGACTTCCTTCCAGATCAGGGTCAGGAGCGGACAGGCCCACCAGATGTGTATGAAAGGGGAAGAAGCAGGGAACATTTTGTGCAGGCGATCAGGTGTGTAATACCATTGAGTCATGATTGTGTATGCATTTTCCCTTTGCGAGATACTGCGGTAGACCTTAGGTATGTTGCGTCATAAGCGATTCCACTGCGTCAGTGTAATTTCTGTGGCAGACGTCAGTTGCCACTTGTGCTGGTACGGATGGGTATGCAGCGCCGGGGGGTGTTGTAGGATCTGATATGTGCGAGAGATAAGGCCCTTCGACTCATCAAAGGAACAGACCAGCCGCTCAAAGGGGGTGAATGGACTAGTGGCCGCCTGCTGCATCTCCAACGAGGAGACCCAGTGTCGCAGTTGTGCATATTGTAGTCCAGCTCCCAATGGGAAGTGAAATTCTTCTCTGCACTGCGCAAAGGTCTTAAGTGATCCCCCCTCATAGAGATCACTGACCACGCTGCATCCCCCCTACACCCATTTAGAAAACACTTGGAAGCGGTGAGCGGGGGAAATAATGGATTACCTGCGATGGGAGTGTGGGGTGAGGGAAAGGTTGTAAGACCCCTGCGCACAGCCACCTTGTCCCAGATATCCAAGAACGTTTTAGTGGGTACAGCCATATAGGCGCTTCTGGAGCGTGCTGTACGGTGGAGCCACGTAAGGTCCCAGATGGTGTGCCCAGTTACCATCCTGTCCATATAGAACCAGATCTTTTCACTTTCAGTGGTTGTTCATTCCGAGGCAAAGCGGAGATGAGAGGCCCAAAAATAGTCTAGAAGATTGGGACAGTCTAGCCCTCCCCGATCAGCTTGGCAGTTTTTAAGCACAGATGGAAGTAACACTTTGAGTTGGTCAGGAGTTTGCCAAACTGTGGCCCCCATAGGTGCTACACTGTGGCGAGAGGAAGAAATGTAAAGCACTAGGCACTAAAAGCACAAATTGCGCCTGGGGGAGGGGGCCTAGTGGGAAAATCAATAACCAATCCATTTCACAGAGTTCTTGAGGCCCAGTGCACCCTCATAGGCTGATAGGCTGATCAAGCGACATTGGATAGCACATCTACCAATAGTTGAGTGCTAGAATGATGATGTAGTACATGCACAGCATATCTTACATCACAGCTACACGTGTCCTCAAGCCTCTCTCACCAATCAGAGACCCTCCTCCCACATGATTGCGTTGGAATTCCTTTCCTTTTCACCCAAAGCACTGAGTGTGAGGAACTCCGCATGTTCCTCTGTTTACACAGCACAGACAGGGATACTTCAGAATGGACATTTTGTATTCTCTAGGCTATGGGCATTTTCATGAAAGAGCAATGGAAAGGAGAAGAGGACTCCTTCTTCCTGAAGTCAGACCTTTACTTTAGGGATGGGCATGTTGTATACGAGCCTCAGAAAGTAAGGATGGACTTTTACTTTCTTGACTGAAGAGCCTCAGAAAGTAAAAAAGGACTTCAACTTTCATTACTGAAGAGCCGCAGTAAGTATGGAAGGACTAGTTCTTTCATGACTGAAGAGTCACAGAAAGAAGAAAAGGACTCCTACTCTTGTGACTGTTCATGTGAGACTGCAGAGTTCCGCACATGTTCTGCTCAGTGGAGTCCTAGCTGTGTTTTAGGTGGTGAAGACAGAAGCCTGCCTTCTTTGAGGCAGAGACCCGATGTTGCAGTGGTTGTCGCGGGAACTTGCGGATCACGAGCTGCTGGCACCTCTGATACCGATCTCACCTTCCACTGCCATGCTCATCGGGTGAGGACTTGCGGCTCCTGATTTGCTGGCAACCTTGACCCCGATCTCCCCTTCATCTGCTGCACACATCCTAGAGAGGAGTCGCTGCTGCAATGCACCACTCCTTGAGGTCCATAGGAATCAGACTCGAACCTGCACCACTGGAGGGGAGGCAGCCATCCCGTAATCGTTTGCACTCCGCTGCAGACCTCTATGTCGCCTATGAGGGCAGCCTGTTCCTGTTCCTGCTTCTGCCCTACACTATTTGCAGCCGCTGGCACCTAGCATGTAGCACCCACATCTGGCAATTCATTCCGCACCCACTGTTACTGCTAGCTGGTGCGCTGAACATTGGTGGTGGTAAGTGCCCTCACCTCGATGTTTTATGAGCCATCCTCATCTCAGCAATGGCTCTCTATATGCGTAAGTGAGACTCTCCCTCTACCCGGCCCTGCTCCCGCTGGAAATCTCGCCTGGTGCAGACTGGAAGTTTTTCCTTAAGTATGAGCCAGCTTCACACACCGATCCTGAGTCTTAGGTCACGGGTACAGCCTTGAGCCCCCGAACTACCCCTTGCTGAGCTCCTTGACTCGCAGTGTGACCCGATAATCAGCTACCCTTGGCTTCATCACTGGTTTCCCGTTTCCTCCTTCACCTTGCACATTATCAATGGGACCCTGTTGATTGATGCTGTTTTTCATCTGACCCGCCTGCTCATGCTGGCTCGTACTAGATTAAGAGACGAGGAACATTAGAATCACACTCCGCTTCCACTAAACTGCCTATACTCTCCTTACTTGCATAATGCTGGAACCATACATTGTAATTTATTTCACTGACCCCAACACAGTTTGCAAGACCGTGATTATTCGATAATATCTTGTCTTTTCATATGACTTTGAACTCGAGAGACTCGCGTTATACATAAAATCTCTGATGGTAACAAATGTGCTTTCAGTCCCTTCTAATGGCCTTCCAAACCCCTGTTGACTCTAATCTTGTTCTCCACCAACTAACTTCTAAGGTATTACCATTCATTTGAAGTTCTCTTGTCTCCTCCCAACAATGCCATCACTTGGGCCACCAGATCACTCACCTTACCTAGGCAGTGCTTGCAATACACAACTTCCGCCATATCCTGACTGGGACTGGACTGCACAATGTCCTGCCCCTCCACAATCCCCCCAACTCTGCTCTTGAGAGATTTGGCCACAACTCTTGGAGCATAAAGTTTTCAGAAAATTCAGACACAACCTTCTCAAATAGGTCCCTGAAAGACTAAAAGCAGATACCTACTAAAGTGCCAACAACAGTAACAAGAAAACTGACCTCATCTTTTACTCTAAACGCCCTGCAAAATGGAGAAACACCTTCCTACTCCACCTACATATCACAAAATCCTCAAACATCCCTCATGGAATTAAACTCCTTATGGAATTAAACTCACAACTGCCCCTCCCAAAGCTTTAGAGGGGATATCTCCCTTGCCATCTACAGAACGGGGATCATACTGATCCAAGTTTCTGACCAAAACCTCACCATCTTTGATCGACACTTCCTGTCACTTCTTTCCTCACTAACACAAGTTATTTCTACCATCAACCTTTCCCCTTCTTTGACAGTCAGTACCCAACTCGCTTCCCCCAGGACTCCTCTACCACTCAAGCCATCGCTGCTCCCGCTTCACTCACACGTTGTAGTCCAAGAAGTGTTAATCCATCCAACATCACACACGCCCTTACACTTGATCACATGACCATGCTGCCCCTTGACATGCTCACCAGGCATGAGCGCACTAGCCTGACTTCCAGTCCTTATACTACTCTTCCCCTCTCAAACTCGGCTCTCCTTACCCTACCCTCCCAACCCAAACTAACCACGCCTTCCTCCCAATTTGACGACTGTGCCCCCTCCTCCTTTGTTGATCACCTGTCTACCCCATACATGACTCCCCAGATTCAACCCTTCCCTCCCTACCAAACCACCCCTTCCTCCCATCTCGATAACTCTGCCCCTTCCTACTCCTCTGTGGATTGCCTTTCCCTTCTCGAGACCCTACGCCTGTCCATTCCCCCCAAAAAGACAGCCTCCTTAATATTCTCAACCAGCGCTTGGGTCGAATAGAACAGAAACTTGACTCCCTAACTATAGACCTCCCTCATTTAAAATCTAGTTTTGTGAACATAGCCATATCCCTAATCTACTCCGACCCGAATAGGGAACTGCTTTCCCAAAAACAGATCTCCTATCAACAGCCAACACTCCATCATATCCACTTCACCCCTGAGCCGACGATCCCAAATGCCCCCCCGAGCCCTCAACCACCTACCCCTCTGTGAACCTGAATCACTCAGCAAATCTTACAACTCAAATACCTCTCCTACAGACCTCAAACCTCCCTCTAGAATCACTGTAACCTTGGGCACGTACCGACACCTCCGATCCTGCACATCACCAAGATCACCCGCAGGGTACACCACTATCCAGACTTTGCACTCCATGAACACTAGTCCCAGCTCTCTATCCTGAATGCTCATTAACTGCAGATCAGCAGTTAGACTCGCCACCGAACTAGGCAAAACGATACTTGAGGACGACATTGACATCGCATTTCGGACCGAAAGCTGGCTCAACAAACGTTCCACCCCCTACTAGACCTGCTTATTCCTCCTGACAACTGTATCCTTAGACGGGACAGACTAGGACAAACTGGGGAGGGCTAGCGATCATTCTCAAATGATAAATTCTCATCATTACACTACAACCCATGAACTTCCAGACCGTTGAATACCTTGGGGTCGTACTCGCAACTAAAGCCATCACCCCCGTCATACTCCATACCTTCTACCATCCTCCTGGTGATCGCACAATATTCGCTGAAGAATTAAATGACTTTATCACACAGCATTCCCTTACTAACTTCAATCTAATTTTTCTTGGTGACTGAAACCTGCACTGGAACAATAACACTGATACCACAGTCCGCAGTTTAACCAACTATCTTGATATCAATGACTTCGAACACCTATGCAATTCCCCGACCCACGAGAAAGGCTCCACTGCTCTACTCTTTATGTCAAAATCTCCAGACTAGAGCTTGTCTCTATCCGATGCATCAAACCTGTTGATTGGTCTGACCACCATCTCATCATGTTCAATCTCTATACCCCCGCCCCAGACTTCTTCTAGCCCCCGCTATCAAACCCACGTATTGGGCCCAGAACATCAAACACATCCCTCAAACGGACCTGGAAGCAATGGTTAACCCTGGGCAGTGAACTCCGCTCCGTTTGCGCAGTTTGCAGAGATTTCCTTTGAACACGCAGAGTTCCCAAAAACTCCGCTCTGCGGGGTGGAGTTATTTTCCTCGAGCGTAATCGTTAGCATCAAGTTGGCGAGCAAGGAAAATCCACCTACCAGCGAGATTTTTACTCGCTTGCGCTCACACAGGTCTACTTGGCGAGCGAGGAAAATCTACCTCCTGGGCGGGTGGATTGAGGAACCTTTTGTTTGCATTGAGAAAGCTGCTGCTCGAGTAGAAAATGTACTCGAGCAGCAAAAAGGAAGCTGTGCCCTCTTTTACTGCGCATGGCGCAGATTGCAATGATTTTACAGCGCGGGACAAACACCCAGCGCTCAAAATCACTGCGAACAGCATGACCCTAACGCACTCCGCTGCTCGCGGAACTCCGCGTAGCACGGCAGAGTTTTTTTGTCACTTTTCTGAGTTCCGCATAGCAGAACTTGGCGAACTCCAGCCAGGCCTAGCTAAGGTCCTTTCCCAGCTACATTCACAACCCCTTATTCACACTGTCGATGACCTTACTGCCCACTATAGCTCAGCCATGGGAGAAGTGTGGCTCAGGGGTTAGAGGCGGCAGACCTGGAGCTTGAGTTTCGGCCCTGGACCAGGGTTCAATTCCCCGCCTCGGCGGGTCTTGGGCTCAATAATCCCACGGACTCGATAATTCTTGCTCCGGTGCCTTCTCGACTCACGGGTTCACACTCTGCGACTCTGGGCAATAGCTTGCTTAATCTCCACATCGGCCCTTTGCGGCGGGATGCCTGGCTTTCACCTTGTGGATACCCTTCCAGGGCTATCTCACAGGGGAATACCAGGACGGGTTCCCTAAGCAAGCGCGGAGATGCCCCAGGGTAAGTCCTGCGCTATATAAGTTTCATACATTTACATTTACACCATGACCACTGTGCTCGACCAAGTCGCACTGCTTAAACTTAAGCAATCCATAAATATTCAGTTCAGATTCTGGTTTAACTCTGACCTCAACATCGCAAGGAGACTATTAAGACAAACAGAAAGATGCTGGAGACAAAACCCCTCTCTGGCTCACCTCTCAGTCTTAAGATCCGAACGGCTTGCATACAAGAAATACATCTTTAGAGAAAAAGCCACTTTCTAGCGCAATCAACTGGTTTGTGCGAAGAACAGACCCAGCGAACTCTTCAACATAATCAAACATCAAACTACCACTACCTCACAATCTAATACACCAGTCACCATTAAACACTGCAAAAATCGCTAACTACTTCCCTGACGAAGTTGCAAACACTCACCTTACTCTTATTCATGATACCAATCTGTCATCCTAGTCCAGCTGTATCACTGATCCTTCAGGCGCCTCTGACACCGCCTCCCTAGGCTCAATGACCACCACGTCCCAACAAAACCTGAAATCAATCAGGATTGCCATCTGCCCAAAATCAATCCTAAATGGGCAGGCTTTAAACCTATGACTGAAAATGATGTCTTCAAAATAATAGCAAACTTGAAGCCTACTCCTCAGACTTCTCATCCACTGCCCTCCACCTTAGGACAGAACATCAAATATATCATCTCCCACCTCTGGACCAAAATCAATAATGCTTCTCTCTCCTCAGGCTGCTTGTTCCCAAGTCCCTCCAAATAGGTAAAGTCACCCTCATTCCCAAAGCTCCAGGGATGAACCCCATTGACTTTAAGAACCCCAGACCCCTCACAAACCTTCCCTTCCTAGCCAAAACACTGGCGAAATATGTCCTCCTGCAACTAAACCGACACATGGAAGAATTCAACCTCCACAACACTTTCCAATCAGGAAAGGTTGTAGCACCGAAACCACCAGGCTCAATATTTCAGATAACATTCACTGAATCCTGGATGAAGGCGATGCCTGTCTTGTAATCCTACTTGATTTATCTGGGGCTTTTGATACAGCAAATCACCCAGCTCTACTTGTAGCTCTCAGATATCGCACTGGTGTCAATGGCACTGTCCTGAAATGGTTCAGGTCCTATCTGCAGCATCTCCGTCTGCAAATAAAAATCCACAGTTGTCTCTCTAACCCAACTGCTGTGATGCAAGGCATACCCCAAGGCTCTGTCCTCTCCCCAGCCTCATTTAATCTCTTCATGGAACCTCTCACCGCCATTTTGAACCAAGCAGTGGTCAAATACCACCTATATACCGACGACAACTGAACCACACACTTATTAACATAATATCTTAGCTCCAAACCATCCATCATAAACTGAACCCCAAAAGACAGAAGTATTTCTCTTCTCCCGCAGAACTAATCCTTTGTCTAGCCTAGAATGGATCAAGAATCTGGACACTCTAAATTGCACCTTATTCCTCTCTAACTCCGTTAAGTCCCTGGGCATCACCTTGGACAAGAACATGTTCATGGTGGAGCACATCAGCAACTCTGCCAATGATAAATGGCTGGCTCAAGAAGCTCGTTCTTTGCAACATGACCAGCGAACTATAAGCCCAGATTCAACCGTCAACATCTCGCCCTTGAGACATTTGGCAGTCCATACGTACATATCTGCTTCCTTCCAACACAGCTGAAAGCTACTAACAGCCACATAGCCTAGGCATCTGCTTGGCGAGGTTGTCGCTAATGCTACCACGGTACACTCAGTGCCGCAATCTCCTCATCCCTCTGGGCCCAAGGAGGCCGACGCTGCCACCAGATGTCTCATACACCTCTCCTATCTGCAGACAAAGACCTGGGCCGGGTAGCCCTTTATGATTTTACGTCCTGTTGTATCAACATACAAGTACTGTTTAATTTAATTTTTTCTACAATTACAGTATATGTACAAATTGTCAACTTACGTGATGTGCACAGTTTCCTGAAAAAGAAAAATATAGCTTTAAAAAAAAAAACTCTGCCAAGGGAGAGCATGGCACACTCAGACACTTAAAGAAAGTAAAGCCATCTATCCCCCCAGATGATCTCAAGACTGTTGTGATCTCAAAACGTGACTACGGCAATTCTCTCCTTACTGGAACCCCTAAATGTCACCTGGCACCCACGAAAGCTGGTTTTAATGCAGCTCCCAGACTCCTCACCGGTACCAAAACATTTGACCACATCTCTTCTGCTCTTAGTAGTTGCAAATGGCTTCCCATTGAAGGCAGATGCTTTTTCAAGACAGCCTGCATCACCCACAAAGTTCTTCATACAAAACCCTCCCACTTCTTAGAAACCAGAATCCCAAGAGCTGGAAGAGTCTGAACTCTGAAAAGCTCTGACACTCTTCATTTCATTCTTCCAAACTTCAACGAAAAAATGTATTTCAGTTGCATTCCTTCTCAGGTAATGCTCTAAAGATCTGGAACTCGCTACCTAAAGATCTCCACGGTAACCCCTCCTTTCCCTCATTCAAACGTGAACTCAAATCTCAATAGCTACCTCTACAGGCACACAAACTGCTCTTCGTTCCCCTCGTTGATTAACACCTTCTAGATGTCCACATTACCTGCTCAATTGCCTAAATGTGACTTGTTCATTCGCCTTTTTTTTCCTGATGCCTTTTCCTCCATATACCCTGTTTTACTTTTGACTCTAATAACCATTGAGTGCTGTACTGCCTTGTGACGTTTTGTACCTCTTATGAACGTCATTATGTATTCGTATAACCTGTAAAGCGCTCTGATACTCTCGGGTCTAGCAGGCGCTATATAAAACTCAAATCAATAAAATGAAAAATAGATTAAATCAGTGGGTTACCGTAATCTCCAGTGTATCCAGAAACCGAATCGCAGTCAAGATGAGGGAGTTGCACATGCCAAACCGGTGTTCATTTTTAAGGCCAAATTTATTTTGAACTTCAACCTAGTTCTTGTCTAACGCAGCACAACCCTTTCTTTATTACAAGTGATTGTTTGTTACTAGTGTCCCTTTCTTTCTAGGTAAAGTTCCCAGGTGTGTATTCAGGGAACAAGAATCTGGAATGGTGCCATTATATGCAATTCTGAATTTAGAAAGCAGTGTTTTTGTAGGTAGACTATGAAAGTGTGTAGTTGAGAGTGGGTACTATTGTATATCTAAATACCCTAAGCCTGAGGGTGAGTTGTATGGTGCTTTTGTGAGAATTCAAGGCTGAAGTAGGTGAGGTCATCCGAAGAGCCAGGTCTTGTGGTCCTTTCGGAAGGCATGCAGTGTTGGGCTTCGTCTGATGATGAGAGGGAGTTCCTTCCAGGTCTTGGCCGCGATGTAGAAGAAGGATCTGCCTCCCGTTCTGGCTCTGTGGATGCGTGGAATTTCAGCCAAGGCTACGTTGGCTGAGCAGAGGTTTCTCTTTGAGGAGTGGAAGGAGATTTTTCGTTGAGGTATTGGGGTCCAGAGTTGTTGAGGGCCTTGTAGGCGTGTGTGAGCAGCTTGAAGGTCACTCTTTTTTCGACGGTTAGCCATTGGAGGTCTCAGAGGTGCTGGGTGATGTGGTTGTGTCGTGGGACAATGAGAACGAGTCTGTGTGAGGCGTTCTGGTCGGTCTGGAGTTTGTTGAGAAGAGATTTGTTGATTCCGGCGAAGAGGGTGTTATTTTAATCCAGCCTGCTGATGATGAGGCGTGGGTGATGGTCTTTCTGGATTCGGAGGGGATCCATTTGATGGACTTGCGGAGTATACAGAGGGTGTTGAAACATATGAAGGATACGGCGTTGATCTGGCTGTTCATGGTGAGAGAGGAGTCGAGTATGATGCTGAGGTTGCGGGTGTGGTCAGTGGGGGTGGGAGGGGTTCCTGGGCGGGGGCCACCAGGTGCTGTCCCAGGCGGTGCGGGTGGATCGAGGACGAGGACTTCCATTTTCTCCGCATTGAGCCTCAGGCAGCTGCTGCTCATCCAGGATGCAACGTCCTTCATTCCTTCCAGGAAACAGTGCCCGGTGATGTTGGGTTCCTTAGTGTGGGAGAGGATGACCTGGGTGTTGTCGGCGTAGGATACTATGCTGAGTCCATGTTTTCTGACGATGGTTGAGACGGGGCATATAGATATTAAAGAGTGTGGGGCTGAGGGAGGATCCTTGAGGTACTGCGCATGTGTTCTGCCATAGAGGAAGGAGCGGATCCAATCTGAGGTTGTTCCCTGTATGCCGGCGTCGTGCAGTCCGGCGGCTAGTGTGCGGTGGGAGAGGGTGTTGAAGGCTGCTGAGAGGTCTAGTGGGATGCGGGCTGCCGTGTGACCTTGATCGAGGAATGTGCGGATGTCGTCCGTGGTGGCTAGGAGGGCAGTCTCAGTGCTGTTCTTGCTGCAGAATCCGGATTGGGATGAATTTAGGATGTTGCTGGATTCGATGAAGTGTGTTAGCTGGGTATTGACGATTTTCTCTGTGACTTTGGCGTCACAGGGGAGGGGAGAGATAGGCCTGTAGTTCTTGAGGTCCGTTGGGTTTGCGGAGGGCTTCTTGAGGAGAAGCTTGACTTTGGCACGTTTGCAGTCATCGGGGAACGTGCCTGTTATGAGGGTGTAGTTGATTGACCGTCGTAGTTTCGGAGCGATGGCGGCGTCTTCATAGTCATTGCGGTGTCTTCTGTGGTGACAGGAGTCCTGGTGAGAAGGGTCGGCTTGGTGGCATTGCTGGTGAATGGTGTTGGTCAGTGCCTTGGTCGTTGAAGTTGACGTAGAGTGTCCTCATCTTCTGGTGGAAGAAGGAGCTGAGTTTGTTGCAGAAGTCCTGGGAGGGAGGGACGTCGGAGGTTTCGCTTTATGGTCTGGTGAATTCTTGTATGACGTGGAAGAGTTCCTTGGAGTTGGAAATGATTCTGTCCTGAACGGAGTTTCTCTTCGTAGATCTGATGAGTTGGTGGTGTGCCGTCGTGGTGGCTCTGTAGGTGGTGCGTGCTTCCGGGGTTTTGCTACTCATCCATGATTTCTCCAGTCGTCGGCGCGATGGCTTGGATTCTTGTAGGTCTGTGGTGAACTAGGTGCCTTTCGTGTTGTTGTCTTTCGGATTTCTGGAGGCTGGCGAGCATATTTGCGCAGTCGGCGATTCATTGGTGGTGGTGGTTGGCTGCGGAGTAGGAATTGGTCGTAGTGGGGGAGGGTGCGGCTGAGGGCGGAGGTGAAGTGTCCTTTGGTCATCTTGCTCCAGTTTTTGTGCGGGGGGCATGGCATTGGCTTGCTTGCGGTTGGTTTTGAGAAGGAGAAGTGGACACATTGATGGTCCGTCCAGAGAGGTTGCGTGGTGTGACTGAGGCAAATGTTGTTTCCTCCGGCGAACATGGGGTTGAGGGTGTGTCCCGCCGTGTGGGTGGGGGTGGTGAAGAGTTTCTTCAGTCTGATGTTGGCGAGGTTCTTTAGGAGGGCAGTGGAGTTGGGTTCGCTGAGGTTGTCAAGGTGGCAATTCAGGACTCCGAGCAGTGCGTAGTCCGTGGAGGCGAGGACATGGGGTGCGATGTAGTCTGCGATTATGTTTGTGAATGGGGAGTGGGTTCGGGGTCTGTAGGCGAGAGTTCTGCGTAGAGTCGTTATAGAGTTGAGCTGGATCTCGAAATGGATGTGTTCCATGGGGGCGAGGCATCGTTTGAGATGGAGGTTGTAAGTCAGAGGGCGCTTTTGTGGAAGATGGCAAGGCATTCTCCAGGGTGGTTAGGGTGGTCTTTCCTCTAAATCTTCTACCCGTCAAGTACCCCTACCCCACGCCTTGTGTTGCTCCCCAACCCTCCTACCTTGTCTGTAAAAGTAGAAGAACAGGTATATATTTTGCCAGGGTATTACTAAAGAAACAACTTTAACAGTTCTTTTGTTTTCTCTATACAGAAACATGTGTAAGATTTGTTTTGTTTTACCACAAGCCTTGGAACACCAATGCTTTTATAATGCTGTTGATAATTGCCCTTGGTGTGATGAATGTTGTTGGGCCTCTACCATGGAAAAACTTCTGTAGTGTATCACTTAGATTTACACGCAGCTAATCAGGAGTACTGCAGAGGACGCTTTAGACAGAACAGTAGAAACTGTCATTTGGGTTTTCTTTAACAGTGTGTTGCTTGTACTTTTCCCTCAGGAATTTGGAGCACGAGATTGGAGTGGTCATGTCCACTGCTAATTGGTGAGTACAGTTTTCTGAAGCATAAAGAATCGATGTCCTAACTAAATGATGTATGGAATATATGTGGTCTACAAAGGGATCATTTCTTTGTAAATCTGTGCCTCTTACAAATGTGTTTAAATACAGTAGGTCTGTACTCTAGTTACCTCACCAAAATATTTACTGTTTCTTTTTTAATTATTCTGCAAATAATACACTTTGAAAATGTTTTGGTGTGGGAGCCGAACTTTTCAATGCACTTCCCGAATAATATGTGCAGGCCCTTACGGAGATCCTCCCACCTCGGCCCTCATCACGGATCACACGCTTTGATTTGGGCATGTCCTCTGCATGCTATGCTGGTCTGTCGCTCTCCTGTATGGCTGACTGGTTGTAGCTGCTATTATTTTATTTTAGCCTTGCTGTAACGCTACTGTAGTGTATGTGTCGCGGTCTAGGTCTGTCCTTAATAATGCGAGGGACAGAACCTGTCAAAAACCACCTGCCCTTGGAGGGGCACAGCAGACATATTCTATTTGTGAAAAGAAGACAACTGTCCCAGTCCTGGGCATAGCACATAACACGGTGTTGGCAGTGTGAGGTATTATGAGATTGGTGGTGTAGCCTCAGTGTCTGAGTCAGAGTGTGACCTACCGTCTCTCTAATGTAGAGTTCTGCTGCTAGGTGAATGCCTCGAACCTTGCACCGACATGTGTTTCAGTGAGGGGTGTGATGTGTGTGTGTGTGTGTGTGTGTGTGTGTAGCACGTGTCCAGCAGAGGGGGAGGGAGGGAGGGAGGGAGGGAGGGAGGGAGGGAGGGAGGGGGAGAGGGAGAGGGAGAGGGAGAGGGAGAGGGAGAGGGAGAGGGAGAGATATGTCCAGCAGGTAGAGTGTGTGTGTCAATACCGAAACCCTGATTGCCATAGCTCCAAGTGGGGGACAGCTTCTCATAATGCTAAGTCTTAAAGAGTTCAGGTGCAGGACATCATTGGCCTTTGGAGATCACAGAAGGGAACTAAGTTTCCTATCAAGAACTTCTACAAAGTAGCACCCCCTGTATATAGAAAACTGATCCATTTAGTGTGTGGCTTGAGTGTACGCATGTAGCAGGTGTAAAAACAACATAACAGAATCCAATTCGGATTTAAAATAAATAATGATACTGTTAAAGCAGCGATAATCCTTTACATTATTAGTTTTATTGTTCCTATTTATTAGTGTCAACACAACTTTTGTGATTTAAGTTAAATGTAGGTGTTTGTTCTTTTTCAGTGTATTCCCCAGCTTCCGTTGTTAAGAAAGTTTCCTCTTGTAAAGAGTCCTGTTTTAACTTAAAATTTTCCCGGCAATCTTTTTTTTCTCACTTTACATCTTACTTCAGTAAGAATCCCAATAAAGCATTGATGTTGAGGGCTAATCCTTGCCTGAGTGCCATGATGTCAACTATCCATAAAACAAGATACCCATTTATATTCATTATATGTAAACTTGCTGCATGTAGATGTCCTGAAATCATGGCCTGAACCCATCTATCCTGCAGCAACATTTTATGTTCTAGCTCTGAACCATTGTTTATTGTGTTTCCAAGTTGGATCAAGTGACCCGCCATAGCTTCAGTCTCACGACCAATCATTCTATATGCAGATGTCTCATCTCATTCTGTTAACTGTTTGGCGTATCATTTCACCTCATATGAAGTGTTTTTACTGCATTACACAAGGGACTGTTTTGCACTGGTGCACCATACGTTAAACACTTTATTTAATAGATGTACTGTGTGCAGGAAGCAAGCAATTTTTTTTTCATGGCAGCAGTTTTTTAGCAGTAGTTTCTGCTTCAAGTGCCAGCCAGACCGATTGGCTTTGCCAATGCTTGTTACAGTTTTCATTCTTGTTACAGTTTTCATTCCATCCTTAGACCTTTTGCAAAGTTATTTATGTTTGTGTTCTACCGTTCCAATATTAACTTTATGTGCCTCCTTGTTCCCCGAATATATTTGATTTATTGGTTTTATTTATAAAGTTTTATATATTGCGAGCATTGACCCTTGCGCGTATCAGAGCTCTTTACAGTGTTTTAGGAGGTAGGTAAGACAGAGGCCTCGAGAGACCATCACATGGATCAATACATGTGAGACATAACCTGCGAGACATAAGCGTGCATGCAATACTAAGGGGGCAGATAGTGTTCCGGAGGGGAGATTGTGGATTCTAAGACAGAAATGTGTTCTTCAGTATCACTTTAACCTCCTTCTTGAATACAGCAGTTGAGGGGTTCAGTCTGATTTCAGAGGGCAGATTCTTGGGGCTATACCAGTTAAACAGAATTTCTGTGGGTTCAGCAGTAGGGCGCTAGAACCTCTAGAAGTTCTGCTGCCACCCAATAGATCCAGTTTTTGTGTAAGGTATTTCGGGGTGTTGAGGTGTATGGCTTTGTGGGTCATGCAAGCGATTTTTAAGTGAATCCTTGCCTCGCATGGAAGCCAGTTTAAAGATTTCAGATCAGGAGTGATGCGATTATTTCTTTTAGATCCTGTGTTGAGTCTAGCAGCAGAGTTTAGAAAGGCCCTTAGTGGCGCCAGCTCACTTCTGGAAAGACCGCAGATAGTTGCATTTCCATAGTACAGCCTGGGACTCACAGCTGATTTCAAGTCCACAGTGGGGAGTAAGGGTTTAATTTTTCTTAAGACGTTAATGAGGAAATTGGCTCCCTTTCATCCCTCTGGCCTTTTCAATTGTTGGCATTTCTTCACATTTCATTTTTTAAAAATGAAAACCATTTTTCAGATAGGGAGAGGTTTCTAGGCGCTTGCCCCCCAAAGATTTTTGAGGGGTCAAGTGCTTTGTATTGTAAGTTACTCATATACTGCCAAAGTTTGATTAAAACCTTTTATTGCACTCCATTGTGCGTCTTAACTGTGATGGTGTCAAGCTGCCTGTAGTATAGCAGTTATGCTCCCGGTAGTTGTATTGTTAAGTATTTTCCTAACTACTTTTGTTTAGTGGTGTCGTAAAAGAAGCCTTTTGCCTGACTCGTGTATTTTTACATACACCATCTTTCAGAATTCTTAAAAAGTTATTGTTTCTACAAAATTAACTTTATTGGTTTGTTAGGTAAAAGGACTTATGTGGCAGTGCAAACAGCTATGTATAAACTAAAGACGTTAAAAAAATACATTTTTCATAAAGATGAAATGTTTCAAATGAAAAAGCATGCTAGCACCTGCTGTGCAATTCTTCATTTTGATAAGCATTAATGAACACTGGGAGCTTGTTCTTATTGTACATTGATACTCAAACGTTTGATTACAGTGTCATGCTATATAAAGGCATAATAACAATTGTCTCAAGAGCAACCTCAAAAAAGGAGACTCTTGGGTACCGATCTGTTTCTAATTTCTATCATCGTTCAGCAAGACTTGCCATATAGGAAGAATTCCCCCACTAATCTCGTTGGCAAACAAGCTTAATTCTTCTTAGCACAGTTTTATTTGCAGCTTTAAAGTTGATTTTTTGAACTTGTTCATAATCACTAAGGATACATACTCCTAGATTTTCCTCCAGTATTCCAATGTGTTATTGCCTTAGTTCTTTACGTAATAGACCTGCAATTGTGTCAGCATGAGCAAATTTCACTTTCATTCTATCAGTGGTTGCAACCTTATCTCAACTAGACTGGCTGCTCTCCTAACGAGTTCATATCCGAGGAGCACTTGTGGGGCTGATTTATGCATATTAAATATTTGCCTTAATCAGTTGCACCCAGTTAAATCCATCTTGGCATCAGCAGATCCCATGAATACTGGTACTAAATAAGAAAGTATAAAATTGTTTTTTCCAGAAGCGACCACGGGTCGCTTCTGGAACCATAGGCCTGATTTACGGATTTCCCATTTGCATAAAGTGGTTACAAAAAGCGCAATGACATGTTGAGAATAGAATTTTATGAATTGAGCTGTATACTAATTGGTCGGCTCGCAACATTCCGAATGTAGTGGGTTTCAGTTTCACGCACCTCATTAATATGGATGAGGCATGTTGCAAATTGTGACACTGAAATTGGTTGGAGTCACAGACAAGGTGTCCTGTTTTTTGAGTCCCACATGTCTGTGATTGCTCTTAAATAAAGCTTTCTTTTTAAAAATGCAACTCTTTTTCCTAAAAAGTAAACTGGACACAATCAAAAAAAATGAAGAGTTCAAGTAACCTTTTTTTTTTTTAGTTGCGGGCAATGGTCCATCTCCACTCACATTCTCAAATGGTAGTGGGTCCCCTTTTGCGAATGACTTACCATCAATTTTCAATTAGTGGTAAAATATTAATGTTTTGCAACCTGATTTCGGTCACAAAACATTAATACATATTTTAAGGAATCCATTTGGAAGGGACGCCGTTAGCATGCTTCTGTAAAATTGCAATTTCTTAATGTTTACTTAACCCATTTAACAATTTGGAAAATCTTTCCCAAATTGTTAATTGGGTTTAGTAAATTATAGAAAGTGTTTTAGTGGTCGTAGATCCTCAGATTTACTTAATCAGATATTTTGTGATTGTGAAAACATTTCGTAAATCAGGCCCTCTAATTATTCATACCTTTCTTTTCTTTCTAATCTGTAAAGACTATTGATTTTCGTGCCTAAATAATGGAGGGGTACCTAAACTGGAGGACCAAACTTATACCTCAACCACTTCCTAGCTCAGTAATTTAGCAAATGTTATTGTTTTATCAACTTACACCACCATTGCCTTGCGTCACATGTATAATCTTCACTGTCTGAGCATACTGGTTGATTCCTATTGACACTTTAATTAAGTCTATGGCTAAACATAATGAAAAGAATCAAATGTGTATTTTAACACTGTTATTTCCTTAACTATCTAGTTTATAATATACTGTGTGGATCACTTGGGAGCTTTGACATTCAGGTTCATGGTCTATCTGTGATTTTTAAAAAAAAATATTGCAGGATTAATTGCAGAGTGTGTGTGTGTTTCGTATAATAGAATATACTGTTACATTACTACCCTGCCAAAATCAGTGCATCCCTTAACTCCACCAAAGAACTATTTTCTACAGTGCAGAAATTGAGTAAAATACCTGGTCAGAAAAATACAGGAGTAGACAAAGACTTTTGCAACCGGCTAGCAGACTCCTTTCAAGCCAAAGTTAAAACAGTCTCAGACTTATTTCTATTCACCCGCCAGCGGACTGGAGGGCATTCAAATGGTCCCCCTTCCAGCACGACAGAGGGTCCAAGTGGTGAAGGCGTGCCACCAGCCCCTGTCTCTATGCTTTTAACACCCTCTCGGAAACAGAGGTCATGACATTTCTTAGCCAGACGAGATCAGGTTCCCCTTGTGTCCCTTGCCCCCTTAAGATCCTCCACCTGACCCTGGGGGTTACACCTAGCTATCTTTAATTGTATTTTCTCCAATGGGTATTTTCTGATACCATGGAAGAAGGCATCTATCCTCCCACTTCTGAAAAAAACCTAACCTGCATAATACTGATCCAAGCAATTACAGGCCTATCTCTCGACTACCTCTCCAAGCCAAGGTCGTAGAGAAGGCCCTGAATGTAGAACTCACCCAGTTTATTAAGGATAACAATCTCCTAGACAGTGCCCAATATGGTTTTAGAAGTCAACACAGCACTGAGCTGGCTCTGATTATTGTGTCAGAGAAAATAAGAGAGGTCCTGGACAAGAGTGGGAAGACTGCCCTGATCCTCTTAGATCTCTCAGCGGTATTCGACACAGTGGTTCATGATCTCCTAATAAACCAATTGTTTTCTGTAGGGATTAGAAGCAAGGCTTTGGCCCTTCTGAACTCCTTTGTCTGTGACAGGGAGCAACGAGTGGAGCTTGGCGGACACACATCATCCTGGTTCACCTTTACATGTGGGGTGCCACAGGGTTCCTCGTTGAGCCTGACACTTTTCAATCTATACGTTGGCCCCATCTGCTCTCTCATAAGGTCTTTCGGCTTCAAGACAGTGTCGTATGCCGAAGACACACAAAACATAGCATCCTTTTCAGGGTACTCAACAAACACATCACATCAGAACTCCAGAAAACAGTGTGTTCGAGGCCTATGGGCTGCAGATGGTACATTATGAATAGATCGCCATCTGGTGTTGGGCTCGGATGATTGCACTTTGTTTTTCTCTTTGAGAGTCTTTTGTATCTTGGTGACTCCTCCTCTATTCATAATGTACCACTCTGCAGCCCTCTATGCCAAGAACAGATGCATACTGGTAAGTAGCATATTCCTTACAGCCTTGATCCTGTCTAGAATAGATTATTGTAGTGGGCTGTTGCTCAACATGTAGTCAAGCCTCCTCAACAAAATGCAAGGCCTCCAAAATGCGGCAGCTCGCCTACTACTTGCCATCCCGAAAAGTCAATCGATGTCCCACGCCCTCCCAATTTTACACTGGCTTCCATTTAAAAGTAGGATAGGATTCAAGGCCCTCTGTATCGCTTTCAAAGCATTACATGGCCTGTGCCCGACGATTTTGCAAACAAGTTCAAGTGGTATATTCCAGAGAGGCAGCAGCACTCTGCGACCTCTGCAAATCTGAGGGGGGAAAAGTTTTATTTCAGGCACAGCCAGATTGTGGAACTGCCTCCCGCGGGCACTAAAGACTGAAAACAATTTACTGGCTTTTCGTAAACTTTTAGAAACTCCGCTCTTTAACAACTAGCCCATACAGCTTTATAAATACCCCCTCTGGTTAGTACATCATGGGGAGCCGCCGCGCCTAGACACCTCCTGGTATTCGCGTTCGTTATAAATCTACATTTTATTTCATTTCTTAATTTTCTTCTTTCCTTGAGGTTCTTTGTTTCATTTGAAGACTCGGTTGCACTAGCAATACTTGAATATTTCCAATGTAATACACAAAAACATCCAAAACAAGTTATTTCACAAGCATTCCAACCTACCCCGCCACAAACAACTTTATGAATGCGCTGATGCCCCAGCAAGTCCACAGCTGACAGTCTCTGGTGCTTGGTTCGCTTCCTACTTAAGGCACCGTCAAGCAACAATCCATTCATTTCCTTTCTGTTTGTCAGCAGTAGTTCTCTCTAATGTGCACATTGCAACAGGCTATCCAAAAGAGCAATTTAAACGAACAAAAGTCAATGCTTGTGAGCAAGATGAATGACACATTTAACTGACAACCTGATCCAAGGTAATGTTTCTGTTTTGCATAAACTATGTAATATATATTTGTGTAATGTGGAATTCATTTCCATTACTGGAAAATATTCACTTTCTACAACAGGGGTGTCCAACATTTGTCAAGGAGAGCCCGATCCACGTCGAGATTAATTTAGATAGAATGAATCTAATTGAAACTCACCTACATGGTTGGTGATTACCCTTAAAGCCTGTCATGGATCCAGCCCTCCTAGACCCAGGTTGGACACTCCTTATCTATACTGTCCGTATATTAGCCTCATTCAGAATTGTTATTAGTAAGTATTCAAACAAAAGATAGTAGTAGTGATTCCTGTGAATTTCTCATATTTACTTTTAAAACCCTTGATTTCTGTAGCTTATAGCTTTTTTTTAATGTCTCAATTGTCTAGGTCTGGATGGCTCTCTAACTGGCTTCCAACTTGGTGTCCAACATCAATGCCACATCTTGAAGGAGCGGAGGAGAACATGCTCAAGTGTATGTCTTGATTTTGTCTTCAAACACTACATACAATTGTGAATCCTGTCAATTAAGGTCTATGTTTAATTTGCATTCGATAAACTATGCCTTTTGAAAATGCCAGTGTGTCCATATACAACTTAAACATGCTGTTTTAATGTAATTCTAATGTAAGTACCTGCGTTCATGGCTGATCACCTTCGGTCCCAAGTTATACAGCGCTGTTTAATAATGATACTCCCTGTATGTCAATCCTTTCATGGTAAAGATTTGCACAAGTTCAGTAAAGATTTTTCCTTTAACAAACAGTTGGAATTTCTGGACCTACCTGACCTCTCCGCATCTGCAGAGGGTCTTGGCTAAAAGTTAGAGAACTTTTAGCCAAGACCTGGAGGGGTATATCAAAGCATTTACACGTTCTCCTTCGTGTAGGTTCCCAACAGGGAACAGTCTCCCAAAAGGTCTTCACAAAAAAAACACATATATAGCTCCACAGGAAGGAGAATCCTCTTCCCGCTTGAGGAATCAGTATGGTCCCAGTACCCTTCGGCAACTTTAACTCACCTCCTTTCACTCTCCCTTGCGGTGTTCCCCAGGGATCCTCGCTAAGTCCTACACTATTCAACATTTATGTGTCGGACTTAGCGAGTATCATAAAAATCCATCACCTGGCGGTAACATCCTACACTGATGACACCCAGATCGTCTTGGCCATAAATAAAAATGGAGATGAAGTGGCCTCCAACTTTAATCTGGGAATGCTGGCAATAAGTAATTGGATGGCCACAAATTGCTTGAAACTGTACTCCGATAAAACGGAGGTGATGTTGTTTGGTAACCTCTCCCCTGCCTGACCTCCCACATGGTGGCCTGATGCCCTAGGACCACCTCCTCCCCCAGTGACCAAGGCAAGAAATCTAGGAGTTATACTGGATACCAAACTCACTTTCATGCACCACGTCAATGCGGTAGTTTCCTCCTCATTCTACACCATGAGAATGATAAAAAAACTCCTACCCTATCGCCCCATGAATATGGCAAAAACTCTGATCAGCGCACTTGTCATGGCCCGCATAGACTACTGCAATGCCCTTCTAGTTAATGCTCAAGAAGGTGTTCTAAACAAATTGCAACTGGTGCAGAATGCTGCGGCCAGACTGATCACAGCAAGCCCCAAGTATACCTCCAAATCTGGCACACTTCGAAAGCTTCACTGGTTACCAGTAAAGAAGAGAACAAAATTTAAAGCTCTCTGCATTGCGTATAAGGCAATTCACGCTCAAGGCCCAGCATTTCTGAAAGACTTACTTTGCCCTTATAAACCTGCTAGATCCCTTCGATCTTCAACTGCTGGTCTCATGCTGGTCCCCAGGACCAAGAAAGTCTCCTGGGGAGACAGATCCTTCATAGTGACCAACATCAAACTATGGAACAGTCTTCCACATCATATCAAAAACTCTACTTCCCTTCTCTCTTTCCGAAGACAGATAAATACCTGGCTGTTCATGCAATAACTCTCATGGACTAGTTCAATAAACACTCAGCGCCTAGACACCCACGGGTATTTGAGCGCTTAACAAATCTCCTAAATAAATAAATAAATAAATTTGGGGCATCAGCTCTGCTTCCTAACTGCTGGGCTCTCCCTCAACGTTGGAGCTGATCCCAGCATTAAAAAAGGTGAAGCAAGACGTGTCCATCTCCATTGGCTGAACCCACGCCGGTCAAAGGCTTCTGACTAGCTTTAGTGGACTTTTTCAGTACCACTCAGTTATTCAGTTACCTTCTGGGACATTTCCCAAAGGTGGACCCAATGTCTTGATGACTCTGGCCGCTCTGACCCCTCAAAAAAATCAGGGTCACTAAGATGACCCCCACCTCCAATGTGCTCAGGGCCAAAAACACAATCAATATTGGAACCGCCATTGGACTCACTTTCAGAATCACTTTTGAAGAATTAGAAGTCTGCTGACACAATCCCAGTGCAAAAGAGGCAGTTAAGGCTTGTTTCGAAGACAAGTCCTTACCACAGCCTCTCCCTGGGGCCTGGAAGTGTGACTGGGTGGAGAGTCTGACTTTGATGCTCTTGTTATGCCTGATGAATATTGTGGCCACATAGAAGTCTGTGACTGAGATGCTGATAACCTCCTCCCTTCTTGCAAAACTGATGTTGCCTCTGCCCCAGTAAATGATTTCAACACCTCTCCAGAAAGGATTATCTGGCGCTCTTCCAGAGGAAGTTTGTTTGCTCACTTCAATGGTATGAAAAGCAGGCAAAGCATTAATGTTGACCTCGTCCTTCGCGGAAGCACACTGCAACATTTTAACGGAAATCTTGCAATCCTGATCTGCAGTTTCAGGATCTAAACTGCTCTGTAACAAGGCACTCTTGTAGCCTGTACTGGCAAATTGTTAGAAGACAAAGGTCCGCCCTGTCTAATCAAGTTTATATGGTCAATCCATTCACTGGAATGTATATTGGTCCAAGCAGACCCAAATACCCTTTTCCATGGCCTCCAGGCTGAGTCTAAGAATCTGGACTCTGGTCACATAGTCTTTGTCTCTGGTCTGTTCCTAACTTTGCAATGTCCAAGATCCTTCCTGTGACTTGGAGATCGTACAAGGCGGTTGTATGGCATTACAACGCGGGCTTTTACCCCGCATGCCATTACAACGCGGGGATTACAACAAAAGTCGTTACAACGACTTTCGCTGGAGGGCGCTGGATAGTGGAATAGTTACATTTTCTATTCCAACTCCAGCCCACGTTGACAGTAGGGAAGGTGTTGGATAGAAAACCAACAGCGCCCTCCAGCGAAAGTCGTTGTAACGACTTTCGTTGTAATCCCTGCTTTGTAATGGCATTGTGGGGTAATCCCCGCGTTGTCATGGCTGTTCCCCGGTGACATGGGGCAGTGAGATAAATAACGGTGATGGATCAAGCCCTGATCTTTGGACTGGGTAAGAGTGGTCTGCTCAATTCAGACACTCTGTTCATCACCACCCCCTTTCTGAATCGTTTTTGGCCACTATGGGTGTGGCAGGGTATACTCAGACATGAGTCCCTTTCTCACTGCTCCATCAGGATTCAAGCAAGCCGGGCCGAAGACGGCTGAAATGCCAGAAACCGGTCCCCGGTAGCTTGTCTCCTTTCTGGTGAAGAATTGGCTTGGTAGTTTAGTCTGCCCTGTTCCCATGATGCACTGGGCCAGGGACAGACTGATTTGCATATAGCCAGGTTCTGAGCTGGGATGGGGCAGTGAGATAAATAACGGTGATGGATCAAGCCCTGATCTTTGGACTGGGTAAGAGTGGTCTGCTCAATTCAGACACTCTGTTCATCACCACCCCCTTTCTGAATTGTTCCCCGTACAGGGCAGTTGACTAGTGTCCTGTACAGGGCAGTTGACTAGTGTCCCTGCTCTAGGTACATCACCTAAAGTGGTGGTGGCAGTGTCCCATGTTTTGTAAACTTTGTAATGGGACTAGCCTGTTTTGTCTGTCAGTGAGAGCGTGGTCTACTGACTACTCTTGTATAAACTTCTATTGTTATGGTGCTGTCGTGCCATGCACATGTCGAATCGACACTGCATATGTAGCGCATGTATGTTATAGAGACTGTGTGTTGTGCAAGTCTGAGTCCTGGGGCCAGTGAATGCCTCTGGTATTGCATGGCACAAGCTGGAGTATGAAGAGCTTCCCTAAGCAAGTATGTTGCCCGCATTCCTTTAGCTGGAGAGTGTAGATTTAGACAGGGAGGCAAGGAGAATGAAGAAGCAGGGCTCTATTTTCGAAATTCTGTGAAGTCCTTGTTAGCTGAGGACTGCTAATTAATTCTTCCTGAGCACAACTATCTAATGGACGGTAGAGGTGAGTGGTGGGACTGCAGTTTCTGTTGTTCAAGGTCCGGAAGTTTGTAGGCAAGGCCAAGGGTCGGACTGGGACAGGACATAGACTCAGGCACCATAGTAAAAGTGGCCTCCTTTACCGATTCAGATAACTAAAAAAATGGCTTCCTTTTGCAAACGAGGACAGATTTAAACTAGTAAAGAGAAACTGTTTTGGCGTTTTACAACCAATGGAGGATTATATTATTTGTGCTTGTGGAAGATAATGTTTGCGGTAATATTAGAGAAATCAACAATAAAAACTGGCCCACCAGACCATAATACCGGCTCACAAACACACAGAAAACTAGCTTCGGGCACTGCCTGATTGCCATATAGACTGGCCCGACCTGGCAGGGCCTGTGCTGCCTTAGGAAAGCTAGTGAGAGCCAGGTGCAGAGAACACCCACTTTATTTTATCCATGTATTGAGCACTCATGCTTCATGTATCCAGCCCTATTGCTACCTGCTGTGAGAAACCTCACATTGCAAAAAGGCTGTATCTGGAGAGAATCATAAACATGACATTTGAGAAAGAACCAACTGAAACTGGTTCTGAAACCTCCGACAGTGGATCCACATCCCAGTTGGAAAATGTGTATAAAAGTGGATCAAAACCTCTTTGTTACAAGTTCTTCACCAAGGAAAGGAGTGCTCCACAGAGTAATTGAAGAGCTGCTGTGGATACTGTGTCTGTCTGACATCCAGATTCCCAGAGGTAAGGGGACATCAACTGAGTTCTGCACTTTCTGCTGGAAGTGGTGAGGATCTGCTTAAAGCACCTAGAGGCCTGTCTGCCTGTTTAGCGAGGGAATGAGTGTGTCTGTCCCTATAGGATTAATGACTCTACTGGAGATGATGTCCATCATGCTCCTGGCATGTGGAGCACCCAAAGGAAGATGATGAACAAAGAGGACGAGCTAAGAGTGACCCGTGCTGCAAAGGGTTCTCCCCAGTCTCTCTGCGTAGTTCCCAAGTAAAATGTGTCACAATTGCTTTGGGGCAAAAATTCTTGTCTCACATGGCAGCCCTTTTGGGGTTTGACTGTTACTGCTGCTCCCAGTAGAGAAAATGAAATTTTTGTTGCTGCCGAAGACAGAGTGCCAGGATCAGCATGAAGATCGCAACAGCTAAAGACCTAATTGAGAAGCAACTTCATGGGGATGCTGCAACTGTTGTGTCTTATCCCCAGTCTGTGGACAGCCATGGGGGCCATCATTGCTGATGACTGGTGTGAACATGTAGACATGGCCAGCGAGTCTACTCTGTGAACCCTGACCCAAACATGGCTGCTGAGGCGGTCCAGGGCGAACGATGGTCCATCGATGTTAGGAGGAGAACATGTCCCACTCTCACTATAGAACCTTAATTGCAACACAACCATGAGAAGGTAAACTGGGGCCTAACCTGCAAACAGGGACAGAGACTTATGTGAGAGAAAGACCGCTACATCAGGTAAAACGTTAGATCAATGAATTGAAAAAGATGTTGAAACGAGATGCTCCACTAATAAGTGAGACTGCTTTGAGTTATATGTACATGTGCCTGAACACTACCTTCTCACTATGGTGTTGTGACATGTAGATTCAGAAGCGCAACAGATTCATGCAGAAGGTACAAGAGAATCAGGTGCAATTGATCCTGATCACCCCAGACTGGAAAATGTTTTGGTATGCCAATATGTTACTTAGCATTTTAGCCATGCTACTCTCTCACACAAGTAGGGGACCTGCTTTTTCAGCAGGGTGGGTCATTCCTCAGTTCCAGACCCCAATCATGTGGCTGCATTCATTGTGGTTGTGGTACTTGGTAGCGTGGTTTTATTTGCTGTCTGGGAGGTCGTCCTGGCTGGTAGGAGACAAGCCACAGAATCCATTTAAGCATGTTGCTGGAATGAGTTTGTTCAATAGTCTGACTGAAGATCTGAAGCCTTTTCTGTTTCGCCTTTCCAATGTTCTGTGATTCCCATGATCTCTTGCCCAACATGGTCTACTAGTGGCTACTAGGAATGGTAATTTGTCTTTCCTGTTCACCTTCACATACATGTCGGTTGACCAGCATTCTCCATTTAAGTCGCCACTAGTGGCGCTTTTTCAGAAATATTTATTTGATTTGTTTCCTCTACTTTGTTCATTGTTCCTCAGTGAGATCTGAATCTTCTGTTCACTTTCCCCATTGCATCCCTAGTTGAGCCAAAGCACAGTTGCCCCATTCAACCCTTATTCTGAAGACTATCCTCTTGGTGTCAATGATTTGAGCCCGTAGAGTCAGAACTTCAGGCCTTCTGCGTTCGACTACTATTAGTAGGTAGTCAATCCCTATGAGTCAATTAATTAACTTATTTATTTTTGTGCAACTGATCATCTTTTCTTCGAGAAGAGTTCTCTACTTTTGACATGGATCAGTCCATCTCTCTTCCATCTTTCTTTACCCCTTCTCATCCCATAATGCAGGAGTAGGAGCTGCATAGACTGGACCCCGGGTGAGCAGTATCCTACTACGTTGACCACACTCAAAAGTGGGCCATCTTTGTGGGCTTGACAGAGTCTAAGTAAGGCAAGGCAGTGACCAGATTCGCCATTTTGTGGTAGGTCTTGCGTCTGCTGTGCCTTAGCCAAGGACAAACCTGCTGCTGACATATATACCCACTCCACTAGGCCTGTGACTGCATCCAAGCCTCTCACCAGAGGTGACTTAGTAGTTTCCAGGCGGACACATGTTCATCCTTTTGCTAAACATTACAGTCGGGACTAAGTTGCATACATTCCTTGGTTAATCAGCACTATTCATTCCCACTGGAAGGTAATCGTATCTGGAGGGTAATCGTAAGGTGAAGAGCCTTTACAAAGATGATGCATCCCCCAGAAATATTGCTGCCGAAGGGAAGCAGCTAAGAAAGTTTTTAAACAACAATAAACGTCTGATTAAATCCTATAGACGAACTTCCACGTCTCCTTGTGAAGATGCATCTCCATGCACGCTCTTTCTGTTTCAGCTCGCTGAGTTCTTGGCTACTGTCCTAGTATTGTCTGCTGTGAAGCAAGCCAATTAGTTGTGCCCTTGACACACACTTGGCTTGCTTCCTGTTATGACTGTGGATTGGGCAACTTATGACTTACATTTTTTGTGAAGCAAGTGGTTCCTGGCTTTAACCCTGCCCTAGTTGAATCTCTTGCTGACGTAGTTAATTGCCTTTAGTTCTGCTTCTTAAGCAACATCCGTTTCACATGTAGTTTTATAAGTTCTGCTCTCTTCCCTTCTGTTTAACCACCTTATTTTAAAGGAAAGTTGAACATGTCTCTTGGAGTAGGAAGTTACAACAAGATAAGTCTCACTTTCAAATGCCTCAAATCTGAATTTATTTTGAGATGCAAACCCACCTGTAGGCTAATCTTTGGGCATTCTTATGTGAAAGGCATCAGCAGTTATATAAAATGAAGCTAAAATCAGACTGCTAGAACTTTAGTGGTTCACTGCATTTTTTCTACCCTGGTTCCTCAGTCACTACATCTTTATAGCTGTTTCTTAGGCTCTACTAGTATGGAAGCTAGATGTGTTGTTTGAGAGCATGGAACATAAATAGGAAATTAAAATGTTTGACCACTCCCTTGCAGAAAATCACAGTAAAAACAGACAAACCATAGTTGTCAAGGCCCGTCATGAGGGAAGCATGGCTAACCATGATTTTCTCAGGAACATAAAATAATGCCTGCGTTCCCCTTGCCTCCACTTTGAGCCACCATGTGCAGTTATCCTGGGTGAACGTTAGAGCCTGTCACCATTTGTGTCACATGTGCTACTCTTTGACCCACACAGCAGTCCTGGTCAGCACACCCTCAGCCAAGCCTTGTACTTGCTGATCACCTTACCCATACCCTGCACCCCCAGCTGTGCCTTGCGCTCACTTATCTATACTCGGCACCTGCTACCCACACCCTTTACCCTTAAATTGCCCTCTGCTCATCTGAAACCTTGTAGAACGGCCACTGTGCATACCACTGCAGCTTTCGTGTTCTGGTTACCACTCGTACATGGGCATCAATTCACCAAAAGGCATGGGATAGCAGAAGTGACATCACACACCATTTGACCTTTACTTTGACTCACACACACGGTTATACATACAAACACAACTCTCTCAGATAAACACACTCACCCACAAGCATACATGAAGTATACATTTAAAAGCATTTTTTACTTACCATAACTGCAAGATAGGGTCACTGTTAGAAACGGGTAGCGTGGTGCAGAGCGGGCGGGCCAAACTCCAGAGGAAATGTGTAAAGCATCCGCGCAGCACATACAGGCAACACAACAGGCACACTACAAAAAGAGACCACACCAGTTTAGGAGAAAAACAGCATATGTATTATGGCAAACACTTTAGGATCTTATCACAGGTATGAACACGGTGCCACCTGACACCAGGTAGCAATACACAAGGGAACTATTTACACGGCAGGGCCAACCGGGCCGCTGCCAGAATCATCACACGGTACAACTAGGATAAAGGTAAGTGCAAGGAATAAAGGTAAAGTCCATCAACTTTAGATGGGTAACAGCCAGTAGCTACTGGCAAGACCATGCCCTGAGCAACATCATATTGGCATAAACCAAGTAAGCATGAACATGTAGCCTCATAACAATAGCATGGTAGAAATCAGGTTGGCCTAAAGTCCCTTCAGGCTAACCCTGTGAGCACAAGGAAAGAGCATTAGGCAACAGTAGCATATTGGGCGTAAAAGCATTAGCATGAACACAAGAGCGCAGGCCTAGTCTCTGCACATCATAACCTGACGTTAGGCATGAAAACACATTTGACTGAAATCATGCGCATAAATCACCACTGGCGTAGGCCTGGAATGTAAACATCAGGTTCGGCACAGTTTACAGAACACCAACGCTGTAGCCTTAGGGAAAAAGAAACCTTAAGCTTTAGGCATGAATGTGTGCGCCTAGAGACTTCATCCTTAACCTCAAAGCATTAGGCATAAAAGGTAAACATCATGGCATTATCATTGGCAAAAGAACATCTTATATGCCAGACCAGCCGAAGCCCAATTAAGATGTAGGCATCATCATGAGCAACACATTAGCAATCAGTGCCAGCACTAGGGAAGGGCATTGGCATGCAGGATCTCACATGAGGCATGCAGGCATGAAACACAATTATCATGGGGGCAATACTGTCACTAGGCATTAATCACAATGTGCATAGATCAGCCTCACTGCATTGGACATCAGCATAAACCCAGGCAGCAATGCAATAAGCATAAAAGTGTTCGCATTGACACATTAGTATAAATGCACTAGGATCATCACATTAGCGTAAGTCACATTAGGAGATGGCATAAAACATTAACAGCAACGTTATTGCCCTCATTCCCTCATTGAGGGAAAGCGGCACACATTATAAGTGTAACTATTACCCTACATGGGTCCTTTATTGTTTGATTAATTAAAATCGTACAATAAAACAAATTCATGCAATAATCCATTATATACAGTTGAAATAGCAACAATTCTTTTAAAATGCAATACATCTTATATGAATGAGTATTTTTGATAAAATCCTTTACAATAAGATAAGGATAAAGCAATCAATAAAATTTTAAAAGGACAGAATATAAAGTAATTATTAATTTTATGTTTCCTGGAGTTCTAATTTTTTCCACACTTTAGTTAAAAAATTTGCCAGAGCCGAATTCAAAGGTAAATCGTCTGGGGAAAGACATAGGATCAGTGCCTGTCTGCAAGTTCTCACCCCTCTTTCATTAAATAGAATCTTTAATACAGTTGCTCTTTCATTTCTCAGTTCAGAACAGAAACACAGGAGATGAATAATGTTCTCCTTATGGCACATTATAAGTACCATCAGCCTTGCAGGTTAGCCTTTGGTGCCACAGCGCCTGGGAAAAATGGAGCCCCTCTTCTGGGACTCTAAGATTAAAGATGCCCCCTGTTGTGCAGCTGCCCTCTCTTCTGCGGCGCAGCTGTGTCGAGTACCGGGAGAAGTGGTCCACTGTATCCTGGGAGCCCCCCTACGGGGCTACTAACTTCAAAACTACCCCCAAAAGAACACTGGGATGTTGGAGTCCCTCTTCTGGTCCTGGGAATTAAGAGTGCCCCACAATGTTGCAGCTGCCCGCTGTCAACCAAGCAGGCAGGGGGGAATCCCACACGCCGGGATTCCCTCGTAGCGCTTTAGAATCCCGGCGCTGCAGACGTCAGCTCCTCTTCTCCTGGGCAAGCAGAGCACAGTCAATGCAAATATGGCACTCTGGCAGCACCCCAATGCAGCACACACGCTGGGTAATTGAAATATAGCGCTTTGACA
Source organism: Lissotriton vulgaris (assembly GCF_964263255.1). Classification (NCBI taxonomy): domain Eukaryota; kingdom Metazoa; phylum Chordata; class Amphibia; order Caudata; family Salamandridae; genus Lissotriton; species Lissotriton vulgaris. Next base: position 1,040,715,989 of record NC_141698.1, read on the forward strand.
GCACATCGCTGCAGGCGTCAGCTCCTCTTCCCCTAGCACCTTGAATATAGCGCTTGCGAGGCACTAGGTCCCACTAGAAACTTCAGGGACAGAAGGTAGTGAACCTCTTCAGGTAATCAGGAAAACAGTGCCCACCAGGCGCTAGAGTGCAGTCAGAGCAGCACAGTCACTTCTAATATGTCGCTCACCAGGCGCTAGGTAACTCACAATCCCAGGGTCCCACCCAATGGAGTAGCGGCCAAGCTCCTCACCTCCTTGGAGTGCAGGCAACCAGAAGATAGCGCTCACAAGGCGCTAGGGGAACATGCAGGGGGACTCAATCACCAGACGTTAGCTGCAGGATCCACGCTCCTCCTCTCTTTGGGGATGGAGATATAGCGCTATGACAGCACCGTGCTGCAGGTCCCACTAAATAAAGCTGCATTCCTCAAGGCGCTAGGGGGCTGGCGAAGATCCAGTGTCCCACACAAGGAAGTAGTGTCTACACTTCTCACCTCCTTGGAATACAGGCAGTCAAAGTATAGCGCTCACGATCAGCAGACAGTGGGCATTCATCAGTACAGGACAACATCTCCTAGAAGCAGTCATCTCCCATAAAGTGGCACTCCTCCTGACATAGCAGTCTTCACTCCAGTAAAGGCTCTCACTGGCCCTGTGGACAGCAGAGGGGTACAGATGGGCTCAGGGGCCAGCACACAGGCCCTTGCGGCGGTACCTCCTGGCAGAGTGTCCCCTTTCAATCCAGTCTAACTTCAGTCTGAGCACATGGCATCTCTACTGCTCTACAAATACACCCCTCCTCCCACCTACCAGAAAGGGCTGGAAGCTTCTAGATGGTCCCTGGCAGTTCCAGCCTCACTGTCATTGTGGGGGGAGTGTAGAGCAGCTTGTCACTTCAAACAGTAGACCGCCAACCCACCTCAGGCTGGCGGCACAAGCAGACAGAAATGGCATCCATTTTAAAAGTGACATTTTACACAATGGTCAAAATAAACCTGCATACACCATTGCACAGCATTTAACATTTGAATTTGAAATACATCCACATGACATGTTGATTCCCACAAAAGCGAATAAATTCAGGGAAAAAGGCCAAGTCCAACACAACCCCTTCCCAGCCAAAAGCCAGGGTAGACAAATGAATGCCTTGATAGGCTTCCCTGCTTGGGGCGAGAAAACGTTGACGCGGGCCCGCAACTACGGGGACACCCGCTGGTTCTCCGCCACTCAGGAACCCGATGGTTCCCTCTCGCAAACCTCCCTGGACCAACTAAGCTATCCCACTTGTGCTCCCTAGTCGGTTGCGGCTAGGACCGGCTCCTAGGCCATCCAGATGTCTCTGGCCCTTGCTGTCTCATAGAGTGGGGGGCAGTAGCCCCAGGCCCGTAGTACCCGTTGACCACACTCCTTCGTGCAGTTCCAAACTGCCACTGGTCCTCCCACCTGGGCTCTGCACCCTCAGGCTGAACAGCAGTCCAGGGCAAGGCTCTCCTTCCCCTACCTCTCCTTCTGGGGTTCAGCCCTCTACTCCTATGCAGGCACCCTCAGAAAACCACTCTCTAACTCGTCCAGGGCTGCGGCCCTCCAACTGATCCATCAACCTAGGGTCTAAACCCTTAGGTTGAACCGGTGCCAGGGGAGAGTCCTCCCTCCCCCCTGCAACCCTCCCAGAGTTCCGCACCCTCCCAACAGGAGGAGTACCCCTGGAAGACAATTCTGGGGGGACACTGCTTACAGATGTCCTACCCGCCAGGTCAGGCAGTACCTGTCCCTGGGATCCCAACCCAGAATCTAAGCCCTGTGGCTGAGCCGGTGCCAGAGGCGAGCCCTTCCTCCCTCTGCACCCCCTCCCAGAGTTCCGCAGCATCCCATCTGGAAAAGAACCCCTGGAAGTCAACTTGGTGAGTCGGAAAAGGAGAGAGTTTTCCCTGATGAACCCAGAAAGGACTGGGAAATAATATAGCTAAAAAAGGAGAATCCCTTCTATGGTTTTTAAGTATAGTTTTATATGAATGTAACTAGTAAAGCCAGACACCTATCTAGAAAACTCAAATAACCTCAGTAACACATATACCAACAGACCATAGATTATATCAAAATATCACATTTATTTAAAAAGAAAAAGTTTCTTATATCAAATAATTAGACATGAACAATTTCTTACCATAAGGTTACATACATATTATATTTCTTACACAAAAATACAATGTAAAAGCATATGAAAAACAATTTAAAAAGCCAGTGTTGTCGACGCGTTTCGGTGCTTAGATGGGTAGAACACCTTCCTCAGGACTATGGTTAAAAACTTCATGAATCTAAAAAGGTATATGGGACATTCATTAGTATACAGTACATGAGGATTTTTTCAGTTTTTTACAGAAAGAGTTTATTATATAGAATCATACAGGGTCATAGCTACTAGTGATCATAAGGTCTTACTATTATGGCATTTTCAATTTGCATTGCCAGTCTTGATCCTGGAGTGGAGTAATCTTTATAGTGTTATACACCTCCGCTTGATCGTCTAGAGGATCTATGTATGAAGTAACAATCATATTCAGTTTCACATCCAACTGTCACTGTAATGCATAATCTTTGCATTCTTGCTATCAAGATTAACAGCTTACTTTGTGGTAGTGCGTGGAGTTTATGTAGTATTAGAGGAGACTCTTCCAGGCGCTTAGTATGTGGCAGAATAGGTCACTTCTGTGTCATCGTGTTCATTCCTCAGAGTCTTTTGAGACTATTCCAAGATCGTCACTTCTTTGATAAACTTGGAGGCGAACTTCTCACCTGGATAGGCAGTTAAAGGAAAGTTCGAGTTTTATGCCTATTTGTGATTAATTATAAGCATGAAGAGAATTCTTTACAGATAATGCGTGAACCTTTTTTTTTTGTTTTTTTTTTTTGTTGAAAAAAGGGGTTTTAACAGGGGACATAAATACCTCCTTTTGTCAAACTTGTTCTTATCATTGTCAAAAAGCGGGAGTATTAAGCTTTACTCTACCACTCATATGTGTGCTCTCGACTTTAAGTTTCAAAGCACACAGGTGGAAGAACTGGCATAGTGCAGGCAGATGTCGAGCAAAGTGCCATAATCGGTTTATCTGTTTAATACTAAGTTTCGCCTAGGTATACGGCTGATAATTCGTGCAAGAACCAGGAGTGGTGAGGACACTGACTACAGGTGTCCCACCCTCCAGGTCAGGTAGTTCCCGAACCTGCCATCCCAGCCCAGGATCTAAACCCTGTGAACCTCTGGAGCTCTGGTTACAGACACCCCTGGTTCTCCTGACACTAGGGGCTCCTCTTCAATGGATGGCCTTTCAGGACAGCCTAGGCTCCCAACCTGGGGTTCCCTTATGGAACTCTCCAGGCCCTGAGACTGCGGGTGTGGCACCTCGGGACACCTCCTCGTCTCACTCCTTCCTGTAGTTAGGACGTGAGGCCCACAACCCTCTCACTAACCCGGGACCTAACTGGGCTATTCTGCACCTCTCCCACCTCGCTGGGTCGGAAGATCCCTGCACCATTCCCTTAGACTCTCTGGCACTCACCTAAAGATCTGCCTCACGTGCAAGCTCTCTGGGGTCGGAGAACCCACACTGCAACAGGTGGTGGCACAACCTTGGGAAACAATTTCTTAGCATGTGCTCCTTGATAACTACCTGGAACAGCCCTTCCCAATCCTTCACTGCTCTACCCACCACCCAATCCTTCAATGCAGTCCAACACACATCCGCAAAGTCCCCCCAGAACTGGTGGGACAGTTTTCCCCTGCCCCTGAACTCTAACCTGTCCCCCTCTTTCTGGGAATCAGGCACCGTCTCCCAGGCTCTGGGAGTGGGGCTCCCTACATTGGATTCACTCTCGCTGCCACCACTGGATTTCACCCTCACTGGTGAATCCAGACCACAGAAACCACTCGCAGGGGACAGCCTACCCACCTGAGCTAGTCTCTCCCTGGCAAAAGCCCTCTCTGCCTCCGCCATCCTTTCCTGTGCAAGGACCTTTTCAGTCTCCAACTGTTTCTCTTGCACCCTCAGCTGTGCTATCTCCTTGGCGTGCTCAACCTGAGCTTCTCCAAAGCCAGCTGCTGCTCCCTTTCTTCCCTCCTATCTACCCACTCTTCTGGAGACAGGGAAAGGGATGGGGCAGTGCCTCCGGGCCTGGACCCAGCACGGGATCCCCAGAATATGGTGTCCACATTCGCTACTGGCGTCTCTGCCCTATCAACTTCTTCCTCCTCATCAGTATCACCACCCTCCAGGGTTATGGACTGGGAACTGAGCAGCATCATATTTGCATAAACCAAGTCAGCATGAACATGTAGCCTCATAACATTAGCATGGTAGAAATCAGGTTCGCCTAAAGTCCCTTCGGCCTAACCCTGTGAGCACAAGCAAAGAGCATTAGGCAACAGTGGCATATTGGGCGTAAAAGCATAAGCATGAACACGAGCGCAGGCCTAGTCTCTGCACATCATAACCTGACGTTAGGCATAAAAACACATTTGACAGAAATCATGCGCATAAATCACCACTGGCGTAGGCCTGGAATGGAAACATCAGGTTAGGCACAGTATGCAGAACACCAACGCTGTAGCCTTAGGGGAAAAGAAACCTTAAGCATTAGGCATGAATGTGTGCGCCTAGAGGCTTCCTTCTTAACCTCAAAGCATTAGGCATAAAAGGTAAACATCATGGCATTATCATAGGCACAAGACCACCTTATATACCAGACCAGCCTAAGCCCCCTTAAGATGTAGGCATCATCATGAGCAACACATAAGCAATCAGTGCCAGCACTAGGGAAGGGCATTGGGATGCAGCATCTCACATGAGGCATGCAGGCATGAAACACAATTATCATGGGGGCAATACTGTCACTAGTCATTAATCACAATGTGCATAGATCAGCCTCACTGCATTGGACATCAGCATAAACCCAGGCAGCAATGCAATGAGCATAAAAGTGTTAGCATTGACACATTAGTATAAATGCACTAGGATCATCACATTAGCGTAAGTCACATTAGGAGGGGCCATAAAACATTAACAGCAATGCAGTCATTGAGGGAAATCGGCACGCATTATAAGTGCCATCAGCCTTACAGGTCAGCTGCCCTCTCTTCTGTGGCGCAGCTGTGTTGAGTACCAGGAGAATTGGCCCCTGTGTCCTGGGAGCACCCCTCCGGGGCTACTAACTTCAAAACTGCCCCCAAAAGAACACTATGATGTTGGAGTCCCTCTTCTGGACTCTGAAATTAAGAGTGCCCCACAATATTGCAGCTGCCCGCTGTCAACCAAGCAGGCAGGGGGAATCTGGGCCGGACTGGCTACCGGGCATTTCTGTGTGCTGCCAAGCTGGGGGCTAATTTCTCTGCAGTGGGGGCTGATTTCGTTGATGGGGACCTGCGTGCGTTTTGAAATTGAAAAAGCAAAACAAATTTTGTTCAGCACACGCAGGCCCCCATCAACGAAATCAGCCCCCAGCTTGGCAGCACACACAACCGCCCGGTAGCCAGTCCAGCCCTGGGGGGGAATCCCAAACGCCGGGATATTCTCGTAGCGCTTTAGAATCCCGGCGCTGCAGATGTCCACTCCTCTTTTCCTGGGCACAGTTGTAGCTCCTTGGCAGCAAGCAGAGCACAGACAATGCGAATATGACACTCTGGCAGCACCCCAATGCAGCACACACGCAAGGGAATTGAAATATAGCACTTTGACAGCACAGCGCTGCAGGCGTTGGCTCCTCTTCCCCTGGCACCTTGAATATAGCGCTTGCGAGGCACTAGGTCCCACTACAAGCTTCAGGTGTAGAAGATAGTGTACCTCTTCTGGTAATCAGGAAAACAGTGCCCACCAGGCGCTAGAGTGCAGGCAGAGCAGCACAGTCACTTCAAATATGGTGCTCACCAGGCGTTAGTGACTCACAATCCCAGGGTCCCACCTGAGGGAGTAGCGCCCACGCTCCTCACCTCCTTGGAGTGCAGGCAACCAGAAGATAGAGCTCACAAGGCGCTAGGGGAACATGCAGGGGTACTCCCTCACCAGACGTCCGCTGCAGGATCCACCCTACTCCTCTCTTTGGGGATGGAGATATAGCGCTATGACAGCACCGCTGCAGCCCTCACAAGGTGCTAAGGAGCTGGCGAGGATCCATAGTCCCACACAAGGAAGTAGTGTCCACACTCCTCACCTCCTTAGAAAACAGGCAGTCAAAGTATAGCACTCATGAGGCGCTAGGGCAGCAGAGCAGGCAGGCCAGGCAGGGCAAGATCAGCAGACAGTGGGCACTCATCAGTACAGGACAGCAGCTCCTAGAAGCAGTCATCTCCCATAAAGTGACACTCCTCCTGACATAGCAGGCTTCACTCCAGCAAAGGATCTCCCTGGCCCTGTAGGCAGAGGGGTACAGATGGGCTATGGGGCCAGCATACAGGCCCTTGAGGCGTTACCTCCTGGCAGAGCGTTCCTTCTCAATTTATTCCACCTTCAGTCTGAGCACATGACATCTCTACTGCTCTACATATACTCCCCTCTTCCCACCTACCAGAAAGGGCTGGAAACTTCTAGAAGGTCCCTGGCAGTTCCCGCCTCACTGTCAATGTGGGGGGGAGTGTAGAGCACCTTGTCACTTCAAATACTAGACCGCCAACCCACCTCAGGCAGGTGGCACAAGTAGACCGAAATGGCGTCCATTTTAAAACTGACATTTTACACAATGGTGAAAATTAACCTGCATTCACCATTGCACAGTATTTAACATTTGCATTTGAAATACATCCACATGACATGTTGATTCCCTCAACAGTGAAAAAATTCATGGAAAAAGGGCCAAGTCCAACAGTCACTTTTCAGCTAATTATATTCCATTGTTTTACACTAATTTTTGTTTAATAAACATTTATGGTTGAACTCTTTTTATTGAAATCAATACAGAGAAAGAAACATTTCACCACATATGCATTCTGATCATGTGCTAGTAATAGGTGGCATAAAAGCAAATGGGGCCCAAGATAGGCATGTTGTAACATACAAAATACAGCCTGATGAGGATAGCCTCAGAAATGTAGAGATAAGGTTAAACAACAACTATAAGAACCTCCCGCCTCTCCCCCCATCTGACCCTCCCTCCCCCACCCTCCCGTCCAGTGCTCATCCCAGCCCCAACCTTCCCCGCCGCTCCCATCCACTATGTCTCCCTATCTGTATCTGCTAAGGGTCGGTCTCCTTTGGCTCCGTGAGCCTCAACAGTCGAAGGTATCGAGGACAAGTGATTTCACTGAATTCCGTGATCAGAAGTGATCGAAATAGTTGCCAGAGCTCCTCATATTTATCTCCCTCCTCAGTCATGGTGAGCGATAACTTCTCCATGCCTAGTACATGCCACAACCTGTGCAGCCAGCCAGTGATGGAGGGAGTTGTGGAGGTGTGCCAGGGTGCGAGGATATTTTGCACCGCGGAACCCAGTGCAATGGCTTTTTGGCGTCCTCTGCGGGAGTGTAAGGGGTATGTTAGTGGGTTAGGAAGCCCTAGTAAGACATACGCTGGAAAGCGTGGAAGCTCTGTTTGAAAGTGTTTGCCCACATCATCAAGCACCTGCGTCCAGTAAGAGCGGAGTTGGTCACAGTCCCACAACAAGTGCACCAGGTAACCAACTTGGCCACAGCCCCGCCAGCAGGACTTCTTTCCTACGGTCCATCTCGTGCAACCGTTCTGGGGTGTAGTACCAGTATGTTGTTATTTTCGTGAGTGTCTCCGTGAGCCCCATGTGGTATGCGGAGTGACGTGCTCTATAGGATATCTTCTCCCATTCTTTGTGACTAAGTACCTGCCTAGTTCTCTTTCCCATCGCTCCCTGCCTGGGTTATAAATATGCGTTTGTGTTGTCTGCAGCATCTTGTAAAGGTCAGATATGAGTTTAGTGTCTGAGGTGCGGGATAGAAGCCATCGTTCATACGGCAGAGACCGTCTGTCTGCGCTTGTCCTCACCTGTAGTTGAAGTGCCCAGTGTCTGACTTGAAGGTAGCGCATCCGTTCCGTCTCTGGGAAGCCATACTCTTGTTTAAAATGTGGGAAGGGGATCACTCCCTCTGGGCTATAGATGTGATATAAGAATCGGCAACCTGCCGGCCTCCGATGTGTGAAAGTCGATCTCCCTGCGCCCGTGGTAAAGTCTGGGTTACCCATCAGCGGGGAAAGGTTGTAAGGTCATGGGTAAACCAAATGGCATCCCACACTTCTAAGGGAACCCGTGTGATATACGAGGCGTAGAGGTTAGCAGGCCTGTGGATGTTCCGGAGAAAGGGTATTTCCTGCAATGGGCGGCCGGCCACAGCCTGGTCCTGGAAGAACCAGTGTCTCTCCGACTCCCATTTACTCCATTCGACCAGGTAGCGCGATTGCGCCGCCTAGTAGTATTTATGCAAGTCAGGTATCCCCAGGCCCCCCCGATTCCGGGGCCAGTGTGGCCAATGCCCTCCGCATTCTGGGTTTCCGGCCCTGCCAGATAAATTGGGCAAGTTCGGTTTGTGTTTGCCGGATCCATCCGGCGGGTGGTCTCAACGGTAGAGCCCGGAAAAGATAGAGAATTTGGGGTAGGATGGTCATGTTGACCGCTGCGGTCCTGCCCAACCAGGAGAGCGGGAAATGCTTCCACCGGCCTACCTCCTCCCGAATCTTCCCACGGAGTGTCGTGTAGTTAGCCACAGCCATGGTGTTAAGTGAAGGGGCCAATTGGATCCCTAGATACGGGACTGTGTCCGATGCCCACTGGATGGGAAAGAGGCCTTGTAAATAAACTCTTGTGGGGGAGACAATGATAAGTCTAAGGCGATCGATTTGTGTGTGTTCATTTTGAACCCGGCCACTTTGGCGAAGGCGTCCAACTCCGCTATACTTTAATAAACATTTAACTGAAAATTAGGAAAATGGAGCACCAAACGACGTCCATTAGGGTAAGCTGCTCCTGTGCTGCTGGCACTGATTTTGCCACCTCCGAGGCTAGCGGTCGCAAAAGCAGTGTTAGGGGCAGGCAGGAGTCGCAGCTGTGACCCTGGAGACCCCTAAATAACAGCTAGGAAGCTAGGATATAGAAATATACACATGGCCAAATGTTTCACGTACTGCATTTGTATCATTCTTAACATAAGCCCATTTGTTTCCATGTTGTCCGCAAAGCTCCTCGAGTCCCTTCCAGTCATTGCATATAAAATGCTGAGATATGAGGCACTTCTGATTCATCTGTGGCATACTCAGTTTAGGTTATGCTGTGGTTCTTTTTTTGAACCTGTGAGTGCCTGTCAAACTGATAAATAAAACTTGATTTACTTTACATTTGGCATAACGTTACTTGAAGCAAAGTTCTCTTCTAGTCTTTCAAGAAGATCAGGTGTCCTGGGCATGTAAGTGGCACAGCACATCATATATCCTGCCCTCTCTTTGCGGAGAAGTGCTCCTCACGGTTCGCATGGCACACCGATACTCTATTTTTCACAGGAAGAAACAGGATTTAGGCTTGTTGGATATGGAGTCAATCAATCAGGATTTATAAAGCGCGACTAATCACTCGAAAGGGTATCCAGGTGCTTGCAGGCCCCAAAGGCTTATTCGAACAGCCAGCTCTTGACGGCCATTCAGAATTCGGGAAGTGAGGTGATGGTCCGGAGGTGTTTGGGTGTAATTGATCTGTGTGCCCAAGAGCACTGGGATGCTTGCTTCATAACATTGGAAAAAGTGGATGGTTGCAAAATCTGTAAACCTGTTGCCTTGCACAGAAGTTGGAATTTGCCAAATGAGGGGGTTAGGGTGAGTGCCCATTGCACTTCCTGCATGTCTTCAGGGCCATATTCTTGAAGCTTCAGCTTGTGGCCTGGCCTAGGATGTAACGCATACTACTGCTCTAGACAGGGCTGTCCATGGACATACTTAACCCTGATCACTGTGCTGGACACCGACGGATAGCTGCTTTCACCATCTGGAAGACTTCCTGCTTGCCTCACACAAGCAAGATAGGAAGCTGCCACCTCATGCACATTGCATCTGCCACCTCATGCACATTGCATATCTAGTCTAGCAGAAAGCATTTAGAAGTAGCATCTAGAGTCCCCCCAGTATTATTGTGGGCAGAGGTTTGATTATCATCGATATTTTGAGTTTATATTTCTGAGCTTGTACTTTGCAGTTTTAATTTTTTGTCTATTTTCACACGGGACCGCCCCATTGTTCTCTAGTTCGAGTGAAATCCTTTCCCAAGAAGTCTATGGGAGGGTCTGATTAGTTAGTAATGGATAAGTACATCACAGTCTGGGGTTTGCTGTATTACTACGCTGTTAGTAAAGGGAGCCTCTTTCTTCTTATGAGCTTTGAATGCTGTTTTTCTCATTGCTGTTGACACCAGTGAATTTGATCAATTTCTTAAATCTTCATTTGGCTCCATCTGCTTGCCTTTTGATAGCAATGACACCTAGTTTCTTTAGCACCAGGACACCCATGGGGTAACAGTGTATTTAAAAAAAACTATAAATAAATGCATGCCTGTGATCGAACACCTGTACAGTAACCTCAGAGCATCAGATCCTTGCTCTTGCACAACTAACTGTTTTAGAGGTGACCTATTCATCCCTGGGTTTTTAGTAGGCACTTCCTCTGGTCCAAAAATAGAAAACTCTTGACTAAGACTTCTCAACTGCCGCATCCACACTTTGAAATTCCCATCCAAGAGAAATGTTTACACAAATGTTATTATTTGTCTGTATCAAGAAAAGTCAGTCAGTATCTGTTTTTCAAATTTCACCTGGTTGTGTTTAGTTTTCTTCCAGCCATTTGTGGGTTGCTATCTCTCTTCACTACAGTTTTGTTTCATACTTTATAGTCTTTTGAATAGCACTCTGCCTCCTCGGCAGATATCTACGCTTTATTGATGTGTAAATAAATAGCCAGTGTTTGTAGAACATTTCCCCCTTCTGGGCTGATTTTGCTCTTTAAATGTTTGTTTCTGTTCTGTATGATGTACTTTTCCAACTTAGAATTTGTTTGTTTTTCTCTCTTAACAGGTATCAAGATCCCGTACAGTAAAGAACACATAACAATATCGAACGGAAATAAAATCTGGACTCTCTCATTCACTCAGGCCATTTCAGACAAAACCCCAATAGTCCTTTTGCATGGCTTTGGAGGCGCAGTTGGACTTTGGGCTCTTAATTTTGAAGAACTCGGCCAAGACCGGGCTGTGTACGCTTTTGACATCTTGGGATTTGGCCGCAGTAGTCGCCCGTTGTTTCCGAGTGATGCAGAAGGAGCTGAAAATCAGTTTGTGGATTCCATAGAAGAGTGGAGGATTGAAGTAGGACTGGAAAAGATGATCTTGTTAGGACACAATCTGGGTGGATTCCTGGCGTCGGCTTATGCATTGAAGTACCCATTGCGGTAAGTCCTAGGTGGAAGACCTGGCTGTTAAGAACACTTGTGTTAGCTCGCCGAATGGATTTTGTCAGATAGAATTGAGAAAGAGCTACGAATCTGTCCATCCTTTCAGCGTCATGGCTGGGGGTAGAAGAAGTTGGGATGGCAATTCTAATGTAATTGGTGGCAGGCCTAATTGAACAGTTTGTGCGTCTGCCCATGAGTCTAAACAAGTGCATTTTGGCTTATAAAGTGGAAACCGGATTTTTTGATATGGCATCCCAAGTGGACATAGAGTGTAAGAGTTTCTACATCAGTTGGAAAAAGAGCGTGGAATGGCTAAGTAAAACATCTGGGAAACTGGTGGGTTTTACAGAAATGTTGCAGGTAGTTTCCCACTTCAGAAACCTTCATAAATGGGTGCAAGGAGAGTGTCGTTTTAGCTGTGTTTATGGGGCAAGAGTGATAAAAGCTCACCTCCCAGTCAGTGGGTGTGTCATAGAGGGAATTTCTCCAGAAGGAGAATTGTTTTCCCTTTAGAGAAAAAAACAGGAAAACCTACATTGGAAATGCACTTTTTTAAAACTCTGAACAAAGCAGATTGTCTGCCTGGAAGCCACCACCACTATTAGAAGTAAGTAATACAATTTCTGCTTGCAAAATGTCTGGAGTTGTAACTTTCTAGCACAACATTTTTAAGAGTTTCAAAATAAAAGAAAATCTAAGGTAAATGCAAGATTATATTTACATCTACCCTTTTGATTTCCATTTGATTTTGTGAACCATGCCAAAATTATCTTAAACATTCTTACCATGTATTCACCTTCACTAAACCGACATACCTGTTTTCAGGAAAGCTCTTAGGTAAGTAAAGCTACACAAAGGTAAGCTAGACTAAGGCAAATATACGTCTTAATTGAATGTACAGTGTAAGTATGAAATTACTGACTATGGGACATGACACAGGATAGATGTCATTTGACTTTTGGAGTTAAATGATAGACCGTGTAGTGATCACAATGCATGACATCACTTTGTATTATGCATGACAGATGGTATTGACATATGTCTCAGTAGGAAGGACAGGCTGATGCTTCAATGTGGGCCAGACAATAATATTTGACATGATTACACTTGGATGCTAGATACAAAGAAAGACACGCTTGGCGTCTTTTTTTTAGAGGAAGCCAATAGCGAATGCGGTTCGATAAGTCACGTACAGATATGGGAATAGAAGTAACGAGAAATAACATGTTTAGAATATGTTGCGAGAGGACAGTGATTCTTTGTGGATGTTTCAGTCAAGAAGTGCTTAAAGGGAGGTGAAGGAAAAATGTAATTAATAAACACTTGAGTTTTGATGTAATGTGTACCCACGTTTCATTGGCAAATTTAAACGCCATTGATTAGACTTTGTTACTTGAGGCTTAAAGTAAGAATTCTGTCCGTGAGTAGGATTGAAAAAGTATTTTTAAATCTACTTCCAAAAGAAGTTGAAAAAAATGTAAAAAATCTGGGGATCTAAAATAAGTCCTTGAATAACTTTGAGCTGTATCCTTGGTCTCCAAATGTAAAAGCATGTGTGCTATACTTAGATTTAGTGGCTCTTCACATTGACTTTTCTGATGTGTGGTATTTCATTATATTGGATTTTGGATTAATGAACACTTTCTGCTGGTAAGAGTGTTGATGTAAAAACCACAGTTGATGGACAGAATGCAGAACAGGTAAGAGTGTTGATGTCAATGCAGACTACCAAAGTTTTAAGATACAAAACTACTAGCTTCTGGGAACATGTATAAGCATTCCTAAGATGTTCTTCTTCATGGAAACCAGAGATTAGCTTATTTATGATGCATAGGGCACTACTTCTTCAACGTTTTTTTTTCTCTGACTTCTTTATCAATGAGAAGAAGTTTAATTGGTAGACCTTCCGGCATCAGCACTTCCGCGTAGTGCAGATTGTTGAATGTGGTTCTTGTTGTATTTATTGGCAAAAGTGCACTATTTCAAGCTTTGCTGAAAATGCAGTATTTTTTTCAACCCCATTAGTTTGGTTGGTTTGGATGCTTTAAGGCCAAGGCCCGTGACACTGAAGCTTTGAAATGATTTTAGTTTAATAGCTCCAAAAGTGCTCTGTCAAATTATCTCCTTCGCCATACCTCTCTCTGAAGTAAAGTGAGAGGTATTGAACTTTTTTAAATGAAAAATCAGTCTTCCACTAGCTCTTCTTGCATTCCAGTCTCACTCTGTGCTCATTAGAAAATGATTGGCCTTACCAACTGTCCGCAATCCAGCCAATCTTGCGATGGATGTGAAAATACCACCGCTCCCTACTGCACCTGCACGCCCGGTGACCTCTCCGCTAGCCCAGGGCAAGTTCCTTCTGCCTCAAGATTGAGCAAGTTCTCAGTAGATTTGTATGCTCTAAATAACCTTCAGTCTGTAGTTGTCTTTTTTCCTACTGAAGGGCAGAAAGCACCACATGGCGCAGAACTCAAAACCATCTCTTCAAACTGCCTTCTTTATCACATTCAATCAGTGGCGACCGGTGATATTTGAAAGTGGTGAGGCGTAAACGTTGAGCATGACTTTTATATAGTGAGCGACACAAACAGGTCTAATGGACAAACCTGGGGTCCAAGGTGGATCGCCCCACCCTTCCCCAAGAAAAAATTCAAAAACTTGCCAAATGGTGCTTTCTAAAGTAATTGAATGTAGTGATAAAGCAAGTCTAATAAAGCAGTGGGAACATTTAGTCTTGAAATATTAAACACATTAGAAACTGCCCCATTCCTTATAGCATTAACATGTTTAACAATTATTGTAATGTGTGAATTGTAGCGCCTGACAACTTTAGTCCTTTAAAATGTATGCTTCCCCAGTGTCTTGCACTGCATGTAGCATTAACTTTGAAAACACATGCTCTCACCGGCCTCGGAAAGCACCCACAGTGGCTGCCTGCAACGAGTTATATAGAAATATGTTCAGACAGATCTTTAAGTGGGATAAAAAAGGTGGGGGTTCTCTATAAAGGAACATGTCAAATGCATTTTTGCGATTTCCATAGTGTTCCACCTAACCAGTATTTTGGTTTCTCTCTGAGATATAGTTGCATTCAGATAAATGACACAACAACTGACATATACCTAAAACTGTCAGTACGATTGACTTTGTCAATGGTTGTTAACTGCTTAACCACTTGGATGCTATGCTGCTTCTGGCTCTTCAATGTAATTTCCATTGAAATCAATGGAAACTCCATGACGAGTTACCCTTGTCATTAGCGGCGAAGAGGTTAAGATAAATGAGTAACAACAAGGATTTGTTATAAATAATTAACATTGGAAATGTTTCAATTGGGAGTCTGTGAATTAAATAGCATTGAGGCGCTTTATGTTAGATACGTATCCTTTTTTTCTCTGCATATCTCTGCATATTTATATAAAAATGTCCCAAAATACTCAACCAGTGTAATAAACAATCCTTACTGTTTATTAGATTTATTATGCTCTCCAATACTAAATTAATTCTAAGGTTGCACTAAGACATTTCACCACACTAGTCTCCTCCCTGTAAAAGTGGGTGAAGAGTTAGAGAGCCACAAGCATCAAAATGTCTTCTCTATGGTGACCCATACCCCCACTATTATTTCATGTACCTCTTCATCCACGATTGAGATTTAGTGGTTTAGGATCACTCAAGAAGCTCTCTGGCTGTGACTCCCAAATCGTCCTCACTGGATCTTTGTAGGGCCAACGTAGTACAAACTCATTTGAAATGTTGGTCATGTACAAATAATGAAAGCCATGAGGACATCTTACCTATCTTGTTGAGAACTGTCCACTGTAAGCAAATCATTTTCACTTTTCCGTTAACTCAGATATTTGGATAAACTTCACAAGGGAACAAGAATCCTGGCTGGCCTGCTCGTTTCTTAGATCCATTTCGCAGGGGAACAAATGCTGCAGCTCCAGTTCTAACGGGGCCAGCAACGTGCAGCTAGGGCCTGAAGTGTCACAGTGGAGGAAGTTAGAGTGGCGAGGTGTCTAAGCACAATATACATAACACGAGCAATGAGCATCACTTACCATTAGAGAGAACAAGGCACCAAATCAGACATGCTTGCATCCACTTCCACATATGATGAAAGAGTGGTATCTTTTGCCTGTGAATGACGGACATCTGAAATCACACAGGGATGTAGGCTCCCATGCCCGAAACCGTGACACTGAACGCATCACAGGCCTACAGAGTGTATAACCACAGACCACAATGACAATGAAGGGCTTTACAACAGAAAGCCCTGCGTCACATTGTAGAAAGTTGATTTACTGCCTGACTTCCGTCTCCTGCTTCAGAACAGCCCAGACTTAAATACATCGATTTGTTTAGAGATACAATTATATCTCTAAATAAGTCAATTGATTTTTATATATTTGTTTGTAACTGTGTAGGAATTGAAGAGGGGCAAAGCTCCTGAGCCCCAAAGGAGAAACTGCCCTTGCATTCAACCAGTGGGAAGACTGAACCTTACCTGGAGCCTGCCATGTTCCAAGTAAGTGACTATAACCTGCAAGTCCTGTTCTCTCCATTATCTGTCTGTGGCCTTCGACCAAGTAGATAAAGAACTCCTTGAAACTTCAATGGAACACAGGAGCATGGAGAGACCTGACTACTGCATCTCTTTCAGATGGTTAAAATAGCAAATTTGCTTTCCCTTTGTAGTCAATCATATGTAAGGTGAACCCCAAGGCTCCACTCTTAACCTTGCTGGCTTCAATATTCACCTTGAATGTATTGTAGACTTACTCTGTGGCTCAACCATTATGCTAATAATAGTCAATTGTACCTGGAAGTCACCCCATGTGATCCGGGAAAGAAATCCTACTTTGATTATTCAACATCATCTGAAGATTAACCCTCAGAAAAACACATTTCTGCCGATCTCCCCAATGCTCCGTTTGATCAGATTTAGAGTCCCTCAACAATCTTGAATGCATGTCCATCATCATTGCCTGCACCAAATCCCTAGGCATCATTCTCAACAAGAATCGTAACCAAGTATGTCAAGTTCCACTTGGGCTAAAGAAGGATACAATCCAACATCCCTGAGCATGACTCTAAATACTACAGTCCTTGATGGTGTTATGGTTAGACCAGAGTTTTTCTTGCCCCTCTCAAGGCTGCATATGCTCATATGTTCATGCTGCTGGTATATACATTAATGCACTCTAGCTTCTCCTACTACCTGGCACAGAAATTAAATATCTTGAGGAGAAGGCCTTTGCTCATTTTATAACTCAAAGAATTCAAGTCCCTTAGCTACTGCTCTCACTGAGTACATTACACATTATCAGATCAATTCTGTAATCACAAACAGAAATGTACTTAAGTGCCCTGACTGCCTGGCACGCACTAAAACAATGCGACAAATGATTTACTTCATTCATTCCTAGAAGGAAGCTTTCTCAGGATTTCATTCTCTGTGAAGCGGGTTTACTGGAAAATTGTGCCATATATTGCATGCTGTTATCACTTGGCAAGAGGTACTCGGCCAGTTCATTCCAGGACACATTTTTCCAATGGGGATAGTGCTGCTGCCGCTTGCCAAAAGTGCTGGGTGACTGTACAGCCATGCCTTTTCTAAAAGTTACACCCTGGACACTGGCACTAGGGTACCTTATTGTAAATGCAATATCCCCTTTTTAAATTAACCTTATTATTGGTGGCTCAAACGTTTCTAACTAAATAATAAAATTCCCTTTTTTAGTACCTAACGAGACTGAGGTACATGGAGAACTCATTTTACTCAGGATCACTCTGTTGCGTCAAGCTGAAAGGAAAGACTAGGAACCAGATATGTGAGTTCTAGATTCAGGAACCTGACCTCTAGACCATGTCACACGCTCATAAGTGAACTAATTGAAATATCACTCCGAAGTATGAGTATTGAACTTGTAGAGCGCGAACTTAGCCCATGGGCGTCAAGGCGCTATTTGCAGGCCTAAGAGGGCAGACCGAAAGACCTGCTCATACTGAGGTCCGTGAGAAAAGCCAAGTCTTTAAGGCTTTGCAGAAGAGAGAATGGGACACCTGACTAGAAAGCTCTTCCAGGAGGGAGTTCCACAGTCTAGAGGCAACAGTGGAAAGAGCTCTACCTCCCCATTTTGCCTTCTTAAACCACAATACTGTTAATAAATTCTTGTCAGAGGACCGGAGTAGCCTGCTAGGAACGTAACGATGTAAGAAAGCCTTGATCCCCTCTGGGCCTGAACCATAGTAGGCATCATGAGTCAGGCACAATGCTCTGAAGAGGATTCTACGGTCCAAAGGCAACCAGTGCAGCAACTTAAAGGAGGCTGTGACTGAATGATATTTCGGTAGGTTAATCACCAGCCTAGCTGCAGCATTCTGCACCATCTGCAGACGTCGCACTAGGTCTTTGTTAACGCCCAAATAAAGGGCGTTACAATAGTCCAATCTGGACGTTACCAAGGCCATAACAGCCTGCTTCCGTGCATCGAAGGAGAGGAAGTGGGAAATCTTTCTGAGGATCCTGATTATCCCGAAGCATGTGGACGCAGTCCTGCTGACCTGCAAATCGAGGGAGAGTAAGCTATCCACTATGACCCCTAGGTTTTTCCCATGGGATACCGGGATGGAACAGACGCCAAGCACGTCCGGCCATCAGTCACTGGACCAGATCTCCTGTGTACTGCCAAAAATCAGAACCTCCGTCTTCTCTCCGTTCAATGAAAAAAAAATCTCCACCATCCAGGAGGAGACAGCCTGCATGCAGTTCCTGAAGTTAAGGGCAGAATCCCTAATACTGTGGGAGATGGACACCATTATTTGAGTGCCGTCCACAAAGGACAACACCTCTAACCCATAGGAGAGTATCACCTTAGCAAGAGGGGTAACATAGATATTAAAAAGTGTTGGACCCGGGGATGAGCCCTGCGGAACACCGCACAACAAGGATTTGGAGGCTGAGTCGAATGGGCCAAATGTCACCGTCTGTTCCCGCTCTCTAAGAAAGGAAGCCAAAAGCCCCAAGGCGGAGCCCCCGATATCTATCTCTGCTGCTTAGAGAAGCTCTCAAATGTTTGTAGATCCAGGGACAGGTAGAATTTGATAGATTGTATTTACACCAGACCGCATTGTGGGCTTTTCTTCAGTGGGCTCCAAATTAAAATAGTGAAATGTTGCCTTGGTTTCATTGAGCGGGTATCATGATACTGTGTTCCGGTACCACTTGTAAAGTAATGTGCATGTATTCTTTCAGAAACCTCGATTATTCTGGTTAGGCTAGTTTTAAAATTAATAGAAAATAGATACTTGAACTTCGTCAGGGCTTCTATATATCCAATATGGAATGCATTTCCAGAATTGATACCAATTAATCAGTATGTGGATTAGATACAGTGATAATACTCCTCTTCTTTTTAATGGAACATGTGAATCCTTATATCCTTGGGGTTTATTTACGTATTTCGGCGTGAGGGCGGTACCGGACTTTCTGAGGTACCAATGACGGGTAAATAAAACCTGCTGCTATACTTATTGATTAAATAAACCCCAAGGATATAAGGGATACACATGTTCCATTACAAGTAGGAGGAGTATTATCTCTGTATTAAATCCACATACTGATTAATTAGTATCAATTTTGTTAATTCATTCCATATTAGATATATAGAAGCCCTGATGAAGTTTTATGTATGTGGCATTAAGGTCTGCAGCCAGCTGGGATCTCAGGCATCACCTGACGATTCATCAGGTTCTGAGCATCCCTTGACGTGGCAGACTGTGATCCGCTGGGCTACCTGATGCATTTTGGTTGTTGTATAGCAGGGGACAGAGGTGGGTTTGGTGCATCATCTGTATAGGTTTGGTATTGAGGAGTGTAATCAGCTGGGCTGCTTCAGACATGAAGATGTTAAATAGGAGGGGACGGAGGTGGCCCAGGTTTCCTTTTAGGTTCTGTTGCCCCTTCATGTTGATTAGAAAGGAGCAAATCAATTGCAAGCTTGTATTGGACAAACTCGGCAGACAGAGCAGCCGATTGATAAGCATGCTCCATCTACACTGGCAAAGCCTGTCAAGGGATCCTGCAGCTACAGAGGGTCTTGTGGCATATTGGAGGAAACCAAATCATGGAAAACCACTTTTATGGAAATACAAATACATCGAAAATTGAAAGAAACATTTTGAAGGAAAGCTAATTTTAAGGAAAACCACAAAACTACGTTAAACGAAGGATGAGTTGAGGAATATTGAGGGGTTTTTGGGTTCGGGATGGGTGAGGTTTATAGGTAATGATGCGTTTCAGAGGGCAGAGATGGGTAGCGTTCAGGCGTAGGAAGGGGCTTTTGGGATTCAGGGTTTGGTGAGTGGTTTTATGGTTTGAGAATTGGTTGAGTCTATGTGTAGAAAGGGTTAGGGGTCAGTTATGGGTGGAGCTTAGGTGTGGTGAGGGGAATGTAGGGGTCATTTAGGAGTTGTGAAGGGGTCAGACGGTTGGAGTTTGAGGTGGTGAGGGGTTTGTGAATTAATTGCATCCAAAGTAATTGTTTCACAATGTTTAGTATATGAATCTGAAATATTGTCCCCTGACGTAAAGCACTGAAATATTTTTTTAATACCTGCAACCATTTTATTTAGACCTTAAAGAATAAGCATACCAAAGCCAATTTAGAAAACAAGACATTCTGTGAACTGATTTAAATGAAATGGTGAATACCACACATCCTGCAAATTTTGTTTTAACAGTTTAGGTGAGGTTTCTCATCAACAGTGTTTCATGGAATCGTTTTTAGTAATTTCGAGATGTGGCTTGAAACCCATCCGATCAGATGTAGGGCAGGTTTGAACGGGTAGACTGTTAAAAATAAACACAGCCTGGGCTGCAAAGCAGTGTTAGCCCTAAAAGGCAAACTTGTACGTAGGCACTGAGATGAAATCGCTCCCAATGCTCCTTAAAATCCAAGATGCCACCCAACTATGGGTGTACGATAGGCTGATGCCAGACCCCATAGACACTTGAACAGGCTACCCTAGAAAAGACCCTATTCTTCTCAAGCGTTCATAGATGTTCTTGCATGGGACGTATTTTTTCTTTTCGAGGCCATTGATTACTCTGACAACAGCTTTCTAGACACCTGAAGCTTCTCTGCTAGGGGTTTCCAACCCTTTTACATCCACAGTCCAAGCTTTTAGATGGAAATAAAACTTGGGTAAAATATCTGAACTACAAAGCAGACTTGCTCTTGGAGGGTTGTGTTGGCTTTTTTAGATTGTAAAATTAAAGATCAAGAAAAGTAGGTATTTGGGTGGACTGAAACCTCTCTTCTGTGTTTTCCCTGTTGAGCTAAAAGAAGTCTTCCTGCATTGAAGCTTTTGCTCTTTAGTAAGCAAGACTGACTGAGGGGCCTATCGTTCTATCGTTCTGACGGGCCTATGGACCTGAACTTAAAGCTTGCTATCCCTATCATAGGAGTGACATTCAACCATCAGATTCTTTAAGGAGGTTAAATAAGGGAACAATATGTTCATGTTTATTGCATTTAACAAGAGCAGACTGCCACCCCTCCTGGGGTATCATGACCCATAGAGGATGAAGCAGTGCATGAGCTCAGTAACATGAGATGTGAAACAGGACTGAGGATGAGTGATCCTTGTGGAACTCTGCATGGAATATCCACCATGTTGCATTTAAATGGGTCCAGTTTAACTCTGTGGAACCTACACTTAGGTTATGAGGAGTGCCATACCTGGGGAGAGTGAAACCCTTTGACTGGTCAAAGTCTGTGTATTAGAGCGAGAGTCATGAGCTACTTTGTCCAATGCTAATACCTCCGAATGGATTCTTTCATTTGTTAACAGTAGCTTCAAACTTCATTGCTCAGTTACTGTCGCTCACTTGTAGGCTGAAGGTGTGCAGGCTTTTGTTGGCCAGGATGACTGAGGAAAATATTGTGCATGATTGGGGCAGTTTTTAAAGCTGAAGAACAGGTTCTTGTTCTTCAAGGATTAAAAAACTAAATGGCAATCTGAAGTCAAGGAAACTATGGTGAGTAATGTGCTCCATGATAATATATCTGAATTACTGCAGCTGCGGAAATTGTTATGAGGAGGTTCATTCCTTAAATGAAGAACTGACCTTGCCTTGCCTTGCCTCTTATGTGAATCATCCATAAGAGAAGATTAAATTCAACTTCATTGACATTTAAATTACTATTGCCTGATGTGTGTATGGTGCATTCCTTGATTACAGCACGTGTGTTTATGAAGGTTAAGAGTTGGCAACAAAAGGTGCATGTTGATCGGCTCATCTTTTTTAGGGCGCAGCTCAAGGTAATCATTTATTGCATGGATGGATTTTAATCCAGTTAAAAAATATCCATTTAAAAAGGATGGTCCCTTGGTGCATCTCACTATCAGGAACAAAGTAGACCCTGCCAAAATGCAACCGAGTCCTTTCTCGCCCACAGTCCATTCATCTTGTACTCCATTTACATTGGTCTCATATGATCCCGCCTGGCTCCTCCCACAGTCACCCCACCCTGCCCCTGTTTCTTTACTTTAATTCTGAAGTTCAAAACAAAAAGGTTTGAAATATTTAAGATACTCGCTACCTGTGTAATTGTCATCATTAATGCTCTTGTTTTAGGTATTCACCCATGCTGAAAGTGAACCCAACACTTATCACCTCCCCTAAAACTAACACTATGGCTTTTCCCATCTGTAAGGTGACCAGACCCAACCCTCTAACCTAATACTGATCCCATTCCTCCCTCTCACTTTAAGCCTCACCCTCACACTTACACAGTGGCTATGTATTTCATCATAACCAAAACAATAACCCTAAGTCTAGTGCGCACTGTTACTCTAATCTTATACCTTACCCTATCCTTAACTTTTACCCTTTCTGTAACTAAAATTAAACAAGCTTAGCTCTTTGTAGGCTTTGATGAAGGCAATAAGGTCAGAGTCATTACCGAGTGTGCAACCTAAATTAGGGTTAGTGTTGGAATAGAAATGTCCCTTGAATGGTAAACAGGTGTGTACCCCTGTCTTGAGTGACCTAACTGCATGTGATATATGGTATTCTGACGTTTGTGGTCCAGCTCACATGCTAACCCAACATGCACCCGGAGGCCTGGGCCCATCCTTTTGACTCCGAGGTCCAGAGCCTTGTTTTGAAGAGTGGAAGGACATACCCTGCGATTCCTCTTGCTGACATGGGAGTGCGATCTGTGTCTTGGGTTGTCGACGTTAATTGTGGTGGCAGAGTACTGTTTCAATAATGATAGCGCTAATCAGACCTTTGTCTCTGATTCAGACCGAGTGTGGCGCATGCTGGCCACACTTGTGTGAAGTTCCGCTCGCATGAAGCCCCCATACCCTTGTGTTGACATCTCACGTGCTTGTAAATTTTGTGTTGTGTAAAGCTTGCATAGTAGCAGAACTCCATGTGGATGTGAGTGTGAGATTGCTGAAAGTGGCAGGATTCATTTTGGAACGCTCCTGGTTTTTTATGGCAGGAGATGGAGATTGTGGTCCAGCCTCCCCAGACAAGGATTACTGGCACTCCTGAACTTAAGGGTAGAACCTTCGACATCGGAGTATGGGGCGATGGAGGCATCGGAGTATAGTCACCTAGTAACTGTGGATTGACGATTAGAACTTCAAGAGCTCTGCCATTTGGGTTCATGGTAGGAGAATTGGGGTGAATCAGCAGATTCTGTTGTTTGAGGGAAGAAGGTTTCAAGGGCGGGTTCTCCCCCTTTTGTCTCTCCCTGATTGCTACTTCAGGAGCCTGATGATGGCCGGTTGCAGAAGTTTTACACATCCTTGTGCTCAGGTCGTCCTAGGTCCTCTGGCGCGGAGCCAGCATCGTCACCGTCTGCTGTGAGGAAGAACAGGAAATATGAAATAGAACCACCCAAAGCAGTTTGTGGGCAGGACAGTGGGATCAACATCCTTCCTTAATGAAATCCACTATCATGTTGAATGTGGTAAATGGTTTTAAGCGAGTATGAAAATAATGTAAAAGAAAAAATATAGAGGAGCAGTCAGATGGAGACACATGTGCACACTACTCTGGCTTTGAAACTCGCTGACATGTGATAAAACCTTATCTCCGTTGCGGAGACGGTGCTTTTTCTGTACTAGATGTTTTGTGTTTCCTATGTATAGCCAGTTGCAGGGCTGAAAAAGTGACAGGGGTCTCTTAAAGAGGCATGGCACAAGAAGTGTAACTAGGAATCCTTTCCAAGAGGTTTGACCTTTAAAATTAAGACTATGGCTTAAAATGTGTAAACTAAACGTATGTGCTCCCCATAGCATGCCACTTGACAAGTATTTATGTTGGTGCCTCTGCGTGAGCTCTCTGTGATGTGATTGCAGCCAGACACATTACAACAACCAACTTACGCCTAAAACGTGCCAGAACAATTGGCTCTGCCAGTGCTTATTGGAGAAATGAGTAACAATGATTTTAATCAGAATTATAAATGTTTCAAATCTGAAAATATGAGTGTAAATTACTCAATGCTAAGGTCTGTATAAGGGGTAGTGGTCTTTGCAGTCTTAATCATTCCAGTTCTTCCCTTCACTCCTCTTTCCTCGCATTTTTTCTTCCCACGTCTCTTTACTTCTTATTTATCACCCTGTCAATATTTTTGCAGCTGTGTACCTCTTTCATACATGTTCACGTAGTATCACAATCACCACCAATGACTCGATTGGATGAGCATGTATTCTGAACACTTTTATGACCCACTGATGCATATAAATGTAAATGTAGTGTATTTTGTAAACCGCACAGCTGCCCCAACGGGGCGTCCCAGCGCTGTATAACGCGGTGGAACCCTTCCTGGCTCTCCCTGTGAGATGCCCCTCCTGGGCACCCTCAAGGTGAAGCCAGGCATCCCAGTGTTGTAGGGGCCGTTGTGGAGATTAAGCAAGCTATTGCCCAGAGTTGCAGAGTGGGACCCATGATTAGAGTAGGCGCCGAGGTTAGAATTATCGAGTCCGCGGACATTGAGCCCAAGACCCTGCCGCGTCGAAACTTGAACCCTGGCCCCCGGCCTGATCTCTGCTTCAGAGTCTGCTGCTCTAACCAGTGAGCCACACTTCTCCATGTGAGACCCAGAGGGACCCGGCCCACTTAAAGCCCTGAGGAGCTGACATAATATACATGGGATTCAACCACAGATCCTATGGCAGTGTCCCAGTGCTTGAATTAAGATGGTGACTGCTATAGGTCACCGTCCTGTAATCGTTTTGTTTGCTCACTGTGCCCCTACAGAAGGGCTGACCATCTGCAACTGAGCATTGGTCTTCTTACATTAGGAACAAAACAGCCCAAACTGCCAGGTCAAGTCCCCTCTAAACACGATCACACCCAGCCCA
Source organism: Lissotriton vulgaris (assembly GCF_964263255.1). NCBI lineage: Eukaryota > Metazoa > Chordata > Amphibia > Caudata > Salamandridae > Lissotriton > Lissotriton vulgaris. The sequence goes on from NC_141698.1 coordinate 1,040,740,819, forward strand.
CAGACGCTCGCGTGATGGCTATGTTCTTATTCTTTCTGGAAGCCATCTAGATAATGCGACAGGAGTGCCACATGGAATTTCTCTTAACCAGAAGAAACCAGGCAGAGCTCACCAGCACACCAGGAAGTAGAAAGAAGATGATGGGAGACAGAGGAGACAACTTCACATACCTGTGTATTGAGTTCTGATCTATTTGAAAAGGTAGAAGTGTGGACATGTAGGAAGCATGAACGTCATTTAGGGATCGACAGGGGTTTGTGCCTGTGATCCGTGGTACTGTTTTTGCGACCCCTAGCGTAAGCAGTGGCAAAATCAGTGCCAGGAACGGAAGCAGCTCGTCCTTATGGAAGTTTTTTGGGGCTTCATTTTTCTTATTTTTGGTCAATGTTTCATTATACTAATAGTGAATAATATTACATTCTCTATTAGTTTAATTAAAAAATCGTGTACAAATAGCTGAACTATGACTTTCCCTGGCAGCTGAGGTAGGTAAAAAAAATGCCTTTAAATGTATGTATGTTGTGTGCCCTTTTGAGTGTGTTTATGTAAGAGAGAATGTATGTGTATGTGTAGGTAGAGTGTGGTTGTGTTAGTATGTGTGTATGTGTAAGTGTTTGTATGTGTAAGCATGTGTATGTGTGAGTGAAAGTGAAGGTCAAAGGGCTTGTAAAGTCACTTCCGCCACTCCTGGCATTTTGGTGAATTGACGTCCATGGTTAGAAGGTAACTCTCACACTTTCAGTGGACTTCATCAGGTTTCACGTCTGAATGGCAATGGGCAAAAGTGCCTCTTAAACTATTGTGCACCGCAAAGGGCCTTTTGGGTTCAGGGCTGGCCGTGCCCTAGTCTGTTACCTTTGTGAACACGTCAGCTATGGTTGCGAGCAATGCAATGTGGAAAACGTATTTTCTGGAATTCAAAATCAAGCGGAATTTCATCTCCAAATGTGTACATGAGATTTTGGTAAATGTTGGCAATATCAATCCTTTTTTTTTTTCTCTAAAAACGACCTTTTTGTTTGCCAAGAGAAAGAGGTCAATGATATATTGTGACGTTTGAGCACGCCATTGCTCAGCTATAGTAGTTGGAAATTGCACTTATCTCAGACACACCTTAACATCAGATGGCCATGTACAGCGGTGATGTTACATTAGGTCACCATTGACAGAGCAAAATGACGCCAACAGTTAACTTAAAATAGTTTTCAGTATCACTTTGATGAGCTGGCAACTGCAGATGGTTTGCTACATTGTGGAAACGTGGATAAAAGACACTTTCTTTAGCTACATTTTAATTTTAGATCTGTCGCTCTTTAGGGGTTCGGCAGTTGATGTACAATTTTACCAACATGGAAAAGGCATGCAAGTTTTAAAATTGGGCACATATTTTGAAAATGATGGTATTCTTGTGAGTTAGGACCAGTTTTCTGAACGAACGTTTCTGGAAACCTGATAACATACATAATATTGTATTAAAACGCACATTTTTATTATCTTATTGTCCAAATGTTATATATCATGTATTAAATATGTGTTGTTCTCAGTCGAGAACTAAATCAAATAAACTTAAACTTTACCTTGTTACATAATTTTACATGTGAAGTTTATTCTGTCATTTACTGTCAAATGTACAGTTTCACAACTTCTTTCTATTGATAGTTTTTCCAAAACATTTTCTTTCGGCCTGTTTTGGAATTCAGTCCACACAATACACACATGTTGGCAGGTTTGCATCAGGTCCCAGGATGATGAACAGGACCAGGTGTTGCCTTGGTATCTTTAATTAAAAGTAATTAAAAGTACACTGGTGTTGCGCACACACATGTCCAAAGGACATGTGTGTGTGTAACATACAACTTAGAAAAATGCACTAAAGTGCATTTTTCTAAGTTTTTGCTATTTACCCCGTAGTTGGACTTTGCGGTAAATAGCGGCCCCAGATTGCGAATTCGCAATTTTTAAATGGTTCATGAATTGCATTTAAGGAATCTCAAATTGAAATTCCTTAAATGCAATTAATCGCAATTTAGCGATTTCTAGAATTGCGATTTTTGCATTTGGGATAATGAATCCCAAATGCAAAAATAGCGCTCGCAAAGGGCCAGATTCTCAGAATCTGGCCCTTTGCGAGCTGATTTCGGCTTGATGAATCTACCTGTATGTGAGCTATTGCCCAGAGTCACATGGTGCTGAGCTGCAGCCAGAGCCGGGGATCCTGTGCTCCGGAGTCAGCAGTCCTGGCCGCTGCACCACACCTCTCCACTTAATAGTAAAAAGCTAAGAGCCATTTCATTTCCAATGAAGGCACAACCATCAGTAGTGTACAAGAATATAAACAAGGAGGAATGCAGACACAAATCAAATATCTCCTAAGAGTCTTTTAAACTGCATTGCTCTTTGCTTGAGAGTCAGGGAATCACACCTGGAAAAGACTGTCGCCTTAACACCTGCTTTGCCTTTTATCTGCAGGGTAAAACACCTTGTGTTGGTGGAGCCATGGGGTTTTCCAGAGAGGCCTGACCATGCAGAGGGCGAAAGACCAATTCCAATCTGGATTAAAGCAGTGGGTGCCGTGTTGAGTCCATTTAACCCTCTGGCAGGGCTCCGGGTGGCTGGACCTTTTGGTAAGACTGATTTTTTTGCCTTTGTCTGTGTACAGCAAAAGTGGTGTTTTGAAATTCCTAGAGATTTCCTTCTATGCATTTTGTTGTATGGTCGTCTGTTATTGCTGGAAGTTGAGTTCTGATTCACATGACCCACACTGAGTTATTCTATCTGGATAAGATACGATTGACTCCAAAAGCAGCCCTGAAGCAGAAAGAGTGGGATTCAGTGAAATCTGGATTGATAGGAACTCTTATCGTTAAATATTTTCTTAACAGTATGCAATACTTTGGCAGTGGGGGCGGGGGGGTCTTACTTATATGTGTACCTGCAGTCTTCCTTCCTCCATCCTACCCCCGCCTCACATGACCACACCACCAGCTCATGCAACCCCTCCTTGAGGGCGTCTCATTCTGGGTGTCAAGGCAAAGGACAGAGAGGACAAGGGTGGTATACCTGAATGGGCATGGAAGGGCCTCTGCACAGAAATACTGCCCATTTTCCTGTTCAAATCAAACTGAACACATCTACAACAACTAACATTCACACTATCGCTTGACACCCAAATATCTACTAACCGCGGCAAACAAGGTCACTCCAACCTACCCTCAACCGCCTAACAATATCCTCCTCTACAAAACACTCCTATACAGATTTCTACCCCTACATCTACACAAGGGTCTCTTCACTTCTACCCAACCAACCACAACTCTGTGCTAAACCCAAATTCAAAACATCTATCCCTGTATGGCACTGGTCCACACAGTACATAACCATACTTCCCTAGTGTCATACACCCTCTCCCTTTTCTCTGTAAATCCTTCCTCTACACCTTGCCAACTCTTAATATTGTCCACGTCAGCTCTCTCAACCCCCTATCAAACCCTCTCCTTACACAGCCCTCCTCATCTTGCCACCCAAAGCCCAGGACAATACTTGTTCAACACTCCTCTCAGCCAATAAACCTAACTGTTCCCCTTACGCACCATATTGCTAAGCCTTATAACCCCATATAACCATCTCCCAATCTCCAGAGACTCTCCTTTAATACCCAACCTTGCCCCTCACCTTCAGCCTCCAAACCTCTTCACTCTCTCACCGTTGCACTCCACATATCTTCATTCCTTCACATTCCAACTCTACATATCCAGTCACGTCGCCAATATCACACAATATGAACCAACCAAAACAAACCCAAAAACCCACACAACCTTTTGTGTAAAACAGCTCAGACATTGCTTCCCTCCCATCCATCCAACACCAGCACGTACGCACTATGCACCTAATGCCAACACAAATAATGTTCATTCTCCCCCTTCTCTACCTCACAGTTTCCAACCAACAAAGACACCACCTACTCAGTCCAAAACTACACTACAATGACACACTCAACTGGTGCATCCATTGCCGAATTGAGAACGATAAAACCCGACCCTCATGCTCTAGCACCAGCTCTCACCTATTCCCTTCCTCCTTCAATATGCCAAAAATAAATCTGCCACACACCAGTCAACATAACTTAATTTCCCCTTGTCCACCACACTATAACGCAACTTTTCAAAGACAACTCCACAGCCCGTTTCCTTAGTTCCAACCATCTATAAGAATATAACAATATAGATTTGAAAAATCCCTGCATGTTTATTCTAACATAGAGAGAGAGAAATTGTAAAAAGAATAAGAGTATGTTTATTTATGTGCACCATACATGTCTATGTCTGGCCATGTAAATATTGTTACATGTATGTGCATATGGGTATATTTAAATACATGGGTTTATGCTGTGTGTAGAGACATGACTAAACATAATGTGTACATGCGTGTCTGTTTATATTTATACATGTATATCAATAGACGTGTGTGTATTTTTTTCTTTATAAAAATAAATAAATAAATAAACCTGTACCTCCTTGTTTCCGTCCACTGATTAATCCCAGAGGTTTCCAGCTACTATGGGATACCAAACATGTTTCCCAAACTCTTCCCTCTTGCTATCCAATTCATCCCACTAACAGGCGCACATGTCTACCACTCCAAATATCATCTCACATCATACCTTTACTGATCCACTTCAGTTAATCTATCCCTATTCAAAACACTCAAATATATGCATAAGACCTAAAGAGCAAACACTTGCCAAACTTAACACAGCCAATCCTACAAGGGAAAGGAAGCATATATTAGTCTATTACAGATTAACCTTTAACCTTGGGTTCCTCAGTAGTATGCTTTTCACTGCAAAGCACTAGAGCACCTAATCTGAGGTAGTAAGCGCTATATAAAAACAATTTTGCAATCTGTTTGTCGACACAATACTGTGTAGTTCTATGAAAATGTCACTTTATGTTACTTAGGCTTTGACAAGCAAGTTTTTCTGATTGTTTCTCAAAATCCTTCTAATTATAACAATGCCTTTCATAGTATCGGGAGACCGGACATGGATGCCCATTGTTGTCCTTGCTTTTCGCATTGGCGATGGAGCCCCTGGCGTGCCGGTTGCGCTCTGTGATGAAAGAGTGGGAAATTTCCACTTGGGAGACCACACATGTGGTCTTCTTATACACTGATGAGGCAGTGGTATATCTGTGCCAGCCGGCGTTCTCTGTCCCTATCATGTCCTTCTCAGGAATGGCACCCAGGATCTGGAACTCCCTCCCTCTTGAAACCAGACTCATCTCCTCCATCACACTTTTTAAGAAAGAAGTAAAAGCTATCCTCATGGCTAAATACACTTGATCTATTAACGTGGATTTTTAAAGTCTCTGCACCGATCTGTATTATCTGTTCGATCCCTTCGATGATTCGTATTACTTGTATTATTGACTTACCTGACTGTCTATGCTCACACCTATTTGTACTATTTGCATTATTGATGTACCAGTTTTACTATGCTCCCTCATGTACCTACCCCACTGCACTTATTACCTACAACTACGCTATACCTAATGGCCTGTTATTCACTCTCCTGTTGGTATTCCCTGCTTTGTAAAGCGCTCTGATATCTGCAAAGATCTTGTTCGCGCTATATAAAACTTTCAAAATAAAATAAAAATGTTAGCTGTCCTATCCGAATTTGGCAAAGTGTCTGGGTCGTGTGTTTTCTGTATCAAATCGAAAGTGTTCCTGTTAGAGGAGGTGACTGCGAGACATATGCATAATTTGCCTTGTCTGGGCCTTCCTTGGGAGACGACAGGTGACTGATATCTCAATATCTGAATTGCTCATGGGGTAGCAGCATTTGAGGCTTTGAATATAGGTAGCGTGCTGATGGGGCTAAACCCCACAGTAACGTTTTGAAACACTCTCCTGTTGTCTTTGATGGGCAAGCTGGCATTGGTGAAAATGATTATTCTGTGTGCTGCCTGTTTGTGTATCAGGGGCCCAAGTTCAAGATCCCTAGGAAGTATTTTGTCAAACTGGACAAACAGATAGTCGATCTGCCACAGGCCTCAAGGAGGAAGAGGGTTAGTCTGGTGACACTCAAGCACCGTTGGAGGAAGAGGGGACTTGAATTACTGTGCCTAGATTTTTATTACCTGACGACTCAATTGCAACATGCAGTACTTTGGTTGGATGAAGGAGAGAATTGGGAGCGGAAATAGTTGCGTGGACCTTGTGATGAAGTTCCTTTGCCTGAACCTTTGATGATGGGGTGGGGTTCTTGCCTCGATGCCGTATGTTGCCCGACAAAATGCGAAACATTAGAAGGGCAGTCAGAGTTGTATTGCATAGGGCTCTGTGTGCACCAGATTTGAGTATTTAGACATTGCGCCCCTTTGCTCAGATCGTGCAGATCATGTCAGATGAGAGGTGGTGTGCCTGTGGGTGTGGCTCCTTGCTATACATGTATCACAATGACAGGTTTATCATTCTGGCAAATGCAGTTGAAACAGTTGCTTTGGGGATTAGCTTTTTTTTACAATTTGCTAACATTGCAGCGACGGCCTGCGCGATATGACCTAACTTCCCGAGCTCACTTGAGAATCTTAGGCATTAGGAACACTGCTGAATATTGTATGTCTATAGGGCATTGCAGGAAGATTTACCTCTGAGCGACTTGCCGGTGTGCAACAGGTGGCTTGAAATACTGGGGCCTCCTCTTTCCGTTAAAGAATGGGAGAGTGCTCATGAAGGGGTAAACAGGACTGCTACAAATGTGAAATTCAAGCTATTCCAGTATAATGTAGTGCATCAGGTATACCTCACCCCGAATACGCTGCATGCAATCTACCTGGTGTGATCACCTCCCCATTGTGCCATGTAGGGAGCAGACTTTTTGCATATATTTTGGGGGTGTCCAGAATTAAACTTTCTGGCAGACAGTTTTAGAGTCCTTGAATGCAGTCACGGGGTGGACCGTTCCTGGGGATGTTGGTCAGTTCCTGTTGGGAATAATCCCAGCTCGAAAGAAAAAGAAGCTTAGTAGGAAATTTCTCCTCTTAGTTTTGGTACTCGCTAAGCGGAGAATAGCCATCAAGTGATTGTTTCCAGTAGCCCCAAAAGTATCTGAATGGCTGCGTGATATAGCTGAATGGACGGTGGCTGAGGTAAGCCATAAGCGAAACATACGTAGAGATAATAAGTTTACAGATGGCCTGCAAGCCTGGGCGGCAGTCCTTGCTGAGCTTCTGGAGCCCCTGGATGCCCTTCCCCAGTGACCTGTGGGATCAAAGTGAGGGAGGAGAGAAGTTATTTGATTGAGGAACTTTGATTGGAGAACACTAATACTGTATATAATCATATGGGGACATAACTTTGAAAAGACTTTTGCACTGAGCCATTATTGTGCATCATGTAATACCTCGGTGTGTTCTGGTAGAGCTTGATGGGGAGGGGTTGTGGTTGTCATTGTTTTCATATTTAACAATGCTATTTGGATATGGTAAACTTGTCATGTTTAAATCCCAATAAAAACCTATACTAAAATATATATATATATCGAATTACAACTCCTTCGTGCTGTCCTCGCACATAAGAGATACGAACAACTTAAATTAGCTTGTTGCCAAATTTGCGCTTTATTAGGTCTCGCCTGCATAGGCTGCGCACATGCGCAGTCTCACTGGCCAGATTTTATGTTTTTCAGGCGCTTTGAGTATTGGGCTTTAAGCCCCGCCCCTCTTTCCCATTGGTCGGCGTCACCGTTTATGCTAAACGGTGGCCAGCCATTCGGAAAGAGCTCTTTGTGACGTGTTCTTTTCTCTCTTTGAGCCGTCCCACTTGGACGGGCTCACCTAACTTCCTCCCGTCGCAAAAGGATTCTTATCTTTATGGGGCCATGTGTTTCGAACACATGGCCCCATAAAGAGAAGCTCCGGCGCGATCTCTCCCTCCCCTTCTTTGCCTCTTCCTCTCGCTCTCTCCCCCATCTTTTTTTTTTTGCCGTCTGATGAGAGTTTACTAGCCCCATTCTGTGTATCCTCCCTTGCTGACTCGCTATGCGGACAGTCTCCGCCTCCCTCCCTACACCCAGGACACTGTGGACATTGTTGAACTCCTGGTAGCTTATAACACAGCGAGCATTGGCGTGGCGACAGCTTGTTTATCTCTACTTTGCTTGATTCCGGTTTATTTCCAAGCACACGCCACACGCGTGCTTGTTTTTTTATCTTGTCATTTTATAAAATGTGTGTAGTGTACTTGGGAATACGCACGCACTTATCAGCATTAGTGAATGCATGTTTTGAAATATCGTCAGCATTAGTGAATGCGTCTTTTGAAATAGCCCCAGAGTCCATTCATTCGTTGACTACAACTGCCCAGCTCCAACTTGGACTCCATACTCAAATTCACGGGAAGGGCAAATTCTGCAGAACATATAGGATGGAGTTCAGGTCTTTTTTTTAAAATGACTATTTTCTAAAGCTAGTCCGGGGTCCCCGCCTCCAGGCGCTCCGTGTTGGGCTTCAGCATAGCACCTTCCTCCAGAGCCCCCACGGGGAGCCTTGCATCGGAGCACTTCCTACAGGCTCCCCAGGTGCGGCTAGTGTTCCGGAGGGGGTGGTTATCCGGCAAGCGATGACCTGACGGAGTGAGTAAACTTTCCTCAGAGTAATAGACATGCAGATTTTGAGGAGCCCCGGGATGATTACACCCCCCCAGACCTCCGGAACCCTGTAATTATTAGGCAGTGCCTGGAAGGCTGCGCTGCCAAGCACTCGACAACACTTCCTCCTCTAATGAGCATGTGAGCATGTTGCCCCCCCCCCCCCCCCCCCCCCAGCCCTGTTGGGTTGTAAGAGCGTGTGCTGTGTGCGAACAATGCCCCCCTCCCCCCTCCCCCCCCTACCTTAGTCATTTTTGACCCGTTCTTAATTTGTTGGCAGTGGAGTTTTTATAGCGCCAACTCCTCCAAAACCCTGAAGTCCTCTGCTCTCAGTGTAGGTATACATATGTGGTCACCTCTTATTTAACTCGTTTGTCTCCTCTACACCCCCTCTTTACTTCCCCGGGTGCATACATGTGTAGCTCCTTGCAGCCCGTTACTTTGAGGTCAGAGGAGGCTGCTCTCAGTACTTCTGTACACTGTTTCATATTGTACTGTTGTGTCTTGATTTGAATTGCACTGCATGGTGTTGCATTCCGTTGTGTGGCTTTTGCTCGTGGTTGTGCTATACATTAGTGTATTGCATTGTCTTGTTTGTTTCTTACAGTTGTATTTTTATCATATTACACTTTTCATTGTATTTCAGTGTAGCCGGCGGGGTCGTAGCTAACATTGGTGCAGCAGGTGCAGCGGCACCGGGGTCCAGGACACACCGCTGTATTTTACTACCCAGCAGCAGTCAGGGGCCATTTTCCGTGCTTTCACCGGGGCCCTGGGCAGCAGCGGTTACACTGCTTTGTTTTGCAGTGCACAGCAGTATATTGCATTTATTACATAGTTAGGATTTTATTGAATTGTGATCCATTGGATCCACACTTGAAGCTATTCTCTCAGGACACAAGTGAAGACGACCACCCCTGTCAGCAGGAGCTACCGCGCCCCCTCCTGGCCGATAACAGAGTGAGACGAGTCTGGGCGCATCTGCCATCTGTCGGCTTCGGGGAGTCTCTGCATCTAATTTATGCGTGCACAACTCCAAAACAAGCATTGAAAATGCAATAGGTTTCGCCTTTGATTAAGTTAAAGCTATTTGCTTTGATAATGGTATTGTATAGCAAAGCAAATGACTTTAACTTAATAAAAGGCGAGACCACGGCATTTTTAATGCTTGTTTTTCAAATTGTGGTGCAGTCGATCATGACGCGTTTCGGCCAATGCAGTGGCCTTGGTCACATGATGGGTAAATATAGATCAGGCTCAACTTCTTTTGAGGCAGGCAAAAGAATCGACAGCACTCGGGTGGATGAAATCAAACAGGTTTATTGTCCGTAAAATTCAATAAACAGGACGTGTTTCGGCTTCGCGCTTTTTTCTTACTGTTACCGCACGTATTGTTAATCATCATTTAAATAATAAAGTTTACTGACATTTTTAACATTCAATTATGTCATTTCCTAGTAAGTAATGGAAATAGATGATGCACTGCTGTTAATTCATTCACATGGCGGCCATCTTAACATGTGTTTTTACATATTGAATCGAATAGCAGCAAAAAGCAAAATTAAGCCATAAATCGGCATTTGACATTCATTATTGAAAACATTCAAAGAAAACATATACACTCTTAATACAATCTAGGTCCATCAGATTTCATGATCTAACTGTGCAATACATCTTCATGCCTACATCACTCTGTGCGCATTTACATCTAACATATAAATTCATATCAATGAGAAATACCAAAAATGTAGCCTTGGATAGACCGCTGTGTGGACCTGATATATCTTAATGGTGAGCTGTTCAAGACAATAAACTCAAATTTCATAAATACAACATTATCAAAAGGTAAATATGAGGGGGTCTGCAAGTTACAGTTATAGTCAACTAAAAGGTAGACAAAACAGAAAGACACTGCTAACCTAGATGTATAGTAGATAGCTCCTCTTCCGTAGGCCTGAGGGTGTCCTAGTTTGAAGATCTATAATAAATCTTGATTCTAGGCTACGTAGCTGTGTCTCTCTGTCTCCCCACGATCTTTTATAGGGATGTGATCAAGACAGAAGAATCGGAGGAGGTTACAATCACTCCAATGTTCCTTATCAAAATGCCTGGCCACAGGATAATTTGGGTCATTGTACTCTATGGCTCTTGCAAGTATCCTTCTTTTTACGGGATGTATTGTACTGCCAATATAATGCCGTTTGCAGGGGCACTCCAGACAATAGAAGTAGGTTGTAGTACATGTCATGTATTTACTTAAATTTTTACCTATGGTTCTGCCGGGTATTTGGTAGTGAGTAGCTTTAGGGCTGGTTCTGCACGCTTTGCAGCGATGGCATGGAAAGAATCCAGCGAGGTTGCCCAATCTGGGTGTTCTAGGAACAGAGTCGAAGTGACTATGTACAAGTAGAGCTCTCAATGAACGGTTTCTTCTATAAGTTATTTTTGGATAGTCCGATATGTCAGTTCCAATAATATAATCTGACTTCAGGATATGCCAATTTCATGAAAGAACTTGATGAATTATTTTTGAATCTTGTGAGAAGGTTGTAATAAAGCGAAGAGTGCTTTGATTACCTATCTCTGGTCTGTTTTTGTCTTTTAAAAGACACGATCTTGGTATTTTATGGACTTTTTCAAAAGATTTCACTAGGATCTGTTCTGAATATCCTCTGATTTTAAATCTTTCAATTGATTTTTGTGCTGCTGTCTCAAAGTCCTTATCTAGTGTACAGTTTCTTTTCAAGCGCAGTAATTCCCCATAGGGAATACTGTTCTTCAGGGGTTTTGAATGACGACTATTTGCCTCCAGAATGGAGTTGCCTGCTGTATTCTTCCGAAATAGTTAAGTGCAGATTTTACCTTCCCTAATTGAGACTCTCAGATGTAAGAAATCGACTTCAGTGTCACTTATTTGACCGCTGAAGTGTAAATTCAATACATTGTCATTCAAGTGTGTGATGTATGCCTCTGCTTTAGCCCTGGGACCTTTCTAAAAGATAAAAAGATCATCAATATATCGGTGCCACCCGATAATTGATGAAACCCATTGTTGGTTTTGGTCGGCCCAGGCAACCTGCTTCTCCCACCAGCCCACGAACAAGGTCGCATAGCTGGGGGCGAAGCAGGTTCCCATCGCCGTCCCTCTGATCTGTCTAAAATGTTGTTTCTGGAATAAAAAGATGTTATTGTTAAGACAGGAGGTAACAAATTCACTCAGCATCTCATTATGTAGTGCATATTTCAATGATCGACTTTTAAGGAAATATTGCACTGCTTGTATGCCCTAATGGTGTGAAATACATGTGTATAATCCTGTGATGTCCAGACCCATCATAAGCATTTCTGGTTCATATATGATATTAGCAATAGTTCTGATGAAATCTGTAGTGTCCTGAATGTACGAGGGCAGAGTCTTAACAAAATAAATCAGAAAGAAGTCGATGTATTGGGACATTGCTTCCGTAAGACTGCCTTTTGAGGAAATGATTGTTCTTCCTGGAGGTGACACAGCATTTTTATGAATTTTGGGCAGAAGGTAAAAAGTCGGTGTGACTGGTTGTAGGCAGATTACAAATTTGTGTTCATCATTATTCAACATGCCTTGTGAAACCCATTTTTCAAGTAACTCATGGTATTTTGTAATGCTGTGATTATACTCCTCTTTACTTATTTTGCTGTAACACGTATCATCATTCAATTGGCGTAAAGCTTCTATACAATAATATTCTTGGGTCATGAGAACAATGTTTCCTCCTTTGTCGGAGGGCTTGCAAACTACACTGGGATCTGATTTCAATTTTTCTAAAGCCGTTCGTTGTTCTTTAGTCAGATTCAATTGTTGATTACTGGTCTTCGTTGAATTTTTGGACCTCATTTTGATCATGTCTGTTTTCACTGATTCTTTGATAACATCAATCGTATCATATGGCATCGCTGGTATAAATTTAGATTTGGGGTTTGAAATCGGTCTTTGGTCTTGTTTGATTTATCCCGTATTTCACAGCCGTTTCTGCCGCGCTCATTGGCATTCCTTGTGAATCACTCATTGTTTGACTTGCCATCATTTGTAGAATATTTAGGTCTTCATCAACAAGATTTTCCGTTTCAGGATTTAAATGTGCACTGTTTATGTTCGTACTTGGTGTTTTCCTTAATTTGTTAAATTTTAAAAGTTTGAGTTTGCGGCAGAACAAAAAGAGATCAATTCTGGATTGAGTGAATTCGAAGTTATGCGATGGGCAAAACGTTAATCCTTTTTTCAGTACCATTTCTTCGTTTTTCGTGAGTTTATATGTCGTTCGATTTACATTTGTGAGATCTTCCTGGGTTGTCATCTTCTGTTTCCTCTCTTGCTCCGAGTATATGAGGTTACACCTTGGTACTCCTCTGTGGAAGCCTCCTCGCAGCGTCTGTCCTGTCTTCTTTCTGGCGGTTTGTCTTTGGCCCCCCTCTGCCACGACTGTCGCATTAATTGAAACTGCTCGCGAAAATGGGACTGCTCTCTTGATGTTGTTAGTCTCTCATCTCCGGATTGCTCTGTGTCTGTGGTGACATCTGATTCTGAAGTGACTACAACTGGGATGCTTCTCTTGCTTGTAACATTTCTCAGAGCTCTGCGTGGGGCATCAAATTTTCAAGCAAAGGTTAGAACACGTCCTTGCTCATAATCCCTAGCGTCTCTCTGAAATTTACTTTTTCTGATTTAAACTTCATATGCAAGAAGACGTGTTTTCTTAGATTCTCGAAGAGCATCCTTCGCTGTTAAGTCAGGGTCCTGTGCAATCAGAGCTTCAAGAGCTTCAATTTCTTTTTGACATTTAGCTCTGTCGCTCCATGCAAACTTTATTAGGATTTTGAGCATTCATCCTGACATTTCTGCTGTGTAGCTGGCCTATTCATCCAGAAGTTGCGGGTCAGGATTTTCATACGATGGCACCGAGTACACACGGAGCCCGCGGGGGATACACTTTACCTCAAGGTCATTTTGGAGCGAGGTGGCTTACCACCACTTTCTTATTTCGCGTTCAAACAATCTTTCTAACTGTGTGAATAAGGCTTTCAGGGGGCTTTGTGCATTTGTAGTCATGCTGCTTGCAGATCCGTGTGCTGCTGCTCCAGCATTTGTTTTGAAAATATTGACCGCTGCCTCGCGGTGTGCTTCGTCAGAATACATTGATGCGCGTTATCTGTGCGTTCTCGCTGAGTTTAACGTGCGTTTCAAACAAGGTTTACAAGATTTCTTCCACTGCGCTCCAGCCGTAATGCCGCTTTCAATTGCACTGCGGCATTGCAATGCTTCCGCAATGTATTATATGTGACAGGGAAGAGGTCAACGATGTTGGGCAAGCCCTCTGACTTACCCGTTCTCGTCGCCGTTTTCTCTGATGTCAGTTTCAATGAACATCTGGTCCGTAGTTCGGCGGTGCTCGGGCGATGTCAAAGCAGCTCCAGTTTTCCATCAAGAAACGCCCTTGTAGCACCCAGGAGCGGGTGCGAGTAAGGAAACAGCGGTGATGGTGACCGCTGATAATGTCAGGCGCAACTTCTTTCGCGGCAGGCAAAAGAATCAACAGCACTCAGGTGGATGAAATCAAACGGGTTTATTGTCTGTAAAATTCAATAAACAGGACGCGTTTAGACTTCGCGCCTTTTTCTTCCTGTTACCGCACGTTTTGTTAATCATCATTTAAATAATTACGTTTACTGACATTTTTTACATTCAATGATGTCATTTCCGAGTAAGTAATGGAACCCTCTGGCTCTCAACATCTAATCTGTTAGAAGATCTTACTTTGTTGTTTTTTTATTGCAGAAGACTTACGGGTGAATACATTTTAAGATTTGGCAGTCTTGGTGATCACATGGCCATAACTGTGGAGCAGAGACAGTACACTAGTATCTGGCAGCAACACCACCCAGATGATTTTAAGGTGGGCGGGGTAGAGTGTTAGAGGAAATTACTAGCACCTGGGCAATGCCAGTCTGGCTTGTTGGAGTTCCACATGTTTGAGGACCAGTTGTGACATTCTGTTGACAGACCTAAATAATTTAAAATAGGCCTAGTGGTGGTCAAATGGATGAGGAGGAAAACTTTATTTGGCATAGCAGTTATCTTTTAAGATCTTCAGTGTTTAGGTCTCCCCTAGGCAGCGCTTGCGCGCTCTCTTAGAGGCATGCTGTATTCAGGTATGAACCTTAAACTCCAACCATTTCCCGCCCATCTTTCCAATTGGCTCCTGTTACTGTCTGAAAATGGTTGCTTTTGATTCATGAATAAGCTTAGCAGTATATATCCCTTTCTGCTTTTGTAACCTCCCATGAGGACTGGGAGTATTGTTACTCTACATGTTTTAAATACGGCCAGTGAGCACTATTTTCATAAAGCACTTTCTTTTTCCCCAAAGTTTGTTTTTTTAACCAGCACGGCTCAGCTTTAATAATGGCAGCGTGCCTTTCTTTTCTTATTGGCGGCTCGCAGAACTCTGCCACACAACTTTTTTTCTATTTCTTTCCTTTTGGTACAATTGCAGCACGCCCGCTTTAACTTTAAACTTCTTAAGCTGACGCATGGGTGCCTCAATTGCTGCAAAAGTAAATAAATAGAAAAATAAAATGCAACGCACACCTTTTTTAAAATGTATTTACTTATGAATCATTAGCTTAAGATGTTTAAAACTAGTAAGTAAATGGAAAAATAAAATGCAACGTACAGTAGCGGCACCTGCGCTTTAGCTTAAGATGTTTAAAGCTAAAGCGGGCGTGCCATGATTGTAACAAAAGTAAATAGGGAAAAAAGAGTGGAGTCGCCATTTCTTTACTTTTGTTACAATTGCGGCACGGACGCTTTAGCTTTAAACATCGTAAGCTGAAGCGAGGGTGGCGCAATTGCTTAAAAAGTCAATAAATAGAAGAAAAAAAGCATTTGCAATGCAATGGGTATCGCATTACTGAAAGTTTGAGCTATTGACCTTGCATTATTATTAGCAATGCCAATAGCTCAAACTTTTATTAATGCGAGACCTATTGCAGTACAAATTTCTTTTTAAAGTGGTAGTGGAGATGGACAAAGTATTTTCATGATGAAGCTACGCTAGCTTGCCACTAAATATTCATGTCATACTTCACACATTTCAGATCCCACACTGCCTTGAAACCTCTTAAGGAATGCCCTCTGGAAATCTGATCTGATAAGTAGTCTGACTATTTTTTTTCTTTGTTCCTTCAACTTTTCCCTACCACAGTCAAGCTAACCAACCCCATGGCCCCAATCCAGGTGTGTCCAACAACTCCTAAAATTAAATTATTACAACCAATCCGATGCTAGCTAAACCCATTCTTTTAGACACTGCTTTTATGATATTGCATCCTGCAGATTAATCTACGAATGGAACCTGTTAAGAAGTAGTGAGTAGCAGCATGCTGAGAAGAAAGGCAATTACAATCAACACGCTGAAAGCAGTGCAATACTTTGAAATGCATCCCTTAGAGCTGTTTCTGGAATTTCTAACTGAGAAATCTGCTCAAGAATGTTATTTTTAACGGTGACAGTATGTGTCTGGTGAGGCCATTCTTTTATGTCCTGACATTTGTTTCCCATGACATCGTTTGGGTGAAAAGCCTGGTTATTCAGGCCTGGGTACCTTGTCATGTGATGAGACTTCCTGTTTTGTCATCGACAGGCCAAAGGTCATGTGATATTATCTGATAGCATCAGCAATTTATTTGTGGTTTTATAAGAACTGTTTGCTTCTTTCCTTTTTGACACAAGATATTGACGTGTGCAGTCCAAACCTTTTGGACAAACCAGAGATTCCACTTAATCTGTTGTCAATAAGTAGGGAATCTAGTTCATTCTTCTATAATGCTTTCTGGCAAATACACATAATATTACACATAATATTAGAATTAACCTCTCTCAGCCCCATGTTTCAATTGATATCAAAGATACGCTGAATTACGCCTACATCAGTCAGACTGATTGCTTAGGGAAGCAAATAACCACTCAACAGGCAATATTCCATGGCGAATGCAAAATATCTCTGATAGTGAAGACAAGATCTTAGTGTCTGCAGAGGGACCTCTTGGAAGTCTTGCCTACATCCCGCAGGATTATTTAGAAATGTGATCATAATCATAGTGACCCAACCCTGACAGTGTGTGTTCTCTGAAGGAAGAAACCAAGATGACTGCACAACCATCCTGCATAAAATCACATGTTTATAATTATAACATGGCTTCCTTGGGGAGATCTTGCAATTCTTTTATTTATATATTTTACATTTGAATGCTAAGGTGTTGACCACAATATTGTCAAGTCACTAATACCCACAGCCTGACATTCATCGCAGCTTGCTCCTAGTGGCCAGAACATGGATGAATACATTGTTTTGCAGGTTTTGTACAGTGAGATAGTTGCCATGTTATACTGGATACCAATCAACACTTTGGAACAACTGTTACACAGACTTTATTTATTATGTAGTTGTGTTGATGCCCCTTGGAAGATTGACACACTTCTCATGAGAAGCAAAACAAAAATAATTTTATATGAATGAGAAAATAATCCAGAGTTTGTGTTTTCGGATACTTTAGTTAACCATGAGTCCAAGAATTCTGTGGTAGGAAATCAAATGGTACATACATTTGAAAGTTAAAATGCTAATCCTCAAAATGATTGTCACAGATATAGTCTTTTGTCCCAAACAGTTTTTGTTTGGCCCTTTGGGTCCACAAGAGAGTGAGCATTGTGTGTTTGAGGTGCCCCAATTAATATTGTAGGACTTCCAGTAAGGGTTGAAGCTTGAGACAAAATAAATGTAGGTGTGACTAAGGGTACTCAAGGTGTTAGCAGTTTAGAGCACTTCATAATTGGGGTCAATGGTGGTTAGCAATGCTGGATGAGAGTGTAGAGTAAGGTTTGGGAGCGTAGGGGACAGATCCAGTCAGGGGTGTTAGAGAGTAGGCTAAGCTATAATTAGTATATCTGAAAGAAACAAGTTAGTTATAGATTTCTTACCTTAGAATTACCCCCGGGCGTCAGACTGAATCCGGAAAGTTTTTTTGTCAGCAATACCTCTGCGCAATGGAAGGTGGCGTCAGTTGGCTCCATGTCCGTTGTCGGCATCGTGGTCTCCGGAATGATGGCCTGGCAGCTACTTAGACGCCGCCCTGGCACACTGACGTCAGTTCTTTTTCTGCGCCAGCCAGCGCAGATCTGGGAAAAGTGGTACCTCAGTCATTGTTTGACTACGTTTTTTCTCAACTTTTGTCGGCTCCGTGTTTCGAGTCTTCGACTCCGGACAGGTACACGAGGAATGCCTGGTTTTAATGCCTGCAGTTCTTGTAACCGACTGATGTTGGTGACGGATCCGCACAGCGTGTGCCTCTTTTGCCTAGAGCGCGACTGTTAGACGGACCGGGAAGGTCGGCCGAGATTACGGGGAGAGGTCTCCGGGGAGAGCCGCCTCCAACGACTGTACAGACAAGTAACTTCCCCCCCACAGACGGACACCACACAAGACTGAAGGTTAACGAGACTTTATATGCAATTCTTAGGTTTACGATGGTATGATACAAGGAGGTCTGGACTCAGGGGTCCCCTCGACTCAAGTCTTTGGCTGAGGAAAGGGGTAGCGGGACAGTCTTAATTACCAATGAGTACGAAGTAGCTCTCAATCCTCGAGCTCGGCGTTGAGATGATCGGGCCGTGGAGGAGCCAAGCAGGTCCCGAGATGGATGAAGGAAAGATGACGGTCCGCGGCGGAGCCTGCAGGTCCCGGTGAAAGGTGACGGTTACAACGGTCCGCGGCCACGCCAGCAGGTCCCGACGACGATGAAGACTGTAGGTTACGACGGCTGTGGCAGCGCCAACAGGCAGGATGATGGTGCACAGGACAGAGCTACGGCAGCGCCAGTAGTCCGTCCAGGATGAGTTCCTCTTTACGTCTCTCGACTCCAAGATACAACTGCCTTCCTGCTCTGGAGCTGCCCCAGTTATAGGGCTGGCGTGCTTTGATGTCCGGACCCTCGCACTTGGAGGTCGGGAGGTCCGGGATGAGGGAGTCCAGACACCCAGCAGGGGGGTGGAGCCAGCGCCCGGGGGGGTGATGGGCGAGCGGCACTTGGCGGGGGAGAGCCATCGGCACCTCTTTCTCCCATTGACTTGCCAAGTAGCCCGCTCACCTCCTGGGTGGAGGGTGGTGCCGGAATGTCTGAGGCCAGGCTAGGCCCAGGGTTGAGGTCAATCGGGGGCCAGGCGGCCTCGTGATGAAGTGTCCAAGATGGCGGCCCAGGCTGGGCGCGCGGGCCGGCAATGGATCGGGCCCACGAGGTCGATATGTTTGAAGGCAGGGGTCCCTGAGGGGACGGAGGACGTGCAATGGTGGTGTGTGGTACTTGCGTGACCGGGCTCGGGCCTGGTCGAGCCGGGGGAGAGCGGCCCTTCACGTGGCCTGTCCAACATGCGTCCCCCCCAGCTGAAGGCGGAGAGAGCTACCCATCCTCTTGGGGACTCTCCTCGTCGAGGCGGAAAAACCGGGACAGGCCATCTGCGTTGGCGTGATCTGGCCCGGGCCGGTGTTCGACTGTGAAGTCCATACCTTGCAGGGAGATGGACCAGCGTAGCAACTTTGGGTTTTCCCCCCGCATATGCATCAGCCACTGCAGGGGTCGGTGGTCGGTCTGCACCCGAAAGTGGGTGCCAAAAAGGTAGGGCCGGAGCTTCTTGAGGGCCCATACCACCGCGAAGGCTTCCCTCTCTATGGTGCTCCA
This sequence comes from Lissotriton vulgaris, assembly GCF_964263255.1. Taxonomy (NCBI): domain Eukaryota; kingdom Metazoa; phylum Chordata; class Amphibia; order Caudata; family Salamandridae; genus Lissotriton; species Lissotriton vulgaris. The sequence goes on from NC_141698.1 coordinate 1,040,760,242, forward strand.
GCGTTGCTCCCGTGGTAGGAGTCTCCGGCTGATGAAGGCCACCGGTTGATCGAGGCCTTCGGTGTTCACTTGAGACAGGACCGCCCCAATGCCCTGGTCGGAGGCGTCCGTCTGGACGATGAACTCCCGGCTGTAGTCGGGGGCCTGGAGCACAGGGGCGGAACACATGGCGGCCTTCAACTGTTCGAATGCCGTTTGACACTCTGAGGTCCAGTTCACTTTCTTAGGCTGATTCTTTGACGTGAGTTCTGTGAGTGGCCCCACTATGGTACCATAGTCTTTCACGAACCTTCGGTAATAGCCCGTGAGGCCCAGGAAGGCTCGTACCTCGGTTTGGGTGATAGGGGGCTGCCAGTTCTGGATGGCGGCAATTTTCAGCTGTAGAGGGGCCACTAGGCCGCTTCCCACCTGGTGTCCGAGGTAGGTCACAGACCCTTGTCCAATTTGACACTTGCTGGCCTTGATCGTGAGGCCAGCTCGCTGAAGGGCTCGCAGCACTGCTCGGAGGTGGTGAAGGTGCTCGGTCCAATGGTGGCTGTACACAGCGATGTCGTCGAGGTAGGCGGCGCTGAACCCTTCGAGCCCCGCCAGGACCTGATTGACGAGCCGTTGGAAAGTCGCTGGGGCATTCTTCATGCCGAAGGGCATGACCGTAAAATGGTAGTGGCCATCGGGGGTGGAGAAGGCAGAACGTTCTTGTGCTCGGGGGGTGAGGCCGATCTGCCAATAACCTGCTGTCAGGTCGAAGATGCTGAGGAAGCGGGCAGCTCCCATTCGGTCGACCAGTTCATCTGCCCGGGGGATGGGGTGTGCGTCTGTTTTGGTGACTTCATTCAGGCCCCGGTAGTCGACGCAGAACCGGAGTTCTGGTGTGGCTCCGGGGGCGGCTGCTTTGGGGACCAGTACGACCGGGCTGGCCCATGGACTGTCTGAGGGCTCGATGACCCCGAGCGTGAGCATTTTGGCCACTTCTGCCTGGATGCAGGCCCGTACCCGATCAGGTACGCGGTAGGCCCGGTGGCGGATAGGAGAGCTGTCGCCGGTGTCCACATCGTGCACACACCAGGAAGTGACACCTGGGGTGAGGGAGAACAGACTGGCGAACTGTGACAGGAGGGCTTGGCACTCTTGGCGTTGTTCTCTGGTGAGGGTCTCCGAGAGTCGGACCCCATCCACGGAGCCGTCCTGCTCCTGGGTCCGCAGGAGGTCAGGGAGAGGCTCGGAGTCGTCTTCAACCCCATTGTCTGTGGCCATCAGTAGGCTGAGTTCTGTTCGTGCAAAGTGGGGTTTCAGTCTGTTGGTGTGGAGAACTCGGAGTGGGTTCCGGGAGGACTCCATATCGATCAGATAGGTGGCAGGGCCCTTGCGCTCGATTACCTTGAAGGGCCCCGCCCATTTGTCTTGGAGGGCGCATGGCTCCGTGGGGGACATTACCCATACCTGTTGTCCCGGTTCGAATTCAATGGATGAGGCGTTCCGGTCATACCATTTTTTCATGTCCTCTTGACTGGCCTCTAGGTTGGCTTTTGCTAGGTCTCTGAACCGCCGGAACTGGTTGCGGAGGGTGAGGAGGTACCGGAAGACATCTGGAGGGTTCTTGGCCGGAGGCATCTCCCAGCCTTCCTTGATCAGGCTGAGCGGCCCCCGCACTGGGTGCCCGTATAGCAATTCAAATGGGCTGAAGCCTAGGGATTTCTGTGGGACCTCTCGGTAGGCGAAAAGGAGGCACGGTAGCAGCACATCCCACTGGCGACGGAGGGGCTCTTCCAATCCCCCGATCATTCCTTTTAGCGTGCGGTTGAACCGCTCAACAAGTCCGTTCCCTTGGGGGTGATAGGGGGTCGTGAATCGGTAGGTGACCCCACACTGTTGCCAGAGGGATTTCATGTATTTAGAGATAAAGTTCGTGCCTCTGTCGCTGACGACTTCTCGGGGGAACCCTACACGGGAGAAGATCCCCATCAGGGCCCGGCCGACCACTGGGGCTGTCACGGTCCGGAGAGGAACAGCCTCAGGGTAGCGGGTGGCGTGGTCCACTAGCACCAGGATGAAGCGATGGCCTTGTTTTGTACGCGGGTCCAGGGGTCCCACAATGTCTATTCCGACCCTCTCAAATGGGGTCGTGACTACTGGAAAAGGTTGCAAGGGGGCCTTTAGTTTGCGGCCGCTCTTCCCACTGGCTTGGCACGTGGGGCAAGATCGGCAATGCTGGTGCACATCGTTTCTCATTTTGGGCCAGAAGAAGTGGGTCACTAGGCGACTGTAGGTCTTATCTTGTCCCAGGTGCCCTGCCAGGGGGACATCGTGGGCCAGGTTTAGCAGAAAGTCTCTAAAGCGGAGGGGCACTACTAGTACTCGGTTGGCCCCCAGCTCGGCGATTCTTTGCTCGCTGTACAACAGATCACTGTCCCAGTAGACCCAATGAGTTCCGGAGGTATCCCCCTGCGCTTTGGGCGAGCGCTTGTTGGCGAAGTCCCTCTAGGGAGGGACAGGTCTTCTGTTCCTGGCGAAATTGTTCTTGGGTGGGCCCCCCCTCTTGGGCCCACTGGTCAAGGTTAGCGAGGTCGGAAGGTTGAGCAGGTTCGAGGGGGGTGTCATGGTCGGAGGTCTCGGCTGGGGCGACCGGAGGCGGTGGCGCCGGCCATTCTGGTTCTTCCGGGTGATGGTTGGCACGGGCGGCCATGGACCGGGTGGTGACGCACGCCCAGTCCGGGACGCCTAACATCCCCAAGTGTTCTTTTCGCTCCACGGCTGCCCACGGGGAGCTCTCTAGGTCATTTCCGAGGAGGCAGTCCACGGGGGCGTCGTCTCGGACCGTCACCTTCAACATGCCGGAGACCCCTCCCCACTCAAAGGGGACGCAGGCCATCCGACACAGACTTTCCGAGTTGTCGGCTGATCGCACAGGGCAGAGAATGTTCGGTAGATATTGTTCTGGGGTCACCAGGTGACAGCGGACGGCTGTCACACTGGCCCCGGTGTCCCGAAGGGCTTCGGCCCGTTGTCCATTGATGCTCACCCATTGGCTGTACTTCTGGGTGTTAGCGGGTAGGGGGACCCGCGGGACCATGTCTCTTCCCCCTAAGCACGCGAGAGTCATGGCGGCTGGCTCCCACTCCTGATACTCTTGCTCGCCTGTTTCTTGTTCCTCGGAGATCTGTTCTTCCCCTAGTGCCGCGGCGGCCACTTGGCGGGGTTTTGGACTCTGATACTGCGGGCAGCTTGGGTCGTTTGCGTAGTGGCCGACTCGTTGGCATCGGTGGCACGTGACATTGGCTCTGTACCCCGGTCGCGCCGGGGTGCTGCCCCGGTTGGCCGGGGGGGTGGTGCTGGTAGCGGGGGCGGCCGGAGTGTTGTCTCTTCCTCGTCCTTGGCCCCCTCCTCCTCCTCTGGGTCGGTAGTGACCATTGTTGTTCCTGCTCTGCTCGTAGGACCCATTCCGGCCCACTCTGGTGATCTCCCACCGGTCAGCTTCGGCTGCGAGCTGCCGGGGATCGGTTAACTTGCTGTCGAGGAGGTGTTGGCGTAGTTCAATGAAGCAATTGTTGGACAGATGCTCCCATACCATCAGATTGAACAGCTGCTCGTAGGTCGTGACGTTGTTTCCTTTGATCCAGCCTTCGAAAGCTCGGCTAAAGTACGTGACATAGTCCACCCAAGTTGTACCCGGGATGCGTGTGCAGTCTCGGAACCTCTGACGGTACATCTCGGGCGTGAGGCCATAGCGGGTGAGGAGGGCCGCTTTCATATGGTCGTAGGAGGTCATCTGGTGGTCTGGGAGCTGTAACAGGGTATCGCGGCCCTCATTGAGGAATCTGCCCCATAGGCCGGCTCCCCAATCGTTTCTATCGATCCGGTGTGCAGTCATAGCGATTTCATAGGCCTTAAACCATTGCTGGATGTCGTCTTCTCGGAAATATTCTCGGACCACATCCTTGGGGATGTGTACCTTTTTCTCCGTGGTCCCTGGGGTGTGTGGTCTCTCGGGCACCCCTAACTCTTTATTCTGTTTGCGCAGGTTGATCTCGGCTAGGTTCCGTTCGTGCTCGTACGCCAGTTTCTTTTCCTCGAGCTCCCTTTGTCTCTGTTTCTCCTCTCTTTCTTCTCGGAGACGTAGGTGCTCTAAGTTGATTTTTTGTTCGGCCAATTTGAGTTCTACGTCCATCTTGAGTCGGGCCATTTCTAGCTCGTGTAGTCGGGTTTTTTCTCTTTCTTGGATTTCGTCTTGCGAGAGACCGGTTCTTTGCCCTTCCGGGGCCGTGCTGGTTTTGTTCGCGGTGCTTTGCTCAGGGGCTTCGGCATCCCTGGTCTCTGCCCAAGATTCTAGGGCATGCTTAAAATCGTCCTTGGTGCTTAGTCCGGTGGTAGCGATACCTAGTTCGATGCAGAACTGCTTTAGTTCACGATGACTGTATTCCTCTAGTTTTTCCCTTTGGAACTTCTCAGTTGATCCGCTTTCTTTAGTTGTCATTGTGGTTCGTTGTGGGGTGAGCTACTCTCTGTACGTTATGCGGTGATTCGGATCCCGTCGCTGGCCACCAATGTTAGACGGACCGGGAAGGTCGGCCGAGATTACGGGGAGAGGTCTCCGGGGAGAGCCGCCTCCAACGACTGTACAGACAAGTAACTTCCCCCCCACAGACGGACACCACACAAGACTGAAGGTTAACGAGACTTTATATGCAATTCTTAGGTTTACGATGGTATGATACAAGGAGGTCTGGACTCAGGGGTCCCCTCGACTCAAGTCTTTGGCTGAGGAAAGGGGTAGCGGGACAGTCTTAATTACCAATGAGTACGAAGTAGCTCTCAATCCTCGAGCTCGGCGTTGAGATGATCGGGCCGTGGAGGAGCCAAGCAGGTCCCGAGATGGATGAAGGAAAGATGACGGTCCGCGGCGGAGCCTGCAGGTCCCGGTGAAAGGTGACGGTTACAACGGTCCGCGGCCACGCCAGCAGGTCCCGACGACGATGAAGACTGTAGGTTACGACGGCTGTGGCAGCGCCAACAGGCAGGATGATGGTGCACAGGACAGAGCTACGGCAGCGCCAGTAGTCCGTCCAGGATGAGTTCCTCTTTACGTCTCTCGACTCCAAGATACAACTGCCTTCCTGCTCTGGAGCTGCCCCAGTTATAGGGCTGGCGTGCTTTGATGTCCGGACCCTCGCACTTGGAGGTCGGGAGGTCCGGGATGAGGGAGTCCAGACACCCAGCAGGGGGGTGGAGCCAGCGCCCGGGGGGGTGATGGGCGAGCGGCACTTGGCGGGGGAGAGCCATCGGCACCTCTTTCTCCCATTGACTTGCCAAGTAGCCCGCTCACCTCCTGGGTGGAGGGTGGTGCCGGAATGTCTGAGGCCAGGCTAGGCCCAGGGTTGAGGTCAATCGGGGGCCAGGCGGCCTCGTGATGAAGTGTCCAAGATGGCGGCCCAGGCTGGGCGCGCGGGCCGGCAATGGATCGGGCCCACGAGGTCGATATGTTTGAAGGCAGGGGTCCCTGAGGGGACGGAGGACGTGCAATGGTGGTGTGTGGTACTTGCGTGACCGGGCTCGGGCCTGGTCGAGCCGGGGGAGAGCGGCCCTTCACGTGGCCTGTCCAACAGCGACCTGGACCCCAAGTCGTGCTCCGACTGTCAATTGTTGACGCCAAAATCTTTGCGGGAGTGGTTCAGAAAGCTGCTTGAACGACGGCAGTTGGCTCTGCGCCGTTCGAGGTCCCGGTCGAGAGGGAGGTCGAGGGACCAGTCCCGGAGCCATCGCCATTCCGACAAGTCATCGAAGACTTCGCACTCGGGTAATTCGAAACATAAGAAGTCGTCGAAGAAGCATCGTCGCTATTTGACTTCTCGTCGGTCAGCCGATCCAACGAAGCCAGCGGGTGGTGCCCCTCCCGCGGCTCAGTGCGCGGAGCCCGATGGATCGACTCCGAGCTTCCCTCCCTTTCCTGGACCCGGAGCGACTCCCGCCCAGCTTTGTACATTCTACGAGGCGATGCATGCCATCTTTGGGCGTACTGACCCCGCTGGCGGGCCTTCGGGCCCCGCGGACTCGGTTGGGGGCCTAGGTCTTTGTCGCCGCCAGCTCTGGCCCCGGCGCAGCAGACCCCCCTTGGATCCAGGCCTGGATCAGAGTCAGCGCCGGTTGACCTCATTACATCTGCGCCGGCGCCGCTTCCTTCAGCACCACTACCGCGTTCGGCGCCGGTCAGCTCCCCAGCTGGCATCGACCCCGGCCTCCATCCCGACGTGGACACGGAGCTGGATCCGACGCCGATGAGTACTTTTGTCCTTGTGTTCCACTCTGGCCATTTGCAGCCTGTTTGGCAGTCAGAGGAGGGTGTAGGAGGACTGGGAGGGGTCCGGTGACCTTTTAACTGACCAGCTAGAGACTGAGCAGGACTGGAGAGAGGATGGGAGGATGCCAGTGGTCTTGACACTTCACCCGACCTTGGCATGTTGTTTCCTCCTACCGTGGCTATGGAGGAGGGAGCGTCATACACTGTGGTGTTGCGTAGGGCAGCTGAGGCTCTCAACCTCGAGCTTCCTACGGTGGCTGTCATGACTAACCTCCTGACTGAGGTGCTTCAACCGGCATTGAGCTCTTCGAAGGCCCTGCTGCCATTTATTGAGGCCCTCACCGACGTCCTTTTGCGCATGTGGTCCAGGCCCAACACGGGGCCTCCTGTGGATAGAATCATTGCCTGACGCCACTGCCTGGCTCCGGGCGACCCCACTTTCCTCTCCCAACACCCCACCCGGAGAGCTTGGTGGTCCAAGCCTCCACCTTCAAAAGCACCTTCCCTATCGCTCCACCGGAAAAGGAATCCAAGAAGCTGGACCACCTGGGCAAGAAAATGTTCTCTTCTGCCAGCTTAGGACTGCGGTCCATAAACCCTGCATGTCTCTTGGGCCATTATTCGCTCTCTGTGTGGGATACGGTGGCGCAAGTGCTGCCTCAGTGTCCGGAGGAGGCCAGAGCAGTGCTCTCCCAGGCTGTTGCCACCGGGAGAGATGCAGCAAAGTTTATGATCCGTTGGGGGCTGGACACCGCGACTCTCTAGGCAGGACCCTTTCAACGTCGGTAGCGATTCGCCGCTACGCCTGAATGAGGTCCACTGGCTTTTCAGGGGATGTCCAGAACACTCTGATGGACATGCCTTTTGATGGCCGTCACCTTTTTGGCTACAAAGCAGACAACGCCCAAGAGCGATTCAAGGATTCGCGGGCTACGGCCAAGTCCTTGGGCCCCTCCTCCCTTCCTGCGCATTCTGCTTTTTGCCCCCTTTCGTGGTTACGGAAGGGGTGCCCCGCCACATCCTACCCAGGGCCACAGGCCTCATCAAGTTACCCAGTCTTTGCACGGCCAGGGATGTGGAAACAACCTGCGAGATTCCGGGGGCCAGCAGGTGGGCCAGTCCACCAACCCCCCCTCTGCAGCAGTCTCCAAACCTCCTAATCCATCCTTTCAGGCCCATCAAATGGCAGTGGGCAGCAGGATTCCCCATCACCTCCCCCACAGGCGCACCATCACTTCGGATAGGTAGGCTTTGTAAATAGTCCAAAGGGGCTACTCCCACCTTCCCTATCGCTCCACCTTAAAAGGAATCCAAGAAGCTGGACCACCTTGGCAAGAAAATGTTCTCTTCCGCCAGCTTAGGACTGCGGTCTGTAAACCCCGCATGTCTCTTGGGCCGTTATTCGCACTCTGTGTGGGATACGGTGGCGCAAGTGCTGCCTCAGTGTCCGGAGGAGGCCCGGGCATTGCTCTCCCAGGCTGTTGCCGCCGGGAGAGATGCAGCAAAGTTTACCATCCATTGTGGGCTGGACACCGCTGACTCTCTGGGCAGGACCATTTCAACATCGGTAGCGCTTCGCCGCTATGCCGGGATGAGGTCCACTGACTTTTCAGGGGATGTCCAGAACACTCTGATGGACATGCCTTTTGATGGCTGTCGCCTTTTTGGCGACAAAGCATACAACGCCCTAAAGTGCTTCAAGGACTCACGGGCTACGGCCATGTTCTTGGGCCCCTCCTCTCATCCGGCGCAGTCTGCTTTTCACCCCTTTTGTGGCTACGGAAGGGGTTCCCGCCACATCCTATCCAGAGCCACAGGCCTCAGCAAGTTACCCAGTTTTCACGCCCCCGGGGACGTGGAAACAACCAGCAAGGTTCCGGGGCCAGCATGCGGGCCAGTCCACCAATACCCCCCCCCTCGGCAGCAGCCTCGTAACGCTCCTAGTCCGTCCTTTCAGGCCCATCAAACGCCAGTGGGAAAAGGATTGTCCATCACGTCAGACAGGTGGGTTTTGCAAATAGTCCGAAGGGATTACTCCCTCCCCTTCGAGACTACCTGTCCAGCCATGCCACCGCGATCACACCGCATGTCGGAGGATCACCTGGCTCTTCTCCAGCAGGAAGTTACGGCTATCTTGGCTAAGGGAGCCATCAAACACGTTCCTGTCCCAGAAGTAGGTTGTGGTTGTTACTCCCACTACTTTCTGGTTCCCAAGAAGGACAAGGGCCTGCGTCCTACCTTGGACCTCAGGGACGTCAATCGCTTCCTCCAGAAGGAGAGGTTCAGAATGTTGACGCTTGCTCAGGTCTTGTCTGCCCTCGACCTGCAAGACTGGATGGTAGCGTTGGACTTTCAGGGCGCTTCTTTTCACATCCCAGTCCTGCCTGAGCTGAGTGACCATAATATGAACTACATAATGTTTCCCATGAGTGAGAGCTGCCTGCAGAAAATGTTTAATAATCTGAGTAACCCTGCAGTGAAGAAGAAGACGAAAGTATTAGAAAAGCTAAAGGCAGTCCATTAGTATCTGAGCAGTATGCAGAACTGATATCTTATGCTATGTAAAAGTGAGTTGAATGGCACAGTAATCACCCATGAGGATGTCAAGGTGCTTGAGCAGGTATTTAGGCCTCTAGTCCCCGCTGAGCTATTCGAAGACCCATGTCTTCAGCTTCTTGCACAATTTATTAATTTAGGAGGAGGCTCTGATGTGCTGAGGGAGTTTGTTCCATGTTTTGGGTGTGATGTAGGAGAATGAACAACCGCCTGCCCTCCTTTTGTGAATGTGGGGGGTGGGGGAGAGAGTGTGGCACAGCGTATAGGTATCTTGCAGGCTTCGGGAAGGTAATGCGGTTGTTCATGTATGCTGTTCCAGTGTTGTTTAAGGCTTTGTATGTGTATGTGAGAAGTTTGAATTGGCTGCACTTGTGAATGAGGAGCCAGTGAAACTTCTTGATGTGCAGTGTGATGTGGGTGGAGTGTGGGAGGTTGAGTATAAGGTTTTTAGGTGTCGTGCCAATTTACATCGCAAAGCGCTGTCTCACCAGAGACCTATTGTTAGCGACGCAGCTTTCCAGGAGACAGGACCTGGCCGCGCGCATCTCCTCTGCCAAAAGGCGATTTGAGCGTGCCACGCGCACAAGAACGCGCTCGCTGTGGCCAGCTCCTGTCTCCTGGAAAGCTCCAACACACACGCATGTGCACACACAGACACACACACGAGTGCCCATGCATGCACACATACATACAGAGAACCTCCCTCACCCCCGCTGTCGCACACATACACACACGCACGCACACACATGAGAACACAGAGAGCCCCCCCCCCCGCGCCGCAGCCCAGAAATGTGAGCACCAACCAAAAAGGTCTCCCATGACCTAGTCTTGTGCCCTAAGGGCTCTCTCGCTGTGGGCCTCCACCGCTCCTTACCAGTTCTCCAGTTCGCACTCAGCTGCAGCCCCGGCAGCAACCAGGAAAACCACAGAGGCTGAGACTCCATCACACGCGGACCTGGGGCACTCATACAAAGACACTCCTCCCCCCCCCCCCCCTGCCGTCACACACACACACACACACACACGCACACGAGAGAACCGAGACCCCCCCCCCCCGCCGCCGCACAGAAATGTGAGCACCAACCAAAAAGGTCTCCCATGCCCTAGTCTTGTGCCCTGATGCCTCTCTCGCTGTGGGCCCCCACCGCTCCTCCCCAGTTCTCCAGTTTGCACTCAGCTGCGGCCCCGGCAGCAACCAGGAAAACCATGGAGGCCGAGACTCCATCACACACGGACCTGGGGCACTCATACAAAGACACTCCCCCCCCCCCCCCCTGCCGTCACACACATGCACGCACACACACACACACGAGAGAACCGAGACCCCCAGACCCCCCCCCCCCCCCCCCCCCCCCCCCTGCCGCCACACAGAAATGTGAGCACCAACCAAAAAGGTCTCCCATGCCCTAGTCTTGTGCCCTGACGGCTCTCTCGCTGTGGGCCCCCACCGCTCCTCACCAGTTCTCCAGTTCGCACTCAGCTGCGGCCCCGGCAGCAACCAGGAAAACAACGGAGGCCGAGACTCCATCACACACGGACCTGGGGCACTCCCTTCGCTAAGCAGAGTTAGCGGTCATCGTCAGGTCAGGGTTGGGGTCCGGGCACCCGCACGACTCCGGGTCTATGCCACACTCTGGCACCAGCTCACAGCGGCAGTCGCAGGTTGGGCTGCACGCAACACTCCGATGTTGGGCGGTCCACTTCAGCTCCGGAGGTCGCAGATTGCAGCCCAGGATATGTGGTTACCGGGACAACAGGTAGGATATCGCAGATTTAGGATTTACAGCAGGATTGTGAATGTGTAGGATTACTACGGGGCTACATGAGCCGGGCTAAGATACGCCCCCCATGCTGGTTGTCAATGCACGTGCACGCCTTGAATTGCGAAAGTGAAAGCGATCGTTTTGTCTGCCGTGCCGCCCAGCCTCGCTGTGAGGGGGAGCTCGCCTTTTTCTGCAGCCTCTCTGTGCTGTGCAGATTGTGAAAGAGCTGGTGTCACCGTTATGGTACCAAGCGGCCGTGGAGAATGAAGGTAGACGCAGCCCTAGCCTTCAGCTGAGCAAAAAGTGCAGTTCAATGCTAGTTATTAAGCTTTACCCAGTGCCTCGAGGTTCCAGGCGGCGCATATAGGCACTTTATTTTCCGTGTCTGCTTTGACTTTTGTTAGAATGTGTGTTACATCCGCATGGAGGTGGTGCCAGTGACGGGCAGTCTTTATTTATGTATCTCAACGCTTGTGACTGTATGGCATCCACTGTGTGCTCCGCACTGAGTCTTGGCACAAAACAATTAAAAAATGACTGCACCGCAAGGACACCAGCGTCACAGGCAGGAGGCTTGCACCACCCATGGGCACGGACAGATACCGCGCGGATGCCTAACTCAACGCTTGTTTGTGTAGTACTAGGCACCGACCCCGACGGACATTGTAAACATCCTCCCATGGGTGAGCGTATAGCTAAAGCCCTCCTCCCAGATGTTTTGAGGTGAGGAGAACAAAAGCTGGCAAAGGAAAGAATGGTGCGCGCCCTGTTCTTTGAGTACTTCTACCGTATCTAGCTCCCTCACGCGTACTCAGTTTCCTCTCGCCCCACACATGAATGTTTTTTTGTTTTTTTTATGGGTTACCGGTCCAGGCACATATTAGGAGTGCTATTGATTTTTTTGTTCATCGTGTAGCGCCTAAACGCCTCTATGCTTATTTTTTGGGGGCAGTTTTGCATAGTGTTCCATCACCTCCACTCCCCTCCCCTCCCCATGCAGTCCTTTCTTTACGGCACTGCTCCATTCCTCCTCCTACACTTATGCTAATAATGACAGTTTCTTGTACTGGACTATTCCAAAGGTAGGCCAGGCTTAGGTATTTGAATCATGCCTCTCCTCAGTTTTTACGTTTCCCCTACCTGCGTGCTCCTAAAATGTGCCACATTTACCCAGCTGGTGGGGCGGGGGATTTGTGTGCTTGAAGTTGCTTAGCAGAGCCACGGATACTGTTCTATCACACTGTTTCCAGAGATTGACACCCTGAGTCTGCAGCAGTTGATGGTTAGAATCAAGTCTGGATCCCCAGCGGACCCTTGTCCACCTAAAGTCTTTCAGGCAGCCCGTCCCCTATTGGAGGAGCATGTCATCTCTCTCCTAAATAGATCTTTGGAAACAGGACAACTACCAGCAGAACTCAAGGAAGCGCGTGTAAGACCGCTGTTGAAAAAACCAGGTGCAGACCCCGCAATACTAAAAAATTACAGGACGATCTCTCAGTTACCATTCCTCTCTAAAGTACTGGAACAACATGTACTAAAATCCCTGTCCATGTACTTGGAGTCTCATTCCCTGCTTCACGAACGACAAGCAGGGTTTCGAGCACATTACAGCACCGAGTTGGTGATGCTCTCGGTGCTGGATGAACTGAGAGGCCTGGCTGACGGTAAAAAACCGAGCGCCCTGATTTTGTTAGACCTTTCAGCAGCGTTCGATACCGTCAGCCATGCGTTGCTGCTGGAAAGACTGAGTGATTTTGGCATCAAAGGCCTGGCCTTTAGTTGGTTGCAGTCTTTTCTGTCAGGAAGGACACAAAGAATACAACTTGGAGAAGAAGTTTCCGCAGTGGGAGAGTTAGAATGTGGGGTGCCTCAGGGCTCGGCCCTTTCCCCACTGCTGTTTAACTTATACCTACAGCCTCTGATTGCCTCCCTGGCGAGTATGGGCTGCACAGTATACAATTATGCGGATGACACGCAGTTGTTGCTGAGTGTTGACAATACAAATGCCGCCCAACTCCACACTCAGAAAATCTTGGGATACACGGTCCAGTGGATGACAGGAAACCTCCTAAAAATCAACCCAGATAAGACTGAGGTCCTGGTGATTTCATCTGCCACTTCACCATGGTGTGATCTCTACTGGCCCGCAGAGCTAGGTCCAGCCCCAAAACCCAGCCTGAACGTGAAGAGCCTGGGGATCAAATTGGACTGTGACCTCTCTATGGTCAACCAAATTTCCTCAGTAGTGGGCAGTTGTACCAACATTATCCGACAGCTACGGAAATTAGTACCTATCATTTCCCAATCTATGCTACGTTCCATTGTCGCAGCCACTGTGATCTCACGAATAGATTATGGAAATGCCCTCTACCAAAAACTCTGACAAATAGGCTACAGGTGGTGATGAATGACGCTGCTCGTCTTATCTTCAGACTGCCAAGACGTACCAAAGCATTCCCCCTGCTACAAAGTCTCCATTGGCTCCCTATTAAGGAGCGAGTGGAATTTAAAAGCTTGTGCATAGCCCATAAAGCCATCTATGGTATGGCGCCCGCATACATTAAAGATCGTCTGGCAGTGTATAGCCCAAAGAGAGTTCTTAGATCCTCAGACTCTCAACTACTGGTCTGCCCTCGGTACAAACTTGCCACCAAGGGCGGAAGAGCCTTTTCGGTGCTGGTTCCTCACCTATGGAACACATTACCTGAGCCACTACGTAAGGAAGGAAACCTCCTACGCTTCAGAAAGGGGTTGAAAACGTTGCTATTTAGGAGAGCCCTGTGAGCCACTTAGGCTAGTGGATGCCTTCTGTATTGTCAAAGTTGTTGTTTTACCATCGATTCCCGAGCGCTTAGAGGCCTGTAGGTGATTGAGCGCGCTATAAATCAAAAATAACAATAACAATAACAATAGGACACCATGGAGATGTGGATATGTGCCATTGAAAATGCGGAAGACGCCAGCCCACACGTTCCCAAATAGAATGTGCATTTTGTACATGAAGTTAGTTGCTTCTTGAAATGTGTGCGTGGACGCTGCAGTAAAAACAGGATGTGGCATAACGGCTGGAGCTGCCGACCATGGAGCTGGGTTACCGGGTTCGAGCTTTGTCTTAGACTCCTCATCCTGTGGTTCTGAGCAAGTCACTTAATCTCCCGGTGCTTAGCAACACCTTCAGGTCGAGTTCGTGCTATATAAAACTGCAAAAAGCAAAACAATGTGTGAGTTTAACTTCATAGCCTATCATAGGGCTTTTCCCCGCCATGCCAAAGCTGCTTTCCTGTGACTTTAATCATAGGTACCTCTTAGCACCGCTGATTGGATGCATAGTGATTCTCAAAAGAGGCCAGGCCGAATTCTAGGCCTGCGTGCTGTATTTCGTGCCAGTGTGGTGCTGGGCCACAGCCGATGACAGGCATCCACTCACATGACACATTGTTTGCTCTCGGGTTACTTGGCACCATGGCTTGTGGCATCACTGATTAATTTCTGTAGGGCCCTCTGTAAGGTAGGCCTTGGCTGCACATCAGGTGTACATGGACACGGAGCCCTATGCATTCAATGAGCATTGCAGCCTTCAGATTTCAGTGCAT